>NC_065896.1:12121250-12820000 GCF_905147045.1 Nymphalis io
AGATAAACCACAAAAAACAGAGCAAAGACCAAAAACGAATGTTAACACGAATATTTATCAAATATTTATGGAAGGTATTCATAAATAATATTGATTGAGTAAACATTTGAATAAGAACAAGATTCAATTGTTACTGTAATATAGTTTATTAAAACGTGTTATACGTAAAAAAAAAATACGATAAAATGCCATTAATACTGGACGTCAATTGACAACGAATGTGTCGAAAAAGTCATTAATACAGTATGTCAATTTAAAACGAATCGCACGTGTGGAATGGCCACGCTTCGACAGCGCTTAGCCACATGTTTGTTCAAGCCGATAAAAAGGAGGTTTGCGTATCGCACTTCTGGAGTGGAGAACACGCCTTGGCAAACGTAGCGTAGGACGCCCTCCAGCTAGGTGGAGTGACGATATACTCAAGGTGGCTGGCAGCGGTTGGAGATTAAGAGCGGAAAATCGAGCTCAGTGGCGTGCCATTGGAGAGACCTATGTCCAGCAGCGGACGCGAAAAGGGTGATGATGATGGTGTATCGCACTACATTACATTTTATTAGAAATCCTTACTGATAAGAAGTGCTTACAAAAAACGGGTATCTAGCCTTTAATTTTGATAACGTAAGAGAACAAAATATAGAAGTATCTGAAAATATATGAGGATGTTCTGAAAACGCAATTAATATGATACAAAAGTTTAGTGGTTTTTTTTTTTACTTTATGTAGGCGGACGAGCAAATGGGCTACTGAAGGTACTGAAGGTAGAAATCTTAACCATCGCTTACATCACCAATGTGCCGCCAAGCTTGGGAACTAAGATTTTATGTATTTTGTGCCTGTAATTACACTGACACACTCACCCTTCAAACCAGAACACAACAATACATAAGTACTGTTTTGCGGTAGAATATCTGATGAGTGCGTGGTAGCTACCAAAACGAGCTTGCATAATGCCCTACCACCAGTTTGTTATAGTAATACGCAAACCTCAAAATTTTTGTTAGTTAATGCAATAGACTCCAACACGACTGCATAAACGAGGAGTATAATGTATTCAGGGATCATGTTTAAATGTATGTATGTAAGTGATTTTTTTATTCCACCATAATTTTTAAATTCTTTAACAGATTTGGATGTAAGATAGGATTTACATTATCCCGAATATATAACTATAAATTCATTCATTCATGGCGGTCGTATTTTTTTATACTATTAACTCAGTGGTAGAGTGTCTGCTTCGCATGCTGAAAGTCCTGGTTTCAAATCCCAGCGCCTCAAACTCGTTGACCCTGTCCATCTTATTTTATTTTTTATAATTATTGTCAGTTTAGATAAAATTATTAATTTCCTGGAACTATTCGTTTCTGGAACTGCTAATCTTAACAAAAATAATAAAATCTGAATTACTTATAGGTATTTTACTACCAAGATTAAACCAAGTATTTGTAATAATATTATTAATTACTAGCTGTACCCGCGGTTTCACCCGCGTATAATTTAAATAAATCACAAACGATAAGAACAGACTTACAATATTTCAGTATATACAACATTTTTAGTTTTATTTTCGTGGGATATTAATATTTATTGGTTTTCAACGCACCCGGATCTAGATAGGGCAACTAGATAGGCATAATTAGCCATGAGAAAAACAACATTCCCTTAAATCTATTCTGCCATACTTGAATGTCTTATGTCTATGTTCCTTTATTAATTAGACAGTAAACGATACCTCCACAAGAAATTGTGTCCTTTTAAATCTGAAAGGTAAATCTGTGTATTTAAAAAATAAGTTCTTATTGTCAAGTAACCGACTAAGTATAAATTTAACAAAATAATGAGAAAAAAATATATGCGGCGACGAAACGAAATACCTACCTACCCAATAACTTTAACTTACAAAGTTATTTACAAACCGAATATAAAAGCTTAAGTATGAGTGTTTTGAAACCTATCAACTACCTGTAGAAATATGTTAAAACTATAAAGAGAAAAAGTGTATTAAGACTAAAAATGTCTATAATCTTATCTCGATATCTTCATAAAAATTAATACCATGTTTATAAAAACGTCTTCGCAAATAATGCATTATTTTAGAACAAATTAGATTACTATACATGAGATTATAGTGAGTCAGTCAACCTTAAAAGATAGACAAACGCTATCGCGGACTTTTTTCAGAACTTTTCAAGAGGAACAATTCTATCAATCTTTGTGGGAAGCGCCGGTATCCAAAGCGCCGAGTGCACCCTGAATATCGAAATACCCATTAAAAAACAAGCGGCACCCTTTCCGTCAACGCTCCGAGGAACGCCACGGGATCGCTTGTGCAGAGAGACAAACAGACAAAAATTCTAACAATCATTATTATTTTGGGTTCTATTGCATAGATAAAGGCCCCCCCCTAATAGTTTTACTCATATATTTTCCATGTAAACAGCGATCAGTAACAGTTTTATTATATATTTATACAAAAATTATAACTAAATTATGATACAATGAGATATCGCAAAAACATACAAAAAAAGCAACTCGCTGAACACAACCGTTCCGTAGGCATGCTACCTCGCAGAACTAGTGACCGACCTCGCTACCCCGCACACATGAAGGCCCACCGTGCACTTGATCATCATTTTAAAACTATGATATACCTAAATTATATGCTTGAGATGAACAGCGTATTTATTTAGATAAGAATTAATACCATGTTTATAAAAACGACTTCGAAAATAATGCATTACTTTCGAAAAAATTTGATTACCATAAAAAAGTTATAGTAAGTCAACCTTCAAAGATATACATAGACATGCTATCGCAGATTTTTTTTAGAACTTTTTCAGACAAATAATTCCGTCATACATGATTGTTGTGTAACTTTTAGCGTTTACTCAGTGCATGCAACTGAAGCACTCAAAGGGTATCAATTTTCCCGTTTTTGCAACATTTTTCATTGATGCTCCGCTCTTATCAGTTGTAGCGTGATGTTACATACCCTTCCTCGTTAAATAAGCTATCCAACACAATATATTTTTCAATTCGAACCAATAGTTCCTGAGATTAGCGGGTTCAAACGAACAAACTCTTCACCTTTATATATTAGTATGGATATAGAAGTATAGAGTATAGATCCTCAGGGTCCCTCCTCACTATCTATATTCTAGTTTTTTTATTATTTTATGCAATATTATATAAAATTAAAATTATCCAAATCAACAGTGTCTATAGTACCCAAGTATCAGAAATTCCACTGTAAGGGAACATTTCAGTACCGATTACAAGCGCTTAGAAAAAAATAGTATTTTTTTCATTCACAGTCATTTTGATAATTTAATAGAAGAAAATGAGGAGTTTTTAATCTCATTCCTCTGGCTTTCCTTTTTCCAAAAAGTATGATTATATCTTATGAAATAAGGTATTTGCTGTAAACATCAGCCCTTTCATAATCAAGTTAATTCGCTTACTCGTGGTGTCCATATTCTGAATAACCTTGATGTAGGAACAAAGGAAAAAGCCTAGGAAAAGGTCTAGATACATTAAAGCTCAGGAATAAAAAATATTAACTTGCAATTAATATAATTAATAATATTTATTTAAAGTCAACATATAAAACAATTGGCAACGACAGAAATTTCTATGAGTTATATGTTTTGTATTATGTATACGATATATAAATTTAAGAATAAATGCAAAAAAAATCGAAACAATGAGCAGAGATGATGAAATTCTATTGACGATGACTCTGTAACGCGCGCAATGTATTTTCAAAATATGTATTATATAAATACATAATATAAATAAACGCGTAACCGCACCGCGAAACATTTTATTCCATCGTATGTTTTTCAACAGGTCGAAATAAAATCAATTTATTCAGCTGAATATGAAGCAGCAAAAAACGTAATGTAAGTAAATATATTTTTTAAGTGTAAATAACTTAATAATTCATCATCATATAATGGACGGCGGTAGTGGTCGATTTTCACATCTTCAAATGTTATCGTATTTTAATTTGATGTGGGTTCAATACCGTAATGTTGGAAATAAGAACTTTTGAAATGATGACGCAAAAACGAAAAAAAAACTTAACTAAAGTTCTTTTTCCTACTGAAAAAAGTAAAGTATCAGTCTGTACCTGCAGCTTATTAAGCAACAGCATAATCAACAGCTTATTTAATATGTTAAAAATTACAATCCTAATTCTAAAATAATACTTTGACGGCTATTCTTACATATGGGTGTTCTATTATAAGATTATGTATTTTAATATCAAATTAAAATATTACTATATTAACATTTTCATTTTTTAAGAAAATATATTTATATAAATTGAATATAATATTAAAATCAGTAATAAGGATGTCTTAACAGTAAGTTAAACAATGAAAATACAAAGGGTCAGTCCAAACAGCTTAACTAAATAACATTGTCGCGAACGTAATCGAATCACGACTGACTAGATATGCAAAGAACACAATTAAAATCAGTTGAGCAAACTGCGAACTGTTCGTTATTGTTAATTACATTAAGCACGGGCTGAAATATGATTTGATTTAGGTTTCGATTTAAGTATCTACCACAAAAATATATTCACGAATCAATGAACTATACGTTTTATATATTAATACGTTCACGTATCTGATTTGATTAAGCCGTTTGGCGTGATTGGTAGATACTTGTCTTTCACGCCGAAGGTTGTGGGTTCGATTCCCACTCAGGACAGATATTTGTGTGCATGAACATGTCTGTTTGTCCGGAATCTGGATGTAATTGTCTATATAAATATATATTTACAAAAAGAAAAGTAGTATATGTAGTATATCAGTTGTCTGGTTTCCATAATACAAGCTCTGCTTAATTTGGGTTCAGATGACCGTGTGTGAATAATGTCCCAGAAAAAAAAAACCTATCTGCTCGTCTGTTTTTATTTGCGTATATTGTATAGTTGGTCAATTTTGATGATGTAGTTCTCTTGACGATTTCGGTGACATCGACCATTCTCAAGTGCCTAGTCAACTGTGCGGGACGTATTATAGTATTCAAGTATGTGCGCAAACACAAATACATTATATACTAATTACAACTCATTGGTACTTGATGTCAAGAGCCACGTATTATAACTCCTAGACTCTTCAGCCTTCAGTAAAGTAAAAGGTTCTCAACGTAAAGTAAAGCAATTACTCTTTTCTCAAATTAGATATTTATTTCTAATTAATAAGTATACTCTGAAGCCACATGTTTTAATTAAACATGAGCAAAATGTTGTATAAATAATTAAACATTCTTAATTATACACTTAAATAAAACGCTTTGAGCTAAGTTCAACTGAAGTTAGACAGGTTAATTTTGAAATCATTAATTTTAGGTTCTCAAAACATATGTAATCCAGTTATTAATTTGAAAGTTCAGAAGCGAACGAATAACTTTAGTCAAGTCGAAGTTTTTAATTTGATTCTGTACTGGAAGGTACATATAAATTATTTATTTCTTAGACAAAAGGTTTTCTTATTTTAATGTGACGAAAACGATTAATAGATTAAAATTCAAATATGTTTCGAAAATTTGCCATACTGAGATAAATTGGCGAAGGAAACTCAGCCAAATCAATCAAACAAAATCAAACTTCCAAAAACACGATTTTTCCCATAAAAAACGATACTAACAAAACAAAAAAAAACCTGTTTCGATTCTGATGCCATCATGCATACAAAAATATACTAATATGTTGTAAGATATTTGCTTATCTAAAAGAAACCTAATGGTACCTATTCAAGTTTTATTTCCTTTTCAATCATCATAACCTTTAACTATCTATAAAAAACTACTATATATAAAATATTAATATATTCAAAAACAATTTATTTATTACCTTGTCATGTGTGCTGATTTAAATGATTGCGCCAAAATAATAACAAATTTTCCTCAAGTTGTATCTTAAGATTAAAATACTGAAAACGCTGTCTCTATTATATTTCATTACGTAACATAATCCTGTCTACTGCTGTGCCGATACACGGCTTTCTCCTATAATTTAATACAATGAAAATTACACTTGTTAGCCCTCTATTCGTATTTCAAAGAGCATTGTAATCAGCTTCGAAGTTGATATGTCTTGTTTTCCTTACAGTAATCAATCAAAGCAACCTTTGTTTAAACAATCTTATTTGTTAGGTACAAAAATGGTTTAACAAATGTTTTTGGGAACAATCTTTATATAATAAAGTTGTTCCATGTCTAATATTAGAAGAGTTTATTAATGAGATAAAGAGTTTAATAAATGTTAATGTTACAATATAAAATGTTTAATTAATTAATACGTTAAAGACATAACAAATATAAATAAAAGTTTTACTTTGTGGCAGGTCTTTATGCAAGCCTGTTTTGTACGGATGGTTCTTATTGGATATTCTACCGCAATAGCAATACTTAGTGTTTTTGTGTTCCGGTTTAAAGAGTTAGAGAGCCAGTGTAACTAATGGCACAAGGGATATAACATCTTAGTTCTCAAGGTTGGCGCATTAGTGATGTAAGGAATGGTTAATATTTCTTACGGAGTCAATGCCTGGGCGTTGGTGGCCATTTAGACCAATAGAAGGCACATTTGCCCGTCCACCTACTTATTTTAAAAAATAAAATAAAAATTGAAACATCTATTGAAGTGGCTTAGGTATAAGACCAACTTGTATTCCGGGACGATAAACGGCATGACGGTCTATTATGCCGTCATGTCTCCACCCTACCGCCACCATGCGCCATACTTGTATGTGCGCCATGCACACAATAAACAAAATACTTCTTTGCCACATATTTCATATTGGGTTGGGATGGGTGACTGTTACAAAAATATAACACTTGCTTTGCTTTTCTTTCAATTATTGAGTAAAAGTTCAATAAATAGCTTCGTAACCGAAACAGAAGCGTGTATAGAATTGATGAGCATTAAATTATGCTAATCATACTCGGTTCGCGTTTCAAAGCGAATGGTAATCAACTACAATCGATGCTGGAGTCATGTCTTGTTCGATGATAAATGTGAATATTGTTTCATATTGATAGTTGTAATTGACAGTCAATTATGAAAATTGATAGCCTTGTTTGCATTTTTTACAGCTGCTGTCTATCCAGTAAGGTACTTAAAATTTGTTTGTATTTCACTTCAATAAAACATAGGTGTAAAGTTATATGTTTCGGTCAATGTCTAGTCAATTAGTGCAGGAGATATTTTAGGGACCCCGGGTGTTAGAGTTCTCCTCTGTCGGATTTCTTTTCTCTCTCTCTCTCCAACTCTATAAACAGATGTATAAATAAATAAGAATAATAGTTATATAATCTATATTCCATGTACGATGATGTCCTCCTATTTTTTTTTGAAGTTGAACTAATTAACTGCGCAAGAAATATTATAGTACACAAGTTTATTGTGTATTATCTCACGCTTAAAGCAATAGTATTACATGCTTTCCAGGATACGGGTGTTTACAACACTACCCACTTCCAGAATCCGGGATGCTAATTTCGGAACAAAAAAACCCAATATTATTTACTGACCTGAATTTAATAATATGAATGATATCACCGAATAGTTAAATATAACAATAACAGTAACAGCCTGTGAATGTCCCACTGCTGGGCTAAGGCCTTCTCTCCCTTTTTGGGGAGAAGGTTTGGAGCTTATTCCACCACGCTGCTTCCATGCGGGTTGGAGCAACACACATGTGGCAGAATTTCAATGAAATTAGACACAAGCAGGGTTGCTCATGATGTTTTCCTTCACCACCAAGCACAAGATTATAAACACAAATTAAGGACATGAAAATGCAGTGGTTTTTGCCTGGGTTTGAATCAGCAACCATTGGTTAAGACTCACGCGTTCTAACCACTGGGCCATCTCGGGAATAATTAAGGTATTGACAGTTAAAACAAATGAACACCAGTTTTTAATCTATTTTTAAATATCGGTATAATTTATATTTCTCCCGAAAGTCTTCTTTTGTAATAACTTACTGAAACACTACTTAACCCATATACACAAAATTGCCATACCAAAAAAGGCAGCACGTTTCGGAGACGGTTTTAGTATATAATATTACTATATAAGTCGATGCATTTCACAATTTCGCCGGTTTAAAATTTAAACTATTGACGTGTCAAACTTGAATTTAATAATCTTGTTTAAAATTAAATGTTTACACAACACACACACATACAAATCAGATGAAACATATTTATTCGAGTAGGTTCATAAAGGCACTTTTGTATCATCATGTTACAGTTTTAATGTATCTGTGGAACTTTATGATGGTGAGGAACAGCCCGGGTAAAGGGGGCAACCCTGAGGCCCGTACCCAGTATATATAGTACTGGCTCTTTTTCCCACCAGGATAGACATTTGTTTGTCTGTTTGTCAGGAGTTTGAGGTAAATAATTACATATATATAAGTATGTATTTACAAAAGAAAAATAGTATAGGTAGTATATAAGTTGTCTGGTTTCGATACTACAAGCTCTGCTTAGTTTAGGATCAGATGGCCTTGGCGTTGAAGCGGCAGGAACACCGGAGGGCTCTTGCGACGTGGCGCGACCGTCTCTGTGAAGAACGGTACACACGCAAACGCGTCGTTGGAGTGATCCTGCCAGCCTTCGAAGCCTGGATGAGACGAAAGCGACGAGTCACCTTCCGACTTACGCAGGTAATGACCGGTCACGGTTGTTTTGGAGAATACCTGTGTAAGATCGGACGCGAATCGACGGCGATGTGTCACCACTGTGGCGCGGACCGGGACACCGCTCAGCATACGTTGGAAGTGTGCCCCTCGTGGAGTGCGGAGTCGGACAAGACCTGTCCCTGCAAGCAATCGTGTCAGCAATGCTTCGCAGGGAATCGGCGTGGAGGGCCATAGCCTCTTTCTGTGAGACCGTCATGGTTCAGAAGGAGACGGCGGAGCGGGAACGGGAAAAGGCCGATCCTGCTCGGCGGAGACGACGACGGCGTCGTCTCGGCCCTCCCATAGCCCAGACGCCCGGGGCTTAAAAGATAGGGCGTAACCCTGGGGCCGTAGATGCGTGAGGTGGGAGCCTCACGTGTCCTATTTCAGACGGCCCTGTGGAGGACGGCAGCCGTGATGGCCTCGCGCTGCCGAACGCACAAGCAAGGAGTACGGGGGGTGAAGTTCGCCCCCTGATGAGAGCTCCGCCGAGCCACGAGTGGAGCAAAGCACGGGAGAGGCCGCGGATGCGTTATATCAACACGATCCCGCAGCCTCTCCGATCCGTGCTGAGGACGGCAATCGCAGTGGTTTTAGTGGGTAAGAATCCCACATAACCCGGTTCCACCCCCATAGGACCCGGGTACCTTTCTGATGGTTTCCACTGCGAGAAAAAAAAAGGATCAGATGGCCTTGTGTGAATAATGTCCCACGATATTATTATTATTATTATCATTCAAACAAATACCGAGCCGCAGGAATGATTTATTGGCGTTGTAAATTTGAAAAATCAAAATAAAAATATTTTTATTCAAATAGATTTTTACAGCTAATTATTAATCGTCAACCGCTACCACCGGTTCGAAAACTAGGTAATATAAGTTTGTCTTCACTTCCCAAATTCACATTGATTGGTAGTGTTTCTTTAAAAAAGTATGTACGAGTATACCCACTTTATTATAAACATCCCGAAGAGACAGTTTCCGACGCAGTATGTGTGTTAATTACTTCGAAACCGAAGGTAAGCCTATATATAAGCTTGTATGTACATATAAGCTTGTGTGAGATCTTTGACTCAACTGATGGATAATCATATAAACGTCCGATAGAGATCACGTACGCTGCCAATAAACCAATGCACTATCTACTTCGGGCATAATGAAACATTCAAACTGTGCACAACATAAATAGAAATACATATCTCTTTCTATAAGTATTAAATAAATCCATCGACAAATACGTTTTTATATATATAAGCAAAATGTTGCCGACAATTTTATTACAAGGACATATAAAAAAATCCAAAGAGGGTCTTTCGAAGAATATGATATTCAAAAAGCCAATGTAAATAACATATTTTCATATCGAGGAAAATGTAACAAAATGGAAGACTAAAGTATTTTGCTATCATGATACATATCTCGTTCCGTGCGGTTGACTTTTTCCGCTAAATCCGTGGGAAAATATTCATATATGCCGAGTCTGACCGGGACAGTTACCCGGCAATCTGATTTCGATCCCACATCCCTATCTACCGGGATTAGCGGGTTGCGGGAAACAAAAAGGTCCCGATAAAGGAATCCGAGCCGGTATAACGACTTCCTTCCGATTATACCGTGCGAAAATTTTTCCAGAACAACTTTTATTGCTTCGTACATTAATTGAAAAATATCTGAGGATGTACAGAACACGCAATGAATATCGTACAAAAGTTTACGGTTTGTTATAGCAATATGCAAAATAAGATAATGGAGGTAGTGTCCGTAAACGAGGTGTCGCCATACTGTGGTTAGAATGTGCGACGGATGAAGTGTTGTAAGGTTTGAGCGTGACTCCACCTTTTGTTAGGGGTCTCGTTTAATATGTTGACAGATCGTTAACTTTCATAGTAGGGGTTGGTTATTTACATTCTCGACATGTAACAAATTAATCAAAAGGTAATTTCTTTTTAAATAATGAAATACTTACATTAAGGGATAAGGGATACTATTAAAACCTCAAAATTTTTGTCAGTCGAAGTGATAGACACCAACACGACTGCTCAAATAAGGAGTGGGATGTATTTAAGGATCATGTTTAAATGTATGTAAGTGATTTTTTTATTCCACCATAACTTTTAAATTCCTGAACAGATTTGGATGTAAGATAGGATCTACATCACCCCGAATGTCACTGGCTATAAATTCATTCATTCAAAGCAGTCGTATTTTTTTAATATAATATAATTTTAATGTATTTTTGTAAACTTGAAGCTTCATTGATGTGAAAATACCTTAAATTTGTAAATTTTACCAATTTACTTTATTTAAAGTCTCGTACGAAAATAATCTATAAAAGTTTTTTAAAATGGAATTGGAAGCAGAAATATAATTATTTTCCTATTTACCTTTTAATTTGAGGCAATATAAGGAAAATAATTTTAAATAAATGTGTATTATTGTAAACATACTTTTCATTGAGTACCTTATATTCAAAGTTCTTATTACCAGGGGGTGTAACTCAGTGGAAGAGTGTCTGCTTCGCATGCAGAAAGTCCTCGGTTCAAATCCCAGCACCTCCCAACTCGTTGACCACGCTAATTATTGACACTTTAGATAAAATTATTACTTTCTATGAACCATTTGTTTCTGGTACTGGTAATGATAACAAAAACGATTAAATAAAATTATTTATAAATTATTTATATTTTACTACTAAAATACATCCTGTGTTCATAATAATATTATCAACTATTCAGGGTTCTCTTACGTAATTTAACTCGAATCTATACTAATATTATAAAGAGGTAAAGTTTGTGAGGTTGTGGGGGGTAATCTTTGGACCTACTTAACTGATTTTGAAAATTCTTTAACCAATAGAAAGCCACATCATTTGTGAGTGTCACAGGCTATATACTAACTCGAAAAATGAAAAGACTTTGTCGTGGTAATGGGATTTACAAAGTAAGTCGTAGAAAAAACGGTTAAACGAAAACGTTTCTTACGAACGCTGCCTTAACGATGGAATGAGATATATTTAAGTTCTAGAGAAAAGTTGTAACTTGGTGATGCCTACAAAAAAGTCAGTGACAGCCATGTCTAACTTATTTTTTATAAATTCATTTTTTACAGTTTGTTTTTTGATATTTTAAATTATCTTTTAAATTGTCAAATACGCGAGACAATTTTATTAATGCTCGGCCAATCGATCACAAGTGAAAATGTTTACCACCCAACGAAGTGGGTACGGGTCAGCTAGTTCTATATAATTACATTTGTATATATATGATATCACGTCGTCGCGTTTGTCATATTAGTAGCATTCGATAAATATGTCAAACTAAAATAATTATTATCCGCGTCTTCATCGTCATATTGGCCCTAAGCGGAAGCGTACTCTCGTGCCTCGGACGGCACGTTGGCATCTGATATCAATCTGGTCGTGTCAGATTCGATTGCACATCGGATTATGAGAATGAACTTGTGTTTCTGCACACACTTGTGCACTATTTTATACTTTTATTTTTTATCAACAACATCATAAAAAGTATTTTATAGCTATTACATATCAAATATAACCATAGATGAAATACATAACTTTGGTAAAAAAATAAATATTAACAGGTAGACAAATAATAGACAAAAAATTAATTTACAACATTATCTGTGCGAATATATCGTGCGAGGTCTCAAAACTTCACTGCATGTGCCGCGCAGTTGGCTCGTGGCTGGAATCGGTCAGCACGTCATCATCAGCAGATTTTATCAGACAGATCTGATTTCCTTAACAGTGTTTTCCTTTAGCGCCTAGTACGAAATATATTATATTATTTATTTATCAAAAACATAACTTAAGCACATGAAAATATATTGTGTACATACATTCTAAATACCTGTGTTGAAGCCGCCATCAGTTGGTGGTACCACCCAATGATCATATATTCTACCACCAAGCAGTAATAATTAGTATTATTGTGTTCAGCTTTTAAGGGTGAGTGAGTCAATATAACTATATATGTATATAGGCACAAAGGACATAACAGCTTAATTCCCAATGCTGATGACGCATTAGCAATTAAATTAACGGTTAGTATTCCTTACAGTGCCAATGTATATGGGTGGTGATCACTTAACACCATTTTCCAAACTTCGGAAATGTTTTCGGCTCTCAAAGAATAAAATATAGTAATAATCACTAACAATGATAATGTCCTCCAGACCGATTTCGGCTACGGCGACCAATCTCAAGAGAGATTAGCCAATTACGCAAGAGATATTATAGTGCACAAGTGTGTACGCAAACACAGGAGCACTCTCTCTGCCCTCACTCTCATAATCCGATGGGACGGCCATCCGACATGACCGGAAAGATTTCAGGCGCAGGACCAACGGCTTTACGTACTTTCCGAGGCACGGGAGTGTACACACTTCCAATTTATTTTTATTGGTCCGACCTGGGAATTGAATCCAGGACCTCCAGGTCCACGGCCTTACATCAAGTTACTAGACTAACGAGGCAGTCACTAGACTACTAATCTCTATTAATTCATAATCGAATCGAATTCATTATTAACGTAACCCTCATAATCTTACAGCCTGTAATTGAAAGATGGCTTTTAATTTAGTCAGATTTACTGTTTACATTTAATCTTGCTATGCGTTTCCTTATTATTTGATTCGGTAAGTAATTGAGCTCTTTCAATACATTTGTCGTATTTTTTGCTTATAATGTTAAAAGATATTAATATAATGTAAGCTTGAGGCTTAATTTATAAGTATAAATTAATAAGTATATAAAATGCAATGAATTTATTTTATTTACTCGGTGGTAGGGCTTTGTGCAAGCCCGTCTGGTAAGTACCACTCACTCAGCAGAAATTCTACCGCTAAACAGCAATATTTAGTATTGTAGCGTTCCAGTTTGAAAGGCGAGTGAGCTAGTGTAACTACAGGAACAAAGGATATAACAACTTCGTTTCCAAGGTTGGTAGCGCATTAGCGATGTAAGGTTAGTAAATAGTTAATATCTCTTTAATTGATAATGTCTATGGGCAGTGATGATCACTTAACATCAGGTGGCCCATTTGCCCGTCCGCCTACAAATACCATAAAAAAAGTCTTGTAAGACAATAAGTTATAAAAGTTTTTAAAAATCGATTTATACCTGAACGTAGAAATATATAATTATATTATTATAGAAATATATAATATACCTTAGTATACTATAGTATTTTTTTTATAAGATAATGACATTATATTTCGCATTTGTGCCAACAAATAAATATAAATAAATATAATTTTTTTTATGTTATAGGGGGCAAACGAACAGGAGGCCTACCTGATGGAAAGTGACTACCACTGCCCATTGACATCTGCAACACGCGAGGTTTGCAGGTGTATTTGTATCCTATATAATGAAAATAATTTTAGATAACTTTGTATTATCATAAACATAACTTCGGCTAAATTGATAACCCAACATTCATTAGGTACATTATATTTAAAGCTTCTAGTACCAGGGGGTGTAACTCAGTGGTAGAGTGTCTGCTTCGCATGCTGAAAGTCCTGGGTTCAAATCCCAGCACCTCCAACATTGCACAATAAAAAATGTTTAATTTTTTAACCATTTTTTTTAATAATTATTTCTACTTTCGGTCAAATTAAATTTATTCAAATCAACTAGTGTCTATAGTATAAACATTTTACCTGAGGCTCAGAAATAAAAGTTATTGCATAAAATATAAAGTTTCATTCAATTGTACTAAGTACAAAGATACTACACGCGTGAAAGCCTGTTTGCTAAATTACAATATGGCGACTGTGGGGATAAATTTCAATACAAATGGTAAATTTAGTTAGCAACTAAGTACCCTCGGGGCTCGGTGTGTTGATAACGCGGCATTGGTACCCCAGTCGCATAGACAAGTTCGTATGTTGCAGCATATAATATTCAATTGGCATTTACTGTAAACGTTCAAAATTTTTGAAACATTTGCGTGTTCAGTAAATATGAATGAAAATAGCTTAAAATGTGAATATTTTTCGTATATTTAAAAAACATACCTATACCATATCATCCATTTAGCAAAATAGAAAGTTATTGTAGTATTTTGACTAGATCAAAATAAAGTTTGTAATTTTTCATGATAAAGTTAAATATCATGATACAACAGTATCTTTTTAGTACAGAAATGATCATACTGTAACTGAACTATTTAAGGAAACGAAGGTATATAAAGGTGGTTATACACAAGGATAAATTAATTTGGAAATTAACGAAAATTAAGTTATTACATATTAAGAGTAGCGTAATTATATTTATTTAATATATATTAAAAGTATATTTTTAGTTAAGTAACATTTTAATGTTTGCATTTACAAGAAATTTCATAAAAAAACAATTATTAATTTAGAAACAAAAAAGTGAAATAAAGTTGGTTTTCTGAAGTGAAGATAAAATAACATATAATTAATTTATACTTAATAATACCAACAATGTTATAAACACCTACAAAATAATAATAGCAAGATAAATTTAAAAGCGTTATATATATTTTAGGTAATTATTATGAAAAAACAGAAGTAAACTTTCATTATTATCATAATAAAAAATTAGTTTAATTAGACTCAAACAAAAATTAGCAACACACGTCTTTTGATTATTTTTAAATGAATAAATTGTTGCAATTTGTTTCAAATTTGGAAGTTTACGTGAAATGCGCGTGCTAGAAGTCAAAATACATACGTATATAACAATATAACAAATAGGTAATTATAATAAAATATTATTTATAGGATCGTTTCACTCAATTATTCTCTTGATTTTTAAACTTTTAATCGAGTAAATATTACATATTCAAGCGCTTTCTTTTAAATTAAGTAACTTGAAACAATCTTTGACGATTTAAAACATTTCATTTTAAAGATTCCATACGTATAATAAAGAGCCTTAATTTTTTTATCCATTAACGTACAAAAGAGGTTTCATTTAAAAAATGGCAATAAAGCCTTTCATACACAACATGAGTATAGTTTCACCTGATATAACTCACGTCAATGCAATTACGAGGTATTAATATTCACTGAGCGAAGCTGTCATCCCTTACAATATATATTATCGATTCGTGTAAGCAATATTAATGGTTTTTGTATAGTTTTTATATAAATTGAACCGAGATGGCCCAGCGATGAACACGTGAATATTAACCGCTGATTGCGGGTTCAAATACAAACAAGCACTGAATTTTCTGCTTGATTTGTGTTAGAACAGCGTGGTGGGATAAGCTCCGAGCTTTTTCCTCAAAAGACAAGGTATCCAGCCCAGCATTAGGACATTTTGCATTGTTACTTTGCATTTTGTTGAAAAAAATTCAAAATCGTATTATATACACTCATTTATAAAGCGTCTTCTTCCATACCACATTTTTACCGTTTAAAAACGTTTGTTGATATGCAATAAATATCTTATAGTCGTTCCTGAGTACACACGATTAACATAATATAATGTGGTTCGATGTTATTAGTATGCTTTGAAATTCAATTTTTGCACATAATTTTGTTTTTCATCGTAATTTTTAAACCGTTTTAAATAATTTGCATCAAAAACGGTTCGCAAACATCCATTTAATATATAGATACAAACAATCGTATATCATCTCGTCATTTTACATAATATCCATTCTTTTGGTTCTTTGAATTCATAATTTGAATTCCAGTACATGTATGTAGATATGTATAGGAATTAATAACGATCTTTATTCTGATGAGATCGAACTGAAAAATAATCTGGTAATTCAGTATGAGTGGGGAATATTTAAATTATATTCCGTGCCTTAAGCCAGTTTGAAATCAGCCATAGTGACCGTGTATATCGCAATGACTTGACTGATTATTGAGGTCATATTCTCATAATATATTTGTTTAGCTTACATGATACCTAGTTAAGTAGTACTCGTATTAATAACTGTTTATGTATGGATTATAGTTCATGTAGGCTCAGCGCAAAAAAGGCGTCGTGATTAGGTTATCAATAAAATTTGTGGGTAGTTTGAAGAGCCCATAAATCTATCATTCTCATCTTCATTCCATTCCACCTATATTCTCCATGATGAAGTTTGGAGCTTATTCTATCCTAGTTGGATGAATTCTGCCATGTGTGGCAGAACTGTGTGTGTACTCGCAGGGCCTACTATCTCGACTATCGTTTACTACACATATCATAATTATTATAATATAGAATATTTAAATACTTGTAGACAGAACAAATTAAAACAATCCTAGTTTGAACATGACACGAAATATTCAAGACTATTCCATAAAATATATATTTTTTTACATTCACCGTAACACAGAGCAAAGGCGAAATGGGAAAGGACGTGTATGTAACGACAAAGTTCCGTGCTCACAATGAGCTAAAACGATATTAAAAAAAAAAAAACTAACAGAACGTTTTGCGGTACTCGTAACTTGATTTTAGATCACGGAGACAATAATATTTTTATAAAATACATTCGCTGCCCTAGGGGATGTGATGTCTTGATGATTTTTTTTTTCTCTTTTACGATTTTTTTTATCTGGAAAATCAGATGGTACAATGGGTTTCACAGTTGACAGATTGCGTTCAATGCGCAACGAAACGTTGCAAGGAATATCAAAATTTCTAGCTGCTTAATTTTAAATGACAAAAAACAATGGGAAAACATTTGATACAAAAACATGACCGCCAAAATAACACATGTCCCGTTAATTATCTAAATTCAAAATGGGTAAAAATTCGAAGAGAAGCTACTTAAATAATAATAATATATGTCGGAGAAACAACGTTCTCATTGATAACGTTATTAGTAGTTCGGGCTTAGTGGGCGTCATTAGTGTAATATGCGAATACAAACACAACTTTCACAGTACTTTAATTTATTATAATAAATAAATTAATAAGTTTTTTTTACAGATAATTTTACCGAATAACAACACCGAGCAGCGCTAGAGCACCGATCTGACTTTGATCAACGAGTACACTTTAACAATCCAACTCGATCTGTTGCTTCCTTTCAAATGTGTCCCTAAAGTAAAGATGGCACCTCGACTCCGCTCGAGGCACGTGCTGCACTCCGATTGGTTGTTACGTGAACTACAATATTCATAACTTTTTTTTATAGATAAAATCCTTATTGGTTTTTAAGTTCTAGGAAACTACAACAAATCAAATAAAATTAAATCAAGAATTCTATGAGTAACAAGAATAATAATTAAAATGTAAACAAAGAATATTGTGTGTCAAACATCAATCAACCGACTCATAGCTTACTCCGACGTATATATTATTATTATACATAATAAAACCGACTCCGACACGTGCTGCATCTTTTATTCAGTTTTTTGAATAATGATTTAATATATATATTTTTTTTATATATGTCCGGGATGGCAAATGACTCTACTCCACCTGATGGTAAGTGGTAGTAGAGTCCAAACGCGACGACGGCCAGTACAGTCGGGAAGAATAATAATCGTCTCCTTATTTATTAGTTTAGATTATTATTGACATTTAAAACAAACAGTTTTATTTGTATTCTATGTTGTGATTTATGTTTACGTGATAGACTGTAACAGACCATTAACCTAATCTAAGTCTATAAATCCAGAATGATACAGTAACATCTGGCCATCAGCTTATTGTCTTAAATATTTTATATGTCTTGTTATTTGTTAATATTAGAGTTATAATTCGAAATATATATAACGATTTAGGTTTAATAGTAAAAATGACCTAAGTGCGGTCTTGTGAATAAATATTATATTGTGAATCATACCATAACATATATTAAAAAAAAATACACTCTTCATTGGACAAGGTATTCAGCCTATTTAAAAACCTTATATTAGACTTACTATGTAAAAAATAAGGCATAATATTAATATTAAAAAACTAAACAATGTTAGTTGTTTTTTTAAACATAACATGTAAAAAAATGGTTAAGAATATAAAGTTTCAGATTAAATTAATATAAAGTCGATATAATAATTTGTTTACAAGGTTCAAGAGAAGTAACAGTAACAGTAACAGTAACAGTAACCGTAACCGTAACCGTAACAGCCTGTGAATGTCCCACTGCTGGGCTAAAGGCCTCCTCTCCTCTTTTTGAGGAGAAGGTTTGGAGCTTATTTCACCATGCTGCTCCAATGCGGGTTGGTAGAATACACATAATGGCATAATTTCAATGAAATTAGACACATGCAGATTTCCTCACGATGTTTTCCTTCACCGTCAAGTACGAGATGAATTATAAACACAAATTAAGCACATAAAAATTCAGGGGTGCTTGGCCGGGCTTCAACCCACGATCATCGGTTAAGATTCATGCGTTCTAACCATTAGGCCATCTCGACTTTCAAGAGAAGTATTTACGACATTATTAAAGACGTAGATACACATCTTTTTTAAAATTTGTTTACAATTACAATATTGTTCGTTTATATAAAAAAAATTGTTTAAAAAAAATTATATATAAAAAAAAATTCTAATTAGAGCTAATAAAGTTAAAATGCAATGATAAATATCGCTTGAGATAGAATGACGGACAAATAAATAGATCGATTGATGGAGAGTGGTAACGTCTATCTATATATTCTGATCTATTAAAGATCATTATGCGTGGCCTATGTACGGAGCAATAAGAGTACATTACCTTTATGTAATAACACTGGAATAATAAAACGGGAATATTATCAAGTATTGTCTATGAATTGACTTTGGTCTTTCAAAAATTAAAAAAGCGATTAATGAGATTACTTAATAGGAAATCATAAATCAAAAATGACGGCAACTTATTTTTCTATTAGAGTAGCTTATCGCCACCGTTTCAGTCTCCGTAAAGATCATACAAATATTACATAATTTGATTACTTATTCGAATAAAAATACAACGCAATTGACATACAAACATTTAAGCCTCATTCATTCCTTATGGCCTTTTTTATGTTGAACATTTATTGGTGTGCAAGGGCGATAAGGCGACTCGTGTTCCGTAAGGACACTATATTTTCATTTCTCTGACTCCATATTTATTTTTTGATTTTCTGTAATTATAAATCATTTCAATGATCATCAATTTCTATGATTCACATCTGCCGTGTGTCTTGTAACGGTTATATTGTGAAACGTTATTTATATGATATTTGTATTTAAATATCAAGTCAAGCGACGTATGGCAATTACGAGAACTGCAATAAAGAGGTTGAAGAAAATATGGAGAAACAGACACTTTATCAAAGCAACCGAGATTTGGCTTTTTGTACGCTGCGGAGACGTGGACTTTGCGGCTGGTCGAAAAAAAGAAAGATCGAATCTCTGGAGATGTGGTGCTGGAGACGAATGCTAAGAGTTTCGTGGACCGAATTACTTACCAATATCTCCATTCTTCAAGAACACGGCATCAAACGGTGGATTTCGTCGCTGGTTCGAAAACGCATATTAACATTTTTTGGACACGTTTCCCGCAAGGAAATGACTCCATAGATCTTTTCTCCTTGTTATTCAAGGCAAGGTGGATGGCACCAGACCACGTGGAAAGACGCCCATACGATGGACCGATAAAATATAAACAACTGCTGGCGGTCCTTTGCATGAATGCACCAGGCTCACCACTAAAAGGGACATATGGCGAAAGTTCGTAAGGCAAATAACACCTGCGCCGAATAATTCTTAATACTACAATACTCAATACTACAAAACTACTACAACGTCAAGAATGTCATGACGAAGAAGAAGATTTAAATATCAAAAGATATAAAGGTTAATTGTAGTAATAACAAATTCAAAACCGAATGTTCCACACAAACTTGAATTCTCTCTAGAATGAAAAATACCTAAGAAGTTTTGAAAACTATCTAAAAACGCGTCTCATTAATTTAAAGACAAAAGTCAATCTATCAATTATCGTATTTTTAATTTTAAATACAGCAAATTTTCAATCAATTTTACTAAACAATTTTTTCCCTTATATACATATTATAAAAGGACATATATATTTGTATTTCTCTGAGATAAAATCGTGTAAATGTAATAGTCCGTGTCAGTGTTCCAATTAGGGACGCTTGTTTACCCGTCTCAGTATAGTGTACACGATGAAGTAATTCCTTCTTTTGACAGAGGAACATGAGAAGCTATTATAAGGGAAATCGCAAAGAACAGTTGAAAAACAAAACAGAACTTCACTATGAAACATTTCTAAGATTAATTAGTTATTTTAGTAACAAAATTTATTTGTAACTGTAACTGTCTAACCCGGGATGCTATGTGTTTATTTTTTAATTATCGTAGGAATGCATTGTTTGTCTTTATTTCATTTAATCAATATAATTAAATCTAGTCTATAACCGAGCTTCGAAGAAGCAAAACGCTGCTTATACTGATACTTTCATACTTACTTTTTGTAGCAGATATAACCGAAACGACCCAGCAGAGAGAACATATAAATGGTAGCTAAATATTTTGCAGGTGTAAACCTGCGATATTAGGATACGTATTATTAATAGTGGCAAGTAAGTTAATAACTCGTTTCGAGCTCAAAAATAAATTAAAAGGATATGAAGAGAACGATATGAATAATATGAGAAAACAACAACGTATATTTTATAGCATGGCGGAATAAACTCTAAAGCTAGATTAAGATAACAGGAGAACTTTGTCCAGCAGTGTCATAAGATATTGAGAATTTCTCGATTAGTAACGCGAATGAAAACATACATCAATTGAACATCTACACATCATATTGATCTTTGACCATTATTCCAAGCGGAAAACAAATAAATAATTCCAGTAATGGGACGCCAAATCGAGGGAATGACAGCCGAATCACATCAAATGGAACTTGACCTCTCCCGCTGAGTAAATAGAGTTAGGATGACAGAAACAGAGAGGTCACGTGTGATTGGACCAAGAGATTTATGTCCCGTTGAGGACTGATAAGCGTATTGCGGACATTCTAAGAAATATGTTTACTTTATTTACTTGATGTATGACAAAATAAAATTATTGTATTATATAACTTATGCTGTATCGGAAAGAATGTATTTATTTTATATGATAATAGCTGTTGGATGTCATCAAAATATTTCATAATTTATATAAAAACAAGCAATTATTTTAGGTCCGGATTTATATTTCATTTTAAAGTGGAAAATAGTTCACTCTATGTTAAATAATAAACTCTATCGACTTATAATATAAATAATGTTTAAATCTATGTATACGCGCTTATGATGATATCCAAGTTGCACAAATAATCGCGTACACCAGCACACCTTTTTAAAATTTGGAGCTGCTTACAAGATAACAAGAATAACTAGCTGACCGACCCTGCAAGCCTTAAACAAAAGTATATAAAGTCGTCGAGCTTAGTAGAAATGGTGACGTGAGAGGTTGGTATTCCATTTGCCTAATGAATGTTACCCTATAAAATAATATCTCTATGATTCAGTTTATATTAAAAAATTATAGCCCGTAATGTACCTTGGTCAGGTTTCCTATGATAACCTGTGCCATATTTACATCTTACAAGCTTACTCATGACGTTTTCTCTCATCACTAAGCATGAGGTTGTGGTAAGGTTGAATTATAAACAAAAAAGATATTAGTTTATAGTTCCAATATTATGTACCAAATCATTATATGTAATTAATTATACGTAATATACTATACAGCTATATATAAAATGTCGTCAATATCATCCTTAAATTTCTTATAAAAATAAATGTCAATTATAATATATATAAAAAAATCGACAAAATCGAAAGAATACAAAATAAACTTCTTAAACATCTTTTACTAAAAAATTATGATTCTCACGCTGATCCTCAAAGTCTCAAAATATTAACGTTAAAAGAACGTCGTATGGAAAAAGATGAACTCTTTCTGTTTAAATTGTTAAATAACTATATTGATTCTCCTTTCTTACTTAGTTATATATTCATTAGATGTCCTCGCATGCAAACACGAAATAAATTTTTGTTCGATGTTCCTATATCTAAATGTAAGTACGTACGCAACAACTTCCTTTACAGATCATGCATAAACCACATCAATAAATTCAATGATCTTGATTTATTTTTTATGTTATTTTTTTTGTTGTTTTTGTTTTTATTGAAGGAATTGAAATGTAAAATAAAATGTCACCTACATTGTCACTTTAAATAGAATTTGAATTTGAATATTTATTATTTTTTACTAAATTATTAATTAATTTTTCATACTTCGTAAAATTTTAAATAATGTGTAATTTTTATTTTTATTTGTTATAATTCTGTTATGTATTTTGATTTAATTATTTGTGAAGATTTAATTGGTATATGCTGTTTTCTTGATGTGATAAATATTTTTGTACATGTTATAACTGTTTGTCTTCCTTGATTAAATAAATATATAAGGCTCTTACCCGCAAAGTTCTTATATATCCGTTATGGACTTTATTTTTATTATTGTTATTATATAATATTACTGTGGCATTGTACGTGTCAACATTTGCTTTGTTAGAATTATATAAAAAAAACTTGTAACGAAATTATTTTTCCCGACATCAGACATGAATGAACCGTCCATTACAAGCTTAGTAACCGGTTCTATTAAAAATATATTCCTTTTCACTCAAAGCTCCCTTGCTCCATTTCTGTTCAATTTTTTTTTTTTTCATTAAGCAAGTTGGAAAGTACGAAGTTTCATTGAAATTATTTAATTAAAATCGTACTAACTCAACTTGCCCAACACTTAATCATTTTGAACTGAACAAAATAGCATTGAAGGTGTCCAATTACAAAAATGTTTTAAAAAAAAACTATTTCTATCTATTTTCATAACAGCCTATTTCTAATTTTGAGTTTTTGAGTTGGTATGTTAAAATACATTACAATATTGTTATATCATATCCTTTTATCACATTATATATGTACATTTAAAACAATTTTCAATCTTCACGTGACGAACTTCTGAAATATTACATAAACACAGACATCCTTATACATCATAAATATTTATGATACAAATACAATATAACATTGTGAGAATCACAATAACTTACCGTAATATAATTTTTTTGCCGCGTATCGGTCACGTGAATTTCGTGTGCAAGCGCGCCACTAGAAGCGCAACCACAAACTGAAGCGCATAGGCATTCACTAATCGAGATTCACCTTTCGCAAATTATTTAATAGTGCTTCTATTAAATATTAACATGTCCCATAAACATCTTACCCCCCTACTGCGCTCGCCAACACGCCTGCCCAGCGCGGCGAGTATGGGCAAACCCCTCCCTTAATGGCAGATGCGCCCAAAAAAAGGCCCCCAGTTACCGACAAGCCCGTTAGGCCCGACCAAGGTAGCGGTCGCGGTATCGGCAGGGCAGGGGGTGCTAAGAATCACCGGTTCACGGCAGGCTACCGCATAAAACGACTGAACATGGCAACGTATAATGGACGCTCGATGAGGCTGGACCATCACCTCGCCGAATTAGAAGTAGAGTTAAGTCATATAAACTGGCATATACTGCGGTTATTTGAAGTCCGAAGACAGGGGGAGGACACGATAACTCTAGAGTCCGGTAACTTACTCTACTTCCGCGAAGGTGATAACCTCTCCCAGGGTGGTGTCGGTTTTCTAGTCAAAAAGGATCTCATTAGCAGCATTGTGGAAATCAGTAGTGTGTCGAACCGGGTAGCGTATCTTGTCCTAAAACTTTCCGACAGGTACTCCCTGAAGGTCGTACAGGTATATGCGCCAACTTCGACATACTCTGATGATGTGGTCGAAGCGATGTACGAGGACATCGCAAAGGCCCTCAACGACACCTCGAGGGCCCACTACAATGTTGCTATGGGAGACTTTAATGCTAAAGTGGGAGTACAAGATAGCGGTGAATCGAAAGTCGGACCTTACGGCTTGGGCTGCAGAAATCACAGGGGGCAAATGCTGGTAAACTTTCTCGAAGCGCAGGGGCTTTTTTTGATGAATTCTTTCTTTCAAAAGAAGCCTCAGAGGAGGTGGACCTGGCGAAGCCCCGATAACGTGATAAGGAACGAGATAGACTTTATCATTTCGAATAAAAGGCACATATTTAGAGACGTTTCAGTGATCAACAGGTTTAATACCGGAAGTGATCACCGCTTGGTTCGAGGCACTCTAAATATCAACTTTAAAGCCGAAAGATCGAGAATGATGAGGTCTACTCTCCGACCTACCATGCTCCAAGCTGCTCAAGGCTCCGAAAAGTTCCAAATGGAACTTCAAAATCAATTCACCGCGTTGGAAACCATAAGCAGCATTGATGAGAGAACCGACACGCTGGTCAAAATACTGCAAAACACATCCCGCAAGTGTTTTCCGCCACAGAGAAGAGACAACGCACCAAAACTCTCTGCTGAGACACTCGAGCTCATGAGAAAACGACGAGAACTACCATCGTTTTTGTCAGATAAGGCCTTAAACCGAACAATAAAAACGCTGACGCGACGCGATCTCCGACGCTCCAATACACGTGCCATCAAGGCTGCGATTGAGCAAAATCGGGGATCGAAAGTGTTCGCTCGCAAGTTTGGGAGGCCGCGTCTGACAAAACTTAAAACTGAAAATGGTGGGGTCGTTACCTCTAGGCCTGAGATTGTCGGAGAAGTAGAGAGGTTTTATGGGCAGTTGTTCTCTTCAAGATCGGATAAACCCGTGGGAATCAGTATTGATGACCAGCGCGCCCCTCTTATGCGCCATTACTCCGAGGAGCTCCCGGTCGTTGACCAAGGAGAGATTAGGGCGGCTCTAGAACAGCTTAAAAACAACAAAGCTCCGGGAGATGACGGAATCACAACAGAGTTGCTTAAGGCAGGCGGGACTCCGGTCCTGAAAGAGCTAGCAAGCCTCTTTAATTCCGTTATCCAACATGGCAAGACCCCGGAAACGTGGAGCGGGAGTGAGGTGGTACTGTTTTTCAAGAAAGGTGATAAAACCCTCTTGAAAAACTACAGACCAATCTCCCTCCTGAGTCACGTGTATAAGCTGTTCTCAAGAGTCGTCACGAACCGTCTCGCCAGACGACTTGACGAGTTCCAGCCCCCAGAGCAAGCCGGATTTCGATCAGGCTACAGCACCGTGGACCACATCTATACTGTTCGGCAGATTGTGCAGAAGACCGAAGAGTACAATCAGCCGCTGTGTATGGCATTTGTGGACTACGAGAAAGCCTTCGACTCCATCGAAACCTGGGCAGTGCTCGACTCATTGCAGAGATGTCATATCGATTGGAGATATATCGAGGTACTGAGATGTCTGTACAACGCCGCTACAATGACTGTCTACATCCAGGACTGTAAGACGAAGGCGATCCAACTGCGCAGAGGGGTGAGACAGGGGGATGTAATATCCCCGAAACTGTTCACCAACGCGTTGGAAGACGTTTTCAAAACGCTGGATTGGACTAGGTATGGAGTCAATGTAAACGGCGAGTACATCTCACACCTTCGATTTGCCGACGATATCGTCATCATAGCAGAGTCGCTGGAACAACTCACCGAAATGCTGCGTAGCCTAGGCGAGTCTTCCCGGTGTGTCGGTCTCGGTATGAACTTGGACAAGACCAAGGTCATGTTCAATAGGCATGTCGTGCCGGGACCGATATACGTCGAGGGGAAACCTCTCGAAGTTGTTAGTGAATATACCTACCTAGGACAGATAATACAAGTCGGTAGGAACAACTTCGAGAAGGAAGCCGATCGAAGAATTCGCTTGGGATGGGCAGCATTTGGCAACCTTCGTCAAGTCCTCAAGTCGTCTATACCGCAATGTTTGAAGACGAAAGTCTTCAACCAATGCGTCTTACCTGCCATGACATACGGTGCCGAAACGTGGACACTAACTGCGGGACTAGTCCACAAATTCAAAGTCGCTCAGCGTGCTATGGAGCGAGCTATGCTCGGAGTATCTTTGAAGGATAAGATCAGAAATGAGATTATCCGGAAAAGAACCGGAGTCACCGACATAGCTTGCAAAATTAGCAGGCTGAAGTGGCAGTGGGCTGGTCACGTATGTCGTAGGACCGATGGCCGTTGGAGCAGACGAGTCCTAGAGTGGAGATCGCGAATCGGCAAGCGCAGCGTAGGGCGCCCTCCAGCCAGGTGGACCGACGACCTTAAGAAGGTGGCGGGCACCAACTGGATGCGGAAGGCGGAGGACAGGGAGCTTTGGCGCACCTTGGGAGAGGCCTATGTTCAGCAGTGGACAACGATTGGCTGTTGATTGATTGATTGATGTCGTTATATATCATATTAAAATTTTCGAAGCACCATCTTCATAAGACCTCAAAAATAATCATAAACACTGACTTGCTCGTACGTTATAATTAGTGCTTATTACTATTACATATATGTATGTAAAAGAATACCTGACTGACTTATATATCAGCGTACAGCCTAAACTGCTGATGCGAGAAAAACTGCACTTAGGAAGGATTTTTGAAAATGTAAATCTATGTTAGTATATAGTATAAAGCATTTAGCACAGTAGTAGTATATAGGGGATGGATGTGTCTATGAAATTCCTTCATTGATGAAAGAATTAGAAATTCTAAATTATAAGGCTAACGATGCAGCGGGAAAAGCGCTTAGTATATACGCATCAGGAGCAAAACCGTCGGCAGACATTGTCCTGCTTAACCATGTATTATATACTAAAATCCCGAACCGAAAGTTTTATGTATTGTACATTTTTCATTTAGTCAATACAAAAAAATACGTCTTCTTATTTATTAATTTAATTGTGTATGCTCATTTTTGCCTCCTTATCTATATTGTTTACGAACTTACCTTCTGTAGTCTATAAAAATTGCTTATCTATTAAACATTTTATTTGGTGACATTTAATTTAACGAATAATACGCGTATTTCGATTATTCAAAAAGAATTTAACTTTAATTTAACTATTATATATTTATAAATATGTATTAAAGTATATAAAAATGTACATCATCAGATCAGAAAAACGCTACAGAAATATCATTACACATATCGTTCACGGGTTGTTTTAATCTATTTACGTCGTGTATCGGACTGAATTTCAATCAATTCGGTAAGCCGGTGCGTATCGAAAATTAGATGCGATCTGTAATGGCCGAATCGATACCCAAGCGGTTCGAGTTGTTGACTATGCAAAGTAGATTCATTCAATTTATTAAACCCACCTAATTACCTTATTTGTACTGGATTATTCACTATAACAGAGTTTATTTTGAAATTTGTTGCTTTAAGTTAAGTTGATTATGATTAAAAAATAAAATAAATTAACAATAATTGTAGGTACTTATAACAAATTTATTGATCATATTTTTTTACTATTATTTCTTTGAATTCTATTTACGTTTTGAAGAATAGATAAAAAAAAGTAATAGACTATAAAGAGTGTGTGGGCAAGAGGATGGAAGTACTCACTGGATTTTATTCGATAGCAGAGGATTTCCACGGCGTGGTTTCGCGATCATTATTCACTAATACTAGTTAATTTTAAAATTACACAACGGCACGCACTTTAGTTACTCGTATATATGTTTACAGTAATTGTCTGTTCACTGCATACACTACACTTATTTTCATTTTAGTCTTTTTTATGACAAATTCCGAATTTGTAACCGTCGCACGCGCGCCAGTTCGATTACACACTTTTTTGCAACTGAGCGGGTACGGGGGAGGAGTTGGTAGGTAGGAACAAGGATTGAACCTTTTTTTATATAGAATAGGAAGGCGGACGAGCATATGTGCCACCTGATTGTAAGTGGTCATCAACGCCCAACATAAGAAATGTATGTAATTGGTGATGTAACCACATCACCAATTGGTTCAATAAGTACGTGAAAGCATAACAAACGAATAAATAAACAAACTAATACGAAAGAGTCTTATTTATTTATTTCATTATGGATCATCAGCAGTCACTACACTTACACATGTAATAATAGAAACACTATTTTTGAGGATTTTTATAATAAAAGATCGCATTTTTTCCACGACCAACGGTCGAGTTATCATCATTATTATACCATCGAATTGTCTTGTGCTTCATTTGTGTTTATAAAACTCCTCATGCTCGTCGATGGAGTAGAGCCTACTTGTGTCTACTTAAATTGAAATTCTGCCACCACGTGAATCCATTGTCCACGCGCATTGGAGCCGTGAACTTTCCCTCAAAGAAAGAAGAGTTAGCCCAGAAATGAGATGTCCCACAGTCACACAATTACCCCAACAAAAGAAGTACATAATTTTAAGTTATTTAAATAAATGAATTATTATAATTGCGTTAGAATCGATACTATCAACCGTTAATGATTGTCTATGAATTTGCTAAATTTATTAGAAACCAGGTATTTTAAGATGTTCAATGTGTATTGCAGTTTCTAAACGGATTCGAATTTCGGATGCGGGGTATTGTATACGGGCGTGTTTACTGTCCTAACTAAAATACAGACTGCTGCAACTAAGCTGTTTAGACATTACGATATGGTAGTTCAATTTCTGATTAAAACTTTTTTAAATTGTTATTATATGTGTGCGTATGTGTGTGAAATGTGATTTGTTACGGCCTTACTTATAATTATCGTTTAGAGGATAATTAGTTAAACAATTCTGTGTCTTCTTCTGTCGAATGTCAAATCAATAATGACAGAAAGAGCGAAATCAGTGTTTAATTAAACTGCATTTTAGGAATAAACGGCCTTACCTATAAACGTTGCTTAGTGTCTATTTAGTTGATATAAATTGTTTTAAATCCGTTGTTAGACTAGAATAGCATATATCGACTTTACCTTTATTGCGCAAAAGTTTGAAGGCGCTTAGGATGGTTTGAACATGAAAACTAAGATATCACGTCTTTATCTGTAATTAGGTACTTATCTTTAAAAATGCTACCAAAAAATGGAATTCCTTACCAGCTCACGTGTTCCCCTCCTCTTACAACCCGGGTTCCTTCAAACGAGGCGTGAAGAGGCATCTTGCGGGCCGGCAAGGCGGTGACGGCTAGTACAGAACATTCTTCCCGACTGTACTGGCCGTCGTCGCGTTTGGACTCTACTACCACTTACCATCAGGTGGAGTAGAGTCATTTGCCATCCCGGACATATAAAAAAAACAAAAAAATACTTACGTTTAAAACACTTCATAGGAGGATGAAGGTAGAAATTAACAGCCTGTAAATATAAACGTACAATATAATATAACAAAGTCCTCCTATTCATTGAAAGAGAAGGTCAGGAGCTTATTCAACCGCGCTGTTCCAATACGGCTTGGGGGATACCATTTGGCAGATTTTCATTTGACACGTGCAAGTTTAATCTTCGCAATGAAGCACGAGAAGAAGTATAAGCATCAAATAAACACATGAACATTCAGGTGCTTGAATGGGTTTGAACCTCATAATCTTCAGTTAGGATTCAAGTTTTCTAACCACAGAGCCATCGTCAGTAGAAGAATGCTCGCATACCGTAAAAGAAAGCATAAAATATTATTTACTCGTATTTTTAGTTTAACAAGTGAAATAAAACATCTATCCCTTAGTAAACTTAAGTTTTATACACGAATGAGTCGTCAAAGTCACATTTAAATGATCCGTTGACCTTAATTAGAGTATTAAAATCACTAGAAAGTGGATTTGTTTCCTTATAATCCGGACTCGTAAAGATACTTTTCTTCTTGGGTGGGTGAGTTTTCTACTTGAAGAGCACAGCGAAGGGATGGGTGATAGTATTTATGGGGTATGGAAACGATAATAGGTCGTTAAGCTAACTGACTTTAAGCACAGCACTCAAACGAAAGTGCGTTGTAGGAATAAGCGGCCTTACTTATAAACGTTGTTTAGCGGGCGATAAGTAAAACAATGCTGTGTCTTCTTCTTTCGAATGTCGAATCAATAATGACAGAAAGAGCAAAATCAGTGTTTCATTAAACTGCATTGTAGGAATAAGCGGCCTTACTCATAAACGTTGTTTAGCGGGCGATAAGTTAAACAAACGATACGCAACTCGCAGCAGCCCACTCGTGAAGGGAAGTAATACGTCAAAATCAAATCACGAAAAAAAATAACGTTCCAATATGTTTAAGTTAATGCTAAATACATACATATACAAACTAGTAAAATTTTGAAGAGTATATTATATGAACCGTTGTTGACGCTTGTGTATCGCGTTACGCAAAAAATGGTAGCGAACAACAACAATTGGGGGTCACCGTATAGCAATGATGGGATAGGAATAATGGATAGCAAAAGACGCGGATGTGTCGGTGTGGGCGGTATAATTATTAATTAATTTGGTTTCACTTTTTTATCGTTTGCTACTAATGTGACAAACGTGACGACGCGATATCTTATATATATTGAATTCGAGGTATCTTGATAAGTGACGTAAGTAATAATTAATAACATTATAGCAGTAACAGTGCAAAAACTTTCATCGAAAATATTACACCCCGTGGTTCATTTTTCGTCCAGAGAATCTCGCCACCATTCCACGCGATCGCGATTTGTACAGTAACTATATTTAATTTTTATTTGTATTTATTTGAATCTTAAATGTAAATATTATTATTATCATAATAATTTAAAATAATATATATATATATATATATATATATATATATATATATATATATATATATACTTAAGTGATAATACATATAGAAGTAAAATATAACGAGACGAGCTGGTTGGCGTAGTTGGTAGATACTTGCCTTTTACGCCGAAGGTTGTGGGTTCGATTCCCACCCAGAACAGACATTTGTGTGCATGAACATGTCTGTTTGGCCTGAGTCTGCGTGTAATTATCTATATAAGTATGTATTTACAAAAGAAAAGTAGTATATGTAGTATATCAGTTGTATACATATATATAATATATATATATATATTATATAGTATATCAGTTGTATACATATATATAATATATATATATATATTATATATATGTATACAACTATATATATATATATTATATATATGTATACAACTGATATACTACATATACTACTTTTCTTTTGTAAATACATACTTATATAGATAATTACACGCAGACTCAGGCCAAACAGACATGTTCATGCACACAAATGTCTGTTCTGGGTGGGAATCGAACCCACAACCTTCGGCGTAAAAGGCAAGTATCTACCAACTACGCCAACCAGCTCGTCTCGTTATATTTTACTTCTATATGTATTATCACTTAAGTATATATATATATATATATATATATATATATATATATATATATGTATAAATATATAATATATATATATATAAATAAATTAAATTTTATTTTTTTGTTATGATTAGCAGTACCAGCAATAAAGGGTTCCTTCAAAGTAATAATTTTATCTAATAGTGGCAATAAATAATTATAAAAAATAAAAGGACGACCAAATTTTCTTTATGGAGGTGCTGGGACTTGAACCCAGGACTTTCAGCATGCGAAGCAGACACTCTACCACTGAGTTACACCCCCGGATAAGAAGAGTTCTAAATATAAGGTACTGAATGAAATCTATGATTACAATAATACACAATTATCGAAGTTATTTTCCATATAGGATAGATCTAAGAGCAAAGTTAAATAGTATATATAATTATAGTTCTGCTTGCAATGTTTCAATAATAAAATTAATCAACAAAAATTATAATTCATATTTAGGATAATGTATTGTTAGCGATTATCTGTGGACAATAATTGGCTTCGTAGCATACACGTCGTAGCTGTCACGGACTTCTTTTGTTTTTTCTTATTCTTTAACGCGATGTTAACTTGGTAGTTGTTATCTGTCAAAGTGAGTTATCAATGTGATTTGTAAATGATTTTTATCGTTTAATTAGCTAGTATCTTGATAAAATGTCCTTAAATTGGTATTTTTGTGATTAATTAATAATTTTTAATTGAAATTTCATGTCTGTCCTAAATATGTATAATAATTGTAACTTTATTGCTTTATTAAAAAACCAATAATATGTAAGGCATATTACCAAACCTTAAACTTGGAACATAACTTTGTAATTGATACGGTGAAATATAATAACTCCTGAGTTTATTGCCGGATCGTCTTAGTAGAATCTTTATTTTCAGCTATACCACTATTCATTAGCATCCAAGCATACATATTTGTTTTATTTTTCTTCAAATAACAAACAATTCGTTAATATTTTTTATTTTATATAGTTACTCTACTATAAACTACTATACTACTATAAGCTACTATAAAATATTAAGCTAGTCAATATTCGCTATAGAACTATCAGCCAGCAGGTTTGAAAATGAGCCTTATTAAACCGAATACAAGAATCAAAGTCGAATTGATCACTTATCGTTGTTCTAAACCAAGTTTGATATTGATTACATTTAAAAAATTAAATTAAATATTATGTCAATGATCTGAAAAAGCTGAGTGGTTAACACGCTTCTACTTTTATTTACTTGATGGCAGGGCTTTGAGCAATTCAGTCTCAATAGGTACCACCCACTTATCAGATATTCCACCGCTAAACAGTAATACTTACTATTGTAGAATTTCAATCCGTATAGGAGAAGCAAAATGGATTTAGCTCCAAACCTTTTACTTTATATCATTAAAGCTCCATTATTATCATCTATATTACATAAATTATTATAATTTTCAATTATATTTATATATTTTTAAATGTAATGTGCCTTAAAAATTAAGAATAAGCAAATTTAAAATCGTCCGTAGCATTTTATTAATTGCCTGCTAGAAAGTTTGACTTTGCGAAGTTCGAAGCTCGGAGTCAAAATAATTAAATGGCTATTAAAAATTGATTTGAATCAATTAGTTTACTGTTCCAATAAATTGATTAATATTTTATACCATATACATGTTTTATACCATTATCATGTTTGTACGCAGTTTTAGTTACTTTTATATCCCTTATATTTTTTTATTATATTACAACAAGAAATATGTTCTTGTTTTATATGTCTGTTAGCAGTTCGTGTCATTAATAAAGATATATTATATTCGAAATTCTTTATATATATATTTAAAGAAAAACCTACTTGGCTTGGTAGGGGTCTATGCTAGCAAGGCTGGGTAGGTACCACTCACTCATTAAATATTTTACCGCCAAACATCATTTTCACTTAGCATTTTTGTGTCGGTTGGATAAACTACTATAAATTTAAATTTAAAAAAGTGCACGTGAATTAATACCTTGAATAGAATAGAATATGCTTTATTGTACACCAAAAGAGTTACAAAAACATACAAGACATATAAGGATACATGTAAGATAAACAAAAAAACTATTAATGTAAAAAAGGGAACCTCGTTTTCGCTAAAGAGCGATCTCTTTCAGACAACCTTTGGGTGAAGGACATGAAATAAATAAAACGGTGAGGTTATGTACAAATCAATTGTACCTACACGATATAAAAATGTTTCACTCAAACATCACACATAGAAGAGCGCTCTGTCTAACGAATATAATTAAGAAATTTCACATAAACGACGTAGTATATATCGTATCGTATAATGTAAAAATCACGATTGTAATTTTACGTTCGAAAATTGCTAAACCACAAACATGGGCTCATGAGGCAGATAGACTAATAATTGTCTCTGAAATCGAGAGATAGGCATGTAATTGTTATTGCTTTATCGTAATTATGAAACGTGAAGCTTCGTTAACAATTCTTTGAGCATTATTATTATTGTTATTATTAAATATTCTGATCTAGTTTTTGTTTTAGTGTTGGTATCGCCAAATGAAAATGCACTTATTTACAAATAATATAATATTTAATTGATTACTGTAACGTAACGAATCAAATGTGATTATCTAGAATAAACAAAGTTTTATTAATATATGTTTTCACCCATAGCGACTTTTCTACCGTCATAATATTAAGTATCAGTAGATACAATAATTTTCAGTATATTGTCAAAACACAACATCTTAACACCATTAATTTATTTTTTATAATATTTTTAATCTGCTCAAAGTCTTCCCTTGTCTATGTCTACAGACAAAGATTGATAAAAAGATCGTATCCTATGTCGAACGAACGCATAAATTCGTATAAAAACGACGCGTCCGCGACACTGAACACAACACACACAGTAATAACTCAGACCGAGTTAGTTTTTAAAATTTATTGACGCTGACAGGTATTACTGGTACTAAATTTTACAGCTCGCTATAAAAGCTGACTATAAAATATAAAATGGTTTAATACCTAATTGTAGTATTAATGCAACTGTAGAAATAAAATTAATATGATGAACTTACTTACTTTGACGAGACAGTTGGCGTGGTTGGTATATGCTTGCCTTTCACGCCGGAGGTTGTGGGTTCGATTCCCACCCAGGACAGATATTTGTGTGCGCATGAACATGTCTGTTTTTCCTAAGTCCGGTGTAATTATCTATATAAATATGTATTTACAAAAGAAAAATAGTATATGTAGTATATCAGTTGTCTGGTTTCCATAGTACAAGCTCTGTACAAGCTTAATTTAGGATCAGATGGCCGTGTGTGAAAAATGTCCCAGGATATTATTATTACATTATTATAATTAATGTTCGATTTATAAACATCACCAAAGCTGTATATTTTAAGCTAAAAGCAAAACTCAAGGTCGAATCAATTCAAATTTTATCGATAATTGATAATTAAATTTTAATCTAAAACTAACCAATTATTCATACATACGAGCAAAAGTTAGTTGATTTCGGCATTATATTCAAAAATAAATACGTAAATAGTTTTTAGGCAATAACATAGGGTTAATTCTTGTTTTAATACCTAACATATTATTTCTGTTGTTTTTTGTTATTTAATGGTCTGAAATAAAAAGTAATTATTATTAAAAATTTAACTTTTTTGGTTTATGGGGTTATGTGTATGACGAGTTATTTTTAAATATCTTTTTGAACTATGAAATATGTTTTTATATTTCTTTTGATTTAATTCATTTAATTGCATCCAAGTTGATATTATCGACATATGACTATGTATGTATGTTGCCGTGGAGTACCGGCTTAGAATAGTACTCCCCCAATCTCATCCCGTGGGTCGTAAGAGGCGACTGAGGGACGGGGAAAAGGGGGGATGGGCAGCAGCGTCCCCCCTCCCATAAACATCTTACCCCCCTACTGCGCTCGCCAACACGCCTGCCCAGCGCGGCGAGTATGGGCAAACCCCTCCATTAATGGCAGATGCGCCCAAAAAAAGGCCCCCAGTTACCGGCAAGCCCGCTAGGCCCGACCAAGGTAGCGGTCGCGGTATCGGCAGGGCAGGGGGTGCTAAGAATCACCGGTTCACGGCAGGCTACCGTATAAAATGACTGAACATGGCAACGTATAATGGACGCTCGATAAGGCTGGACCATCACCTCGCCGAATTAGAAGTAGAGTTAAGTCATATAAACTGGCATATACTGGGGTTATCTGAAGTCCGAAGACAGCGGGAGGACACGATAACTCTAGAGTCCGGTAACTTACTCTACTTCCGCGAAGGTGATAACCTCTCCCAGGGTGGTGTCGGTTTTCTAGTCAAAAAGGATCTCATTAGCAGCATTGTGGAAATCAGTAGTGTGTCGAACCGGGTAGCGTACCTTGTCCTAAAACTTTCCGACAGGTACTCCCTGTAGGTCGTACAGGTATATGCGCCAACTTCGACATACTCTGATGATGTGGTCGAAGCGATGTACGAGGACATCGCAAAGGCCCTCAACGACACCTCGAAGGCCCACTACAATGTTGTTATGGGAGACTTTAATGCTAAAGTGGGAGTACAAGATAGCGGTGAATCGAAAGTCGGACCTTACGGCTTGGGCTGCAGAAATCACAGGGGGCAAATGCTGGTAAACTTTCTCGAAGCGCAGGGGCTTTTTTTGATGAATTCTTTCTTTCAAAAGAAGCCTCAGAGGAGGTGGACCTGGCGAAGCCCCGATAACGTGACAAGGAACGAGATAGACTTTATCATTTCGAATAAAAGGCACATATTTAGAGATGTTTCAGTGATCAACAGGTTTAATACCGGAAGTGATCACCGCTTGGTTCGATGCACTCTAAATATCAACTTAAAAGCCGAAAGATCGAGAATGATGAGGTCTACTCTCCGACCTACCATGCTCCAAGCTGCTCAAGGCTCCGAAAAGTTCCAAATGGAACTTCAAAATCAATTCACCGCGTTGGAAACCATAAGCAGCATTGATGAGAGAACCGACACGCTGGTCAAAATACTGCAAAACACATCCCGCAAGTGTTTTCCGCCACAGAGAAGAGACAACGCACCAAAACTCTCTGCTGAGACACTCGAGCTCATGAGAAAACGACGAGAACTACCATCGTTTTTGTCAGATAAGGCCTTAAACCGAACAATAAAAACGCTGACGCGACGCGATCTCCGACGCTCCAATACCCGTGCCATCAAGGCTACGATTGAGCAAAATCGGGGATCGAAAGTGTTCGCTCGCAAGTTTGGGAGGCCGCGTCTGACAAAACTTAAAACTGAAAATGGTGGGGTCGTTACCTCTAGGCCTGAGATTGTCGGAGAAGTAGAGAGGTTTTATGGGCAGTTGTTCTCTTCAAGATCGGATAAACCCGTAGGAATCAGTATTGATGACCAGCGCGCCCCTCTTATGCGCCATTACTCCGAGGAGCTCCCGGTCGTTGACCAAGGAGAGATTAGGGCGGCTCTAGAACAGCTTAAAAACAACAAAGCTCCGGGAGATGACGGAATCACAACAGAGTTGCTTAAGGCAGGCGGGACTCCGGTCCTGAAAGAGCTAGCAAGCCTCTTTAATTCCGTCATCCAACATGGCAAGACCCCGGAAACGTGGAGCGGGAGTGAGGTGGTACTGTTTTTCAAGAAAGGTGATAAAACCCTCTTGAAAAACTACAGACCAATCTCCCTCCTGAGTCACGTGTATAAGCTGTTCTCAAGAGTCGTCACGAACCGTCTCGCCAGACGACTTGACGAGTTCCAGCCCCCAGAGCAAGCCGGCTTTCGATCAGGCTACAGCACCGTGGACCACATCCATACTGTTCGGCAGATTGTGCAGAAGACCGAAGAGTACAATCAGCCGCTGTGTATGGCATTTGTGGACTACGAGAAAGCCTTCGACTCCATCGAAACCTGGGCAGTGCTCGACTCATTGCAGAGATGTCATATCGATTGGAGATATATCGAGGTACTGAGATGTCTGTACAACGCCGCTACAATGACTGTCCACATCCAGGACTGTAAGACGAAGGCGATCCAACTGCGCAGAGGGGTGAGACAGGGGGATGTAATATCCCCGAAACTGTTCACCAACGCGTTGGAAGACGTTTTCAAAACGCTGGATTGGACTAGGTATGGAGTCAATGTAAACGGCGAGTACATCTCACACCTTCGATTTGCCGACGATATCGTCATCATAGCAGAGTCGCTGGAACAACTCACCGAAATGCTGCGTAGCCTAGGCGAGTCTTCCCGGTGTGTCGGTCTCGGTATGAACTTGGACAAGACCAAGGTCATGTTCAATAGGCATGTCGTGCCGGGACCGATATACGTCGAGGGGAAACCTCTCGAAGTTGTTAGTGAATATACCTACCTAGGACAGATAATACAAGTCGGTAGGAACAACTTCGAGAAGGAAGCCGATCGAAGAATTCGCTTGGGATGGGCAGCGTTTGGCAACCTTCGTCAAGTCCTCGAGTCGTCTATACCGCAATGTTTGAAGACGAAAGTCTTCAACCAATGCGTCTTACCTGCCATGACATACGGTGCCGAAACGTGGACACTAACTGCGGGACTAGTCCACAAATTCAAAGTCGCTCAGCGTGCTATGGAGCGAGCTATGCTCGGAGTATCTTTGAAGGATAAGATCAGAAATGAGATTATCCGGAAAAGAACCGGAGTCACCGACATAGCTTGCAAAATTAGCAGGCTGAAGTGGCAGTGGGCTGGTCACGTATGTCGTAGGACCGATGGCCGTTGGAGCAGACGAGTCCTAGAGTGGAGACCGCGAATCGGCAAGCGCAGCGTAGGGCGCCCTCCAGCCAGGTGGACCGACGACCTTAAGAAGGTGGCGGGCACCAACTGGATGCGGAAGGCGGAGGACAGGGAGCTTTGGCGCACCTTGGGAGAGGCCTATGTTCAGCAGTGGACAACGATTGGCTGTTGATTGATTTGATTTGATTGACTATGTATATATAGTATATATTTAAAATATATATATGCTAGTCAAATTTCAATCGAAAATCAAAGTTTTATAGGTTTCTATCTAGTAAACATTACATCTAACAGACTTTGTGTACATGGAACAAGTTAAATGTTTTTAAATTTGCTAAATTTTTTTTTTAATTTTACTCGGATATTAGTGCATTAAATTCATGTCAAATTGCATGGAAAGTGAGAGCCATGTTTTTTTAAACCTTTATTTTAGCATTATTTTTGTTTAATTTATTTACAAGTAAGATGCAAACTTATAATTTGCGGTGTCACATGGCACTGAGCTTGGGTCCTTATATTTTAATTGATACATAATTTCTTATTTAATATTATTTAATTGTAAATTTAATTCTGGCAACAATATTGAGGACAATACATATGTTTATTATTTATATAACGATTTTATTATTTTCCTTACATTTTACATCGCAAAAGAACGTAACTAAATGTCAACGATTATAATTTTTCTTTGCTTATATTTTTCTTACAACCTAATTGAGGACTTTTATCTCTATTTACTGTCTAGTGTACTAGTATGAAACCCTCTACAAATGAGTCCGACTCCCACTTGAACTGTGTTATTATTTCTTGAGTGGATTATCTGCTTTTATCGGTTTTCGTCCGATTTTACTACCGTGTAATATTTCCAGAATGATAAGTACTTGTGTTGTTTTTTTACATTTGGACCGTTCATTTTGTTGATGCCCGACCTCGTATTCATTTTTTTAGTCGACTTCAAAAAAGGAGTAGGCTATCTTTGAGACGCATATATGTTGGTTTTGGCTGTCTACTACACCGATAACGTCTAGACCGATTTGGTTTAATTAAATTTTCTTTTTTACCTTCTGAGGTGCACAGAACTCTAAGATATAGCTCAGAAAGTCTGAACAAACTACATTTGATGGAGAGATTTATAATACAAATAAGCAGATTACTTTTCCATACGCAATACAGAAAAAAATTGACTGCACACACAAAAAAGGATGACTGAATCGACAACCTTCTTTTTTAAATATATCCGTAATTAACACTTTTAACAAATAGCGTGTAAGTAAAAACAAAATTAATCTAAAACAATTTACTAACAAATATTTGCTGTCAACCCTATCACCTTGATATCTGCCAGACCGCACAAACAAAACGTGGTACATTTTGAATGCAAATGAAAAACATTGTCCTGTGACATCTAACCTAGTTTTACGTAAATAACTATAATATTAACTCATGTTGTATGGAATTTAAGGTCTGGTGTATAAATAAATTATTGAATTTGTATAAGAATATATGAATTCGAGATTTCTTATGAATTTATTAGAGAAAAGTAATTATAATAATAAATATTATGTTTATATAGTACTTTTTTTTATAAAATAGGAAAGCGGACGAGCATATGAGCCACCTGATGGTAAGTGGTCACCAACGCCCATAGACATTGGCATTGTAAGAAATGTTAACCATCGCTTACATCACCAATGCGCCACCAACCTTGGGAACTAAGATGTTATGTCCCTTGTGCCTGTAATTACACTGACTCACTCACCCTTCAAACCGGAACACAACAATACCGAGTACTGCTGTTTCACGGAAGAATAGTGATGATGTGAGAACTGATGTGTGTGTGTGTACCTCCAGACGAGCTTGCACAAAGCTCTACCACCAGTAAATTTATACTATCGAACTACATCGATACGACAATGGAATTTTCAAAGATAGCGTGAGATTCATTATGTTGAAAACTAAAACCATTATAATTTTTCTAACAGAGATTCAAAGTCCTAAAAAGATTTTTTTCGTTTTTAGCAAACAACGTCATACTTTTTGTATTTTTGTACGTGTTATAATTATAAAATGTTCTAAAATGTTATAATTATAAAATTGGTCGGATTAAATTTTATTCCATTTTCAACACAGGTCAGGACACAGTGATTCATTTACAGTGAGCATTATAATATGAAAATCAAAACATTTTCTTAATAATTTAGTTCGTGTAAACTAAATAGTTTCATATTCAACTAGCAATTCACGGGCTAATGCTTATTGATTGCTGTTCTAAAATATATTCGATACAAAGGAGTTCAGTTAGATATGCATTTAGCAGGCTTACTCCTCAAGTTTCAAATCAAATAACTGAAGACTCCAATATCCTAAAGGTCTCGCATAAATCATTAGAGAGCCATTGGAGAATTTCTGATGCTTGAAAACGAAGGCATCTTCAGTTAATGCATTTCGATGGCTTTTTGAAATTCATGAGGTCCTACAGAGGAGAGCGTCTTAATATTACTATAACGGCCTTTTAACCGAGATTCAGTGAAGTGCTTTGAGAAACTTACGATCTTACTTGATTAATTAATTCTTAATTTTAAAAATATATAAAAATGCTAAGTAGTATTTCAGTAGTCTTCCAAGATTCAAGAATGTTATTAGTTTTTAACCTAAGCATTCGGGATTATCATAAATTTTATATTAAAGAAAAGCAATAGTAGCCAGTTCCGGTTGTATAATATTTTTCAAAGAATAATTTAAAGCAACGTTTTTTAAGATGTTACAAAAATTCTAATTTCTCCAGTTACGGTACGACAATAGCTCAAGGGGTGAGAATCAAACCTGCAGCTTTCTCACCGAAATCCTGTCAACCATTACGCTATTAAGGTTTCTAAATATATATATATATTCAAGATTGAATAAAATTTAAAGGCTTCACTGCTTCGGAATGCGGATTCTGCTTTCGGAGAAAAAGCGACAAAAAATATATATGACGAATACTCATGCAAAAATATTATGGCCTACTCATTTTCAAACCGGAACATAAGAATAGTAATTATTGCTGTATGGCGGTAGAATATGTGCTACCTACCTAGATGGACTTACACGAAACTAATCACCAAGTAGGTATAGTATAGTCTTTTACAATTCGCAAAGAATTTTAGTGTTGAAAAAATATATTATAATATTATTACCAATTACTTTCCACGACAATATATTTCACTCAAGAGATGAACTAACGGAAGCTTCAGAGCCCAGCAAGTAATTACCTTAAAAAATTCCTCTCGCGTGCTATTTCGTTAAAAGCGTTTCCAAATCCACTCTGGATCCATATTGTATTCTCGTGCCAGAAAAATAAAGGAATTCTTTCTTACCTGTCTGACGAGATGGTTTGCATCATCAACAAGATTAATCGCTTAAAGAAAATTTTAAAACTTGAAAATTGGCAGAGAAACGTACGATCCATTTCAATAAAATATGTACGGTGGATATATTCTACGTTAATTTACCTAAACCAAAGTTTTCAATTTTACGAAAATATAATTATATTATTCGTATTTTATTTATTGAAATATTAATGAAATTTAATATAAACGTATTTATAGGCTGTATACTTTAAGCCTTTGGGATTTTTTTCGCTGACAAGAACGTCATCGAAAAACGGAGTTCAATCTGTTGTTGTTACGAACTGACAGCAGCAGTGAATTTCAATATTTTGTAACGTCATGCCACATAACACCACGCTATATAATGCGACGCTACATATCGCCACGCCACATGCCAAGCCAAGCCAAGCCAAGCCAAGCCAAGCTAAGCCAAGCCAAGCCAAGCCAAGCCAAGCCAAGCCAAGCCAAGCCAAGCCAAGCCAAACCAAGCCAAGCCATGCCATGACAGTTAAAGCCAGGACTGTCCACCAAGCCCGCCTGTAACTATTATTGGCGTATGTGACGCCAGTAATACGCCGATCTGGTATTAAGTTCTGTTGTCTTAAATCTGTTCTGTTAACTTAATACCAGATCGGCTCATTTCGGAACGTCATTCGTTTTTGTACAAAAATGTTGCTATGGCAACCAAAATAACGGATGCGATGATGTGGCCATGTCAACGGAAAATAGCAGTTGTGAGTTGGAAAAAGTATTAAGATATAAATATACATTCGATTATTGATATATTGTTATCATTTAATAATGATAACAATACGGGAAGGTAATCCTTCCCGTTTCAATTTATAAACGTTTCGATTTTGATTTAAATTCCTTTTTTAAACACGTTTTATATAATTTGAATCAATCTTGTGTAATAAATGTAACCTAACTAATTGACTATCAATCAAAGCACAGCTTAGACTTAAATACTTTGATACGTATTTTACATAGCCTTTTCATATTAGACCGATACGTCGTTTCCATTTCCGGTTGTGAAGCATCGACATGCAGTAATAATAAATATCTTCTATATCTATCATATTATTATATGAAAATTTATTTAACGATTCAGCTAGTTATAAAAAAAATATGTTTGTAATTCAATTCAGGCCTACATCGCTTTTAACTTAATAAATTATACACCTTCATCATGAAATCCTCCGTCCATTGGTAAAAACCGTATGAAAAACCGTTCGGTCGTTTTTGATTTCATCGTATTTTTATAACAGCTTTATATTAAAGCTATAATCACTAGTTAATGGTAACTTTACATTAAAATTAAAATGTTAACATAACGATTCAAAAGTGCTTATGAGATCCTCCTCGAATAAATTATATTTTGACTGACTTTGAATATTTAGGATTATTTATATGTTCTACAGATACTAACCTACAAATTTTTAGAGCGCAACTTATTATGACACGCCTGGTTTTAAGACGCTTTTATTGTAGGCTTATTTAAAACTGTATTTCCTGATAAGTACAATGTTGGTATCTTCAAATCCAGAGTAAAAAGGTTTCTTCAAGCATGCTTCATCCTAGCGTCGATGCTTAACATCAGGCAAGTCAACGGTCAAACGCTGGCTTATTAAGGGTTAAAAAAAACTCAATTTCACTAACTGGTTAATGCTCTTCATTAATTTTAATGACAAAATACTCGTACATAACTGGCAATAAGTTTCCGGTTTTCTTTTTTAAGTATTTTAATGTATTTCTTACATCACCGAAAAAAATATGTTAAACTAACATCAAAGAATAATTAAATTAATAAAATCAAAACTTCATTTCATAAATAGCCCCATTTACACTATACTCATTTCGGCTAGATGTACTGACGATTGTTTCAAGCATTACTACTAAATAAAAACCTAGTAAGAATTAAACTTAAGTTCGAAAACCGTCTATTATCTCAAGGTTTACAAATGACCGTTGTATAATTATAATATTAATTTATTTTCTTAATGTCTCTAATACTTACTTTATAACTGGACATAGTAAATACAATGTACTAACTATCTAAGTACAAAGTTAAAATAAACATAAAATTTACATTTTACATTATACAAAGAAAATGTAAATATTTTATAGAATAGTTAAAAGCGAACTTTAAAATTTTGCTTTTAGCTGAGTTATATAACATATATATCATATACAGGGTAGGATGCAAGCGGGGTCGTGTTAGAATATTAAAAACTCTACACATGTTTAAGTATTTCCAAGTTAATGACGTATTCATTAACTTGGAAATACTTAAACAAAAACTGTTAGTTAATAGTTTTGTAGTTAAATGTACAAGAAATTTTTGTAATCATTTACGGTTTTACAGATAAAAATCGTTGTTTTTCTATACCTTCTTATTATTTTGATTGAGGCCCATGCTTATACATAAATTAGGCCAATATATTTTTTTTAAAGAATAGGAAGGCGGACGAGCATATTGGGCACCTGATGGTAAGTGGTCACCAACGCCCATAGACATTTGCATTGTAAGATATGTTAACCATCGCTTACATCACCAATGCGCCACCAACCTTGGGAACTAAGCTTAATTATGCTGAGTGGTAGGTCAATTCGTTGCGTAATGTTGCTCTGTCAATTGCAATGTCAATTTAATAATATTTTTTATTTCCGTGCTATTTATTTTACGCTATGAATTTTTTAACTTTCACAAAAGTAAAATGTTGGAAACATTTTTTAATCAGGCGGATCACTTGAAATAAATAAATTTAGTTCGTTCATCTATATGACCGACGACCGTTGGCAAGTTTCAATTGGTGCAGTGTATTTGCCTCTTTGCTTAGTTTGATTGCTTCTGGAATGACAAAAGTCTTCACTTCTTTTCGTTGACAATAATTGTCCCTGCTTCTTACATCAAAAAAGGGACATAACTTATTTCAATAACTTTTGTTGGGAAATTTTTTAATCTTAACTGCAAATTGAATTCAGTTACATGTTTTTTTTTAACATAGTTTCATTCAACGTTATTAGATGTAACAATTGATATGGGTTTATTATGTTTAAGGGTAGAAAGAAGTTTTTACGCGGACAGAAATGGGCGGATGTGACGTCAGGGCGGTTACTGGCGGGCACGCTTTTAATGAAAGCCGAGAAGCACTCTCCTGGGGCCAGGAAGAGGGAACAAAGAGGGATTAATATTATCTCTAAATAGTTCATTTGCACGATGTTGCACGTTTTGTTTGTGACCGCATAATGAATTTGTTGATTAAAACTAAAATTTATTAAGATTAATCGTCCTTTATACTAAAATAAATTATTTAAACGTATTGAAAGTGTAAAAAATTAAGTCAGAATATACTTTATTCACAGGCTATATTTACATCTACGCCTTATGATTACACATACAAAGGTATGTGTTAGTCAATCATCGGAAACTTTTATTAAAATGAATAAAGTAATTACTAATCTTGAGTAATCGAATAAAAATTATAACAAGCATTATATTTTTTGGAACTGATATTGACCTTATTTAAGAGAACCTAGTTTTTTTTATGAAATAGGTAGGTGGACTGGCAAATGGGCAACCTGATGGTAAGTGGTCACCACCAAACATTGACGATGTAAGAAATATCAACCCTTCTTTACATCGCCAATGCGCCACCAATCTTGGAAACTAAAATATTATGTGCCTTGTGCATGTAGTTAAACTGGCTCACACACCCTTCAAACTGGAACACAACAATGCTGAATATTGCTATTTGGCGGTAGAATATCAAACAGGCTTGCACAAAGCCTTACCACCAAGTAAAAGTAGTGTTTTTTAAATCAAACAGTTATCCTATACATAGTATTATTTTTATTTATGTTTTTATTTATGTTTTTGTTCAAAATCTTTTGCAGTGATAGACACGTGTTATATTTATATATTTGAGACACTGTTATCAACCCTGTTTCGTTATACACTTTTTCAGTAGGAGATCGATAATTAAAGTGAAAAAGTAGTTTTATGATATTGTTTTGTTTTATTTGTATTTTTTTTAAGTTAGTACTTGCAGAAGTTCCCGATATTTCAACCAAATATTCAAGGTGAGGTTTTACTATTGAATTATATATAAGATATCGTACAGATTTCGGAAAATATCGAATAGTACCTCGAAGTCTAGCTATTAAATTTGATATTTTTGAACATATTTTTTTTATATGTATGTCCCATGAAAGGCATTATATGTAATCCCAAATACTTCTCTGAATGAACTCTCGTTAATGGTTTATTATTGATGCACAAAGGCTGGTGGTTATCAATTTTTTTATTTTTGGAGCTAAATATTATATAATTTGTTTTTGTTATGTTAATGGTGAGTAAGTTTTTCTGAAACCATAGATGTAGACAGTCCAAATCCTGTTGTGCTTGATCAATTATAGGATCAATTTTGATGCCGAAGTAAAACAAGCTGGTGTCATCAGCATACAGTGATATATTACAGTTTAAATTTAGGTTATCGATATCATTTATGTAAATAAGAAATAGTAATGGGCCAAAAATTGATCCTTGAGGAACACCAAGCGTTAAAGTACTCTTAGTTTCGCCAATTTGAACTATTTGACAGTATATAAGTATATAAGCAGTTTGTCTGATTCCTATATCATATAACTTCTGAAGAAGCAAGATATGGCTTAAAGTGTCGAATACCTTTTTGAAATCAACAAAGATGCCCAATCCTATTTGTTTATTATCGATATTATTTCTTAAATTATTACTAGATCTATAGTGGCCGCAAGAGTACTGCGCTTGGTACGAATTTAACTACCAAATTGACTTGTAGACAGGAAATTTATACTTTCTAGGTATGTATTAAGCCGATTGTATATGATTTTCTCATATATTTTTGAAAGTACAGGTAGAACTGAGATGGGGCGGTAATTACTAGTATCAGCTTTTGAGCCTACCTTGTGGATACTTGTGATATGTACAAGGTGTACATACTTTAGCTAATTTTAAAGATTCTGGAAAATAACCATATTGTAAACAATGATTATTATATATTTGAAATATTTAATTTTGTAACTGTTAGATTTTTAAGCATTTTTTATTTATTTTATTTTTATTATATATTTTTATTTTTTTAAGTGGGTTAAGTGGGGCACGCCAATGTTCAGGGCGCCAAGTGCGCCCCAAATATCGGAATACCTACTAAAAAACCAGCGGTACCCTTTTCGTCTTAACGTGGAGCGCCACGGGATCGCTTTCGTATGCTACCGTGATGTCCCTAGTTAAACTCAATGAAGGATTTCAAACTGGAATATATTAATATAGTTATATGGTAATAAAATATATGGTGAGTGGGTGGTACTTACTTAGACGGGCTTGCTCAATGCCCTGCCACCAAGTAATGTCTGAATTTATTTTTCAGTCTTATTTATAACTACCCTCCAAAAATTTTATTTTTTGATTTAGTATTATTTTATGTTTATTCATATTACTGACTCATTATAGCTCAAATAGGTTTTCCCTATATATTAAACGAAAATATTGTCTAACAGTTTTAACACTAAAACGCCGTTTTAATGGCCCTCCTCAATTCTTGGGTTGGGAAATGGGATGTAAAGTGCAGAGAGCTTCCTGGACTAAACACACGGTTAAAATTACCGAAACAAAAGAGGTAGTCATTATTATATCGTTATTATACGTCTAATAAATTGTAACATACCTTTAGATAAAATTAAAATACATTGTCACTGAAATAGCGACTGAATAGCAATTAAACTTGACAATAGACGAAAAATGTATCACATTATACAAAAGATTGAATAAGGGATATAATAGGCAAATATCGTTGCAGCCAGCAGATCTATTCTAAAAGAACTCACGGACATGTTGAAAATTAACTTACGGAGATTCGCTATTTTGCTAAGTAAAGTACGCGATACGTTTCATAATTATTATAGTCAATGTTTGTTCTTAGCTAATGAATAACGGTTTGGTTATACTTTTAACCCTTTTTAATAATTTTACTTACACTTTATACTGGTTTTTTCCAATTTATAGTGTTTCTTTGACCTTGGTTAATATTTATTTATTTCCAATAAATAATTTACTTGTTTCATAAATACATTTTAACTTTTTTTTAATAATTAAATTTTCATGTACTGATTTACTGCAATAATATTTTTATAATAATGTAATGTACATAAAAGTACTGCACTACGTTTCAAAGAAATTATAAAAACAATTTTTACTTATATCATGCGAATGGTCAACGTTAAGAGTGTTCATATATCATATTAAAATAACAGCAAACGCAATTCTAGCATTTATTAATATCACATAAAGGATGGTTTTACGTTGCACTTAATATGATGTAGGAAGTGTATTTGCAGAATAAGTTGTCATAATAAAGCGTGGCGTGTAAGTGTTTCATGTGTACACGTCATTGTGAAAAATACGGATAAAAATTGTGACTAATTTGGTATATAAGTAATACGTGCTTGCAATTTCTATATCAAAGAAACGTCTCAAAGTTTTCAAAGACGAAGGCAATAATAACAGCATGGTCATTTGGTGAATATGTACTCCTGACCGATTTCGGCCACGGCGGGCATCTCAGAGACTACACATGCCATATTGTAGTGCACAAGTGTGTGCGCACACAGATGCACTCTTTATTTCTTTACTGTCATAATCCAATGGGATGACAATTCGACACATCCAGAAACAATTCAGGCGCAGGACCAACGTGCTATCAGAGGCTCGGGAGTGTACACACTTTGCTGCCTCGTTGGACTAATGGTTAGATATAAGGCCGCGGATCCCAAGGTCCTAGTTCAAGGCCCAGATCGGCCTGATTAAAAAAATATTGGGTTTTTCTGCCCAGAGTCCGGAAGTGGTTAATAACAACAGTGAAATATTCGAAGCTGATAATCAAATCATACTAATTTATAGTAAAACCAGAATTTAATGTTTCCAGTTAACTATTATCTACTGAATGTTTGACACTATCAGCTTATTAGTTTTAAGCTTTTACAGAAATTATTAAAACCGGCATTTATGGTTGAGAGAATATGGACTTAACCGTATTATTTCGCTTTAGTATCGCTTCAGATTCGTTGTGTGGTTGTTTTTGTTGCACGTATTAGTATTATAGTGTTGGGTTTACTATTAGTTATATGACATATATTAGATCTATCTACTAGCATTAAAATATTACACGCGTTGGACCCTAACTTAACAAGTCTATCTTTGTTTTGAATTAAACAGTTATTAGAAAGGTAAAATAATATATTACATTGTATTGAAAACATTTATGAAACATTGTGTGCAATTTACTACAATTTTTTCTTTTATTAACATAATATGCTGTATGAGACAACATAGATAAAGAAAAATATAATTATTTACTCAATAATATATACGCAATTGAATATTTATATCCAATATAATAATATATATTAAGCGATATTTTTTATTTATAAAAATTGATGTAAAGAATATTTTTTTATAATTTGATTAAAATCTTTTTCAGTGTAAAAAATATTGTCCCGTATTTTAACACTCAACGATGCTGTGTCGCCTCACATTCACATCAAAGTAAAAGGCCATCTATTTTCATACAACATTACGAATTATACGAGGTGAAAAACTACAGCGTATAAAGAAAGCAACTAAATTATATTGAATATTATAATTAATCTTACATTAAAGAACGCTTCTCATATAGTCAACTGTCAACAGGCAATTCTGTACTGACCACATTTAAAAAGATTATCATATATCTGGGCCAATTTACTTGACTTACCCTCGTTCACTATCATTATTATAAACTTAAAATTACTATTCGCTATTAGAACATTTGTTTACAGTTTAATTTTACATATAAATATTAGATTCTGCTAGGCTAGTTCTTAGTAGACATAAGCACTGTTAAAAATATTAACCATTTCTTACATCGTCAATGCGCCACCAACCTTGGGAACTAATTTGTAATGTCCCTTGTGCCTGTAATTACACTTTCTCAAATCGGAACAACGATACTAGATATTGCTGTTTGGCGGTGGAGTACCATCATCAGAGTACTACCACTAAGTTCCTTGATCCTGTTTTCATTCAACACAGAGCACAATGAAGTGCAAAGGATGGTTTATTAATCTGAACGTATTTAGACTTATGGTTGAGAGGACATATCATCTCAAACATCTTGTACAAAATTGAATAATTCCTTAGTAATACCCGTACTCACTAAAACATCTACGAACATCGTACATTCTTGTACGCTTGTACTTTCACCTAAATATTTTTGCGCTTCCAGGCATCTCGTCGAGCGGTTGTCTCGGATTCCCAAAAGATATTGCAATAAAAATTCCTTATTTATCCTTTTGAGCTCGATTTCTTCGTGTTCGAATCTCGCATTATTAAATCTTCTTTTATTCATATTTGAAACGTATTTTCATTTTCACGCATCCCTCGCTGCGGGTTTTCCTGCAAAAATTATAATTTTGAAACAAATTATTATTAATAACAAATTTCTATGTAATATTATTTATTAAATAAGTAAATAGTTATTAAGTGAATAAATTGCAAATTAATATAGTTCTATTAAAAACTATTCCTCAAAGGTCAATGCGCATTGCATTATATCATTAAAGTATATCGATTTTTTCAATGGTAGAAATTAGGAATAAGGGGCAAGGGGACAAATTCCCAAAGAAACCACCTACTACGAACTCGAACTCGTACTGGAGCACGGTAGAATGATCTTCGAAGCGAACCGTCTAAACAGGTATCTGCCAGAAGTAGGATGTGTTCTGTTGTGTGATGCTTAGTCATGCACTTGGCTATTGAGGTTTGAAGATCCACAAAAGTGTCAGTTTTCTTGTTTCTGTTGTTTATATTATCCCCAGTTTGTTATTCAGAGGAATAATTATTGAAAAAATCTTTAAAATCCAACATTTGCGGCACTGCAATTAAAATACAAATGCATCAAAGAAAAATTTTTGAAACTTATCCAATCAAATCGAATTAAAATATGTACTTTATTAAAACTAACAAACCCGTTTTGCCACACTTTCAATCATTACTTTCCTGTTGTAATGATACTCGAAGTTTTCAAACGATTATAACAGTCAAAATAATAATAACACTCTTGCATTTCTGCCTTGAAGCTTGGAATAATTTAACAGTGCATCTTTGATTAGTCAAAGAAAAATGCAGATTTAGGTATTATACTTAGGAGATTCCTTGATCCATACGACAGCGTTGTTAAAAATAAAAGAGGCGCCGCTAAATTTAACACCGCCATTTTGTTGGTGGACAGAAAGGTAAAGTAAATAATTAATTACTCTTGACGTTTGTTGAATGTGTCCAATTGCGTTATTTTAATTTTTAAGAGTAATTGAGTGAGTAATATAAATTACGATTACAATTAACAAACAATTACAAGAAACAGTTTAAAAATAGAACGCTAAATAATACAAATTGGTATAAATCAATTAAATTTAAAAAAGATCACATCGTGGTTTATTAAATCAATTTCATTTCTGGATGCAAAATGTATAAAAACAAACTCCAGTTTTAATTCATTTAATTCAAATAGAAGTCAAAATGGAATTCCATTACAAAATTAGAAATTTATTATTAATTCTATGAAACGCGACGTTGGTTGCTGTTCATAGAAGGTTATGAACTTGAAAGAAAAATATACTCGAAACGCAATCTAGAAAACATAAAGCGGTATTAATCAAAGTGTCGACACAAAGTACGGACGCATTTACCCACTAATGCACCTTGCACCTGTTACTAATGCTGTTCCGTTCTTTGCTAGCATATTTTTTTTTTATTTTTCAAGTGCTCTTTTTCCGCGTCGCCTTTTTTGCAATTACGATGAAAAATAAATTTAGCACTTATGCATAACGGAATAAGGTGAAATTGTGCTTACCTAAAATATATACGTATTTCTCATAGAATTAACTGATTATTGTAATATGGAATGAAGGGTAATAAGAAAGAAGTAAGCAGTGTCGTTCAATCTATAGATATACTAAATCAATATTTCCCTCTACTTAATACTTTAATAACTTCGTTCGGTTAGCTAATAAGCAGTGCAGTAGGATTAAACACGCTTTTTATACAATAACCATATAATAAATATGTATAGCATATCCCTATATATATTGTACACTAGAAAAAGTTCTCGATTTACATATCATTATTTGAATACAACATAATTCCATAGACATATTATACATTTATATCTACAGACTTACATATTATACACAATACACAATACAACATTTGACATTTTTACGCCAAAGTTAGGCATACGCTACGAAGGAAACAAGAATTACATTCCTGAAATTTTTATTACGAGTGTTAAGCATTTTTTCCTGAGTTTGTCACAATCGCTAAAGCTTAGTACTAATGAACGATGCGCTATTATGGAACGTTTTATTTCCTTTGAGTCACTGTTTCCATTACACTTCTATCCAGTAATTAAGGCGTCAAGAGTATTGCGAAAGCTAAGCGAATAAGATATTTTATAGGTAACTCTATCGCTAGTGTTTAGTTACCTTATATCGATAATAAGCTTAAATAATATGATGATGACAAAATTTTTGCATTATTTCTTATAGAAATATGATGAAAAGAAATGTAACTGCTCCTACAGATACTAACAAACCGCATAGATGCCACATACGTTTATATAAAAGTCAAATAATTGTTTAAATAACTAGCTGGTACCCACGACTCCGTTCGCGTGAAAGTCAATTTTATTAAGATAAAAAGGCAGTTTCATGCTCTATTACACACTTTTTCTTGCCCACGCTCGTTTCTTGATAAATCTTTTCAGGTACAGAAATACGGTTTTACTGCTTAATTATAATACATATATAGATTACATACGCTAATAGTTTTGCTTTCATAGAACTTTCGGCCTTATTGCATTTAGTTGGTCCAAACATTACCGATATATTATCCTACAAACGTCTAATGTAGAAATGTGGTCGCAGTGTTGTTTCGATGAAAACACTAAAACAGTGATTAATATTTTTGTCTATATAATTTTGTAGTTGGACTAAATAATATGTTCGTAAGTGTGCTATTGCTTGGCATTGGTGTGGAATATATAATTATAATGAGTTTTTTTTACGAGGTTAATTTTAATAGGTCCTTAATCATTTGAAATAAGAAGTAATTGTAATTTTGTAATCAAAGTAACACGCAAGAAGGATATTCTTAGGTTCATGTGTGTTTTAGATTTATATTACATAATATAAAAAGCAATTATGAATAAAGTTTATATTGATTTTTTACCGCGATACAAATTTATTCTTGCATAACTTTATCTCTTTTATTTACATTATATCATCAAAAATTCAAACGTAATCTATTTTATCTCTTACGGAGTATTCAACTTGGCTGAATGGAACACCAACATTAGGAGTGTTTTAATTATATTTTCACTAAAAAATAGTTGCGATAGCGAACTGTAGCTTTATCAGACATAATAGATACATATGGGATAATAATTGGGTACATAATAGACTTCGTTGAGTAAAGTTGGTATATATAAGAAATTAATAACACTCATAACAGAAACTTTCAGAAGCACTTTCGTTTCGTTTCTCTTCATAATGTATGAGCCGAATGTAATGCTGCAGTCACTTCTACTTTCTAAGCCGAGAAGCATATAGCTATACTAACGATATGTCTTCAACAGTTTTTAATCAAAATATCGAAGCTTTTTTTACTTCGGCAATAAAGATACATTATTAGTTTAATGTACGTTTGAAAATCTATGTTCAAAAATATTTTGTCGAACAAAGTTACATTAAGAAATACGCTTTTAAACATTTAGCTACATATGCTACCACAAAACGTATTATCATATGGTATCTCTTTACAAGTAGAACTATGGTTATATTTTAAAAATAAATTTTATACTTCAATCCAAATATGACCATTTTACGTAGCAGTTTTTTACGAATAGGAAACTCACCAGACAGAAATGACTACTACCGCCCATGGACACCTGCAAAACCCGAGGAATTGCAGGTGTCCATGTCAAGGATAGTCTAACAAAGTGTAAAATTAATTTTTAAAACTATTTAATTTGACATTCGACTAATACGAAATGAGAATCAGCTTAATGTCAATGAAAGGAAATAATAGATAGGAAAATGACTGAGATAATGTTAAGGTTAACATTAAGGCTTTTCAGAAATTTGGATATATCCGTTTAAAAGTCTTAAAACGAGATACAAATATATTATATTGTTCCATCACAGAAACTTTTATACTACCTTGGAAATTTGAGACAATAAAAACGCGAAACAAACATATTATTTTAGTCCATTCGCATAAACTAAAGATAACATTAAATCGCTAAAGTACACAGGATTTATTGAGAAAATATTTTACCGTATTATGTGATATTTTTGTTACTTGCAACAAAATTTTACCACATTACAGCGGTTAAGTTTGTGTTTTATTTAAATTTATCAATTTATTCTCATTCCGGAAGACCTTTATAAAGTGATTGTAAACAAATGAATGTGTTCAGAGCTTTGACATATATACATACACGGTTAATACTGTTGTCCCCAAATATAAATTTGATTCAAACAAACTAACATAAATCTATTACTAACTAATATTATAAATACGAAAGTGAGTGTGTTTGTTATACTTTCGCGTCTTAAATACTGAAATGAACATCATGAAATTCTTCATATTCTTTGTCAAAGTTGCAGAAACCTACCACCTCTCACCCTGACCAGTAATTGAATATAAACCATATATACTGATTGAGTTAGAATGTCAAAATAACACTGTAAAGCGATACAAATTAACAATGACAATTTAACCACATAGCGGTAATAAAGTTCTAGAAGTTTCTCTCAGATTCCAATCCAATTTTCATTACTGAAAATAATGAGTCCTTTGTCTTAAAACATATACACAAACTTAACTTTTCATTCAATTTTTCATAACATTTCATACACAGCTCACATAACTTTTCACTTCTACATAAAATTAATTTATTATCACCTAAAATTAATATTATCTACAATCCGAGACTTAAATCTATCAATAATTTTATATTCACTTGATGGTAGAGCTTGTGTGAGCCCGTCTGAATACCACCCACTCACCACATACTTAGTTATTATATATATATATAGTTGCTTGGCGGTAGAATGCTTGCTTATATATATATATATATATATATATATATATATATATATATATATATATATATATATATATATTATAAAGAGTTTTTTGTATTTTTTTACATATGAAGTATTGCAGTTTAAATAACGCTCACTTACTGATGGTCGCTCTGCTTATTCGCCTATTTTGCAGTATAACGTTGTTCATAAACTTAAAAAAAATTAAAAAACCTTAAAAAATACCGTAACCGTAACAGCCTGTGAATGTTCCACTGCTGAGCTAAAGGCCTCCTCTCCCTTTTTGAGGAGAAGGTTTTGGAGCTTATTCCACCACGCTTCTCCAATGCGGGTTGGTGGAGAATGAAGTGGCAGAATTTCAGTGGAATTAGACACATGCAGGTTTCTCCACGATGTTTTTGTTCACTGTCAAGCATAAAATGAATTATAATCACTAAATAAGCACATGAAATTTCAGTGGTGCTTGCCCGGGTTTGAATCCATGATCATCGGTTAAGATTCACGCGTTCTTACTACTGGGCCATCTCGACTTTAAAAAGAAGACTTGAAGAGTGAGTAAGCCAGTGTAATTATATACACAAGAAACACAACACCGTAGTTAATATTTACACTGCCAATATCTATCATAAATAATTCGCAAAATTATGAATATAGAAATATTATTATAGAAATGTAAATTTCAAACGCTTATTTCTGCATATTGTCGTCATAGACGGCGTGCAAACGCTCTGGGTCGCGTCTCTAGTTATTTCGAACCATTGCACGAACGTCGTGTCTGGCGTCAGTGCAAAATGTAAAAAATCAAAAAGACACTAAACGGGAGCACTGTTGTTGTGATGAGGACGTCGTTCACTGCTGAGATATATACTGACCACTGACTTTGTCTGACGTCGAAATGTCGATGAAGTTACGTATACTTAATAGAATACTGTAGCCCTATGATTACTGATTGAAGCCTTAATAGTATAAGTTATAAATTGTTGTGTACATTTTCTTATACACAAATGTATTAATCAATTACTTAATGTGACTTCATAATTAATATTAGAATAAATAATTAAAATAAAACTGTAAAAACCAACTAGTTGTATAAGGTTTATATTTAATGGTTGTAAAAAATCGTCATTTTTATAGATAGTTGTAAAACTAACTTTATTAAAGTTAAGAATAAAGGAATATCTAACAAGACAGTAAAAGCGGGGAACGAGCAGTGTAAGAGATCCGAGAGCAAGTCACTGATTCGCGTTCACAAAGCTGAGTTTGAAGTAATGGCATTACTAACTTCTGCCTACGGACTGTGCCCAAGTCATAAGCAGAAGCGACTAAGTCATTAATATAAATAGTAGTAACTAAAATAATAATTCCTTTATCTTATGAGTATGATGAAAATGAAATGATTTTAGGGATTTCATGAAATATCCATGGTTGCCATTAAATTACAGAAGATGTCGAATAACCTAATCTGTATATAATATAAACTTGACTATAGTATAAAGGACATCCCTTGAGAAACGAAGCACAGGAATCCACGTCTTCGGTTTCATAAATAAACATATATATATTGAATATAAATTACTTTTATTCATAAATAGACAAAAGGCCAAACGAGGAAATATATAATTCTATCCTACGTTTTCAGGCATATTCTTAGATTAAATAAATTGCTATCCTTTAACTTGCACCGTGCCGAAACTGACACCCTTCCTGTTACCTACAAAACTTGTTTGAAAACTATTTAACTAAAAGGTACAACGTTTGAAAACATTTCCTTAGAGGAATTATTAACAACTTAGCCCGCACTATGAAGCGCTCTTTGACATTACCTCCTTAATAGGTCATTTTGAAAACATTTCCTTATTGTCGTTTTAATGCTAGGCCGAAGTTTACTGTCTGCGAAGTTATATATGGATACGAAATTTTATTTCCAAGACGGGACTTTACCTGTTTAGGTTGAATTGTGGGCTCAAAGGTGAGTTTTTATTTGTCTAATCTGTGTTTATAATTCATCACGATTAAGAGGATACATCGTGAAGACTAGGACTGTAGGTATCGGATAAATTCTACCAAATATATACCACCTAACCTTAATGAAGCAGCATGGTCATGTAAGCTTCAAAAAACATTCTACTTAAGAGGAAAGGCGGTAAGTAGATAACGTAAATAAAAAGGAAGATAAAAATGTTTTTTTCATCATACCATCCAGTGGTTTGAGGAAAGTCAAAAGTATTAATCACTACCAAAAATAAACGGCTGAGCAGAAATAATTTTCAAAGACGACGAGCCCCAATTTCATTTTACATATATAGATATTATCTTCAAACGGTAATTAAGAAGACAAACACGAAGCATTGTCCCGTCCATTTATTTAGACGCCACTTCCAGGCGAGTGGCGCTGATCGTCGACTCATCTTTAGCTTAAGGTGAGTTTTCTTTGTCCCTTAATCCATACAGATTACTTAAACGTTCAATTAAATCATGTAAAATCATGTTTCAAAGGTGTTTGTTGTATCCTACTTCAATATATTTTTGTAGTAGCCGAAACTGTATTGAATAATAATTTTGATTTTTTTTTTGGATTTATGATTGAGATTATACAAGGAAGGATCTTGTCTATTTTTAATCCTGGATATACCCCATCCCGATCCCCATCGGAATCCCACGTAAAAAACAAAACTAAATATCTCACGCAGAAAAAGTGATCAATACCGTCTACTGAAATCTAAGAAAATCAATTGATTATCATGATTTCGTTTTTTATATTGTCTGTGACTCATTGCATTTATCTAATAATGAGTTATCATGTAATTATTATTTTTTTCTTTACAAAACTTTATATGTTCGTTGTTAAATTCTATAAATTGTAACTTTTTATACATATAAGATGTAATAATCAACAAAAAGTTATACATATAACTGCGATTTTTTTTTCATCATGCTCGTCATATATATATAATTACATTTAATATTGTTCTTTTCCTTATATATATATTTTACATAGTATATTATTATTATTTTAGTCTTTGTATTGACAAGCGTGGTTTTCACGCCTTGTATTATTTAAATAATAAAAAAAAAAAACATTTTTTTTTCCTTTATACTTTTATTTTGTCTGATGTTGAAGGACAAAGACGAATTTCAAGGATCAAAGCCTAATGGTTTGAGTACACATAAATAAGTTTTAACGATAGTAATAAAGTCTGACAATGTGAACTCAGCTTAAACTTCCTAACATATTAATCATAGCTCTTTTGTGGGTTTCAACGCTTCCCCACGATTGTTTTATGAAGGCAGCTATAGCATATGTGTGTACACACATACGTGATGTTAAAATCAAACTACTAACGCTTTTTATACCCTGGTATTTGAGAGAAATGAAATGGTTTGTTGCTATTTAAGCCATTTTTTTTCTTAAATACAGTAACATAACATTTGTGATATTTGTAATTAGAAAAGATATCACAGTTCACAAATACCTCAATTGGCAATTTATAAAAAAAAAATTCAAAATATGGACCAAATTATAAAGTTACTTGAAATAAATAATTGTAACAAATAAAAACTTATTTTTTGGTGTCATATAAAAAGCGCATATAAAAATAGTTGAATCGCACAAAATACAGTTACAAATTACATTTCTATTAATCTCATGATCGATAAAATACATAATTAAATTAATAGTTCGTTTAACATCTTAAATTTGATAACGAAAAACACCTGATATATAATATAATACTTAATGTATTTGAAGCAAGAGAAATAAATTAGGGTAAGCCATTACCACGATTATGAAAGCATCATAACTTTTAAAAGCCGTCATAAATGTAATATTTACAAAGGAAAACACTTCCTACTAACGCCTCGACCCGCCGGAACTGGAAACGCCGCGTGCGTATTTTTTTTGTATCACAAATGTTCTGTATATTTTTTGGTACATTTTGACTTATAAAATACAAAAAAATTATAAATAAATGTAATCAATATTTTCAAAATATGAATAATAATTATATATAAACTCTTTACAGTCTTTTCCCGCAACTTTAATTATGTCATTAGCCCACAGTTTCTTTATTCTATTTTTATATCTTTTGCCTTGTGGTTCTGACCACTTTGTTATTTCTAGTGCCTACCGTTTCTCTTTTTATCTTGAAATGTGCCCTTCCCATTTATCTAATATCACGTTAACAATAAAAAAATTAGATGGAGCTCTTCAGTCTGGATTATCTGTCTGACTGTGTTTGTTTTCCGTAGTCGGTTTTTAGTTTTGAAAGTTATTTTTATTTGAAAATTAATCTTAATAAATATTATAATACAATCAACATCACAACAAATTTATTCGCGTTTTGTGTGCATTATCTATATTACTCCATCAAATTGCAATGGTTTTTTTTAAATAGCGCTTCATTTCAATATTTTATTTATTTTTAAGAGCGTGAGTGTAATATTCAAAATAAATTGAACTAAAGTTATTGGTCATTGTTGGCCTTTAAATCGACCAGGCCAGACCGAGAATGCACTACGTATTCTCTCCACCTACTAACATATATATTATTAACAAAAGAAATCATATCTTACAAATCGCACTACACAAAAACATACTATAACCTATCATAGTATTATATACAAAATGGATTTGAAGTTTTTGCGTGAATCCGCAAACTTATCTTTTTATGTTATAAAAACATGAAGTTCACGCTTGTCACGTCAATAGTCTATTTGAAAATTACATATTAAATATTTAAATTACTATTAGGTAGTAAATATTAATTGTTTCCCAATGTATAAGACTTGTCAACAAACAACAATAACAATAATCCATCATTAGGATGATGTCAAAAGATGAATAGAGAAAAACGTCGATTATACTAACATTGTTATTGTGCCGTCAGCACATCGCCTTTTTAGTTGTACTCCATATTTGGCATGACGAAATCATAACAATTTATTATTAGATTATTATAATACATTAATCAATCAGTCAGTACAGGGTACTCAAACAATTGTGATGTGTCGTAAATAAAAATATATTATTCCTTCGGTCTTTGAGTATTGCCTAGCCTCATACCTGGATCCGTCTCTGAATATTATATACCTCAGTATCTCAAGATGTGTAGGCTACAAGCCAAATTATTCTGTAAGAACTCACTTCAAAACTCATCCGTGAAATGTTGACAACCGTCTTATGATGATACACTATTTTGATAAACTATTGCGTGTATTCATGTAATGTTATGATTATTACGGTCATGTTGCATATAACTTTCTGACATTTCAAGACCGTTCTCTTCAGCGAGTTTCGCATTTGTTCTTATAGAATAGCTCTAAATGTCATTTACATTATCATACTAAATCTTTTAAACTTTTATCATATTGAATTTAATAGTTACATATGACCAATCATATTAAAACTATGTTTTTTTGTGTTATTATTCATCGACACAAGAGTAAACAGTTTATTATTCATATTAAAACTGAACAATTTTTGAGTAAAAATTATCTAAATTTAAGATTTTTTAAAATCTTTAAATCAACTGTAGACTGGACAGTTTTCCGCTGATATTACAGAACTCTAAGGAGCTGTATCGAAGTTAATTAATCCAGGACTCGATGTCCCTCGGGCGGTTACAGGTGGTTCTTAATTATCAGTTAATTTACTTTCAGTTTAACTAATTAGAAGAGGGGCAAAACTTCCTGTGGAGTTTAAAACGGTTTCGAATGACTCCGTGATAGTTATTAAATAATGATTTGACTGTTGTTTGAACCCTGATTCGGGTTGGGGTTCCGTTTGGGTAGAACTCGTGTCAATTAAATGGTACTATTTACTAATGATTTTGGAATTGTATAACCCTATTAATTTATTTTATTGAGTGAATTAATAAATGGACTTTTGATAATTAATTTTCACCTTTTGCAGGCAATTAGAGAAATCTTATCTAGTCTCTTAAAATATTTTTTTTATCATTTTAAAAATATATTAAATACTAATTTTCACCTGCGTGTTAAAGTCGGGGGGGGGGAGATTCAGGTAGCAGGTTCAAAATAGTAATCTATGATATCGTGAATCAAAATAAAAATGAAACCATTTATTTTCTTTAAATAACATATTAATCATACTCGATTAAAAGTATATTAAAAAAATACCGCAATAATTGTAAGTAACCTTTTACAATTCACCCTTTGTTTAGTCGAACAATTACGTAGCGAAACTCTTGTAATAGAGGGAATTGCCCTTATCATAGCGGCGAAAGTTAAAATCACGTTACCGACGCTAACGAGCCGGACGCGCTGCTATCATGTTAGGAGTGCAGTACCTGTCATAAGCTGAAGCGGGCTTTAATAAAATCAAAGTCAAAATTTTTATTCAACAATACATTTGAAGATATATGATAAGTTAATTCAAGTAATAGTCTCGAGTTATGTTTTTTTTTTATATAGAATAGGAAGGCGGACGAGCATATGGGCCACCTGATGGTAAGTGGTCACCAAACGCCCTTAGACATTGGCATTGTAAGAAATGTCAACCATCGCTTATAGCCAATGCGCCACCAACCTTGGGAACTAAGATTTTATGTCCCTTGGGCCTGTAATTATACTGGCTCACTCACCCTTCAAACCGGAACACAACAATATCAAGTATTGCTATTTTGCGGTAGAATATCTGATGAGTGGGTGGTACCTACCCAGACGAGCTTGCACAAAGCCCTACCACCAGTAAAGTAGTTATTATTTATAATAATATGTACAAGAAGCGGCTAGGTGGCAGCTACCAGGTAACCTCAAGGAAAGAAACAGAAGAAAGAATGATAGCGTGTGCATAGCATCAAAATAATTTATATCTACATTATAATTAAGTTACGATATTAATTGTTAGTTCGCTAAATTTTGAGACCCTGTTCCTGAATTGAATCCTTCAATGTTTTTTTTTTTGTTTTATTTCGCTCTGTTAATTGGTCTTATACGTAATTCCATTCCAAAGTGGGTTGTTCGATACACGCATCAGGAGTTAATCCAAAGTTTTTTTTCACGATTTTATAGTTTATCGTTATGGTCGAATTGAATTATAAGCATAACTGAAACATGAACTTTATTTACTTATTTATTCAACACTTGTTGCACAACATATAAATAAGATGAGAGAAGTAGGAAGCAATCAAAGAAAAAGAAAAATTAAAAATGGTGCGCAAAGGCGGTCTTATCGCTTATCTCTTACAGACAACCTTTGGTAAAATATTTTTTGTAAGAGAACAGGTAAGTTGTTCTAACTAAAGCCATTTCGGCGTTTAGCGCATTTTTTTTTAAATCGACTTTAGTTTCTAACTTGAACCAATTGAAAGCGAAAATTGTGCGGTTGGGACTAAGAATTGTTATTGGGTGGTAATTCGAGGAAATAGGCGCAAGTGGGCAGAGTTAAAAGACTACGTTTTTATAGCTCACGTGCTCAGCGTCGTGTACAGTCGACTTCAAATATTTATCAAGTACAATAATGAAATAAAGAATATTTCGTTACTTATATTTGAATTAATTTATCTTTTTCATCTGTCTTGTGCTTTTCTGGGAAAATTGGAAGAAGATAGAATTCGCAGATACAATGCGAAATAGCGATATTCCGAGTTTGATGCTAGAATCGTTACTCCGTCTCCGTTTTATCTCAATTTCTGTGTTGGCAACTGTGTGCATTTCTTCATAAAGTCACCAACACGTTTATTGTTCGCAATATAACGTTGTAACATTTTTTACAACTTAAGATAATTACAGAAATTTCTATCAGCAACACGTGTTGACCACTCAAAAGTTGCCAATATCAAATCAAATCAAATCTCTATAAAAGGAATCTTTCATAGAGATGCAACTTTATGTTTAATGCATTTCATTGCTTCATTTGCTCGTTCATCTAACTATAACATAAAAAAAGTAATTTTCCAAAATAACCATACAAAAGTGTTTTCAATATAAGTGTTTTCTACGTAAAATTACTATATTTAAATAAAAAGAACGAGTACAATTTAATTTGGATTTGGAATCAAATCAAAATATTTTTATTCTTTGAAGTCAGATTACCACTTTAATAATTCCTAACAGCCTGTGAATGTCCCACTGCTGAGCTAAGGGTTCCTAACCCTTTTTTTTTGAGGAGAATATTTGGAGCTTATTCCACCACGCTGCTTTTCGAGGGTTGGTGGAATACACATTTATTTTTTTATTTATTTTTTTATATGCCCCGGGATGGCAAATGACTCTACTCCACCTGATGGTAAGTGGTAGTAGAGTCCAAACGCGACGACGGCCAGTACAGTCGGGAAGAATGTTCTGTACTAGCCGTCCCCGTCTTGCCGGCCCGCAAGATGCCTCTTCACGCAGATTTAGCAGAATTTCAGTGAAATTAAACACATGCAGGTTTCCTCACGATAATTTCCTTCACCGTAAAGCACGAGATGAATTATAATAACAAATTAAGTACATGAAAATTCAGTCGTGCTTGCTCCGGTTTGAACTTACGATCATCGGTTAAGATTCACGCGTTCTTACCACTGGGCCATCTCGGCTGTTTTAATAACAACAACGTTTTTCTTACGTATAATGGAAGCGTTTAATATACTACTGCTCATTTGTAGCCTTCTGATCCGTAGTATCATCTTAGAGTTCATGAATCAATTTGGAATAAAGATACCTTACCTGAACAGGTTCGCAAAGTTTGTCAGAACAAACGGTTTTATAATCATAAAATCAATAGGCTCTTAAAACAATTCCTATGTTCTTATTTCACCACAAGATTACAAGACATAAACTAATTATTTATACTGTTATAATATTTGAGGACAATGCATCATATACAAGCTGCGTTGTACTCTATCTCATGTACATACTGTGTGTCATCCGTTGACAGCAATAATGTCATTGCTTGACAATCAATATCTCACACATAAGTGTCATATACATATGTAAATAACGAGCAGATAAATGACAGAAGTGTTTAAAAAACGACGGCAGATGTATAACATCGAAATTTATAATTAAAGTAAACCAATAAATAAATATGGATTAAATAAAAACATAACTGAACTGAATAGGAACTATTTGTTTATTTAAGATTATCCAGGAGTAATTAAAAAAACAACTTATAGCTTAAATCTAGATGCACTATCTATTAATTTAAATTAATACCTCATGCAATGAAAAAGGAGATAAAAAGGAGCTTACATTATAAAGTTTAGTATATTTAGGTACATGTTTTAACATATTACGAAAATTTAAAATTTACAGAAAAAAATAGATAATAAAAGCAATAAGGAAAAAAGACTATGCCAAAAAAATTGATAATAAAAACAATAAGACCAATATCTACCCCAAACAACAAACAGCTCCTAACATTAGCTACTCTGTTGTAAAATCGTTGAGTTTCCATATACTTGAAAAAAAATATTATTTCATTTGCACGCAACATCATGATGAGGATAATGATGCAAGCAACAAAACCTTTCTTCGACATATCGAACAAGCCGCCGATTTTACAAACTCCAAATTCGTCGTAGAATTAGAAAATCTCATGTTAAAAAATTGTATACGAGATTGACTACAATTTTTTTTAAATATTTAATAATAAATGCATTAAAATAGTGAATCACCGTAAGTCGTATTTCAACATTTTACAATTGGTTCAGGGAATCGGGAATCAAGTGTGTTTGTCACAGCTTTGCTGTCGACACATCAAAGTTGACCTAACCCTCGTCTTTTGACGTTACCATTGGTGTCGAAATGCCAGGAAGCTGAAATCTAATAATACAAACGTCACATTATTGAAAACGTATAAAAAACCCTATTTGGAAATACACGAATATTCATTTTATATATTATTCGAATACACATTATCTCCTAAACTCAATATATTAGAATTGTGAAATGAAAAGTGATATATTATATTCATCCAAATAAAATGCACCCAACATATTATCTATATGAAATATGCAAGGGCAATACAATAAAAAGACAAATTTAAATTGATAAATTACATATAGTACCTAAATAGTCTGAGAAAACCTACTTGTGTCAGACGAAAATCTGTATCTCTCTTATGCAACATCGTGGCATAATCTCCAAATCTTATCCTCAAAAGGAAAGGACGCCTAGCTGTAGGACTAAAATTGTAACTAATATGATGTTCATGAGCCATTCATTAAATGATTTCGCATTGTTCTAAATTAAGAACGACAAGAATTAATTATTTAAAAGCACGATCAGTATCTCATGAGACAAGGCTAAAATATTTTACAAAAATGTTTATGCCACGTTTGGGATTTCTACATGAACATTACTTTCTACGTGATTCATAAGTTACAAGCCCAGTTTAAAATTTCAAAAGAGTTTTTATTAAATTTCTTAAAACTTTAGATGCACAGAAAAACATCAAACCATCCTTCGTAGTTGTTGTTGCTACAGGTGGAATTGAAGGTATTTTTCCTTGTTCATATAGTCCAAGGGGATGGTAATCCAATAACATGAAACAGTTCAGGCGCAAAACCAAAGTATTTTTGAGATACTATAAGCAATGTCAAAAGTCAAAATCCAGGTTGCTACTGAGAATTTATTATACTGTATATTTATTAAATGAAAGATTCAATAACATTTAATTAGCCCGACCTCAGATTCTAGACCTGAGCATCTAAAGCCTTAAAATCTAGCCAACGAGGCCGTATTTGAATATCAGCATTATATTTCAGTGGTTTAATTATTTATTATGACTATATATGATGATATATATGATATTATGAGATTTATATGATGGTGATGATGATGTTACATGATTTATGATGATGGTGAAGCGAGTGCCCTAGATTAAGTTACTAATATACAAACACAAATACATAAAGCGTTGATATTTGATGATACAAATAATGAGTAATGCCATTTCTTACAATGTCAATGTCTATGGGCGTTGGTGACCACTTACCATCAGGGCCATCCATATACTCGTCCGCTTACTATAATATAAAAAAAACTCTGCGAAAAGACCAATTTAAGAAACAGGATTCCCAATATAATATACACATTTCTTTATACCAAATACACATTTATTTATACATTAATATGAAAATCGTTTCTGATCCCAATTCAACAAACCTTTATTTTCTGATAATTCATAATAGAGGCACTTTTTATCGACGCTAGGATCGTGCACAGAAACCAGTCTACTACGCACTTTCCTATTATCTTTCTACACTAATGAGGTATGCATTGTATCATTGTGTTATTGTAAGGATAAATAAGCTAATGTACTCGTAATTATAAGAACAAAGAACATCACAACTTCGATCGTATTGTTGACGATATCAATGTATATTGATAAATATAATCACTATAAAAGTTGCTTAGCGGCTGTTTAGTTAAAAAATGATTTAACTCTTTCTGTCATTATTGATTTGACATTCGAAAGAAGAAGATACAGAATTAGTTATGGGTAACAAATTTTGTACGTGAGGCCGCATATCTGTAGTAGCTACCGCATTGTCTATTAAATTTTAGTGTGGTTTTACAATGAAAAATAAATAATAGATAGGCTGGGCTGCCAATAGACATTGGCAATGTAAGAAATGTTAATCATACTTTCCACGGTCAACGCGCTGCCAACCATAGGAAATAAGATATATATTCCTTTATTTATTTTTTATTTATAAAAATGAAGTACATATATATTAATAAAAATAATATTCTCGTCAAGCTATTACGCTTGAAGCTTTCTTTATGTTAAAGAGGGGAAACGAGCAGGCTCACCGGATGGAAAGTAACTACCATAGCCTATGGATACCCTCATCACCCGAGGACTTGCAGGTGCCTTCCCGGCCTTTAAGGAATGAGTATATTTTTTTCTTTAAAGTCATATCGGTTCGGAAAAATCGCCGGAAAAAGTATGTTGCACAAAGTGTTTGTGCGAAGCAAGAAATGCTTTAAAAATCACACTGTTGTTTCCAGACATCGAGGTGTTCAGGGTGGAACTTAGAATTCTGACGCGATGTCCGGTGGTGAAATTTAGTGGCTGTAAAAAAAGGACTGTGTTTATCCTAACTCACTCAACATACAAACTAGATCGCAACAATACTAAGTATGGCTCCTTGGTGGTAAAATAAATATTATTTGGTTATACCCACACCAAAGACTTGAACAAAGCCTTACTTAGCCAAATCTTTAAGTGAAATAACGTGATGTTTATTACATAACTAAATGTCTCTAATTAATAATTACTAAATTTATAATTCATCTCGTGCTCGGCGATGAAGGAAAACATCGTGAAGCTGCATGTGATGGATAAAAATCTGCCACGTGTATCCACCAACCCACGTTGTAGCAGCGTGGTTCAGTAAGCTCAAAACCATCGCTGCAAAAAGAAGTGGAGGCCTTCGTCCAGCAGCGGGGTAGTCACAGGTTAAACTTGTTTGCGATCATGAGTTCAATCGTAAACACTGATTATATCATTAGATAGCTCATTTGTGCTCGCTGGAATTGGAATGTCCCACTACAACGCTTGGCTTTACCAACTGGACCAATCAAAATCAAATCTGTCCACATATCTGGATATATAGGCAGAAATATTGTCCGGATACAATAGTCTATTACTATAATTTTCCTACAACAAAGGCTTTCAAAACCATCTTAATTGGTGATCGCTAGCCACATTTCCAATATATTGCAATAGAGATAAGAGCTGCTGTCCCTGCGACTTCACTTGCGTTTTATTAAACCAACTGTATTTTTCTTCTGTAAAATATTAATACCTTAGTTAAGGCAGATAATTCGTTCTCGATAATCATCTAAGCAATTATTTTTTTTAGAATATAAAATTCAGACATGCTGGCAAATGGGTCACCTGATTATAAGTAGTCATCATTGCCCATACACATAGACACTGTAAGAGTGATTAAATATCCTCAATGCGTAACCAATCTTGGGATCTGAGATATTTTGTGCCTTATGCCTGTAGTAACAGAAGCTTTCTCACGCTTCACACCAAAACATAACAATACTATGTATTGCTGTTTTGTCGATTAAATAACTAATGAGGGGGTGGTACCTACCCAGACAGGGCTTACGAAAAGCCTTACCACCAGTATATAACATTTCATGTACATATTACGTTTTATATAAATTTCATTCATTCGTTCATTCCATTATTAGTTTTACGTTTTGACAAGCCATCGCGTCTACTGTGGCTGCGGTGAGCGGTACGAGACAAAGAACCACAAAGAAAGCCGCCACAAAGCCCCTCTTGACGTACAGGCGGAGTATTTTGTTCATTCATTTGTGACATTCGTCATGATGAAAGGCAATAATGCATTCAAAAGCTTAAAATGTTTTTGAATACTATTGAATGCTTATTGTTTTAGATTCGAATAAGTTAGAAAAATATTAATCTATTTACTGTAGTAACTAGCTTTTACGACTAAAACCGATCCCAAGTTTTCAGGTTCGACATTCGTTTGAGGAAAAAAGTATTATATTCCTATTATTTTTGAATCATATTATCTCCTATTTTACAATTACCAAGATAATAAAAAAACGATATAAATAAAATCAATAAAATAATATAGCGACTACCTACCCTAGAGGATACAATAAACAAATAATGTAATATTATTCTGAACCGCAACATAACGGTCACAGCAACGCTTCTAGTTAAAATCCTTTCATGATCAATAATTGTTACCATAGCAAACCTTACCCTGACCAATTACCGTCTGACGTTGTTATGGCAACAAAACCACAAGTAAGGTACCCACATTATCTTCAATTATAATATCGTATGTAAGATTACACTATATAACATATTTTGTTCTACCGAACACTATAATTTCAAGTTCATCTCACTCGTATGTTATCAGCGTAATGAAGATAATAAACAGATTCAAGTTTGAAACGCAAATTGCTAGCGTATGAGAAAATGCTAGTGTCGTCTTCAATTATCACAATAAAGTAACTCGAAATTTAACCTACTAAAGGGTACATTTGATGTAACAAATGCAAAGACAAGATAATGTCTCGTGGTGTATTATCTGAAAAGCATAACTTATTTGTGTATGATAAATAATTTTTACGACATTTTGTTAATAATGACCTTATTAATTTGAATTTTAATATTTAATTAGTTTGAATTTTAATATAGGAAAAAATAAACGCCAAAATTATTATTTTAATTTATTAATATAATATTAAGATAAATTATTTATTTTATGCATTTTCTTAAAGTCATAATTTTACACATCGCAATTCTGGATTAGAAGTTTAAGAGATATTTCATATACAAAAACTACGAAATGATAAGATGTGCCCATATATATCTCATTATTTAAAATAATGACACGATACTACATGTTTTCCATTTTTCGAAGAGTCAACTGTTAGGTGCAGTGAAGCTCTGCAGAAATACACATATAAACATAAGCCATAGTGAAATCTTACATTGATGTTCTCTAGTTTGACTGTTACACACATTGGAATTCTCATTTATCATCCAGGTAAACTAAGCTCAGCAGTATATGCGCTTAGTAAAGTTAAACAACTAACTAAGAAGCATGCATGTTTCCTCACAGAGAGAGAGATCAATTATAAACACGTATTAGACACACAATTCCGTGCTGCTTTCCTGAGTTTCAGCCTGTTAGCTTTGGTTAAGATTCTCATGTTCTAACCAATAAGCCTACTCGGCTCTAATGACATATTTGTCTATGTACCTTGTCCTTACACGTTTTCACTATTTAGGCACTACTTGTAGACAGAGAAATAATATGTTCAATATGTATTTGAATAGTATGTAATAGAAACGTCAAAAGGTAAACAGTGAAAATTGTGAGTCTTAATCAAATGTAAGCGAAATTCGATACTTTGGTTCGAACTGTAGACTAAATTGATACCTTATGTAAATACAAATATCATGTTTGACTTGAGTTAAGAGTAGAATGAAGTAAATATTAATATTTTACTTAAATATATTCTATTACATGAAATTTTAGGCTTGGTATTGAATTTGTCCCATCATCCCGTTATCTGACGATTTTACTTGTAGTTAATTGCATTATTTACTTATGAATTCAATAAGTAAGTCTACATTATTATTTATCAAAATTTTTATAATAAATAACCCATTATATACGAAATTGCGAACATCAACCAACTTAAGAGTAATAAACGATCGCTTAAGAGAAAAATATTTGGAGTAAGTATTTTGTTTGAGCACTATAGTTTCTTTACTGGCATACATTTTATAAAAAATACATGCAACTGGGATTCAAACGATATTCTTTCTTAATACTTTAAAATTTCGCGATATATATTATGAATATAAAATTCGCATTTCGATAGCAACCACATTTTTTTAAATAAAAAGCTCTTCACGTGTGATCAATAATTCATTAATAATAATCGAGAAAAAAATTATCAATATAAAATTTATTATAATATTATGTCTATATATGTTATATATGTTCTCATGTACATTTTCGTTCAAATTATTCTTATTTTTCAACATAACGTACAGAAAGTTGTCAACGATAAGTTAAGCGTTTATACGATATATTTTATATTATTTATTCATTTAAATTAACTAAAAAAAATATCTCGCATTTGTAGTTAACCAATGACATCGATAATTAGTTTACCTCCTTTTTTTACGCTGGAAAAACGCATTACGCGTTTCTCCCACGGGAACAGTGGGGGGGAATGTGGGGCTCGCCGATGTCCGAGGCGCCGAGTGCACCCCGAACAACGGAATACCCACTAAAAAACCAGCAGTACCCTTTCCGTCATAACGAGGAGCGCCACGGGATCGCTTACGCATGCTACCGTGACGCTCTGACGGACGGCCTGCGTATTCCGGCCTCCATTCTCTAAGGAGATTACCAGGGTACTGAGAACCCCCTAGTCCCGGCGACGCCTATTGCGACGGAGGGAGAAGGTGCGCATAACGCCTCATTCTTCTCCCCAGTCTTCTTCGGCGGAGCAGGTTTGCAGCGGCGTCCTAAATTAGTTTACCTCCTGGTATCAGATTATAACAATTTTTTTTTATTTAAACACACAAACATAAAACATAAGTTGACATATGGATTACAAACTGTTAAGCTTATGTACTAAAATTATCAATAAGTATATAGTACTCAGAGCAGACATTACGGAACTGTACCCAAAGTAAAATATAATCCTAAAAAAAATACTTGCTATTAAAATCAGTCCAGTGACTGATTTTTGACTGGATGCGAAAGGCGGAGGACAGGGAGCTTTGACGCACCTTGGGAGAACCCAATGTTCAGCAGTGGACAATGATCGGCTGTTGATATATTAAAATCAAACATTCACGCTTAATTAACTTCGTTTGTCCAACAAGGTTTTATATATTAACAAATTACTATATCGCATAGAACAATGGTCAAAACGACCGCAATGAATCTATTAGTTTAATATAAGAATTATTCGATTTTAACCGAGTTATGAATCGACGTTCATACAATATACGTCCTGAAATGTCACGTGAGCGGGTGTTGTGGTTAAGACGGCAATGCATATTGGTCACAACATGATGAACGCACGGCGGACGTGTGAAATTGTATCCATTATATTAACACGTTTGCTAAACAGTTTAAAGGGATTTAATATAGAAAGTGGGATGTATATAGTTTTAATAATAATACTTATATATTATTATGAGTTTATAAAACCCCAGCTCGAATTGAAATTTTAATCTGCCTCATCGTCGCAGATTAGCAGAGAGAGATAGTCTCTCGCACAACGCAAGTAAGTATCCTGAATATTAAAAGACTGCAGGTACATTAATGCATAAAAGCAATATATTATATCAATAATCAATGATTTTATTTTTTCCAATTCAGTTTTTTATATTTTTATTGCGAGATTTCGAATTCGTCCAATAGAAATCGCGTCACCTATGTCAATTATGCGTTTGCGCAAACGATAAACCCCGCTCGAAGCTCGGGGCGCTAATGAATTGGTTCGGCGGCTAGGGTCGGGAGGTAGGAAGGATTGAGCGTACATATTTTTTTTTTTCAGTGCATAATCTGTATTCTATATTTCTTCTATTGAATTCTATATTCGTTGGTACACCAACGAATATAGAATAGATACAAAAATATTTTAAACAAAAAAATAAAAAATGGACTTCGAAAATTTACCAAAAAAATGTATGACTTATGAACTCAACGCAGTGTAGTACAAAATTGGTTCAAGCGTTTTCAGGTCGGGAATTTTGATATCAAAATATGATAGAAAAATATCTTGAATTATACAAAATACGAAGAAACTTTTTATCCTATTATATAATTAGGCCTATCATATTAACCACACGAGTTGAGAACCACCTCATTTTTTGAAATCGGTAAAATATTATAAAATTATCGAACATATTACCTCCGTTACCTTCATATATTTTTACATAAATACTGAAGTATGTTTCCGTGTAACGGTTCTCTCATGGGAAGTCAGTTTGTGAGCAGTTTGAAGGATCAAAGTTACTGAAAAATGAATCTCACAGGATACCTTGTCATATTTACATATCTTAAGATTTGAATAATAACCGATATTCAATATCAAAGTTACTTTATGGGAAAAACTGTTTTGTTGAAATCTTTGTATTATTTGAAAGAAAGAATGCATTTTTTTATAGTATAGGTAGGCGGACGTCCATATGGGCCACCTGATGGTAAGTAGTCACCAACGCCCATAGACATTGCCATTGTAAGAAACGTTAACCATTGCTTACATCACCAATGCATGCGCCGCCAACCTTGGGAACTAAGATGTTATGTCCCTTGTGCCTGTACTTACACTGGCTCACTCACCCTTCAAACCGGAACATAACATAAAATAACATGTTTTGCGGTAGAAGATAAGTGAGTGGTACCTACCCAGATGAGCTTGCACAAAGCCCTACCACCAGTAAAAGCATGGCAACTTTTAGCTTAGTTGATAACTTCATTACTGATTACCAGTGATTACAAAGTACAATACACGCGGCCTTGGCCATGGCGGCGAATTTCAAAAGAGATTAGCCAAGTGGGCAGGACATTTGCGGCCTCATATCTAGCCACTAAACCAATGAGACAGTCAAACCATTGGTTGAACACAATATAATCAAAAAAATTTTTTTTTTCCTTGGTCACGCAAAAACTACTAAACTGTTTGATATAAAATTGTCAATTGTCATTGTATAGTATATACAAAATGAAAAAAGTATAATTTTATTACAATAAATTATTATATATAACAAACACCACTTAATATTAATATCTTCTGTCCCTCTGTTTAAACTTTCATTTGAATAACTACGTTGACAGCTCTTTGCGGCTTGATCAAAATGTCGAGGGGACCAAGATTAAATTATTCCTTATTTGGCCCGCTTTTTACGTCCTCAAGCACTTCGGGTCTTCGTAATTGAATGTGATATTGCTTCAACATTATTTGCAGACTCAAAAACAAACACTAGACGAAATGGGATTCGACCGTCTGTTTTTATAATAAATTCAGCGCTGCATAATACTCGTATATAAAATTTTTGCCCATAAAAGTTATATATAAATGTAAAACAAATATAAAACAATGTTTTACGTATGATATTATTGAATCTCATTCGTTTTTATTTTTGTAAGAATACATGGTAGTGACGCAAGAACCAATGTAATAAATCCATTTGGAATCAATTATATACATACGATTATCCGACTCAATACGTAGAGAACAAAATAAGGTTATACGTAGAGAAACAAATATTACAATTCAATCGGGATGTACTGTACTATTTCATCTTACCCACGCCTACGTCATTATCTTATATGTCTATCATTTGCCATATACCTAAAATTACTGGTTAGAATTGCAACAGATTAAAACTAGTTTAAAAATACTGCGAAGCGAATAAATTGAGCTATAGATATTTTATTCTTTGTAAAATAGTTACATTAAATGGATAAAATGCAATAACTGTTCATTTTATACTTAGTTTATTTTCTCAGCACTAAAAGAGTCTTATTATTCAAATCAAAACAAAGTATACCATATTCGAGTAGATTGAATTATGTTAAAATTATTATTATTATTAAATTATCAAAGATTCGAAATGTAGATTCTTCCAAGAAGAACCGGTAAGATACTCAGTAGCTCTTTTCCACCGACTAAATAATTATACACATAAACTTATTATCATAATTTAACTTTTTTGATGATAAATAAGCAAGTGTAACGCTTCTATACGAAATAAAGATTTTTGACTTTGATTAAGACAGTAAAGCTGCTGGACTAAGGCTTTCTCTACCTTTAAGGAGGAGGTTTGGAACTTATTCCACCAGGCTTCTCTAATGCAGTTTGGTGGATAAGCATGTGGCAGAATTTAAGTGAAATTACTTACATACAGGTTTTCTCGTGATGTTTTCCATTACCAGTACGATATGAATTATAAACACAAATTAAGCACATGGAAATTCAGTGGTGCTCGCCTGGGTTAAAGCGTTCTAACAGCTGAACCATCTCGACTCCATTCTGGTTCATAATATTATAAAGAAGTGACAATGACATACCTTACTAAACTTTTACTGAACTTTACGCGTTATTAATGTTTATTTTCACATTCTATTTATAAAAACAAAACCCACTTGCCTATCGTGGTATTACAAATTGTAAATAATCTGTTTCCATAATGTTTACAATATTTTTTCTTTTTTAATTCCGCTGATAGCCTCACCTAGACAGACTATACATGTGCAGAGTATTAACCATTGTGATCGAGTATATTAATTTTATCAAACAAAGTGATAATATACTTCTATATTCAATTAAGCTTTTGCAAGCTTATTGAATCATTTTACAAATTAATTGAATAAAATTACAAGATTAAATGAATTTAACTAAATATTTATTAAATGTAAAATTACAAGCGGAAGACAAACGGTACAGAATGTATGTAGATTTTTCTGTAAATAACCGACAAGATAGTCGTTATTGTTTTTCAATAATTAAATGATACATTAGGTATGTTAATTTCATACAATTATTTTTATATATGCATGAATAAATACTAGTAACAGCCTGTAAATGTCCCACTGCTGTGCTAAGGCCTCCTCTCCCTTTTTGAGAAGAAGGATTGGAGCTTATTCCACCACGCTGATCCAATGCGGGTTGGTGGAATACACGTGTGGCAGAATTTCGATGAAATTAGACACGTGCAGATTTCCTCACGATGTTTTCCTTCACCGAAAAGCACGAGATGAATTTTAAACAGAAATTTGTTGAAAGTTGATTCCGGGAATATATATATTTATCATATACTACAATTTACTATCATTAAATATGGTTAAGCCTAACTTATATTGTATCATAGAAGTGATCTTATTAATATACGGCAAATTTAAGAAATCGATACGTGTAAGATTAGTATAATATAAGATACGTAAGATTATTTAGGGGTTCACTAAATAATCTTACTCGCAAGATAAGACAAAGGATTTGATAGCTTACTACATTTATTATAAATAATATTTAACATTTACGTTCAACGAGTTCATAACATACATTAAAAAAAAAACATTTTTTATCCATTCCAATTTACTAGGATAATAAAATAAACTTTTTATGGTCCATATATTTACGCGATTTGCTTCAAATGTGTCTGACTTACTTCTCTGAAATTTTATTATCTCACAACACGTAGACTATACTTTATCATTTACTTTAAATGTTGAAGAGTCTTTGCTCAATGCGAGATACAACATTTATATTTTTAGTTCCATTTTAAGTACCTTCTTGCAATTCTTTTTTGAAATGTTCTCTCACGGTTCTAACCCTTACATTTAAATTAAAGAACGTAGATAGCTAAAAGATATGTAATTTGATGAAACTAAACATCGCCAAGTTACTGAAAGGGTTCTTTATATATAATCAAACGTGAAATGTACATGTAAAAATACAATGTACAATGTAAAAATAGATAAGATCCCACAAACACAACAAACAACAAAGAAATGTAAAGACTAGAGGACATTTCGTGATTTTATTTTATCGAAACAAAATAATATATATATATATATAAAATTAATAATATCATATGTAGCGTTTTGTCGTATTTTTGTATTTTTGTCGTATTTGTCACTTTAATCTGAAATATCTACCTCTGATTAAGAATTCCAAATTTAAATTTATAAATTCATTTAGCTGGTACATTTGAGTTTCGAAAACAATCATTCATTTTTTTTTCATTTTTTTTTTCTTTGGCGTCGCTTATTACCGCACAATGGAAAACATGAAATATCGGTATATTTACGAGTACAAGTTCTACCGTGGCACCAGTGCTGCAGAAACAGCTCGAAGGATTAATGATGTGTACGGCGCTGGTGTAGCAAAAGAAGGCTCGGTACGTTTTTGGTTCTAACGTTTTCGTTCTGGAATTTTCGACCTTCAGAACCAATCCCGTGGACGGCCAGAGACCAAAGTGGAAAAAGAAGAATTAAAGGCAATTGAGAAAGCGGATCCATCACAAAGCACTTCAGAGATAGCTGCAGTCTTAAGGGTAAGTGATAAAACTGTGTTAATCCACTTGATATTATTGATATTGATATATCATGAGTACCTCATGAATTGAGTGAATCGAACTTGCAAACATGCGTCGACTGCTGTGTTACTTTGCTCAACCGACACAATAATGAAGAGATTTTAAACATAATTATAACTTGTGATGAAAAGTAGATACTGTACGATAATCGGAAGCGCTCGTCGCAATGGCTGAACCCTGAAGACCCAGCCAAATCCTGCCCTAAACGAAAATTGACTCAGAAAAAGTTACTTGTAAGTATTTGGTGGACTAACGCCGGTGTCGTTTACTACAGCTTTCTAAAATCTGCCAAACGATTACGGCAGATATCTATTATCAGCAACTGCAAACCATGAAGGAAGAACTAGCTGCTAAGCAACCGAGATTGGTCAATCGCTCTAGGCCACTACTGTTTCACAAAAACTACGGCACAACAAACAACCACTAAGTTAGATGAGCTACAATTGGAATGTCTGTGACATCCACCGTACTCCCCGGACCTTGCTCCAACATATTACCATTTTTTCCGAAATTTGGACAACGTCTTATACGGAAAAAAATTCAACGCCGACGCGGCAGTCCAAATCGCCTTCAAAGAGTTTATTGATTCTCGCCCCCATGATTTTTTAATAAAGGGATCAATGAACTATCCATGAGTTGGCAAAAGTGCCAACATATGAAATTGGCGTTTTGTACGGGAGGAATATAAAGTCAATTTTTTTATATTCTGATTTGACACAACCCTTGAAAATATAATGTAGTTGTACATACAAAACTTATCCTCAAAAAGAGGAGAGGAGGCCTTCAGCCCAGCAGTGGGACATTCACAGGCTGTTACGGTACGGTTACGGTTACGGTACATACAATATTTTATTTTTGAACTGGACCTACTCATACAAAATCAAACAAGAAAAACAATCTTGCTTTATACCCTTAACAGATTGTGAGGTGATAACTACCTATCTCAAATCATTATATATATAAATCATTGGAAAATTATGTACATGAAACTGATTTTTCTTTTAAGGCTACTTTCTTATTTTGCAACATTTTATTGATCGTCAAAATTCTTAGTCTTAAAACAGCTCAAATAAATTAGTACAATTTTATATAACGAGTACTATTTAAGCTTATGTATAGATCTATATAAGTCAATAAAAATTACTGCTTAGAATTTTAGGTAGGTAGTAAGGCAAAATAGTTTGTGAGTACAATTATACCTTTCTCCGGAGCTTCATGGTTAATCCTCAGCTCTACTAGGATTCTGAATTTATATTTATAAGGACTTATTTAAAATTAAAAGCACTATTTTAATTAATCCCTTGCTTCTAAGAATAACATTTGCAATATGGATCTGTGCCCAGTTCATCTACATAATCAAATGTCAATTGCGATATCATTTTCGATTCATACTAAAAGTAATCTTCACGTCTGAATAGAAACAGCAATAATAACTTAACGGGATTATTATTCAGTAAAAATATTTATTTTACGCTTTATCATGACGAGATTCCAATGTTATAGATGATAAAGTCTATATTTAGAACACTTTTTCAGAAAATATTCAAAAGTTGTATAACTTATAAAATAGTATCAAAAATACAAAAGTTACCATTTTTTTTTCTTTTAACAAGTACTATAAATAAAACGCAAATTAATAATATGTCTAAAGTAATCAAAGTGTAAAAGGCATGCAGATACTTTGAGAACAGGGCTTCCAGCAGAAAAGATACAGGTGGTTCAGAAGAACCCATTTATTACATCTATGTTTGCCATATGATTCTGAACTGTTTTTTGAGGAAAAAACTCTATAATTAACGTTTTGGTTTCGTAAGACCTGGCTTAGACATTTGTCACATCCATCAATATGCACCTGAACCACCCTAACCATGAAGGCACCAGGAAAAAACAATCCCAAGAAATATAGGTGTCAGGCAGTTGGCCAGCCGAGAAAATCTGCCAAATATTTTCATGCAGCTTACATAGCACAATATAGGAATCTAAAATAAATAAAATAAGAACTAGTAAATTATGATTATAAATATATTTTATAGGGTTTTATTTATTTTACAGTTAATTTAAACGCAAAATTTCTCAGAATATCTATTTGTATTGAATAACGTGATTACAAAACTCGAATACCACAAAATAAATTGCTACCTTCGAATTGAAGCTAATAGAATTTAAATATAATTCTAAATTTAAAAAGTAAAATAGATTTTATTTTATTATATTACATCTGTTAGTTCAAAAGCAACCTACACCGTCCGGAATGTTGATTCTGTAAAGAAGAACCGGCAGGAAACTCCGTAGTTACTTCCTTGAGCTCATTTAAAACCATCTGATATCAAGAATGTACATATTTCACTCAATCGAATGATACGACATAATTTTTAAATGAATCGTAAAGCACCAATTCGAATCGGTAGCTACGGTACCGGTACTATCGGTAGAATAGAAATATTACGAGATACACACATTACGGGCGAATAGACCATTTGAGGATTAAATAATCCTCAAATGGTCTATTCGCCCGTAATTTCATTGTTTAAAAAATAGCTCGGGCTAAAAATATTTCTTTAATCCGTTTTTGCAGTTGCATATTATGGCTGTACGTAAGCGTCATGTTCTGCTGAAAAGCTTTGGAGCTTCACTACCACGCTGTTCTTATTCGATTCGTTAGAAAATCTTCGCGATATTTTCCATCTCGGTAGTAACCGAGATGATGAATTATAAAACCAAATTAAGTACATAAAACTTAGATAAAGGTAAGATTCACGTGTTTTATCCACGAGGTGACCTTCTCTCTGCACATCGCGACCACTGACTATATTATTATTAAATTAAAATATAAAGTAGAAATAAAAACAGCATTCAAAACATAAAAATTATTACATACGTCAAAAATATATCGTTAAATATAAAAGGCACGCTAATATCTGATGTCGTAACGTTTTACTAGCGTTTTTTATGGGAAAATATTCAGGGTAAGTGGACGAATTCGTTTCTTACAATATATATACACATTCCGCCGATTAAATAACGGAAAATATTGAGTAACCATTTTTTTTGTCAAGTATCACATTGAGATATTAATGATAACAATTTATATTGATGGAGGTCAAATTATGAATTTAAATTAATGATTACAGTGACTTAAAAGCTCCAGTTAAAATGCAAAAGTTTATATGTCAAGTATCTTTGAGCCAGAAGTATATTAAACTCTTGACTGATTTTAAACTACCCTCCGGTAAAACGTCGTCACTGGCGCATTTTTGCGTTAAAATATCACACAACTTAGGTAATAAGTGATTCATGATATAGTAGTTATAGAATTATATAGTTTAAGAATAGTGACGTGCTTACTAAGTTTACTGTATACTACACTTACGCCTTTACCAATCCTGTCGTTGAAATAGAATATTTATTAAATAAAGAACATCGCAAGTGAATATAAATGATTTTCATTTGTCAGATTTTATTTCTTATGCACATTGGTAAGATTTTGCTTAACATAACTTTATATTTCTGTGTTTTAACACTTAAACGTAATAATTATAGAATTAAGAAGTCTGGCGTAGCTTTAACGGATTCTAATAAATGTGAAACCAAACGGAGGGTCCGTTTGGTTACGCATTTATTAGAAAATCCTTTATTTCTATCAACGTTAACATACAAAAGATGGTTGTCAAAATCTTCGCCTTTCACTGCGGTTATCCGAATCAATTCATTTATTCATCAACCTCTCGAGCTCTTTTACGCCTCGGTAAATTATGTTACATAATTGAAGCGGGGATCTGTAGTCGCTTAGCTTACCAATAAGCTTTGATTATTATCAAGATGAATAGACGTTTTTGAGTAAAGACTCCTGCATTTTTTTTTAATTAAGTTGATTTGTATATAATATTGGATACAGTTGGCTTCTATGATTTCACTTTTATCCTATCCATATTTTTATTTTGGCTACGATATATTTATGGAACGTTGAACCATGATTTACGTATCAGGTCTATTCTACCTAAGCTTATTAGCATATAGCGTTGCTTGTACCGCTCATATTTGTCCCATCGGTGTAAACCTCGTCGTCGTTCATTGTAAACGATGCCAATACACAGCTTCTTTGATACGAGTTTTTTATTGTAAGTGTTCACTTCAGAGTGAACAGCAAGCCTTGTCAGACGCCCAGCGACAAGCTTGTCGATCCTTATTTATATAGTGATTATCAAAAATAATATTTTTTCATGTCGGAAGTCCTCCCTCGCCATAATATTGCATTGATTATTTTTTATAGATTAAGAATGTTAGATGATAAAAAGAGCTATTCTGAGGTGGAGCCGTGATTCAACATATTTACTATTAGTTTTTAGGCTATATTTTTATACCAACAGATACATCAACCGTAACTGTAACAGCCTATAAATGTCCCACTGCTGGGGTAAAAGTCTCCTCTCCTCTTTTTGAGGAGAAGGGTTGGAGCTTACTCCACCACGCTGCTCCAATGCGGGTTGGCGGAATACACATGTGGCAGAATTTCAGTGAAATTAGACACATGCAGGTTTCCTCACGATGTTTTATTCAACGTCAAGCACGAGATGAATTATAATCACAAATTAAGCACATGAAAATTCAGTGGTGCTTGCCCGGGTTTGAACCCACGATCATCGGTTTTTTTTTATAGAATAGGAAGGCGGACGAGCATATGGACCACCTGATGGTAAGTGGTCACCAACGCCCTTAGACATTGGCATTGTAAGAAATGTCAACCATCGCTTACATATCCAATGCGCCATCAACCTTGGGAACTAAGATTTTATGTCCCTTGTGCCTGTAATTACACTGGCTCACTCACCCTTCAAACCGGAACAACAATACCAAGTACTGCTGTTTTAGAATACCGGTAGAATATCTGATGAGTGGGTGGTACCTACCCAGACGAGCTTGCACAAAGCCCTACCAGTATCAAGGTTCACGCGTTCTTACCACTAGGCCATCTCGGCTCGATAGATACACCAAACTCTCATGTAACGAAATATGCCTAAACTTGGTGCGCCCTTAAAATTTTTCACTCAATTCTCGTCCTATCCGTTTATCGAATCGCCGAATAATAATTTTCACGTCAAAATATATAATAATGTATATTAAAACACCTAGTTTCCTTCAACATAATATTTAATTAATTTCATAAAGTTAAACATTGTCTAACCATGATGGTTACGAAATAATGGTGTCGAAGCTAAATTTCACAGCATCCGAATAATTTACTTCACGAAAAGATTGATTAGTGATTTGTGGTCGCGTGCCAGTACAATATTTGCAATGAAATATACATTATTTGAACAACGATTCGTGTTGTTAAATTAGATATCATAATATATTTACCACTTATAATAAGCAGTACCCTATAAAAAAAGTTATGACGTCGTAATTATGACAGGCACTACTGGTAATTACCATGTGTGAATTAGTAATTCGTAATTAATATTAATTAGGAACCTGACGAGAATTTCGGTATGTGATTTGTTTATAATGTACATTGATAGGTATCAAAGTGGCTCACTGTTATGATGTTGATAAGTTGGCGTTTATCCTTTAAATAAATATTATTATTGAGGTGAAGATTTTGAGTTGAAACCAAGGTAAGAACCGCTATCCTTTTTTTGTTTAATTTATGTGTTCTGTATTGAGAAAAAACGTCGTGAAACCATGCTACTTGCTTATTTCACCAACGCGCATTGGAGGAGCGTGGTCGAATAAACTGCAAACCTTCTCCTCAAAAAGAAGAAGAAGCCTTAGCCCAGGTGTGGAATACGTATAGGTAGTCTCTATCCCCACCACCTTAATATCTGGAAATCAGGCACAAGGGACCTAACTTCACTTCTTAGTTCCCGAGGTTAATGGCGCATTGGCAATGTAAAGGTTAATATTTCTTTCAGCGCCAACGTCTTTTGGGGGTACAATAACGTTTTAAAATTTGACCCTTTTTTTAAGGCTGTATACTCGCCTATTTCGCGAACTTTACCTGTGATAAATATGACCCTCTGCATTCTCAGTGATTCAATTCACTCCCTTTGTCGCGAGTCTAAAAACCGACACCGAATAAGGAACGCCACGAAACCATCTCAACTTGAGTTTCACGGCTTTCGCACCGCGAATATAAAGCAGGCGTAAACTGGTGATAACTGTTAACGGTTTATAAATAAATAATAAAGACAATAACAAAGTAACACGCTCTAAATATTTTCCATCTATTAAAATTATTTCATGAACAATGTTCTATCTAGTTAATATTGAAACATAATTCAGTATGTGATATAGTGTCGAATTAATGCATTTTTAATGGGATTTAAAGAACAATATAGTATAATTTACGTTTGTGGCTGGCAACTCACGTACCGCGTTGGATTGGAATGAAGCCAGAGTTTTACATAATATATCTTTTAATATCACTCTACTTTATATCTACTATGAACTTACGTAACGCGTGACAGTATATGATCGAACATTTCTAAAGAATAGCGATGCCGCTGGCATCACGAATGCAATTTATGACATAGAATACAATATCCGTAAAGAAGTTACGTCTAAATATCACTTGTAGATGACTTTAGATATTATGTCATGATTTGTACAGTAGAGATTTTTAGTTTTGTTTTTTATATACTAATTTAACTAATCGATGTAAATAATAAGTGACACGAAATACCGAAGGTTGTTCCAGTATTGATTAAAATATAAACATCATTATTAAAAATCGCATAATGATTTATATTATTAGCGTCATTTTATAATATTACCTATTTAAAATGTAGACTCAAAGCAGAATAACCGACAAGAAATGATGTAGTACTTATTTTATATGCATTATAATGACAATACAATACCATCTTATAACACTGATTGAAACAGCAACTGCTGGAATACGGAAATACTTCCAAAATAGATGTGTCATATTCTCTAGTTTTCTATTACTATCGTTCAATGTTATATTATTATTTCTTCCAAAATAAATATCTTCTTAAATGAAAAGTACCCCCAAAGCTCAACCATAACATATTAAGCTGATAAGAAACTTTGTAAACTTTGCAAAGAAATTACACGCCGTTCGTGAACTTAAGAATTGTTTACCTTCAAAGGGTTGGTTTGTAAATGTTATAATTACATCCTTCACGTTAAGAAATTCTTTTAAGAACTTTAAAGCAAAATTAAATGTACTTCGCTGAAATGAAATACTTAGATTATAGTTGATTGGCTATCAATGAGTTCGAGATAAAAAAAGAGTAATCGTGCCTAAAGATTTTTTTAAAGAAAAACGTACTTAGTTTTAAATAATGTCAAAGCTGAAATTGTTTTGTTGGTCCTGTTGCTTCTTTGTTTCATATTAAAATTATACAATACTCAAATATACATACCGTTCTCCGTTTTCACTGTTAGTCATTGTATGGATTCCTATAACGAAATATATTTCGTTGTAGTAGGAGACGAGTATGTATATTCGAGTATCGTATAATTTCAATTTGATACAAAGACGCAACGACCCTTGTATAATACAGCCATACATACGTGAAGCATATATAATGAAAAATGTGACGACGTATTGTGGAAATATTTGTAAAAAATGATTGGTGAAATTGCTATGTGTGCTCTTCAATAAAACAAGGAGTTAATAAGCTGAAAATATTATATTAAATTGAAGCAGTGCGACATATCTGAGACAGAAGCGGTAACTGATGGAGATGAGTTCTAGAGTAAATACGACATATGCAAAATGGCTAGAAGCTGTTGAAAACTAAAAGCCGTACAAATTGGCGACATATTGGCGTGCTTTTGGAAAGGCCTATCTATATTTGGAGAGGACAGGGGATGATTATACTTACTACTATGACAACCAAAATTAGACACAACATCACATCAAAAACAATATCATAGTTTAAAATTATCACGATAAATATTCTACCAATTATACGTAGTCTCAGGCACTATCACATTACACATTTTGTTTTTTTTTATACTATAGGTAGGGAGACGAGCATATGGACCACCTGATGGTAAGTGGACACCAACGCCCATAGACATTGGCATTGTAAGATATGTTAACCATCGCTTACATCGCCAATGTGCCACCAACGTTGGGAACTAAGATGTTATGTCCCTTGTGCTTGTAATTAAACTGGCTCACTCACCCTTCAAACACAAAATATTAAAATTGTGCATAAACTTAACTCTTATTAAAATAAAACTATGTTTCAGTTATAAGAAAAAAAAACAGACGTTTAAAAATGTTTTTAAAGTACTCGTAAATTTCACTATATAAATCAAGATAAAACCATAATTGAACTACTACAGAGTCGTGGGAAGGCAGCCTTTAAAATGACCTTCCATTTCAATATAAAGATATCTTCCAAAATATAGGTCAAAATAATCGATAACAACTAACTCATATCAAAGAAACCGTAAAATCGTTGCCTCCTTAATAATTACAGGTACTTTCATACAACGCAAAATACAAATTGCAGCTTAGAAACGAGGTTGGTTGAAAAATTAATCAATTCCCGGTGACTTCGCTTAACTTCGATCAAAGAGCTTCGAGCGATTCTTTGTGTGCACGTTTTCTCATCGCCTGTATTTATGATTAGATACTATTAAAGTAACATTTTATTCATACAATACAAGATTTTTTTTTATAGAATAGGAAGGCGGACGAGCATATGGGCCACCTGATGGTAAGTGGTCACCAACGCTCTTAGACATTGGCATTGTAAGAAATGTCAACAATCGCTTACATATCCAATGCGCCACCAACCTTGGGAACTAAGATTTTATGTCCCTTGTGCCTGTAATTACACTGGCTCTTTGCGGTAGAATATCTGATGAGTGGGTGGTACCTACCCAGATGAGCTTGCACAAAGCCCTACCACCAGTATTAGTAGATTTAAACATTTGATAGTAATAGTAGTAGATTTAAACATTTGATAGTAACCTACTAAGAGCGCGTTCGTCGCAAATAAGTTATATGTATATTTTAAGATTAAATTCGTACTAATGATATGACCTTTCTCAGTCGCGTGAAACTTCAACCGCAGAATATTGTTGAATGTCGAAGTACAACGACGAGTTCGAAGGAGGTACAACTTTCGATAAACTATGTGAAGTTATCAAAGAGAATCCTAAACTAAAAAGTTTAAATTGTTCCTTTAATCCACACTTGTGCTTGTATTTCTATGCTCTGGGTTTTCTAACTTGTTTATTAAGTATGTGTTGAATATCTTCTTTATTAAAGTTAAATGTCTCTTAATTTTGCCTTTGTTATTGAAAATAGTAGGTCTGTCTGTATTAATTGATTGAAGCGTCTTAAAGGCTCGAGACAAAGAGAAACCAGCAAATTATCTACATCAAGGTACGAGGCGCATACCTTTCAATTTTTACAACCTTTTTTATTCCTCAACGAACCCGTATGAAATACAACTTAAATAATAATACTTGTATAATCTAGTATAGATTTTATGACAATCTCTTAAAAACATACGTTTTTAAAAATATATTATAAAAAAATTGCAAATAAATTTCATCATATTTTGTTTATTTCATATAATGATTATTTTCTTCACAAATTCCTTTTATATATAGATATTCAATCATAAGAAGCTTACAGTTGAGAAGTAATATAGTTTTACTTTCCGCGAGCCACTTCGCTATGGAAAGTTGATTAAAGTTTCATTTCCAATCGATCCCTCAATAAAACCCCGAAGAAGTCGCCGCGTAAGCATCAAAGGGTGGCGTAATGGCGTTATTGGAACGGCTTGAGATAAAGGAACTCAATCACGGCTTGAGATTTAGCGGAGCTGTGATCGAAAATTCTTCACTGAATGCGACGGAAGAATTTTCTAGATCGTTACTTACTTGAAATTTATACGTACATAAATTACCAATTAAATTTATGTGCATTTGATTTCAGTGATTATATACAATATATATTTATTTCACAGCTATAAATCGGTGCAGAAGTAACAACTGATACTTTAACGATGGGTGGTACTATCTCAGATCATAGCAAAATGTTTTTATGTCGTGGTCACAACGTGAGTAATTAATTTTCATTACCGGACTCCGATTTTTGTAAGTTAATTTTTTAGTCAGTACGGTATTGCAATTGATAAACACAAGTGATATATCATATTATATTTATTTCAGGCAGCACTTAGCACTTAGATAACATAAGGAATAAATTATAATTATTACAATACAAGATTTACTATGCAAAGGTGACAGCTTACCACAAAAAGGGTAATGTCCACTTCAAGTGCGCGCTTAAAGCCAGCAATTTTTCAGATTTCTCCACCGTACATATCACGTCCATCTCGTTGCGCAATCTTGTTTCAATTATTTTACTGTCTACAACTTTTCTTTTTCTTCTTGCCATATTTACAATTTATTCTGAAGAATATGGTATAGTTAATAAAACTATAATATGATAATTATAACAAAGCGTATTTTATTTGTTTTTTGTTACTGACAAACACAAAGTCTAATTTAGTTAAACATACAACATTTTATTTTTTGACGAGCCGGATGGCGTGGTTGGTGGATTTCACGCCTTTCACACCGAAGGTTGTGGGTTCGATTCCCACCCAGGACAGATATTTGTGTGCATGAACATGTCTGTTTGTCCTGAGACTGGTTGTAATTATCTATATAAGTATGTATTTACAAAAGAAAAAATAGTATATGTAGTATATCAGTTGTCTAGTTTCCATATCACAAGCTCTGTACAAGCTTAACTTGGGATCAGATGGCCGTGTGTGAAAAATGTCCCAGGATTATATTAATATTATTAATAATATTTATTTTTAACTTTGAACTGGACGTACTTATACAAAATCAAATAAAAGATTAGCAATTTATTTTAATAAAAACACTTCTAAAACGCAAACGCTACACATAGAATAATTTATTTATTGACATATAATATATGTATTTTATATTTACATTTATTTATCGGTTTGTTTTAATTATAGATTAATGTTATTTTATTTATTACTACAGCACCACCTACCTCATACCCACCCTTACACCGTTGGTTGCCTGGAAGAAAACGATATGTAGCGTAAGTAAAGACGCCAAAATTGTATGCTACTTTTATTTAGGCTGTATCCATGTTTTGTATTTTTTTCTTTATGGTGTACATTACATATGTATATGTACAATGTATATGTTTTTATGTCATGGATTAGTATATAAGATAATACTTTTAAGAAAAACATAATAATAATAGCTAGTCAATTGTATTTCCATTGTAAAATATTCAACGTAAATCATTAAAAAAATCTAAACGTCACGAGATTTCAAGAAACAGTTACTTGATTTAAAACGAGATCGGATAGTTTTATTAAAGTCATTGATTTTATATACAATTGAGAAGATTGCAATTAAAAAGTTTCCAACGAATGAGAAAAGTTCTGAAGAAAGAGATTCGAACTTACTTAAATATAAGTTGTAAATTGGATCTTCATTAAGTATCAGTTTAAAGTGGGAAATAGAAAAGAACGTGCAACAAGCAACTCATAATGTAAGTGAAGGACGTAATATTGTTTCTGATCGTTTATTTAATTTATTTCGAGAATTTGTATATTTATTTATTTTTTATTTTTTATAGAATTGGCCGTCCGCCTAGGACGACCTGATGTTAAGTGGTCATTAACGCCCATAGACATTGGCAATGTAAGAAATGTTAACCATCGCTTACATCACCAATGCACCACCAACCTTGGTAACTAAGATGTTATGTCCCTTGTGCCTGTAATTACACTGGCTCACTCACCCTACAAACCGGAACAGAACAATACCAAGTACTGCTGTTTTGCGGTAGAATATCTGATGAGTTCGTGGTACCTTGCACAAAAAGCGAGCTTGCGCAAAACCCTACCACCATTAATTATCAATCAAAATGTAAATCGTGTACTTTGAAAGCAAATTATTATATTGACTTTAAATAATTTTATCTGAAGGTTTAAGTTTAAGGTGGACTGGCAAATGGGCCACATATATGAAATATTAACCATTCCTTGCATTGTTAGTTATAATATTATTTCAAATATTAGTATTATTTTATATGCAATCAAAATTATACTTGATTTCATCAAACATTTTTTATATACATGTTAAATCCATTATCATAATTTAACAAATAATAAATATTATAAAATAAATTATATTATAATTTTTTTTTTTTATGATATTTTATAATATGGGCCACCTGATGGTAAGTGATCACCAAACGCCCGTAGACATTGGCATTGTAAGAAATGTCAACCATCGCTTACCTAGTCAAGGCGCCGCCAACCTTGGGAACTAAGATTTTATGTCCCTTGTACCTGTAATTACACTTTCTCACTCACCCTTCAAACCGGAACACAACAATATCAAGTATTGCTGTTTTGCGGTAGAATATCTTTTAAGGTATCGCTAAACACGGCAACTAGCAAATACATTTGGATATTTATGTGATTCTCTGTTCGTGTATTATTGGTGTGTAACGCATCACATACAGTCGGCAAACACACATGTAGCAGAATTGTATCCAACACATGCAAGTTTCCTCAAGATGTGCTATTTAAAGGTGAGCGTTTATAAAGATGAAAAACTATATAACACCTCTTTGGTGCTTGACCGCGTATGAACCCACCAACTTCAGGTAACCACTGAGACGTCTTGGCCTTTTGTAGTAACATTTATCAATTAAAAAAGAAAAAAAAAATCGTTAACAATTTTTTTCATACAATTTTTTCGTCATACATTATGAAATTCTATCATAACGAATAAAATTGTATTTTTAAGAATTTTAATTGCATAACCACACGGATTGTTTGATATTTCAATATGCACTTTTTAATAAATTGGGATGGTTTTGAAAACAATGAAACTGTACGTTAAGCGCGCAAGGTGACAGTGGGGTGGTAAGAGCCTACCGGTTGTTCTAATAAAAGTAACCTCACGAATATCATTATCGTCAATATTTATTTACACATAATAGAACTATACAACTGGCGTTTGTACATTAAAGATTAAAAAAAAACTCTATTGAGGAACGGTAATGTGTAGATTGATGGTGGTGTATGGATAAAATATAATATATATAATATAAATACATGGGGTGCATTATAGTTCGTTATATAACATATTGTATAATAACATATTGTATTTATATTTGTAAGCAAATGAGGATAATTCGATGGGCCGCTGAAAGAAAAATAAAGTAAGTGTGTAAGCAATGTCAAGTTCAGATATCGCCAGAATTAAATACTTGCTAATATTACAAATGCAAAAGTGTGTTTTCGTTTGTTTGTCTTTAGCACTTTCGCGTCTTCGTAATGATTGGTTAAATAACAACGATTCGTTACAAAATTTTGGAAACACGTCTTTAGGCTTACAGAAAAGGACAGGTGATGAGAGTGAGTCAGATCATACTTTTGCGTCTTAATTAATTAATCTCCTGAGTTAACCTCGATTTAATATTATCTTTTATTCATAAAAAGTAACGGCCTTTAGATGTCCTACTGCTGGGGTAAGGTTCCACTCGTTTTCAATGTAAAATACCTTATTTTTATGTAAGAGGGGACAAACGAACAGGAGGTTTGCCTGATGGAAAGTGACAACCATCGCCCATGGACACCTGCAACACCCGAGGGCCTGCAAGTGCGTTTGCGGCCTTTAAGTAATAAGTACGCTCTTTTCTTGAAGTTTTCTTTGTCATATGGGTTCGGAAAAGTCTCCGGCGAAAGCTGGTTTATAATTTTAGTATTTAACTTAACTGACTGATCGACATATGAAAACGTTGTGTTTTGATCGACTTATGAAACAATGCTCCAGTCATACATTTTTATATAAAATAATGTTATAAAATGATTTGAAGAGATCAAAAAATATTATTGTAATAAAATAACTAAATATTTGGTTTGATATAGATACTCTTTAACTAAAAGAACACTCAATGATAAAATAAATATCAAAAAATAAAAATAAATTCAGACGTAGCCGCGGGTAGTATTGAATAGATGTAGCAACATTGCGTTTCAAATTGCTTTTGTAGAGGTCATACGGTTTGGTAACTGAATTTAAACAATTGCCATCGTAAAGTTTACAAGTATCGAAAAAAACTCTCATCGAATAGACTTTACAAGGCACGCTTTAAGTGAAGTTTTTCTAAAGATTCAAAGGAAAACAACCTCTGTTTCAAAACCGTAAGTACCAAATTATTGTAGCAAGAAAAAGTTAGTATACATGCTTAACTTGAAGATTCAGCTGTTTTTCAATTAATCAGTAACAAGTTTATGTTTAAGAGAGTCTTAAAACTCTTTGAAGAAACGAAGACAATATGAACGAAATAAGTCAAATTAAACTGAATTGTTGATCTCTTAGACGACGTCTTTGGAGTTAATAAGACGATATATAGGTGATATAGGCTAATGAAAATTTCAATACAATGGAAGCCGTGGTAAGGTATTATTAATAATTTTGTCTACTGAAAAAATGGGTCTTTTTTATAGAATAGGAAGGCGGACGAACAAATGGACCACCTGATGGTAAGTGGTCACCAACGCCCATAGCCATTGGCATTGTAAGAAATGTCAACCATCGCTTACATCACCAATGCGCAACCAACCTTGGGAACTAAGATGTTATGTCCCTTGTGCCTGTAATTACACTGGCTCACTCACCCTTCAAACCGGAACACAACAATAACAAGTACTGCTGTTTTGCGGTAGAACATCTGATGAGTGGGTGGTACCTACCCAGACGAGCTTGCACAAAGCCCTACCACCAGTAAAATACTTTAAAATGGCGTAGCAAAAATTAAACACATAATCTCGTTTTTGGAATTAAGTTTTATTTTTCCCATTTTCCATTTGATATAGAAAAAAAGACACGAGACATTACAAAATAAATTCATCTAACAGTTGCAAGCCCAAAAACATAAATGTGTGTGTATGCACTATCACTGGTAATGGGGCTTTGTGTAAGCTCGTTTGGGTAGGTACCACCATCTCACTCATCAGATATACTTACTATCAGTACTTGTTATTGTTGTGATCCGGTTTGAAGGCAGAGCAAACCAATTACAGACATAAGGGACATAACCTTTTAGATCCCAAGGTTGGTGGCGCATTGACGATTTAAGCGATGGTTAACATTTCTTACAATGCCAATGTCTATGGCGTTGGTGATCATTTACCATCAAGTGAATATGCTCGTCTACCTACCTATTCTATAAAAAATGCGGCGCAATATATGTACATGTGCGTACGAATAAGTTGCCCGTTTTCGTTTTTCTACTTAATGACAGCTAGGCTATCAACGTTATATTCTCGAAAATGTTATTTAATAGAGTTATTTTAAAATTATAAAACTTTAGTATAATAACTTTCAAAAAATTGGTCATCATGCCATCACTATAAAATTTTGGAAAGGACAAGAAGTCAATGAAATAGCCGACCGCTAAAAAGCCTTAATAAAGCACACTCACTGCAATAAGAAAAAAAAAAATACCTATTTCAACTATTTTTTGCAACTAGACCTTGTTAGTGTTGCGCATATCTGTAATTGGTACCTATATCATTTAGATGTTACTTAATTGTTTTAAATTCACAAGTGTTTAATATATGTACTGTAGATGTGCCTTTTCAAATAAATAAATAAATAGATTCAGTTCAATTTTTAAATGAACGTTATTTCAAATGTCGAAAAAACTATTGTTTTGATGACAGCTTGAATATCCTAAGCTACAAGATTCTTTATAATGAGTTCAGTAAACATGAAATTAATAAATTAAAATTATAATTATTATTATGTTTTTATATTACTTATAAAAACATAATGATTGTTTTACTATACCACTAAAGATCCTGTATTTCATCGCTATTCTTTTATCGCAATACGAGTACTATATTCAAATTTCGTTTCGTTTTTGGAATAGCCTGTAATACAAAATGAGTATATTCAATAATCAAGTACATAATCAATTTAAAAGAGATAATTATTAGGAGCTAGAACTTCCCTCAGAGATTAGGAATCCCTAGTTAGGGATATTGGTATTATGACAGTTGCATCTGTATAATATACAGTATACTTATGCAAATATTTTAAATATATATATATATATATATATATATATATATATATATATATAGAGTAACTGAATAAAAAAACTACTGTGTTTCTTGCCGGTTCTTCTCGGTAGAATCCACATTTCGAACCGGTGGTAGCGCTTGACGATTCAAAAGTACTTGTAAAAGTTTATTTGAATAAAAAATATTTTGATTTTGACGAATCAGCTGATATGGCTCAGTGGTTTAATACACATCAATCTTAACTTTATTGCAGATTAAAAACCCTGCAAACACCGCTAGTGTTGCATGCTTTATTAATTCATCTCGTTCTTTGCGGTAAAAAAATACATGGTGAAAAAACGTACATCAATGTGCACGAGTAAATTCATCAACCACCTTTGCGCCAAACTTTTTCAAAAAGAGAACGCTGTAACCGAGTAGTGGGAAAAATGTCCTTGTAAATTACAAGCTGTTACTCAGAGTTAGGGAATAGAGAGTGCACCTGTGTTCTCGCACACTATTGTGCACTACAATATCTCCTGCGCAGTTGGTTAATCTCTCTTGAGATTAACCAACTGCGCAGGAGATATTGTATCTCTAATCTCTCTTGAGATTAACCACCGTGGCCGAAATCGGTCTGGAGGACATTATTATTGTTATATATTGGTATGATAAAATACCTATTGTCTTGTGAAAGTCAGATCCTTAATATGACTGATTTTGTATCAAATTTCACACTCTCAGCAATCAATAATTATAAAATAATGTACGTAATTAAACTATTGTGATGATGCACAAATTCAAAGGTCTGATAGTTCAATTAATGGCGTAATCGGATCGACCACTTGGCCTCGTTGCCGTTAACTTTATGTCACTGCCATCGCGTACTGATTGGATTTTTGTTATGAATTCCGATGGCCTTCGCGAAATTGATTCATAAATTTATCTTTAATGAAAATTTTCTCTTTTATACGATAGTAATAAATTCTTATCTTTGAAAGTATATAAATTTCTTGACCTTACCATTTTTATGAGTTATTTTTTTATATATTACATAAATATTTATTTAAACATATAATATTGTTTTCAAAACATACAATTAAAAGTCAACAAATATTTACTTACAATGTTTGTCACTATTTCTATCAAATAAATTAATATTATTGCGTATGTAATAATAAACATTCCTTCTTTGTTAAAACATCCCAAAGGCAGTCTGTAGCTCTGACATTAAAAATAGATGCGTATCCTGCTTGCTGGAGCTAATGTGACATTTGAAAATTCCAAATTTAAAAAAAAATATGAATAATATAAAATGTTTAAATTCCATTGGTAGTTTAAAGTAATCCTTAATTAATAACCTGGGTATCAATTACATTAATGGAAATGTATATATTGCCTAACATGTGCTCATAGATTTGTTGTTTGACAGAATAAAATAAACAACAAATATTTAGTTTTGGCGTCTAAAACAAAATTTGTTGTAAATTATGAATATCATTGATACTGAATTATTTACGTCTTCACAATATTTTTTTCTTCCCGATTTAAAAACGAACGAGTTGGTGAAACATAACTAAACCATACAATATCAAAAATAAAAATGGACCTACATTTGATGCTTGTGAAACGCCCAGTTTTAGATTACACCCAGGCCATACATGTGTTAGGCCACTTATGGAAAATTTTATTATATATTTTATTGTTGATAAGCAATTAGATCAAGTGCTTTTTACCCTAGATCGTTCTAACTTATATAAAAAATTTTACGAATAAATTTAAATGCTTTAGATAAAATACAATTTACCACTACCATTGTACCAGTTTGTGTATCTAAGTAACTTAATGTATTCTAATTTTTAGAATTACTTTTGTTTCTTGATTTAACATTTTTTTCATTTCATTTATTTTAAATATTAAGAAATTTGATTTTAGGATAAACTAAATAGTTAGTAATTTTGTTTCAATTTAATATTACAACAGTTCTACTGAACAACACTGGCAAACTTGTATTTGTATTGCTGTGTTATGGTATTAAGGCTGAGTAAGTTAGTATAACTACAAAAACATAATATCTTAATTCTTACAATAATTGGTGACGGCGGTGACTGGCGGTGACTTGACGGTTCATTTTGACGTTTATATTTCTTAAAATGACAGCTATTTGTGCAGCTTACTTACTAAACCTCCAATTACAAATTATATAAAAAAATATATATTAAGAATATCATGAATTCGTCCCAGATATTGAACCGCTTTGAGTATCGCGCATAATATCCTCCGCCAATTATTATTTATATCATAATTTAATATGAAAAGAATTCAATTGAATTGGAGCAATAAGGCTCTAATAGGATTTTGTTGAACTTTAGATTTTCGCAATAGACATAAATATAATTTCATATTTAAATATGTTATTTACCTAAAATTATTATATGATAACTATAATTATAGATTGTTCAGTGCAATGACCACCGAACAACTGACTCAACTGACTGCAATTATGGTTTCCCCACGTTGTACAGCTTTATAAATATTGAGTAAATCCATCACAAAATACAGACCAATTACGACGCGCAAAACATTACAAACATTATTTAATCTATCTTTTAATTGAATATTATGAATATGTTTATAAATGTTAGCTGTGATTGTTTTTATTTATTTCGTTTATACTATACGGTTATATTATAGATGTAATATTGTTTTAACTATTTTAAAGTACCTCTAAGTTTCTCTCTTTCTAAATTTGTTAATTTTTTTATAATTTCAGTAATTTTTTGCATTTCTTTTATTTAATATTTGTATTATTTAATAACGGAAACTTGATCGGGTATTCGTTAAGTTTTATTAATCGTTCTGTGTTTATTCATACGTTATTAAAAAATATTCTCATTAATATTCATTCAGTCTTTCAGAAAGAACAGAACTTATGATAAGTTTAAAAGCATTATTATTAAAATAATTTATCATTAAAATAATGATTAATTATATAACAAGCCTTTAACACTAGTAACTATCGCCCTACATAGATATAAATGCTAAATATAATACACCATCGAACAAACGATTTCCTTATGAAATTCCCTAATATTGGATAAGAAGTAATCCCCTCAAGTATTTACAGAGAGCTTCTAAAGATGTAATTAAGTTTACAACTCGGCGAATTTGCGTTTTAACTCAATGAACAAATTTCGCGAAACTCCATTGTTTGCAATCTCGGTTATCGCTTTAAATTGAGTTATTGGTGTGGCTTTGCTATAAAATAAGAATAAAATGGTAAAACAAAAACTTTGTCAACAAGTTCTATGCAAAGTTGCTGTCATATTTATCCAAATAAAATAAAACTATATCGTAGTTCCGGTTGGTGTTGATTTCGTCGCGGCCTGTTATTGTATTCTACACCATCATTTTGAACGTAAGCCAAAATTATATAAATGCACTTAAAGTTCAAGATTACTTGATTCCGTGACGCTGCCCGAAAAGACTGAGTGGGTACCGCTGGTTTTTGGGATATTCTGGTGCACTCGATGCCGATGACTCGCATACTCACTTCATGCGGTGGAAGCGTATAAATACGTTTTTCTAGAGAAAGAGAAAGAATTCTGATGTAGAAGACAAGATCTTATAACAGTCTTATATAATACATCGTTGTTTTTGTACGCATACATCTCAGAAAAACAAAAACTAGCATTGTAATATTTTGTAGGAAAATAGACATTCATCGTCTCCAAAACATGTAAGTGTTTTTATAGTGGTTAGAACGCGTGAATCTTAACCGATGATCGTGGGTTCAAACCCGGGTAAGCACCACTGAATTTTCATGTGCTTAATTTGTGATTATAATTCATCTCGTGCTTGACGGTGAAGGAAAACATCGTGAGGAAACCTGCATGTGTCTAATTTCACTGAAATTCTGCCACATGTGTATTCCAGCAACCCGCACTGGAGCAGCGTGGTGGAATAAGCTCCAAACCTTCTCCTCAAAAAGAGGAGAGGAGGCCTTTAGCTCAGCAGTGGGACATTCACATTCACATTACATAATAAACAATATTCAAATTATATATATATAATCTGCAAACTAAAATCTATTTGTCTAAGAAATTTCCATATCAATCGGGTTAGGAGCTTTTTTATTTATTTATTTTATTTATTTTTATTTATTTATTTTAAGGACCACTAGTAGCTACTACATGTTTTAATGACAAATGTAAAACAATTTAGTGAAAATAGCTAACATGTGAAGCTTTTTAAAGTAGCCACAACAATTACAATATTTGTTTTAAAAATACATTAACACATAATTATAGCAACATGAGTAGAAAGATTAAAAAAAAAAAAAAAAGTCCAAATTGGTACAAATTAAAGATCATAAAAAATAAACATGCACTTAATAAAATTAAAATTAATAACACAAATAGTTTGAAATTGATATAGGTACAAATTAAAATTAAATAATTCATTAAATTCATGCAAAGTTTACGTTACAAAAAAAATTACTAAAAATATACTAATTAATACAAAATAAAATTAAGATAACATTATTTATTATTTATTTATTTATTTATTATTTATTTGCATCTCTCAACAATTCTAGCGCCCGTTTACGATAAATCATGGCAGAGTCATTGAAAATATCTAGATCTTGACAAAAACCATTGTACAACCGTGATGATCTAGGCATTGGTGCATTACATCCTAATTTCGTTTTTGATATTCTGACATCAAAAGTGCCCAGAAAACTACGAACATTGCGCCTTGGAATACGATAGTATATCTTTTCAAGTAAGTAAGTACAGTCGATCTCGTTACGAATTATCTTAAATAGGAAAGAGAGATCTAATAATTGTCTGCGTACAGAGAGACTATCCATATTAAAGTCTTTCAAGAGATTGCTGTAATTTTTATTAGATTTATTGTATGAGGTTTTTTTGTTTCTGGATAGATGATATACAAATCGCTTCTGTATTCTCTCTATACGCAGACGATGTACATTGTAACAAGGATTCCACACAACACTACCGTACTCCAGTACACTACGCACGTAAGCGTTATAGATTATTTTTTTCGTGTTATTCGTGAAGTGTTTACCATTTCTAATTAAAAATCCTAACGTTTTGGAACTTTTCGTAATTATTTTATTGAAGTGCGGGACAAAAGTAAGCTTGTCATCAAAAATGACACCCAAATCACTTATTTCAAAAACTTCCTCCAACTTGATGTTATCAATGCTATATATTGTTTTGATTATATTGAGCTTCCGCGTAAATTTTATATGCTTGCATTTACTGACGTTTAATTCCATTTTATTATTTTTACACCAATTATATATAGCATTAATATCCGCCTGTAAGAGCTCTGAGTCAGCTAAGTTGTTTATTACTTTCGTTAATTTTAAATCGTCCGCAAATAAAAATACTCTACTATAATGTACCGTATCGCAAATATCATTAATGAAGATATTAAAGAGCCAAGGTCCTAAGTGTGACCCTTGAGGAACCCCGGAGCAGGCTTTATATAGACTCGAGCTAAAACCTTTTAAGACAACAAATTGTTGTCTATTGTATAAATATGATTTGAACCACTCATGCATATTACCATTGAATCCGTACTTGCTTAGTTTTAAGAGTAAAATATCGTGCGAAACTTTGTCGAAAGCCTTGGTTAAATCGGTATAAATTGCGTCAACTTGCTTGTGGTTATCAATAGCTGGCACAATGAATTCACTGTACGAAACAAGATTTGATGTTGTAGATCGACCCTTTATAAAGCCATGCTGGTTATTATTATTCATTTGCTTTACATGACATTCTAGATATGGGTAAACTATTGCTTCAAATACTTTGGCAAAAGTGGAAAGTATGGAAATCGGTCTATAATTCTCAATGCACTCACTACCCTTGGACTTATATACTGGTACGATCCTAGCTATTTTCCACTTATCGGGAAAAACACCTGAGCGAAGTGATTCGTTGTATAATAAATATAAAGGGAAACTTAGTACCCATGCACATTTAGAAATAAATATAGGAGGGATATTATCATAACCTGTCCCTTTAGTTGTATCAAGTCTTTTTAAGTATTGATAAATCTGTCTTCGCGATATTACAAAATTAGTGAACGCTCCAAAGTCATGTTTACATTGATTACTATAAGATGGTAATGTATATGAACTTTGAGATTGTGTGTAAACAGAAGCAAAATACAAGGCAAATTCGTTACAAATTTCTGATCCCGATTTCATTACTTTTTGTTTGTAAGTCATTATGCCTGGGAGTGCGGTACTATTATCTTGTTTGCCCTTAAGGTATGACCAAAAATATTTAGGATTTCTACTAATATTTTCTTCAACAATTTTAATGTAATTATTGTAGCAAATTTTCGATAAATCTGCACAACGTTTGCTCAAAAGACGTAATGAAATTTCATCAAGTGGGTTTTTATATATTTTGTATTTATTTAAAAAAACTTGTTTCTCTTTATATAAATTTATCATTTCCTTAGTGAACCATGGAGGATATTGTTTACCTTTTTGTTTCTTTTTTGGTACATATTTTTCGATCAATTTGTTCAAAATTTTATAAAATTTATCGACCATTAGGTTTATTGACTTACAATTACAAAATTCGCTTAACCAATTGATATTATTTAATTCTGAAATGAAGCTTTTTCGAGAATCCAAAAAACAAAGAAATCTTACCGAAAAGTATTGTAATGTATAGTAGTATACTAATATTTTATCCTCACTTCCTTCAAATGCGTTAAAAGAAAAATAATCTCATGATGCGTCACCATCAATAATATATTCATTTCTCACAATTATCATCCAGTAAAGTTACTAATATTCCATATACACTTTAATAAATAATACGAAAATTTTACTCAAAACATACAAATTCGACCTTCATTGCTCTCAAAGTTTCACTTCAATAAAATGTAAATTCATGTAACTCAATAAAAAGAGCTTTATTGTTTATGAAGTCCCAAGATATATATAAAAATTAGTGTCGACAGTAATCCAGAGATAAAGGTAACAATTCCACACCCTTATTATTCGGTAGATTTAAAGTTACTTTCTTTACCTCGGAACAGAGAGTTTAATAATAATAAACGCTATTACCAAAAAGATTTAACTTAAAGCGAAATCAAAATTTTCTACTGTTTTGTCATGAAACATCTAGAAAGTCATGTTATATAAGCTCATCGGTCAGTATAGTATTTACTTAATGCCAATATTATACCAGCTTTTAGATATTGCGCAAATGCCTAAATAGACACTTATACCTTGTGCACATGCAGAAAATAAAAGACTTTTTCAGGAAGGATATGAGACGGGTATTGGGTCACATATGATAACCACGATTCACAGGTAACAATGAGCCAAGGATGAGAGTAAAATAAAACTGCAACTGCATGATAATGCAATTTTCATCATAGTTTTTGCAATATCGCGTTACATAGAAATGTTTATTTATTAAACGATGCAAGAAATAAAAGGAAATAAATTTATGAATAAAAAATATATATATTTCTAGTAACATAATCTACATATATTAAAAAAAAACGTCTTCACGGCTCTCACTCAGTGATTGATCAACTTTCAACGCATAGCTTAAACTAAAATACATAAATACTTAATATTCAGAAAAGATCTTGTTTGTAATCAAATCAAATCAAATATACTTTATTCAAGTAGGCTCTTCAAGCACTTTTGAATCGTCATTTTACAAAATTAAATTAACTTACCGACTAGAACCGGCAAGAAAATCACTCGATTCCCTTTTCTACTAATGAAATTACATATGTATGCAATTAAACATAATTAAATGATGAAAATCAACTTATACTAACTCCACGCTATTTACCATATTATGTATGTTATTGAGTAGTAGTCTTATAAAGTATCTCCGGAATTTTATTATATAAGGGTGGCAGGTATACTTTAGGGTACCAAGGAAGAATGTATGTTCATACTTATTATTATATACTTGGAGCCGGAAACTTGGTGTTACGAGCTTGTCTTTATTTCTCATGTTTCTGCAATGATTTTTGCTGTTTCTTTTTCGAAATAATTAATTTTATTATAGATATGCGTTATACTGTTATAAATATACTGTAACGTGAGACATGCTAAGATGTAATTTGGAGTAATTTTGATTTCAATAATTCAGCAACCTTTAATCATTAATTTTACCAAGTATTAGAGTTTACCCAGTGCTCGAAGCCATAGTCATCATTGTACATCTGTGAAAAATATATATGAATTTGTACTTATTTTTTATTTATAACACTAAAGCTCGCCCACACAAAAAAAAGCGGAAAAATTGATTGACAAACGGAGGACAAAAAGCCAATAAAATGTTTTGGATTCTTTTGATCTTGAATTTTGATTAGTCGACAACATAAGTCAGTTGGTAACAGTGTTGGTGTGTACCCAATCAAAAAAATAAATAATTGGAGTAGCTTTATGATATGTTTCCGATGTGTTCTCTCAATAGTGTCTCAATATACTTTAGTAATGAAAAACTAATATAATTGATTATAAATTATGGAAAGATCTATAATTCCATATATACTTTCACTGTAACATTTTATGAATTATAATTTTTTTTTTTTGATCGATTTAGCCACGTGTCATTTTTAAGGAACTTCTATATCTGTGATGTTTACAATCGCAGCGGACATGCAAACTTTATTTACCCTTCTTCGAATTAAGCAAGTGGATTGGAAATGGAAGATGAATCTAATTTATGTAACGTATAAAATACGTCTGTTATCCTTTTTGCAGATATCTAAAGACAGAAATATTCAGATTGAAAGAAACAGTTGAACAATCAGTTTATAAATGAAACATACTTTTTTACTTTGTTGGAGCTCCATAGTAAAACAAGGAAAATTTAACTTTGATAATTACAACTGCTTATATCCAACTTAAAAAATAAATAAGCTATCATTATTGCCTTATGTCTTTTGACCCGCAGTGCTATTCTGTAAGAACTCACCTTATTACTCAATTGTGAAATGTCGATAACCGACTTACAGTGAGTGATATACTATTTTGATGCGTGTATTTTTTATATATTATAATTATTATGGGCAATGCCGCATATAAATCTCTTATAATTCACGACCATTTTCTGCGATGATTTTCTAGTTTGTGAGGAAGATAGCCGAGATGGCCCAGCGGTAATAAAAGCGTGAATCTTAACGGATGATCGTGAGTTCAAACCCTGGCAAGCACCACTGAACTTTCATATGCTTCATTTGTAATTATAATTCATCTCGTGCTACACGGTGAAGGAAAACATCGTGAGGAAACCTGCATGTGTCTAATTTCACTGAAATTCTGATACATGTGTATTCCACCAACCCGCATTGGAGCAGCCTGGCCTCAGCAGCCTCAAAAAGAGAGAAGAGGCCTTAGCCCAACAGTGGGACATTCACAGGCTGTTACTGTAAGGAAGTATTTTAGGTTATGTGACAGCTTCGCCGATTGTGATTTGATATCGATATTTCTTTTATTGGACATTATATGTAGATTGTTGTCACTTTTAATTAAAAAATGTACCACACATAATAAATAGAATAAGAGTAGAAAATTGTGTATTTCTTGCTTATTCTTTTTATTTTTTAAAAAAAATATTATTAATAATACGTGTATAGTAAATTACGTACGTAAATTAACTTGAGTTAGATTTTTGTAATGATGAATTAAACCTCATAAAAATAAATGACAACATCATTTTATTAAAAAAAACACTATTTGATCTCTATGGGCGCGTATAATAAATATATTTTATCATTTGATAAACTTGGCCTTGTAATGATTGTTTTATGTTATTTGTTATACATATAGCCATATATATATTTATCTTGACCTTTAAAAATATTTAAGTTTAAATCAATCTGAATTTGTTCATAAACAATACCTATAAATAGCTGTACCAACATTGTGATGATATGGCTCACTGATGACTGACTGATGTGGGTATGTTGTTGATCTATCTTGCGTTGTCATCTGCCTTGTATTGGAACAATTGAAGGCATTAGTAGATGAGTATTTTAAGTCACTACACAAATCATAGTACATTCAGCTCTCACGTTTTAAAACTTTAATAGTTATAAACGGAATAGATGACTTTCAAAAATAAGTAATTATCTCAAAAACATAGAACTGAAAATTACTTATAATCTGTTTTTTATTTCATGAGACCTCCATAGATTTACGTCTCCAACTATTAACTAACTGAAATAGTAATTAATAGAATTATATATCATAAAATTAAAAGTGTCTATCTGTAATATCTAAATTAGGTGCTATTAAGTTCAAACGGGATAATTATTGTCTAAAATATATAAATTTAAGTAAAGAACGTACAATTATTGTAAAAATATTTCATTTTGATAACAATAAATGCAAAAATAACACTATACAAACATCAATAACACCATACATTCATCCAAATGTTAGCATAGATTATGAGCATCGAAACGCAGTAAAAGAATCACGGGCGAATAACAAGGATTGAGACATTTTGGCAGGAGCAACAAACATGGGGATGTTATTGGTAAAAGGAAAATCAATTCAGAGAACGTACGCGATCAACGGACCAGAAAAGATCGACTTGAAACAAAAGAAACTATGTTTTTCTTGTAGGCAAACTAGGGGATGCCCTGTGCCTTGTTTAAACATTTTTATAAATTGATTAGCTTGTCTTTGACTTTAGTTAGTTCGTAGAAAATAATACTAAAGAATTTACGTTTTTTTTAAGTTATTAATGTTATTTATCCACTGGAATGATCTAGCTTAGTTAACCGAGAAAGATTTTTTAAAACTCCTAAAACCATTTTCGTCGTCATCATCATTTATACCATTGTTTATGTTTTATGTTGGCACCGTATGTATGAAAAAATATTTGACACTTTTTTATGGCCGTTCGTCTTCCTTACACCAGCCCTTAGGTAAGCGCCCTTTTTCTGGTAGGCTAATTTCTCGCTACCATACAGGTGGTTGAGTGTGCTTGAGTTGCTGCTTATGTGGTCGATTGATGTTTATGCTTAACTAGCTGAGACTTTTTAATGGTAAAATTTTTATTGATCTGATTTATTCGCTTAAATTTCTATTTAAGCTGAAGTGCAGCTTGCTCTTGACAGTAGAAAAGCCTTCATAGTATTGAAACTAATTCTATGGTAATATGATAAGTCGCTATTCAACAACTTAGAAGCGAAGATATTATAATTAATAAAATGCGTATATATATACAGGGTGACTGGTTGAATATTATCGATACTTAAGGACGTGATTTTTGACGATCATATATGATTAAAAAAAAATACATATAACATAAATATTAATAAACTTCTAAGTAAAGTTAACCAAGAGTTATGTAATTAATTACGCGTCGTGTGGACACACTAGCTGCGCTGTCGACACAAAACAGGTAGGTACATTTAGTTATCGCGCGGTAGTATACCTACATCTAAACGCCGCCACGTGTTAACAGGGTAGCAGGCTACCTTTGATAAACAAGCATGATCCAATCCCTCTTCATACTTTAATCCTGGCTTAGGATAGGCAAAAATACCAAGAAATTTCACACAGCAACAAATTTGTTGACTAGGTAAATGATGTGAGCTTGGGACAAAAATTAATATGAATTGTTTACCTATATTGGTATTTCCGGCGTATTTAAAAATGGAATCATACTTATTTACAACGATTGTCAATCATTAAACTAAACTATTTACCTACATAACTACACTAACCTTAACAAATGTTCAAAGTGAGCTCCTTCTCGTGTGATACGCAGTTCGGCACGTTTACGCATATTGTCTTTCACATGATTTAACACGAATGGATCACTTTTAACACTTTCGAAAGCACTGGTGAGTACTCGCTTCTGGATTGTTCTCGAAATACTCGAGAATGTCTGCTTGTAGGGAGACAGGGTATGCCGCTCCTGCTCGTCCTTGGGCATGTGTTGGAGTACGAAACTATCCAAAGTCTCGTAGCCTTTGATTAGCGTTTAAGATTACTCTGGCAGTAGGTACTCGGCGATTGGGGAACATCTCCCGGTACAAATTGATAGCACCCGGTAAGCTATCATTCGCACGCGCATAAGCACGAACCATGTCCAGGTATTCTGCATTTGTGTATTGATAAACCATACTTAATTATTACGAATCACACACGACAGATTAGGTATACGCTTAAGATCGATCGCTAGGTGCGCGCGCGGGAAAACGGACATACGAACCTTACGGCAGTGCTCGTCCGACTAATTGGCCGCGGGGCAGGTGTTGCGGGTGTCAAGCGGCACAGTACAACACCGCGCCGCACGCGCCGCCGGCGCCGACGACGGCGCCGGGCCGGCGCCGAGATCGAAAGTCGAGATGGCCCAGTGGTAAGAACGCGTGAATCTTAACCGATGAACGTGGGTTCAAACCCGGACAAGCACCTCTGAATTTTCATGTGCTTAATTTCTGTTATAATTCGTGCTTTTCGGTGAAGGAAAACATCGTGAGGAAACCTGCATGTGTCTAATTTCATCGAAATTCTGCCACATGTGTATTCCACCAACACGCATTGGAGCAGCGTGGTGGAATAAGCTCCAAACCTTCTCCTCAAAAAGGGAGAGGAGGCCTTAGCCCAGCAGTGGGACATTTACAGGCTGTTACTGTACTGTACTGTAAATGTAAATAAATTTGGTCAAAAATTAAGTACCTATTTTTTTTACATAATTCGAATGAGAATCATGTACCGAGTATCCATATATATGTATATATATGTACATATATCTTTGTAATAATTGTAAAACGTTAAAAAGTCGTATACTTTTACAAAAAGTATAATAATAGTATAGTAACCCTTAATCATCATCTGCATAATTCACTTAACCTTAATCCTGTAGTTTTTAAAACAAATATTCTATTGGTAAAAATACTCTTTAAAAACACAAAGTAATATTTCTTTCTAATAAGGCAACATAATGATACCAATAATATTTATCTGGTAATATCATCTAAGTAATATTAACTAATTATAATTGTAAGTCCGCGTGCGCGAATGTAAATGAAGGTTAATTGTTGTGTGATTCCGAGTATGTATTTGATTGTTTTCTCGACATCACTTGATTGCCAATAAGAGATCCAATTTGGTACGATCCGAACCGTGGCCTTGAATTAAATCTAATGGAGTTGATTTACAGGAACATATTTTAAGGTGAAATAAAATAAGTACTTTATTATATTTGCCTTTTTTAATGAAAATAAATGATATGTATCTATGGTGGGTAAATATTTTGTATACTGAAAAGTGCTCAATAAAATATATTACGTATAATATATTGATACAAATATATATGATCAGTAGTGGGGACTTCAAAGTCCACCTGAATGGGTTTGCTTATCACAGTCTTACCACTTATCATTGGCCAGACTATAGCATAGCTGTGTTGCGTTTTGAAGGGTAAGTGAGGCAGTTTATCATAGGCACAAGGGGAATAACATCTCAGATTCCGTAGTTGGCGACGCATTGATCATGTTAGAAGTAGTTTATATTTCTTACAGTGACAGTATTTATGGACGAAAGTTACCAAAAAAGGTGAGGTTCTCGTCAGAATTCAAAAAATAACATTTTAAAATATGTGCTATTTTAAATGTTCACTACATTTTGCGGGGAAGATAACCTAATTATCTTGGTCGGCTACCAGTTAATATATAATCAATTTATAATATGTATGAACTTTAGAACGACTTGTTCAAGTAGCTCGACTGTTCTAATGCGACACGGCTGTGTTCAGTGAAAATAAATACTGCGTGAAATTGAAGAGGCATCGATCTTAAGTAAAGTTCGGATGCTCAGCTGGTACGTACGTATTGCTTACAATGTACGCACTCAATCTGAACGACATTTAAACTTCTTTAAACAAACGATAAATCGTACGATATTCTATTTTTTTGTTCACTATATATAACCACATATCGCTAAGCAATCCTTGTATAAGCGATAGTAATGTTACTAAAAAAACTTTTTAAAGCTTGCGATATATCGCAAGATACTTTTTTCATTAAATTGTGTTTCCTTGTGAAACTTGTACGGCTCTGGTGAATCATGCAGTAAATAATTAAAAAGTAGTAAATTTAATTGGAAATATTTGTAGAAATGGCTTAAGTTTTTTTTTTAATAAAAAGGCTTATTCGCGAATTTTAGTTGTAACTATTTAATCGATAGTCAAAAGATAAATTATTTATTTTATGGATATTACGCGAATAAGACGATTATTATTACGCGAATGTAATTACAAAACGTTGACATGTTGCAAACTTTTTTAATTATTATTATAAATCTGGCACTGGTTTAACTATCTTTTGTGATTTAATTTTACATAACATAAGTTCCTACTCAAGAGACGAGATAGCCCCGTGATTACACTACGTGAATCATGGTATGTTTAACAATTCAAGCGATCGCCATGGCTATTAATAGAATAATTTACAAAGACGAAAAATCTCTGCCAGGTTTGGTACTAAGTACATGGTCAAATTAAAACAATGATGCTAAAATTACAAATGCGAAAGTATGTTTACCGATTTGTGTTTTTTTTTCACGCAAAAGGGAAACAGAACATCTAAGTTCTTTGCTTATCGTTAAATATAACTTTTATAAAACTAGTTTCCGCTTGCAGTTTCACCCGAGTATCAAGAGTGGACAGGTGGACAGTTGAGAAAAATGAAAAAAACACATGTCCTTCCTTACGCCTGAAGCTTGCTTCAAAGCTCAAGCTCAATCAATTCAGTGGTTTAGCCGTGAAAGCGAAATATACAGACAGGCATAATCGTTTTCGCATTTATAATATTAGTAAAGATTGAACAAAGGCTACTTTTATTATTAAGAGTTGACGAAGTGAAGTTTCGTATAAAAACTAATTAATTATTATCAAGTTACGATGTTATTATACGCATGTTAATTGTACAATTATAACGTTATACAAGTACAACGCAATCACAAGCACAAACGTTTTGTTAATGCTCGAGGTAATCTGTTCTAGAACTAATTATTACGTTATTCTCATTAAAAGCTACATTCGAAAATAATTAACAGAATATCGCATATTTTATAAAACCAAAATTATCTTCATGATATTTTTATAAATAATATATTATTAAATAATTAATAAATACCCATTAAAAAAAACTAAGAGCTGTATAATGAAGCCGTTTTATGCTCTCATTCGTACATGCGTGTAAATAATACCTACCCTCGGGCTCAGAATACTCGTAGTGGACCATTTATCGTTTTTGGGGAGCCTATCGGATTTAGAATTTGAAAAAAATAAATGTTGTTTAGGTAGACAATTTATGTATTGTGATATAATAAATCGTTTTAGGCGATTATTACTCGTATATAATATCACAAGTAAGTAACAGGCTGTAAATGTCCCACTACTGGGCTAAAGTTTCTTCTCCCTTTTTGAGGAGAAGGTTTGGAGCTTATTCCACCACGCTGCTCCAATGCGGGTCGGTGGAATACACATGTGGCAGAATTTCGATGAAAGTAGATACATGCAGGTTTCCTCACGATGTTTTCCTTCACCGAGAAGCACGAGATGAATTATAAACAGAAAAAAGCACATGAAAATTCAGAGGTGCTTGCTCGGGTTTGAACCGACGTTCATCGGTTAAGATTCACGCGTTCTTACCACTGGGCCATCTCGACTTATATTATATAACGCTCTAATCGATTATAATCAAAAGAAATCCTAACTAATATTATATAAAATATTTTTATTACATGTTTGTTTCTAATGCTTTCACGTCTTAACTAATCAACCGATCATCGTGAAAATTTGCATACACGTTTACGGGTCTAGAAAGGAAGTTCGTATGCAAGCATAGTCGCGATTAAAAACTATTATTTTTATAAATATGACTAATTAACGCGAAACGTTCGTTATTATTCCAAGTAGACAGACAATAAAATAATATCCTGGGACATTTTTCACACACGGCCATCTGATTCCAAATTAAGCTTGTACAGAGCTTGTACTATGGAAACCAGACAACTGATATACTATATATACTACTTTTCTTTTGTAAATACATACTTACATAGATAATTACACCCAGACTCAAGAGAAACAGACATATTCATGCACACAAATGTCTGTCCTGGGTGGGAATCGAACCCACAACCTTCGGCTTAAAAGGCAAGTATCTACCAACCACGCTAACTAGCCCGTCAATAGACCAATTATTTATAGACTCGTTTATTATTTGCAAACTCGTTTGAATATTTTTTATATTTAAGGCCTAGAAAATATTTTTTATTTATTTAATTGTATGCAAATAAATTTGAATATAAATCGCTACCAAATTAAAATTCATATATATCTTTAATCTTCATAATAATAAAGAAAACTTTATTTAAAAATAATTATTTGTATAAAGGTGAGAAAAGAAGGCGGAAACCATAGATATCGTAGTAGTCGTAAGATGGCTTAGCCAATCCTTACTTCAATAAAGCGCTTTCAGCCGTGAAATTGAAATTATATTTTGATATGAAATTACTCATAAACTTTCTAGATCGAGTCACTAGAATATTTCCTTTGCCCTAAGGTTACCTGGGATAGATCGCTGTTTATCGATGGGACCGTCTTTAGTTACATTATACTTATGTATATTATTTTATTTATGTTACTTTAACTGTATATAAAAATACACAAAGGAAAAATAATTCAGTACTATTTTCTTTTGTTTATTTGATATTGATTTAGTGATAACGATATTTAGTGTTCCAAGAATAAAAAAACATTTTGGAAATGAAACCAAAATAAAATATATTTTCATTTTTAATCAAGAATAATAATAATAAATTATGGTTGAATTTTGTGTACAATTCGAGTACTTGTTATTATTTTAAATTAGGTTAAAACATCTGGCAACATAAAATTAACCTTAGTTGCTTAACAAGCATCGAATTTGATAGCTCTGAATACAGATATCTTCTTGTTTATTACACACTAATAACCATAAATTATAACAATTCGAGATCATCACTTAGAGTACCTACATACAGATCTAATTAATCAAGGTAACTCAGCGTTGATTACCTAGTCATTGTCGGTGGCCTAGAATTACCTTCTTAATTAGTGCATCGACGCAAACCTGACTGAGCTGTCTTAGACAAAGGCAAGATTTTATGCAACACTGAACGTATTCAGACTCCCACGTCACTTTGATATATACACGTATGATTATTGAGGATGTATCGACTTAATATGGGCCTTTAGTAAGAGCCTATTCGCTTCTATGCCATTCCATCACGAGGCAAAAACAATGAACAATACATTCCTATATAATATACTTTAAGGTAGTGTAGACATTATAAATAAATTCATAATTTATTTTTAGACTATAAAATCCTCCAAAATTAAGTTTAAAGTTAACAAAGCGGCAAATTTATATTATTTTACTCGTATACAGTACAGTACAGTAACAGTCTGTGAATGTCCCACTGCTGGGCTAAAAGCCTCCTCTTCCTTTTTGAGGAGAAGGTATGGAGCTTATTCCACCACGCTGCTTCAATGCGGGTTGGTGGAATACACATGTGGCAGAATTTCAACGAAATTAGACACATGCAGATTTCCACACGATGTTTTCCTTCACCGTATAGCACGTGATGAATTATAATCACAAATTACCGTAACCGTAACCGTAACAGCCTGTGAATGTCCCACTGCTGGGCTAAAGGCCTCCTCTCCTCTTTTTGAGGAGAAGGTTTGGAGATTATTCCACCACGCTGCTCCAATGCGGGTTGGTGGAATACACATGTGGCAGAATTTCAGTGAAATTAGACACATGCAGGTTTCCTCACGATGTTTTCCTTCACCGTAAAGCACGAGATGAATTATAATCACAAATTAAGCACATGAAAATTCAGTGGTGCTTGCCCGGGTTTGAACCCACGATCATCGGTTAAGATTCACGCGTTCTTACCACTGGGCTATCTCGGTATTTACTCGTATATTTAAAAATAACTCAAGGCATATTTTTTATAAAACAACGACAATCATATTAATCGATAATCGGCACTACATACTATATATAATATAGACTGACTGCCTCGTTGGTCTGGTGACTTGATATAAAACCGCAGACCCGGTTTCAAATCCCAGGTCCTGGGTTCAAAACCCAGGTCGGGCTAAAAAAATTTATTGGATTTTTCTGTCGAAAATACTCAGTAGGGGATTCTCACAAGGGACATAACATCTTAGTTCCCAAGGTTTGTGGCGCATTGGCGATGTAAGCGATGCTTAACATTTCTTACAATGCCAATGTCTATGGGCGTTGGTGACCACATACCACCAGTCTATATGCTCGTCCACCGTATTATAAAAAACATACTTATGGAAGTTGTTTACTATATATGCTACATAATTAGCTAGTCTCACTTGCGAAATTGGATACGACATTATCATCTTATACGAAATCACTGAAGATTGCGCCAACGCAAAGTTTCTTCAAAACTAAATTGTTCATTTTAGCCTAAAGGTCGTCAGGCATTTTGATTGATATTAAATAATTTTTCAGAAAGTTTCATCAGCGTATAAACACTTCAGACTAATTAAAAATCTAAAAGTAATAGTGACAAGACTAAGAGTCGATTTAATTTAAAAACTTTTAACAATTCAAAGGATAAATGTAAAAAAAAATATCTTCTCGAAAACTGTCCAAACTTAAATTCTTCGATTGGCCTCTTTTTGGAGGTTGTACGAAAGACCTACACAATTACTTTTAAACTAGTTTTCTGGCTCTTAAACCACAATGACGTAATATTCGTTTCTTTTCGATATTACATATATAGTTTATTTTTGCTGCTAACATTGCTAATTGCCTGATACTAATTAAATATCAAATCTTGACTCCGTACCTTCTCACGGTTTAATAAACAAATATCACTCTTTTTTTCGTTACGTGAAATTGATATCTTTATAGATTGAAATATCAATAAGGTATTTTTACTTTTATTTTACATATATATAACCGAATACCGATAAATATAACCGAATATATACATAGAATATGTTTTTTGTACACCAATATAGTTAAGGAAACACATTTCAATCGATTGATTTTTTTGTTATTTTATTTTATTATATTGATTATTTAGTTGAAAAATTGTGTTCCAATTTTCAGATGATTTTTTTTTTTGGGTAAGGTTTGCGTAAAATCCGTTCTTATTGTGCGTCAACGTCTCGAATAGATTAACTTGTCAGTCAGTCATTGTTTTATGATTTTTGCAATGACATTCCTTATCGACCGAAAATATATATGTAAAGGGTTTGACCGCCATGACACTATTAATTTTACACGACAGTATTATATTTAAGTATTTACATCGCAAACTTATGTGTCGTCCCTTAGTTATCATTCTCCTACGTACGATGTTTCGTAATTACCTTTGTACATACATATTTTCACTTTTTCTTCTTCTTTGTCCAAACCCTCTTTCCAGTTCAGCTGTATATATGACGTACTCCTACATTTACGTGGAAGGGCTCGCCAGGACCCGCTGGGCTTTTGACGCGCGTTTTGGTGTTTGTGTACATATCTTGTACTAGTGTCACATAATACTCCGGAATATTTTGAGCTCTCATAGCCTGCCAAACTAGCTTTCTGGGTACCCTATAGAAAGCCTTTTTTAGGTCGATGAACAGGAGATACAGATATTCTTTGTTTGAACAGATGTGAAACCTTATTGGTTCTCAGTTATACGGGTCAGTTATTTACAGTCATTTATGCGTGCAGCGATGATTCTTTTAAACAGTTTTTTATGCCCTGTAGTTTCCGCAATTCGCAATGTCCCCTTTTTGTTTATATATTGGTGATATAATGCTGATACACCAAGATTCAGGGATCTTGCCATCTTTAATAATAGCGTTAAAAAGCTTGGTGAGCCAGGGTGTTGCAGATTCTTTTAGCTTCTTCCAGAAATCTGCTGGAATCTGGTCGGGACCAGTGGTCTTACGGTGTTTCGTTTTTAATATGGCCTTGCTCAACTCCTCCTCTAATATAGATTTTATAGGCCCTTCAACAGGCGGCATATGGGGCATTTTTTCACACGAAAACTCCTCGTTCATTAGTTGTTCGTAGTATTCCTTCCATCTTATGTTACGGTTAAAGACATTTATTTTCTCAAAAGATTTACATTCAAATCAATTACAGAGAAAATTACAGAACAATAAGAATAAAAAATTGTTTAAATCGAATAGGCGTACACAGTAAAACAATGAATGTTATAATAACCTAATAATATAATACTTTATTGGTACAGTGCAAGCAAGTACGAGTAGTTTGTGACGTGAAGTAGGGTTGTCCAGTGAAAAGAAAACATAAAAAATTAATAAATATAGTGCGTATACAAAGTTTTTTTTTTTTTTTGTAGAATAGGAAGGTGGACGAGCATATGGGCCACCTGATGGTAAGTGGTCACCAAACGCCCTTAGACATTGGCATTGTAAGAACAAAGTAAAGAACAAATGTCAAAAGAACAAAAGATGTCAACCATCGCTTACAGCCAATGCGCCACCAACCTTGGAAACTAAGATTTTATGTCCCTTGTGCCTGTAATTACACTGGCTCACTCACCCTTCAAACCGGAACACAACAATATCAAGTATTGCTGTTTTGCGGTATAATATCTGATGAGTGGGTGGTACCTACCCAGACGAGCTTGCACAAAGCCCTACCACCAGTAGTAATGACAAGTAAAGGAGGTGACACATTAGACTGATCTGATGTTTTTAAATTTTATATTTTTAAATTTTGGTGGGCGATTTTTCATTATATAGACAGGCAATGCACAATATATATTGTGTGTATTTATTTACGATAATGCTTATAAATATACATATATAAATCAACTAATTTATGTTGATATCTTTGTTCACCGTTAGTAAAACACAGTAATTTTTGATTTATTGTCACATTTAATATCGTTTTCCAATCTATCATAAAAATTTTCTCTAGATTTTGCAATGGATTGTGCTACAGCAGATTAAGCTATTTTTTAAGATTCTTTTACAGTAGGTGATCTTCTTCTAAACCCGATTTTTATGTGTTGTGCAGTTTCATTCCACCAGGACGTTTCTTTACTTATGCGCAGTGCTCTACGTGAAATACCCAGGATCGCTTTTGCCCTTTCCAAATCAGACCACACCTGGTTAGCTGATTTGTCGGTCTCAATGTCTTCTTTTATATAGGCGTGGGCCCATTCTAGAAGCGATCAACCCTTGATGGAGTGCAGTTCTCAGTATCTTTAATTATATTAGCGTCACCTCTTAGCTAGTAAACAGATATGCTAGTATTAATGTTTAATTGGTTAATTACAAATGAGTTTGTGATACCCATCAAAGCAATCTTGTACAGAACAGACCAGAACCACTTAGTATTAAGTTTTTGTAGTTTATAAAAATAATATTTACACTCAGAATATAATCTAATATTAGTTTGGGGAAGCTTAATTATATACTTTTTTATCTTTCCCTGCATTATTATACGAAATATTGTGTACATTATCAAGATTATTCAAATTTTTAATTAAATTCGTGCTAAATCAATAAGTGCTGATAGCTCAATAAAAAATACATTTGTTTCAGAATAAGTGAAATACTTTAAACAATAACGGTTCCATTTGAGCGTAATATTCTCTCGAAACATAACTGAACCGCTAAGCCCCTTTAAGCCCCTTATTTGATGTTTAAGCCCTGATATCCTAACGACGTAATAATAATATGATAGGGCCGAGATGAGACCGGATGAAACTGGATTGCCGGCAAATCGATCTGAAGCCGTAAACTCCGTCGAGTAATGTGTGTGAAATAAGTTTTAAATTTCCGATTTTAATCCACGATATTTATGAGCTGCGGCGTTTTATTATACATCCTGATATACGTTATTTAATTTTATTTGATATTGCTTTTATAATACCGTTATTACCACGATAACAGATGCATTCATGGCTTTTTACTGTCGAATATTTCTAGATGCTGAAAATGGGTGTACAATTATACACGGGAAAGATAATATAATACATCTAACCGTTTTGTAAAAATGGGAAATTAAAAAAAAAAACGGTTCAAGGAGTGTACGATAAAGTCTCAAATTTGAACTAAATAGTTTCATTGTAGTACTCCTAAAACCTCAGAAACATAAATGTCTTATGGTGTGATAATATTATGAATAATTAACGGATTAATTGAATATTAAAAATCTACTATTGTTTATTTTTTTCGACGTTTTATTCATTTTTTTTAATTGATTGTATTCTTTATGTAGCCGCCGTATTTTTATCCATGAAGGATCCATGAAGATAACTTTATACAATTTCAGTTTAGTGTATTATACGCATTTAAATGGAATGCTCTAAAAAGTTTCGTAAATTTCATTTGATATATCATTTTGCGAGTTTTCCAGAATTAATAAAGCAAAGTTATTTCGTGCTCATTATAATTTAGCTTTAGCCGTAGTTCAAATACGGTATCCATTGGAGAAAATTTATAATTCATTTCCGATTTTAAATTTAGACACTTCAGGGTAGTGGTGCTTGCCCGGGTTAGAACCCACGATCATCGATTAAGATTCATGCGTTCTTACCACTGGACCATCTCGGGTTATAAGAGTTAATGCTAATTTGTTATTAAAATTTATATAATGATATATTTAAATTTGTTAAACCTTTATAAATTTCAATATTATAGTTCTTAAGTAGAAGGGTAAAAGGTTCAAAATACAACAGATTGAATTTAGTGGGACGTTGAATCACCTCATTATGTATATTCAAGTGGTTAGCAGGTGTCGACCATTTTCTTAACGGTTGTTCAGATGCTGATACTCCATTACGGTTTATATTTCACTTGTAACCCGTCCTGATCTTATTTGGAGACAAAACACAACCGGAGCCATTTCTAAAAAGCATGATCTTACATTATAATGAAAATAAATGTTGATTTCACGCTGATTCTTTTAAAAGTAAGTTAAGGATTGCGTAAAGACAAGGTTCGGATCGGATCTTCGCCTTTTTACCACACAACTGCGAGGCATCGAAAAGAACTGCACCCGTATGTAGTTGACGTACTTAAGACACGTACGAAACGATTTGCTTTTGATAAGCACCGCTATGGTTTGGAATACCCTCCCGACCTCCGTTTTCCCCACCACCTGTATGGGTTTAGGTAATATGGGCGCCTTCAAGTCAAGAGTGAATAGGCATCTCCTAGGCAAGCGCACTCCACCTTAGACTGTATCATCACTTTCCGTCAGGTGTGATAAAAGTCACGCGCTATTTATAAAAAAAAAGATGAAACTGAATATTTAATTGGATCTACATACATTGACAATATAAGAAATATGAACCTTACCTCGTTAGCGCGCCATCAAACTTGGGAACTAAGATAATATGTCTATATTTTCATCTAGTTTCTAGATTATAAAGATGTAGATCCTGAGGTATCTGGTTGAAGCCCATATCGGGCAAATACCATGTAACCTGCTTGACTACCATCCTATGGACTATGAGAGTGAGCTCAGAGTGCAACTGTGTTTATGATAAACGATAATATCTCATGCACAGAACTTTTGTTTGTGGCTGAATTTCTCTCAAAACGACATTTTTATATTGTCTATGTGTTTTGAATTTTGATGATTTATAATAAATTTTAAAATATACTATATTTTACGACATGGTTCTACAGATAATGGTAAACAGTGTACTGTCAGTGCGCCGACGCTAATAGATAATATGGAGATGCTCCTGTGAATATATTAGATAAACAATGATAAATGACCACGAACCCACGATTAATAACATTACTGTGTGCAATTAATTGGATTCATGATATATTTTTAAAGAAGGTACGACTAAGATTACATTAAATAATTATGTACGTCACGTGATATAGATAAAGACTATATCATGATCTTGTTTCTGAAATCAGGAAGCCTAAATTTGACTGTAAATTATACTCTGATTATTTAAAAAGACCATTTGCATAAATGGGAATTGTAAAGGTAAGTAGGCCCTTCTTACTTAAGCGCTAGTACCTGTAGGAAGTATTTAAAGAAATCCTTGCACCTTTTTGTGTACGCCTTAAGAAAGCTAAGCCCAAATTTTGCATAGTATTAAAAATATAATCATTTAACAAATAGTATCCAAAATTAAATTAGTAAAAACAGTTTGTAAACATACAACGACTGGACTGAGGCCTTGTCTTAGAAGGTTTTGTAACTTTTTTCACCACGCTGCTCCAGTGCACGTTAGAAGATATGTTTCGACACGTACAGGTTTTACATTAGTTTATTTTTACAATAAAATTCTATAACAGTATTATAAGAGAAAAACCTTATGCTCAAGAGAGACATTACGCAGATGTAGCCTCAGAATCAAGTCCTAAATATTTATTGTGTCTTCCAGCTCCAGAATGACATCATAAATACTAACAACCTAAGACCACACTGTCTAAGCTCTGCGTCGGTTAGATTAAATATAAAATGGAGTTAGTTGCCTTTGAAACTACGCTGTGTAATGTTTTGTCGCGAAGTTTAATTTAAGATCATTTTGTTTTTTTTTTCTTTTTGGAGAATATAACGTTTCTTTATCGTCTAAGAAATGTTGTATTCTGAATTATAAAAACTAAGGCTTTTTCAAATTGATTTTAGATTTAGTGCATTTTTGGCAGTCTGAACGAATCTGATGTAGCTTTTTTAAATACAAAGCACTGCTAGTATAAAAGGTTTTATGATTGAGTGCGTTTGCGAAAAGAAATTCCTCTAATTCCTACTCTAATTTTTCAGCAAAGATCTTGAAGAGATACGCTAGAAAAGCTTAGAATCGGTTTATATATTTGTCCACGATCTAAAATGTCTGACGTTTAAACGACATATGCATATAACAGGATACACAAACAAACGTAAAATTTTAATAGTTTTGTATCAACTATAACTGAACAAAACACGCGAAACTAATGGAGCGTAATGAACGAGTTAGATAACAGGCAGTTAGGCCATCAATCGATGTTCGTCCTTAGGGATTGGATGCGTTCCGTGATCATGTTCAAACGCCGCGCCGGATGGATTGCTGCGGGATATAATAAATATCTCTCTATATAAAAGTATACGATTTAAAAAATTATCTTCTTTAAAATTACATGTGTCTGCTATGCATTTATAAACTATTCATCAGATTTTGATGAAACTTTGGTGTGGGACACCACCATCATCGCCCATAGACATTGTATTGTAAGTAATATTATAACCATTCCTTACATTACCAATGCGCCACCAACCTTATAACTAAGATTATATATCGCTTGTGCTTGTAGTTACACTGCTAGCAAAACCTGACTGTCGTTCGATCTATGTAATATGATTATAAACACGCCGTGGTGATAATTTGAATACATTAGAAATTGAAGTGGTTATCATAAAAAAAATCACATATGTATGTGACAAGATCGATTATCGTTTATAAGATTAGTAGAAGTTTGAAAACTTATTAAAATTCTTGAACCATTCAAATGATAAAATTAATTTATGCTCACGTGCGATTTATTGAAACCGAAATCAAACTAAATCACATTTTATTAATGGAACTAGCAAACTGAATTCATTATCCCTTACCCAATTGAAAACCGAGGTTATTTTCCATAACTCCGATGGAACCCTTCAAATAAATCATCAAATTCAGACGATATCGTATAATTTGCATATTATCAATTACATCGCGAACGTTCAACTTCAATGAAGAGAATCATATCGTTACTGTTAGACCAAAAGATAAAGTATATAAAGTTGTATGCTTCGAAAGATTTTGAGAATCTGTGTATCCCATAGCTGGTCTTAAAAGGCCCATCTTTTATTTGAGAAGAAAATTTGGAGCTTATCCCACAACACTGCACCATTGCCTATTAGGTACATTTTTTATTCAACACAGGCAATTTTAAATGCAGGCATGAAGACATGAATCATAAACACAAATTGAGCACATGAAAAATTAAGAGGTGCTTGTCCGGGCATAAAAAATGGATTATTGAAGTAAAGAAACAGCCTATAAACGTCCGACTGCTGAACTATGTCCTCCCCTACTCTTAAGAAAAATGTGCTTATTTCACCACGCTGATTATGTAGCAGAATTTCACCCGACACATGCAAGTTTTCTCACGATGTTCTCTGTTATTAAAAAACATCGTAAAAAACTTTCAAATATGATTAGCCACATGGGACTCATATTTTATTAATTTTAATGTTTGATTTAAGATTTTGAGCTTTTGACATGCACTTTTCACTTGGTTGTAGGGCTTCGTGCAAGCCCGTCTGTTTAATACCATCCACTCATCAGATATTCTACCACCAAACAGTAATACTTAGTTTTGTTGGTTTCTGATTTCAAAGATGTGTTGTATGTGATGTGAAGAAATGACACATTGATGTGTATTTTCTCATTGGCATATAAGCGACGTACGGAATGATTAATATTTCTTATATCACCAATGTACATATGTGTCGGAGACCACATACTATCGGATGGCCCATTTGCCTAGCCACTTAACTGTTTCATGAAAACCTACGTTTCCTACCTATTTACGTACCTATTATATAAACTTTGCCCTTTCAGCTCTGCTGAATATTATGCTTATTTAAAGCGGATAAAGGCCAACAATAAGTGTAAGTCGAGCAATTGTTAAGCGTGATTTTTTTTCCATTTAAAATGTATATTAAAAACAGCAAATGTCCCTTTATAACAGGTTTAATGTCCACAAATATATTTTATATATACAACTACGAACAAAGAAAAATGAAATTAAGCGTTTTTATTCAATTCACTAAAGTCTTTAAAACTCCAACAATACTGGGTAGGAGAGGGCAACGCTTCTTCTAAAATAAATTTCGTCACTAACCTTTGTACGCTGTAATAAATAAAAAATATATTTCTGCCTTTAATCGCGATCACAAAGGCCTTGTCTTTTGAAAAATTGTAAACATCTTTAAACGAAAGATGCTTATTGTGTGAAAAATTGTATTTTCATTTTAAATTTTTGTTCTTTTATCAAACCATATAATAAAGCAGTAAACCATGTGTCTGCAGTAAAACATTGAATATATTTATCATAAAACGAGTATTAGCAAAAAAAAGAGTAACAGACCACGAAAACGCATTGTTTCTAATATATCGTAATAAAACCTTCTTAAAATAAAGGCTAGACATTGGACAAACTTGTACGTACACATATGGCACTAATTCATCTTTTTGAATTGCGCACGCTTGATTTTACCACTGAGTGAATCAAAATAGTTAAGAAGAAATAAGCGAAAAAGTTATGTAATATTATATATTGAATTATTAATTGTATGAATGATATAATAATTGTATGAACGAGAAAATTACAGATAAGCATAATCCTTTCCGAGATTGCCCAGTGGTAAGAACGTGGTTGTATTTTTAAGACGTGTTAATTAGTGGATGGAAAATACTAAAAAATAACTAAAAAGTTTCTTGTCAGTTTTTCTCGTTAGTCTACATTCTAAAACGCTAAAGTAAGTATTTTTCTATTTTGGTAATGTTGAGGTAGACGGTAGACTCTTGCACGGTAGCATGCGCAAGCGATCCCGTGGCGCTTCTCGTTAAGACGGATAGGGTACCGCTGGTTTTTTAGTGAGTATCCCGATGTTCGGCGCACTCGGCGCCTTGGACGCCGGCGAGCCCCACATACGCCCCCATTGTTCCAGTGGGGGAAAGGAGTAATGCGTTTTCCAGCGTTAAAAAAAAACGGCAGACTCTTCAATGGTAGGCTCCAAATGTTGGCGCCACAATAACTCGATTTATTTAAGCATCCAGTAATTGTTTGTTAAGATTAATTACTTGCAAAATGTCAAACTAAGAAACTCATATATAATTTCGATGTTTTTAAAAATTGCTAGTACTCTGCTCTTTTTTCTTCGGACTGCTGGAGTGTACGGACCTCTAGTACAATATCGTAAAGGATTTTGATAATTATTTACGTTTTTTACTACTGCCACTATTACTACGATTTATGACCTTATATGTGTATGAGCTGACCACCCTGATGAAAATTATCATTGCTTCTTCACTTCTATCATCAGGTCATGTTTTTTAATAATAATATCGGGCTGTCGTCATACACATTTTAAAATTTTTAAGCTATAAATAATTTGATTATATTTAATAATATTTACTTTTTATAACATACATTTTATATTAAAAACAAGGTCAGCGATAAAACCTTTAACAAAGTCTTTCTGCTTTTAAAGTAAAAAATATATTTATTTTTTTCATAAATTTTATATTGACGTTTTATATTTTATATTAAAATATTCACGTGACACGTAGATAAATCTTCCTGTGCTAAATTATAAGTCAGATAATTTGTAACATTTATAGGTAATGGAGGAAATAAAGTGGAAATTTGATGAGGAGGGTAATGGCATCGCAGGGGTAACGAAGCGGAACGTCAGACGGTCTGAAGTCATAGCAACATCGCTGAGGAAATATTATTGGATGTGATATTATTTTTGAATATACTATTGACATATGATATTAAATGAGACTGCAACTTCATCATATGAACATCCCGTCTTCAATATGCGCTTTTTTTTGAAGTGGAAACTTCTTCATCTGCTTTGCGCTGGTTTATCGTAAGGGATAGACATTTTAATTAGTTAATATAATGAAATCGTTGAAAGTACAAAAAATGTAAGTATTGTGGAAATAAATGAGTATAATAATGATTGAAATTTATTTTAACTGTTATTTATTTAAATTAAGCTGTATTAATATTTCATACCGAGTTTGCAACATACTTTGTAATTTGATGAATAAAAAGCTATATAATAAAAAGGGATAGAATTATTAATTGGAATGCCAATAGAAATTTTCACTTCTATCGGCAGTCCCCTGTGTTAGACACCATGGTAGACACCATGGTAGACACCATACTCGTTACAATAATCGAATTTGAAAGTGTTCTCAATAATTAAAAAAAACAGGCAGTCATAAAAAATACTTTTTAATATTGCTGGAGTGTCTACAATCTCTCCAACTAGGCTTAAGATAGAAGTGTTGAAATTTGAAAATTATTACATAAATTAATTATATATATTTTATATGTCTGTCGAAACAGCGTAGGCATATCTTTATCCGTGTCGGCATCTCGTTTTTACATGTGTGTACACTATTTTTTTAATAATTCTTGTAACGTAAAGAAACAGCTTTGGATATTTTTATTTGTTTGTCGGTTTGCTTGTTTGTTTTATACACATGATGTGCAAAAGCTTTTATAATTGGAATAAAAATATATATATTTTTCAAATTAATAGCTTTATTCTGAGTAACATTTAGTGTTTATGTTTATTTATTATCGATTAAAAATACATTAACAATAAAAGTATATTCTATTTTTAAACTTATAAATCTCTAACAACACGCCGATATACCGCCGTGTTGATTCTTGTTGTGATAAGGAACAGTGTATGCATTGAGTAAATATACATTTACGCGCAAAGGAATGATTTCTATTGCAATTATGATTAAGCAAACCTTAACAGACTCGCTTAAAACCTCAAAGAGCTCAACAGCTCAAACAGCTGGACTTTTCGCAAGGTCAGCTGTTCATGGCTTATCTCCGTATTAGTAATTCAAATAATTTATATGCATACGTTCTTGGAAATTCGACTTCGAATTTAGTTTACAGAGAAGCACTAATATAAATTATACAAACATTAGCATTGGTTTCTGCTTCGCTTACGTAGCTCGTTATCCAATCAAATCTATAACCTGCGCAATTTACAAACCAAAACAATCATATTAGTTGTTTAATCATACTAACGAACAGACACAAAGACGGATTTGTAGATCTCCACAAAGATATTTTTTTTATCTCAAATAGGTCAGCTTTTGACCTTTGACTTGCCTGATTTAAAGCATCGACACGGTCTAGGACGTAGCACGCTTGCCTAGAAGAAACCTGTTTAAGTCGATGAAATCACGGGCATAGCTCGTTTATAAAAATAAATAAAATTTAAAACAGCGTTTAAGTTAATATAATAATTTGCGAGTTACCAACACCAAAAAAATCTTTTTTATTTTAGACTACCGCTTCTATTTAATAATTTAAATATTTTTAATCTATATATAAAATAATATTTGAATGGATTTTTGTCACATACTGAATTCTATGCTGGCAAAGCCGTGGGTTTACTAGTTATAAATAGCTCTTGAGAACTACAGATACTTGATAACTACAGATCATAAGGGGTTATGAAATTCGTTTTTAAACTTAGACTTAGTTTTCGTTGATTTCTACGCAGGACATATAAACTTAGTTATATACGATTGATAATGTAAATTAATTTTTGCTTAAGAAGAAGTACTGAGTTCTTTGTCGTTTCTTCACGCTAGAATCGACATTCCTTACCCGTTGTCTGGGTGAGCGAAGGAATGCGACGTGTAGCGACGCGACGCAACATAATGCGACCAATCCTTCACACGACGTGTGTCCTATTACATAGTCGTAATTGAGTGACAAACGCGCTCAGTTCGTTATTGTTTTAACAATGCGCAAGTATACTGAATTCATATTTAATAACTTGGCTTTATAAATAAATCATGAACGAAGAACAATAGACAATACGTAGATAACAAATCTATACTTGAGCGAAATAAATTTGTTGAGTTCTGCGTCGCGTCTCTTTGCGTAGAAAACAAGACCGCACTTTGACGCATCTCGTCGCCGACTAATTAAGACAGCTGATAAGTTAGGTAGCAAATATACACAAGGAATACGTGTTATTTTCGCATCGCTTTGCATCTCGTCGCATTGCGTCGCACCTAGGACAACGGATACATTTAATTATTTTTTTTATAATTAAAAAACAAAAGTGCTTGCACAACTAACAAACATAAACAATATTGTTAATATTTCCATAATCATCATCATTTCTATGACTTATCAAAATTTTAATATCAGGCAGAGCTTAGCTTCAAAATAATAATTAATTATTTCATATAACACTGCTCTATTTCACGTTATCACATACGCCTTATCAATAAATTCTCCAATCCGCGTTCCCCTAAATGACTTTTTCTTATACACTCCCACGAAGCCTAAGCACCCGTGTAATGTAACGTTTATCCACTCTTTGTCGTAAATTTCATTAGCAGAAAAATGTCCTCTGTTTACATTTAAATGGACTTTCTTTCACTGAACAGAATTCAATTAATTACATCTCTCCGGCTGATCCTCGTACAGCTGATTTTTCGAGTCCGGAAATGACGTTAATTTAAATAATGGGTCCATAATGGTTCATGAAAACATTTCTTTTTCCGTATAATAATATTTTTTGCACCTTTTTAAAATACTATTTATATACATAGGTATAAATTCGCTTGTACTGACTATTGTATAGCCATGACTAATGATTTAGAAATCTAGAAAGGATTTTTGGTAACTTCAATTTAAGGAAAATGGAATGGGTATAACTTTTTATGAATCAATACCCGTACAGGGTCTGGAGTTATTTGAAATTAAAAAAAGTAATTTGAAAATATGGTATTGTATAAAACTTGCCGTTTGCATTTACTTTTGAGACAAGTTCCAAAGATATATGATTATATATATGATTGAAGACGTGAAAAAGTAAAGCAAGCGAAACTTTGCACGAAATGTTGATTGTATATTTATATAATAGAGAATAAATAAACTTATTATCATTATATGTTATTATTTAAAGAAACCTTTACCCATGCGAAGTCAGAACTAGCCAGTCTATATATTTTTAGCATTTTATGCTGAATTTTTCTTTGATTACTTGCAGCAATCCTAGCAAATGAGTTGCTACATGTCATAAAATAATTGTGTACAATATATAAACAATATATATGTAGCGAATCCATTTTAAAAGCTGTAAGCTAAAATTATATAAAATTTAAATATGATTTTTTTTCCACTTTAATTGAATTAATGGTATTTGATCTTAAATCCAGAAAAGAAAAACTATATCTCTATAATAAATAACCATAGCATAAGCTATACTTCTATTTTTTTAATATTAATGCGTTTACATATGTGAAGTTTTAAAAAGGGAATACGTTTATTGAGCGATTTGGTTTCTCAAGTATGTGCTATGTTCTTAATATGACACTTTAAAAAAACGGCCAAGACGCGTAGGCTAACTCGACACGTGCCATTCGTGTCGTGAATTTCATGCTATTCGAACACGATACGCTGCTTAAGGAAATCCATTGCATTCATAATGCTACCGCCATACCATCTTACCAACATGTACATTACAATCTATGTTTATTACGGGGACACAAGAATATAAAGCAAAATAGGTCAAATTAAAAATGTCATTTAAATTAAGCCAAGTGCTATCGAAAATATACTTAGTTGGCGATTCCAAGTCGAATTAATATTGGAATTTGGAGTGTCGGGGTGATCACGTAGTGATTGTAGTAGGGGCCCACGTCATTCGGCTTTACCTCCGCCCTCTTCAATACTAAGTATATACAGCTAAACTGTACATTGCTTGAAACGTCGTCAAACACAATTTATAATAAATTTATATTTTGCATATTCGAAGATCGAAGCCGAGAAAAAAGAAAAGTACGCGTGGTAAGTACGCGTGAATCTTAACCGATGAACGTAGGTTCAAACCCGGACAAGCACTTCTGAATCTATCAATCTAATTTCACTGAAATTCTGCCACATGTGTATTTTACCAACCCGAATTGGAGCAGCGTAGTGGAATAAGCTCCAAACCTTCTCCTCAAAAGGGAGAGGAGGCCTTAGCCCAGCAGTGGGACATTAACAGGCTGTTACTGTACTGTACTTCTCCTCAAAAAGGGAGAGGAGGACTTAGCCCAGCAGTGGGATTTACAGGCTGTTACTGTACTGTACTGTGCATATTCGTTCTTTGAGCTTGAAGTCAAGACTACAAACAAACGTTAACTTTAAAGAATAAAAATAATATTCTATTTTCAATGTACAATTTTTGAGAATAATAATTAATGAAAGCGCTTGGATTTGTTAAGCGAAAAACAAACTCGCTTAAATTGAAATAATTAAAAAAGGAATCTCATGAATTCGAGAACCACTCGTGACGGTACGATTGTAAATTGTCGCCCAGGGAAATCTGTAATCGAGTTTGTCTATTATTCCCCATCCCGGACTGATCCCGCAACGATCCCGGGCAATCCCGCAGGCTAACAGTGAGTCCCGAATTTTTATCTCCATTTCGAAGGCCGATGCTGTAATTTTAGATCGGGTGAATTTCTACGATTATGTTTTACTTCGGAAAAGGAATTCGGGGATTTATTATTATCTCCGCTGCTTAGATTTCAATCCTTAGATTCAATTCTTTTCTTTATATCCTTTTAAATAACACTTGTACATGTTTTCTTCAGTAAATAAATATTAAAACAACATTATGTACAAATGCACAAAACTTCGAAATGAAGTCCAATGAAACTTCACCCTCGTAACATCTCGAGTCTACGTCAACTTTAATATTATTAAAACTTAAAGGGAATCTATTCGAAGCAGCTCTTATAATAAAATGTGTACGACAAGCTTTTGAATAACATGTATGATAGAATAACATGTTACAAATTCAAAAAAAAACTAAAATACCGTCTCATTTCCTGTAATTTAAATTTTGCAATAATTTCTTATCATGATAATTACTGTTAAATAAGGAAAGCCAAGTTGGCCTAATGGTTAGAACGCGTGAATCTTAACCGAGCATCGTGGGATCAAACCCGGGCAAGCACCACTGAATTTTCATGTGTTTAATTTGTGATTATAATTCATCTCGTGCTTGACGGTGAAGGAAAACATCATGAGGAAACCTGCATGTGTCTAATTTCATTGAAATTATGCCACATGTGTATTCTACCAACCCGCATTGGAGCAGCGTGGTGGAATAAGCTCCAAACCTTCTCCTCAAAAGGGAGGGGAGGCCTTAGCCCAGCAGTGGGACATTAACAGGCTGTTACTGTACAGTAAAAAGACATGTATAATGACATAAATATATCAGTGTTAAACCAGTAGAATAATTCTTGATAGGGATAAATAAATAGGATGGATTAAGTTGTATATTTAAAGCTCTTCTATAATCTATAAAAGAGCTTTAAGTGTGGACACCTGGACACTTACCACTAAAACATTAATTGTTATTATATAGTCAAACACCAACATTTTATAGTTATTTACTGAACCATAGGACAATATAATTTTAGATTTCATAGATTCCATAGTTGGCGGCGCATTATCGGTATAAAAAATGATCTTAATTTCTTCAGTGCCGTTTGGGCCAAGTAGATCAATTACCTATAAGGTTTCAAATTTATTCCTAAAATAAAGTTTTATCTTTATCACTCTCCCAAATACAAATTCAACGAATTCTTTAAATAAATCATTAATAACGAAATGAGACGGGTAAAATAATCCATCATGAATGGATGGAAAATCTTTGTCCAGTACCGTCTGTTACTGAAAGCTTGATCAAAAAGAAATACGGAGATAATTTAATGTATTTTCATAAGGGAGCATTAAATGACAAATCTTATTGGGTCCAAACAGAGTTTGCTTTGTTGGTGACGAGGTCCGCATAAAAAGCGAAATGAGAGGACTAACAGAGTTGCTTTACTCATTACGTAAAAGCCTGCAAGAAAATTTACATTTGCCGATACGATATCGTGTCCAAGATATGATATCGTCAAATAAAAACACCCCTTTATATTTTTTCCTATCAGTTTATTATTTAGCTCCAAAATTACACAGCAACAGAAAAGGCAAAGAAAATTATATAGATAACAAAAAGTTGTACATTAGGAAACAGAATGCAGAATTACAAAGTAAAAACAAAATTTGTTGTCTGAGCCAAATGGCTAGTGAACCAAGATGGCCCAGTAGTTAGAAAGCGTGAATTTTACCCGATGATCGCTGTTCAAACCCACATCATATGGACCAACAATCATATGGAGTTTTGTAATTCATCTCGGGCTCGGCGGTAAAGGAAAACATCGTATGGTGAAACCTGCATATGGCTAATTTCACTGAAATTCTGCCATATTCACCAACCCACATTGAAGCAGCGTTATAGAGTAAGTTCCAAACCTTCTCCTCAAAAGAAGAGGAGGCCTTTACCCAGTAGTGGACTGACTGTTGCTGTCAATCTCCACTTTGTTTTAAGAAAGTAATTTTTTGTCAGTGTTTTTTGAAAAATACAACACAACAGATTTTCTTCTTCCTTCATTAACAAAATCTTTTACTTTTAAAAAAATGCACAGAAATTATATAATATTTAAAAAGACAGTTGTTTCAAGCTTCAAAGAAGAAGAACAACAAATATTTCGTCAGTTTACGGTAATTTTTATTTTAAATAACCTTCATACGAAGAAAAACACTTCAAGACCACCTTTTAATATGTTTACTCAATCTGTAGATACTTATCACGGTAAAGAGTTTTAGTATTTATAAAATTAAAATAAACCTACTACTACTAAAACACCGTCATTGATTTATTCTTCAACGATTCTAAGTTATAATGGTTCGTTCTACCTCACGCCCAAAGCGGAACGATTCTTCAAAGTTCCGAATTTCCAGGTCAAGAGGTTGGAGACATGAGTCAAAGTGCGGGTATTGTTTGCTTAGTAAATATTTGTATAGGAAAATTTCTTACGACCGACCTACGGTTGCTTTGTGGCTTCAATTTTAGCTTTTTATTATGAAGAGCCATATTTAATTTATAATCTTGATATATTTTCTTACTAAAACGTTACACTCAATACAATTTAGATTTTAGATTTTATAGTAGGGCTTTGTGCAAGCCTGTCTGGGTAGGTGCCACCCACATAACAGATATTCTATCGTCAATCAGCAATACTCATTATTGTAGTGTTGCGGTTTGTGTGCCAGTGTAATTAAAGACACATAGAATATAACATCTTAGTTCCCAAGGCTGCAGGCGCAATGTCAAAACAAGCAGTTTAATATTTCTTACAGTGCCAATGGCGATGGGTAATGATATATATTATATATTATTTGCAAGAATAAATGTATTACATAAGCGAGAAAACCGCAAGATTCGGCTAGTTAATCATATAAAATATCGATTGAATTAAATACGTCTTCACTTACGATACGATTCAATACTAAAAAATCGTTTGTTGTAAAAGCCTCTCTTTTGACAATATCACTGTCACATACATTTTACAGGAGTGATCATCTGTGTAATTATTCAGCATGAATAGACGCATTTTCCCTTGTTCAAGTCAAATCATTTTAAACGTACCCTACAAAATTCTAACCTTTAGTTAATAATTTACCGATTAATTTCGCCATTGTCATTAATATAAAGCCCGATTTTTCATTCTTTTGAAATCATCAAACAATCTTTTTGTATATGGCAACCTTTGTATGTAATCGTTTTTATTTATTATTTTATTTTAACCTTTAAATTTGAATACATAAGTAAAGGTATTTACCATCAATGAGCATTTTAAGTCACTACACACATCATGGTACCTTCAGCTCCTACGTTTTAAATTTTACCTTTAAGCGTTGATTGAATGGATTATGTAAACGAATAGTAATGTTCTCATCATAATCAACTCAAAAAGTTAAACACCTTCATCCAAGTATATCTTCATTTGTTTCTATTGGATGTAAGTCTAGACTAATTTATTTTATTTACTTATTTCATTCATTTAATTCCTAACTCATCGTTTTCTATTTTCTATTTAAACTTGAATCGTTTAATATTCCTTATTAATTTACATTAGCGGTAAAAAATCTACACAACGTTACTGTATATTACATTAATAATTATATAACTTCAGGTAGGATGATGAGGAGATTTGGTATTGAATTAACTTGTTTTTATACAATAAATTTCTGTGATTATACCAAAATAATAATTAAAAATTATTTAATTATCATTAATTTGAGTCTGCATTGCAAATGTAATATGCTCTATTCACTATATACCCAATGAAAATTTAAAGCACCTGGCTCGGTTTGTTATTATACGTATAAATATAATGTTGTCTCATTGATATCATCATTTATTCTAACGAGTATTAAAAAAAAAGAGTCTGACTGAGAATCTCAAAACTGAGAGTTCGAAAATTTTATATATAATCCTGTCAAATTAAATATGTCACTATTATTAATATTATTCAATCATCATTTTATTTCAATCGTACATTCTACATTTACTAATTTGTAAAAAAATAAAATTTTATGATAAACGATAAATCGTTTCGCAATAATATACCATTGCTTTTAGTATGATGTAAGAAGTATCTTCTTCTGCCTAGCGTTTTCCCGGCCTATGTAAGAAGTATATCTTAATTAATATTTTTATCATAAAATCATGTAAGTGTATATAACGATTGTTAAAAAATATCTTTCTCCATTTCACAGACAAACTATTGTAAAGACGAAAATCACCCCCGAACTACGCCAACTTAAGATTTTCAATAAAATTACGTCACAATTAATGAAATATTTCAAAGATGTATTCAGGGTATAGAAGGGTACATTGAACGCGATACCTTAATCAATATTTCAATTATTTTAAATCAAGTCAGTCACGACTATAAATTAAGGGGGATTAAGGAAATTTCTTGTGTCTATCCCTCGCTCGTCCGTGCATCCGGTTACATGTAAAGTGCATTAAATAATTCATAACTAACAAATCCCTTTGTATATTATATCCTTGATATATCCATTTAGAAGTCAAATATATACTATATATATAGTAAATGGAAACCTATAAATGATCTGTTAGACAAAGACCTCCACTACTCTTGAAGAGAAGGATTAGCTTTATCATCAAACTGCTTCAGCAAGAATAGTGAATACACATGTGGCAGAATTTCATTCGACACATCCGGGTACTCACGAAGTATTCCTTCCCGCCAAGTTCAAGATGAACCAGCAAAGTTTCATTTTGGTCAGTTCTAGCCACTGAGCCATCACAGCTTCTGATCGTGTGAGTTATATAAGTCAATGTAATGAACATAAAAAAATATTACTATTATTAATCAATTACATTAATCCCATTTATTTGAATGTTTTTAAGATAACTGACTACATTTTAACTAACTTACGGTCGGCCGCCTTCCTGACGTCAACCCATCTTGGGAATACTTTTACTGGTTCCCATGCGACCCGACGATCACACAAATGATTAAAGTGCTAGCATGTTGATTGGATGCTCTACAAAATCTAAATCCAACCCGTCACCTTACGAATAGCAACATTACGTGTCCAATCAACTCGCTCTTAATGAATAATTAATTACCTCTAACGACATATACGAATTGACCAGCTCATTACTGTTTTACCGGAACCACACGTAAGTACCACCATTGCACCTACAGCTCAATGTTTTTATTAAACAATAACATTTCGTTTCGAAATACACCTTTAAGCGATTCGCTGTTAAAACACCGACCTTGGAGTAATAGTACAAAATATTTATAAATATTTTGTACTATTACTCCAAGTAACACCCCGTCTCATCGCCTTCACTGTCAGGAAGGCTGATTCATTTTTCCTAGAGAATAGAAATTGTGATTCAAAGGGGAAATACTGCTAGCATTCATGTCACCATTGCCCGCGTTCGTGATTTGTACTGTAGCTATTTTTAATTAAAAAATAAATATATTATATTAATAAAAGTATTTATTCCATACAAATTAGTATTTTTTTGCTAAGACCAAACACATAGAATTTAAAATAATCATATATCATCATAAACTATTCATATTGTGTCAGTTGTGTTGCTTATCAAAGTACGACTGCCACAAACTTTAAGAGAATGGTGGCTGATTTTGTTACTATTACCTATATTGACTATACCAATAATATTACAGTAACGATTATATGTATAAATGGTTGATATATTGATGTTAAAACATTGTTCAAAAATGTGATGTTATAGGCTTAGAAGGCAAAAATGCATTCCAAACGAAATACTAAACAGGCTTTGGATTGGAACAGAGCTGTGAATATGAAATCGTATCAGAAATGCTTACCTCAGTAATAAGAAGAAAGTCAGCATACTTTACAATAATTACGGATAGTCTCTACTTGAAAAATTGAAATTAGTTTATTGCCAAAACGAATAGTATGTACACAAATTTATTTTTTACTTCGTAAGAAATAACCAGCCATTTATAAAAATAGAACAATAAAGTATAGTAGGAATATTAAGTAGTATATAAATTAAAGATTGCGATTCGGCTATTTTGTTGAGCGTGTTAAGAATATACGCAGCTAATCGAATCAATCTACGAAAAAACGCTTATATCCGTAATACATATATGTATATGTAATAAATATATGTAAAAAGGAAAAACAACTAGATTTGTATATTAATAGTCCATATGTTTTTCAAAAAAATATAGTTACCCTCAAAAGCCAGTACAAAGCTCCCTGCAATTGCTTTGAATTATCGATCATACTATAAATCAGCTGAATTCCTTCAGTCCCATATATCTCCGTATATCTGTTAGAAAACTATGTTTTTACAAACGCAGACACTCTGTTCTGTTGTCACATAGAGAGTTATGTACTTCAGCTTTGTAGTTCAACATAATACTTCTGGACTAAAACTGCAGTGATATTCTGTAAGTCACAATGTATCTCACTCGTGAAATATTGATAACGACGACGACGACAATGATACGCTATACGGGTATACATATAATGATAAAAGTCAATGTCACATATCATTTTCTAAAATTAACGAACATGTTAGCGGTACGTTTCGATGTTACCGTTATATATTAAATCATTTTCAGTTCAACGCGTCTGTCCAATTCGTATATAACAATATTTATTCGTCCTAGTATGCTGGAAATATCATTATGTTGTTATATATCATTGTTTAAATATTGATTTCTCTTTTTCTGTCATTATTAATTTGACATTCGAAAGAAGAAGACACAGCATTGTTGAACTAATCACCCGCCAAACAACGATTATAAATAAGGCCATTATTCACACGAATCAGATAAAGTTACAAAGCAAAATTTTTAAAACTACTTTCATAGGCTTATATCGGCTTATACATTATAATTATATTATAACACAAAAGCTTAGCGAAACTCAAAACAAGTTTAGAAATGCATAATATAACACAAACAATGAATATTTAACATTCAGAAAGAATCTTGCTTATTGATCATTAAAATTAAAATCTAATAACGATTTGGAAATGACATACCCACTAAAACTAATCTATGGTGATTAGAACAAGTACGAAAAAAATAATCAACGAGGTTCTTCATTTTCAACATTTTATTCGCTTATAATTAAATTTATATCATTTGAAATATCCTGCTGGCAACCATCTTATTCCCAGGGTAGCGTTTAAAACACAAACGTGGCGTGCTTCCAGAAGTGTTTCTGAAACTGAATGCATTGAAAATTATTTACTATTTGTATGTAGTTCAACTGAATTTACTAATATATTGAATTTTTTTATATATACAAAAAAGAAACCACTGCTGAAAATTTGATATTGTTAAATTTTCAATCGTTAACATGCATTACAATGTTATAAATAATCAAAAAATTATCTTATTCAAGTAGTCTCACGAGCACTTTGAACCATCATTTTACAGGATTTTTATTAAATGTAAAACTATCACTGATTTAGAATGTAAAGACTGTCGAGAAGAAATTCAGTAAATATTATTTTCGCCCAAAGTTTTTTTTATTGTATAATATAAGTATGTAGACTGGCATACGGGCCTGATGCGAAGTGATCACCAACTACACTTGCCCTTACATCAGTAATGTGCCACCAAACTCGGAAACTGTTACGGCCGTCGTACCTGTAGTTACATTGGCTCACTCACCCTTTCAACCGGAATACAACAATACTCGGTATTGTTGTTTGGTGGAAGAAAACAAATAGTTGTGTTACTTAAATACAATTAAATTTTTATATCACGATTGAAAATTGAAAAAAATTATAATAAATTTTGAAAAATATGACATGCATAAAAGGATATGGACATGCATAAAGGATATGACATGACATAAAGGATAAGGACAGAGATGCCTAATTGACTATCGATATGTCCAGGTGGTGAAGTGTTTGTACGAAGCCGCAACCATGACCGTCCAAGTACAAGATCAGAGCACAAGACCAATCCAATTGCATCGCGGGGTAAGACAGGGAGATGTAATCTCACCGAAACTCTACCAATGCATTGGAGGACGTCTTCAAGACGCTCGATTGGAACGGACGCGGCATTAATATAAATGGCCAACACATTACACATCTGCGATTTGCCGACGACATTGTCATCATGGCGGAGACTCTGCAGGATTTGGAAGAGATGCTAAACAGCCTGAGCGATTCTTCAAGACAAGTAGGTCTCGGGATGAACATAGAAAAGACCAAAATTATGGCAAACCGACATGTATCCCCGAGACCAGTAGTCATAAATGGCTCCCCACTTGAAGTTGTGCAGGAATATATCTACCTGGGCCAAACTATACAACTTGTCCGGCACAACTTTGAGAAGGAGGCTAAAAGAAGAATACGTTTGGGCTGGGCGGCATTCGGGAGGTTACGTCATATTTTTGAATCGTCGATCCCACAGTCGCTTAAGACCAGGGTCTTCAATCAGTGCGTCCTACCTGTAATGACTTACGGTGCCGAAACGTGGACACTTACCGTAGGACTGGTCCACAAATTTAGGGTCGCTCAGCGAGCAATGGAACGCGTGATGCTTGGGGTTTCTCTGGCAGATAGAATCCGAAATGAGGACATTCGCCAGAGAACTAAAGTCACCGACATCGCGCGTAGAATTAGCTCGCTGAAGTGGAAGTGGGCTGGTCATGTCTCCAGGCGCATTGATGGCCGATGGAGCCGACACGTGTTAGAGTGGAGACCACGCTTAGGCAAACATAGTGTAGGACGCCCTGTGACAAGATGGGCCGATGATTTAAAAAAGGTGGCAGGTTCGGGATGGATGCGGACTGCCCAAGATCGGGATGGTTGGCGTTCTATGGAGGAGGCTTTCGTCCAGCAGTGGACGGCAAAAGGCTGAAAAAAAAAAGAAAAAAAGAAGGATATACCTAATAAGCAAAACAAAAAATGTTATAATTAATAATTATATAAGTACATGTAACATACAGCACGCAATTGATTTAATAAAGTGTTGGCATGCTTTTAACAATTCGTATGAGTATATTTCAACGGAAGCCCAAACGGCCAAGCTAGAAAAGCGATCGTCGAGTTAATAAATAACGATCGATCGATGGTTCAGTATAAAACAATATTGATTAATCTTTTCCCGCGCTCCCTCGCGGCCGCCATGCCCATCAGCCAGCTGACAGATAATGAATGGCCAGAGTGAAGCGACAGATTAAAAACGTTCACTTCACATTTTTGCGCTTTTCTAGCACAGATTTTTACAGAAAAGAAAAAGTAAAAAGGTATCCAGTTAGAAGTAATCATATTTTTACTTATTTATTAACATAAAATAATATCGCTACTAAAACTGAGCTATAAATATTTATAATATTATTATTACTAATTGTACCCGTTTAGCTTATATTACGGTATTTAGCGAGAAATGTTTGACATATTTTGAAATCACTTTGCCGATTTGATTACGACGCGTCTGGGTGCGTCGTAGCATGATGAAACTGGAAAAAAATAAAAAAATTGACAGTTTCTTTTAATATTTGCAACAAAAAATTCAAAAACAATTCATACGAAACTTTTTTGATTGTGATCATAAATGTATTTTGTGCTTAAAGTATTTAGATATGCTCGTTTTACCTTAGCCGTTATCTATGCTTTTTTAGCGATAACATAACATAACTTGCTACTAAAATACGATTTATATGTTTTTACCTAATTTTATATTTTTGATTGTAAAATAATGGCCCAGTGGTAAGAACGCGTGAATCTTATTCGTGGATTCAAACCCGGGCAAGGACCACTGAATTTTCATGTGCTTAATTCGTGATTATAATTCATCTCGTCCTTTACGGTGAAGAAAAACATCGTGAGGAAACCTGCATGTGTCTAATTTCACTGAAATTCTGCCACATGTGTATTCCACCAACGCGCATTGGGGCAGCGTGGTGGAATAAGCTCCAAGCCTTCTCCTCAAAAAGAGGAGAGGAGGAGGCCTTTAGCGCAGCAGTGGAACATTCACAGGCTGTTACGGTGTACGGTATGGAACTTAACCTACGATCACAGTCATGTATGACTCAGTTTTCATGTGCTGTATTTGTATTTACAATTCTTGTGTTCGACAGTAAAGGGGAATATCGTAAAAAAATGTATGTGTCAAAATGGCACATATTAGTACGCACAGTACAAGTCATTTAGTAGAATAAACTTCAAGCGCTTAGGAGGGAAAGAGACCCTTGTCCAGTCTTTATTAACGCTGAAGTTTGCACGCTTGAAAGCTTGTTACTTCTAAACTGCTAACCGCATTCGAATGAACCTTTGTATGTGCCAATGTTTTAACTCAATTCGATTCAGTAGTTTTGGGACCCGACCCTAGTCGTATATAGAGTGTGGGATATGGAAATATATGAGGGAATGTCCTTAATTTGATTATACATTTTTTTATTATTTTTGATAAATAAAACAAATAAGTACATTTAAATGTACCCCTAGAAGAGCAGACGTATATCAGCTAGTGTTTGCACAAATTAGTGATTAGAGAATTTAATGTAAATAAATAGTATTTATTAATCAAAGTAAATTAATTATTAATATGTAATATTTGTTTCTACCAAATAATTTTTAATGTAAACAAATAATTGACTTACAAAGTTTATTTTCAAATTAATTTTGATTGCTTTCATTATTATCGTTATTAATTAACTAACTTATGTATTTACTTCAATGATATTATATTCCACTTATTATTGGTTCTATCACGAAATATATTTAAATATGTTAATTAACTATAAGCATTAAGTAGGAATTTTACTTTTATTTTTATAGTTATATCTTTTTTTTACCATATTTACACGGACTTACCGATGTCGTCACTTGTCTCTACGAGTCCGTGTCGTGTTTTTTTTTTGTTTTCTTTAGCTCCTTTAATTGCATATTTCTAATACGTTATACACATATTATATCCTATGTCTAGTCGTCTATTACATCTAATATTATTCCTATTGTTTATTATTATACTATAATTATTTTTCGTATTGAAAGCCGCGCGCCGCCATGTAACGTTATTAATTACAGTAGACAAATAACATTACATTAACAACATTAATAAGGGTACGATCCGAACATGCGACAATAATCTCTTAAAATAGTATATCAATTGTTTTTTTTTGTATTATAAAAATAAATATGTGCTATTTGTGTTATATTACGCGCTCAAGTACTCACAGATATGTGTTATGGAAGTTTGACTATTACGTATTACATGTCGTATATCGTTTTTATTTTGAATTATTTTAATTTAAAAAATACTAAATGATAGTATAAATAAAAAGGAGGTTTAATATAAATAAAATTAGATTAGAATTTGCCATCTTGTAACCATTGGCATATGAAACAATGTGCAAACACAAATGTGCCAGTCAGCAGCAGGCGTGCGGTTTCGTCGGGAAATCAAGATGGTGGCCAATTTAGGGGCAACAAACGCAAATGTCAACGCGGTTCGGCTTAATGTTGCCCGATTAAAATTAATCGACGTTATTATGTTTCAGAATATACGTACGTAGAAATTCGTTTAAATTCTGTATACACACTAAAATTTTATAAATTAACAATACCTTTTTTACTAGTAATATTACTATTTTAGTGTGTGTTTAACTTCACATTTTAAAGCATTGTTTTAAAATGGTGGACTACTATGCTAAGGCATCCTCTCCGTTTTGAGAAAAAGTTCACTTAGTTTATATTTCCCGTTAAGCAGTAGATGAATAAATACAATTTACAAAACCAATTTTACCTGTATTGTCGTACCAATAAATAAAATTATATATTGAAAATAATAAATTAAATTACACATACATTTTTGCTTAAGTTAATTTAATTGGATCTAATGTTGTTGTTAATTTGATATCCATCTTAGCTCTCTCGTTTAGGGTATATTGATTAATTGTTTCGGGTAAATTATACTCTGTAGAACTATCCGTTGTAAGGTTAATTGTTTAGGCACTTCTGTTCTATAATTCAATTAGAGTGGAAATATTTCCCACTGAATAAATTAATTTGGAATAAATATTATTTTGTTAGTACTTTAATTTTTGTTTATATTTTCAGTGTTACTTTACTTGCCTTTAAAGACGAATATTAAAATTTATTTATTTTCAAACAGGTAGACAGACTAGCAAATATGACACATCATAGTAAGTGGTCACCAATGTACATAAATATTGGCACTGTAAAAAATCAATCCCTTGCAAATTGAATGCTACCAACACCAATATTTTATTACCAATATAGGCGATAAGGTTTTATTTCCCTTGTGCCTGTTGTTACTCTCGTTCAGTCATCTTTCAAAGCAAAACACAATAATAATTATAATAATGTCCTCTAGACCGATTTCGGCCACGGAAGCCAATCTCAAGAGAGATTAGCTAATCTCTCTTGAGATTGGCTGGCCACTATTATATATCCTGCATAGTTACGCAGGAGATATTATAGTGGACAAGTGTATGCGCAAATCCAGGTGCACTCTCTATTCTCAAGCCCTCATAATCCGATGGGACGGCAATCCGACACAATCGGAAAGAGTTCAGGCGCAGGACCAACGACTTTACTTGCTTTCCGAGACACGGGAGGGTACACACTTCCAACTTCCAGACTCCGGGCTACTACTGAGAATTTTCTGTCAGAAAAACCCAATAACTTTTTATTGGCCCGACCTGGGAATTGAATCCAGGATCTCCGGGTCTGCGGCCTTACGTCAAGCAACAAGACCAACGAGGCAGTCATCATAATATAGTATAGAAGAAGGTAGAATGTGTGATGAGTGGAGAGTACCTATCGAGACGGGCTTTCACAAAATCCGTTCACCAAGTAAAATAAAATGATTACAAAAACACTTTATCATTTGTAATATATATAATATAACAATAAAATAAAATTACAGTTAATTCTTTATTTAAAAATTCTTTAATGTAGTGAAATTCTCTATCATGTTTATAAACAAAAACTAAAATAGATTCGTGCATGTCATCTCCATGTCTCGTTTTTAAATTCGTGTATTGGACAGGACGGTTTTACTCGACCGTCCAATGATTTTTCATTTCAAACCAACACTGACGTACAGACGAGTACTCAATCACAGCCCGAGTCCAACTGAATTAAACGTATGACTTGACAGACCGTCATGTCATCTCTTTTCAGTTATGTGTTCCTAGTAGTTTTCATTATTATTTATGATTCTCGATAGTATTGTAAAATAGCTCAGTAGGTAAACATTTCAACGAAAGTAGTGGGTTCGCTTTTTATTTACATCTTAAAACGTATTTGCAATAAAATTTGAAATTCGAAACAGATCGTTGTTTTTAAGTTTAACTGGATTTTTATCTAAGTTTAAATCATTTAATGCGATCGCAAGTACTCATTTTGCTGGGTTTTTTTTCTACACTAGTAATATTTTTATTTGTCTCATAATCTGTATTGACTCCTACTCTATTTTGGTCACGGCATCCAACCTTAAGTCAGCCGCGGAGATTTTAATTGCTAAGACTGGTGCACACTCTAGTCTCTCACTCTCATAATAGTATAGGGCGGGAGTCCGCCACACAGCCGGAGAAAGTTCAAGGGAAGGACCATCGCGCTAAGTTAAACTTTACGTGCTTTCCGAGGAATGGGAATGTATACCACATTGGTAACTTTCAAACTCCAGGCTGCTACTAAGAACTTCTCGTTGGAAAACCCTAAAAAACACTTTTTATTGGCACTTACATTCTTATAAAAGGGCCATTAGAACAGCGCAGAATTTGTTAAAATAAAAGATGTTTCTTTTTGTTTAACATAATTTGTTTATAAATATTGTCGAATCTTCAAGCATGATTGATAATTGAGCAATGATTATATTTTTCGAGTTTATAATTCTGTTACTTTTTGCGCAGTTAAAACGACATTAGTAATAAATAGAGAGAGAGAGAGAGAGATCTTGCAGAATAAAAAAAATCATACATAATTTTGTTCTGCGATAAATATGTAGACTATAAGAACAAAAATGAAGATTTAGGAATAAGGGCATACTTGCCAGCTAAGGAGCCCTTACCTGCCACTAGTCATCGAGTAGCATGGTCCAATTTTTCTCACTCACTTCGAAACGAGGACGAAGATTGAGCGCTTGAAGAATATTTCTCTTAATTAACAAATTCCATTATGTTAAACCTGAATAAATGTTGTGGATGTAAGGGATATAAAGGCAATCTGGTGAAAGATATCGAAAAATCTTAAAAAGATTAATATGGAGTTTTTGTCTTATCGTTACTAGTAGCCAGAATCAGACCTAACTTGATAAAATATCTTTCGGACAAGCTCAGCAGACAAGTTACACTAAAACATCCAGACTATTAACTAAAGAGAGAAAAGTACATTGGCAGAAGAATTTAATCTCTCTTCAGATTCAAAGTTATATCGGTGACTTAATATAAAGTATGGGCAGATGCTACTGGCGGTACTGGTCTGGGTATTTCACATTGTTGTGTTCCGATTTGACATCTTAGTTCCCAAGGTTGGTTTGGCGCATTGGCGATGTAAACAATTGTTAACATTTCTTATAATGCCAATATATATGGGCATTGGTGACCACTTACCATCAGGCCTATTTGCTATGCTATTCTACAAAACCATTTTAAGAAGATGAGGTAACTCGCTTTATATTAAGTAAACAAAACATTTCTTCTTCGAGCCTTTTCATTATATGGACTACTCTGCAAATTTTCCTAACTACCTCAAAGTCTATATTTTGTTTTTGTTTTTTAAAGTATAGAAATATTGTTAGTAACTTATGAATGAGACAAAAAAACAGTTTCTAATATATTATTGTACTTTTTTATAGTTAATTTTTGTATATATTAAGTAATGGAAATTATTTTAAACAAAACAAAACAAATAAGGAACAAGATGCTTTTTGTAAGTCTTTTTTTTATTTATTTTATATAAAAAAAAAATTATTTTATTTATCTACATTGATCGTGCAAAAACCTTTATATACTTTTTTAAGGTACATGCTATATAAATAATGCCTATGCTTATTTATAATAACCGATTGCAGACAAGATGATGGTTCTCAATTCATTTTTATTTTAAAAGGCTTCGTCATGAAGTGTTATATCTAGGCGTCCTTCACTCACATGTTAACTAAAAACTATAAATAATAATTGTAATAATAATGTTGAATGAAAGTAGATGAACGGTATATATACAAAAATATTATTACTTTGTAATCAAAGCATGCCTGACATAGAACGAAGCTTATTTCGTAATACACTATATACCATTATATGGTGGCGTTTGCGCGATTCAGGTGAACGTGACGCGAGAACTGTGACGTAATCATTTTACAAATTAAGCTTTTTTAACGTAAAAGCGGATTGTCGTACAATCAAAACCTTGCATTAAGTTTGAGTGTATTTAATCGAACCTGAAGTTAAAACGGTGAAAAATAGTAAGTACTGAGTTTCTTGTTCGTTCTTCTCGGTGGAATCTGACTGAATAAATGATTGGATTTGATAATAAAATGTTCCTACCATAAAGTCTTATTTGTGTATATTACACGTATCATTTAGTAGTTTTAAGTAACATTAACGTACCTGCAATTCCACACCTAACGATACCGTGCATAAAGTGGCGTGCACAACAGCTCCTGTATAAATATATCTTTGTATAATATACATACATACTCTGAAGCACTTTCGGTTCAGATAACGCCATATGCCGCGCTAGCCGCCAGCCCGTGAAATTGACACGGCGAGTAATTTTACTGCAGATATGAATACCGTATTGAACGTAAATTTAATGTTACTATCTGATAAGTTACCTACGTAAGAATATACTGGTAGCCTTAATTAGTTTAATGAAATCACGAGGTAAGTGGACTATGTTAGAGTAAATACTTCAGATGAAATAGTTCTATGTTAACAAAATATAATAATAATAATAACAAAATATAATAAGCAATACTTGGTATTGTTGTGTTCCGGTTTGAAGGGTAAGTGAGCCAGTGTAATTACAGGCACAAGGGACATAACATCTTAGTTCCCAAGGTTGGTGGCGCATTGGTGATGTAAGCGATGATTAACATTTCTTACAATGCCAATGTCCGATGGCCCATATGCTCGTCCGCCTTCATATTCTATAAAAAAAAATCGTTCTAAAATTATTAATGTAAATGTAAATACGCAATGTATTACTTTCGTGTATAGTATACGCCTGTGTGTGTGTGTGATTTTTTTATAATCAGTATAATAAATTTATTACTTTACATTCGTTTTGCACACATATGATCTTTCATTTTATGTAAGCAGTATTATTAAGCCCATGATTTGTGCAAGTATATATGAATAAATAAAATAATTTGGTACAGTGCGGCTTACTGATCTGACTTGTTAACCGATCAATTATTCATCACCTAAAAATTAATACATTAAACTACTCGTTTATTATGAAAACCTTTTTTTAAGTAATACTTTTGTAGACGTGACTTGAGTATAATTTACATAGAAACGTTTTTGTATAAAGCACTTTTAATGCAAAATGGTTTCTATCACGTAAAGTGGCAGCTCTATTATACGCTGCCAAACCCACAGGGAGTATTGTATTGATATTTATCTATACAAACAAAATGTAATAATAATAATAATCTACACGCCTATTGTTAGCATAAACATTACTCTAGTGGGTTTGATTTGAATATTAGTTCAGTGTAAATATCGAAGAAACTTAATATTAAAAGTTATTGTATTTTTTTGGAAGTCAGTTCTCGACTTCAAAATAATGGCTTAATTGGTTAATTTGCGTTTGTGATTTATCTCGTTCTTGGCACTGAAGAAAAGATGAAGCTGAAGAAATCTGCATGTATCGGGTGAAATGCTGTTACATGTGTCTCCACCAAATTGCATTGAAGCAGTGTGGTAGAATACGCCAACCAATCAACCAGAAGTTGGACTTCCAAGCAATTTTTAATCGATATTTTATAGAGTTATATTAAATGAAAGCGGCAAAATATGCAGCAATTGAAATACTAATTGCTAATTTACTGAGATGTTTCCCATTTCAACTTTTTTTTAATTAATCCAAATGAATAAAGGACATATGAGTAAAGCCCACTAGATGACAAAGGCCGTCAAAACCGATAGTGTGTGCATGCCAGACCACACCTGCACATTTTTTTTTATTGATATATATATATTAAAACATTTTTATTATAATTGGGAAACATACAGTACACACCACATACATTATACAACAATTAACTCGTTCACACACCAATCAAGTTTCCACTTAAAACTAATCCATGAATGGCAGTAAACAAGCAATTTAGTAAATTATGAATAATAATTATGAAGATTCAAACAGCTTACAAAAAGCAAAACATTAGAATATATGTATTATAAAAAAAAATTAAATTGAATTGTTTCAAAATCTTTTGATTATATAAATAACTAATAATTTTTGCCCGCGGCTTCGCTCACGTTAGAGTAGTGGGCGTTTAGGGCATTAAAAATATCATATGTTCTTCCTTGGAATTCAAGCTTGCTTCATACCAAATTTCATCGAAATCGATTCAATGATTTAACCGTGAAAGCGTAACAGACAGAATTACTGACGTATTTATAAGTTACACGTGGTTATATATGTCTTACATTATTAGTATGATGAAATATAATTAAAAACAAACTTTAAGTCAATTTTTTTTTTCATAAAATAATTCTCGAAAAGGTCTTTTCATATTTTTTTTATTACTCACAAGTATACGAACAAAGTAGCAGTGATTGCACATTACAAGCCTACATTTTAATCCATATGTGCCCATGGTTTCATTTTTGCCTCACTTAAAAAAAACACTTTCACAAGCTGTAGTAATTTACAGCCCAAATTTAAGTTTAATAAATGAAATATTTAATAAACATCACACAATATGGAGATATATGATAATATAACTGTAAAAAAATGCTAAAAAAAGCTCTGATAATGTGTGGGTTAATTAATACCCACGTCAACGTCCTTAAACAAATCAATTAGGTGAAAATAAATAATTTTAAAATTCGAATCTCAAATAACGAAGAGACCTCGCCGGTGTTCGGCTGTAATTGAATGCGGTTTCAATTTATTTCTTCGTTATTTTGATTGATTTCAATATACATTTCTATTTTTAAAATTATTAAGGCTGACTTTATTTAAAATTAATTTATTAAAAAGGCTGACTTTGTATCTATCGGCCATAGACATAGAGTGCCTATGTCTAAGAAATATTAACACACAATTTTTAACCAAATTTTATTTTATATACCTATCATTTAATTTATATATTAATATAATTATTTTAATGTACTATTGGTGTGATATGTATATAATATTAATTACTTCTTAACAAATATATTTGCTTGTCTATCGTAGGCGAAATGTATTAGATACTTATAAAGAAATCATAACATCTGTGAAACTACATTTCATGCAAATAAAATGATTATTATTGTTATGAGTAATGCGACAATTTGCCGCCAAAATTAGGAATTAAAAAATTCCTGGTGTCTGTAATTGCACTGGCTCATCCACCCTTCAAACCAGAACACAAGTACACTAAATAGTGTTATAAGCCGCATAAAAAGTGAAGGGACTTTCACGCAGACGAAGCCACTAGCACCAGATATTAATTAAAATATTTTATTCTATCATCATCCATTTGAAAGAAACCAATGATGGCAAGGCTCCGGGGCGCAAGACAGGGAGAGCCGTATAACCCGACTACAATAAAAAACCAAGTCAAATGAAGCAGTCCATAATACTTAACATAGCAAACAAATATGTATTACATACATTTTATATTTACATTGTATAATATTATGTCAACAATGAAAGTTTGTTATTTAAGCCTGCTAATGTATTGGTCACTGGGGTATAACAAAACGTTATTAATACAAGAGTTAGTTCATACATAAACATTCATAATATTACTAAGCTGCGTCCTTTAATGTATTTATGTCTAGAAGTTTCCAAAGGTATATTTTATACAATTACAACTTTTTTTGTAAATTGTGTTTTAAAGCAAAATAAACACGATGGCATTATTTGTTTCTAATTGCATAATTACTGTTGTTCTTACTTTACGGCATCATCGGGTGGGGGGTGAGTTCTATAAATTGCCTTTAAATTTGTGCCTTTCTGGATTAACTTTGACTTCAGACGGGGTATTACGATGCAAAGCGTTTCTGCTCATAGCACTTACAAATGCTATGGTTACGAGAAGGTTTAGTTAGGCTTGATTTCATATCTAACCCACTATTGTTCTTTTATTGTAAAATGTGTTTCCCTCCGTTTTTTATGATAAATTCATCAGTATTTTTTACGTTTTATTTTACTAAAGCCTTTAAAGCAACATTTCTGGTTTGATTGCAAGAGATATTCGCTTTAATATGTATCGATATTTATTTTTTCAAATTGATTTTTTCAAAGTAGCTGATGGCCGGGCGTACCGTGTCGGTGAAAGATAAGTCTTAAAATACTGAACCAGCAATGTAGGTACATTTTGATATGAAAAATATTTTATTATAATTACCACTGGCGCGTCTAAAATAAATAAAAATTAAAAAAAAACATCGAAGTAAATCTATCTCGCATATTAACACGACGTATATTTTAATTTGAAATCGTGGTAAAGGATATACTTTTTTTCATTGAAAGTGATGTTTTAGATAAATTGAAGCACCTTTAAAAGGAATGTTGATTAATTACGAACATATTCTGAAAGAGCAGTACCCGCGGTTTCAGTCTCGTGCACTTTTTGAAAGACTGGTCATGCACCTCGGGCGAGATTTAATAGCGTTACGTATACGTAACGTAAAGTTTTTATGGAGAATTTTCGTAAAGTACACGCTGAGTTTTTTGTCAAAGTTAACGTAAAAGTTTATGGTTTAAGTGTTGAATACCGATTATAATAATAATGTTTTCGTCATATTCGATTATTATGTTATGTAGGTAACATTTAAGAGAAGAGTCAAAGCAATCGCACGCGCTTATTGTATCTATTTTGAAATTTAGTTTATATCATAACCTTCAGTGAAATCAGCTTGGAGACGTTTTTTGCGTTTGTAATTCAATATAATATAAATAGATACTATACATGAAGAACAAATAAAGTAATAGCAAGAAAAGAATAATAAACAAAACGCTACTAACGCTACTTATGAGAGTTCGAGGCACGTGGTAACTAACGCAAACTGATTTATTTCGGTTTTAGTAATTGTATATGTATTACGCAAAAACGTCTCCAGGCTGATTCACCTGTAGCTTGATGTTAAGTCGCTTTGTATTACATAACTGTTTATATAAGCTATAAAATAAATAAATATATAATATGAAACCTCCTGCAAATTATCGACATTTTAACTTGCCATAAAGTACACTTTATGACTGTATTCATTTAAAAAGTTTAAAAGGCGGACGTATTAAATAGACTACCCCATATCGCCAGACGCCCTCTGTCATCATAGGATTAAAAATAAAACGCTAAAGCTGGGATAATCAAATTGGAGAGCGTGTTAACATACGAGCTATAATATCGCTTTTTCAGAACAGTTAGCCATTACATCACACCATTGCATTTTGATCTTTATTCTTTGATATATAAAACCCATATGTGTTCATAATGACATTTGTTAAAAATTTAATTAAATTTAAACTTTATTTTCATAGTGACAAAATATATTATTCAACGTTACCGGTTTAACGGTATCTGCCTGTGAATCGTCTATATTATTGAACAGATGGCTGAAGGTTTCACAGTATGGAGTTTATTATGTGGGTAAATTCAATTGTTATACGTATCACGTCGTCATTTAAAACAGCAAAGAGTATAGTTGCCTTTGCAGGCTTATGTGCAAATTGTCTTATTTATTGTTAAATCTTTTATAAAAATAATGAAATCAATTTACAAGGTCAAATTCGAAGTATACTTTATTATAGGTAGGGTCTTTCGAGCACTTTCAACTTTTAAATCGTGTATTTTCAAGATTAAATCGCAATATATATAACTCTATTGGTTTAAGCTGCACATGCCAGTAAAGCAACTGACATTTTTTTTATATTTACCGGGCAAATGACTACTCGACCTGATGGTAAGTGGTAGTAGAGTCTAAACGCGACGACCGCCAGTACAGTCGGGAAGAATGTTCTGCACTATCCGCCCCCGCCTTGCCGGCCCGCAAGATGTCTCTTCACGCCTTTGAAGGAACTTTGCCTTGTTTGAAGGAACCCGGATAATAAGAAAAGGGGAACACGTGAGCTGGTAAAGAATTCCATTTTTTGGAAGTGCGACAAAGAAAGGAGAACAAGACCTTAATGAATAATACACCTAACCTAACCAAAACCTTTCTCGATCACTGAAAATCAGTTCGGTAATTTTTGAGCTTATCGCGTTCAGCTATCATTGGAGCAGCATGGTGAAATTAGCTCCCAATCTTCTCCTTAGACCAGCAGTGGGACATTTATAGGCTGTTGTTTTTCCTTTTTAACTTTTCATAAAGAATTAATTTGAAATTATTGAGTTACTTAATGTTTTTGATAACGAACCAATTTAAGTTCAAAAACGTAAAAGTTTTCGAATTATAAAACAGCGTTTGATTATTAAAACAGTAATTGTTGTCAGCGTCTATTCGTTGGAAGTTATTGTTTTATACAATTCATTTTTAATTTTGCTTTGGTGATGAAAGAATTAGTAAATTACATTAATATTCGAATTTGAACAAAATATCTACAAGAACATCGTAAGGAAAACTGCATGTGTCTAATTTCACTGAAATTCTGTCACATGTGTATTCCAGCAACAAGCGTTGGAGCAGCGTGGTGGAATAAAATCCAAACCTTCTCCTCAAAAAGGGAGACGAGGCCTTAGCCCAGCAGTGGGACATTCATAGAATATTACAGTACATCTACAAGATAAATATTTTTATATAAAGAAATTGGTTTATATATTTGCAATAATCATTAATTACCTTCTACTATGAGGTATATGAATAAATACGGCAAGACTTTTGAACACATCGCCGCATTTAAAGCAGATCATATAAAATTTACATGTTTAAGGAAGCTGAAAATGTATTTAATAGTACTTATTATTTTTTATAAACATACTAGTTTACGCCCGCGGCGTGTGAGGCGGTAGCTGATAGGTGTCTTGTGCAATAGTGAGTAGATGTTAAAACATAGCAAACAATCAAACTCACAAGGTATAATATTAGCAAGGGTATGTGTATTTTTATGAATGTATACATACATTTTATCTGCCTGACTATTAGCTATACATCCCGATTTCCTGGGTTCTATGCCCACCCAAACGACCCTGCACAAAAAACTGCCTCCGAATGGGGTACGTGTTATGTTTCACTTTTTTACGTGTATATACTATTGATACGAAATAACGAACCCGTTATTTTTGGTAACTTTTATTTGTGTACGACTGTACGTTCGTTTTTTTTTTCTTCGTCTTTTTCTTTTTAGATACGTTGAATAATATTTTCATTCAATTTAAATTTCCGCGGCTTATATATTATTTTTATTAGACATCTGTTATAGTGTTTCCAATACGTTAAGAAAAAAATATATTCATTTATTTTTAATAAATATTTAAATTTGTATTTTTACATTACAAATATTTTCCTTCAAAGAAGGCCTTTGTCCAGCTTTGATAAATTTACTTACTTACGCTTCAAACCATTATCATTCATGTTTATATATATGGTTCATGAAACCTGTGCCTCCGTTTCACCGTTAAAATAAAAATATTTTTTTAAATTTATAATTCGAATCGACATTCCAAAATCGTTCTGAAAGGAAATAATCGTGATGTTATATATAAATGTAATACAAACGCAGGCCGGAAACTCCGAAATGCCAAAAAATATACAATAAAATAAATTTCAGTATCGAAATGGACCGGAATACGAAATTTAGCACCAAAGAGACCGAAAGATCAGTATCTACCGGTTTTTTACAACTTAATCACTTGCGCCGATTTCCGAACAAATAAACGACCGGGAACGACGACATAAATCGGTTTCCAAACGAAAAATATGGCTGCCGCGCTTCGAGGTGTGGAGGAAAGTGGACAAATGAAATTAAAACGACCAACCTTTTTAGAAAACTTTTAGAAAACTTTCGAAATAAGGCCATGAAATATAATTTATTATTATTCCGTTATTTATTATCACTTGCGTTTTGTGGATATATATTTTTAAAATATAAACAAAATAAGGGTACAGATCTAAATAATTAAATTTATTAAAATGTATTTAACTTTTGTATCGTATTTATAATTATTTTAAATTGCCTTGTTATATTGCTAGTAGAAACTAGCGTTAGAAGCCGACTGCGCTTGAATCCTGGTTTGACCCAGTATTAATTATTAGGAGCAATAGCAGAGCGGAGTTTGAATCATCCTATCATCGGACTATGAGAGTGAATGAAAATAGTGAGTGCACCTGTTTTTGCACACACAGTTGTAGCAGTACGCCGTTACGTCATATGAACCCAGAGCAATACGCCTTAATAGACGAAATCATTTGAAATAGCTAATATATGAGCAGTAACAGTCTGTGAATGTCCCACTGCTGACTTAAGGCCTCCTCTATTATTATTTTTTGAGGAGAAGGTTTGGCGCTTATTCCACAATGCTGCTGAATACATATATAGCAGAATTTCAGTGATATTAGACACATGCAGGTTTCCTCACAATGTTTTCCTTGACCATCAATCACGAGATGAATTATAAACAAAAATTAAGCACATGAAAATTCAGTGAAGCTTCCCTGGGTTTGAACCCACAGTCATCGGTTAAGATTCACGCGTTCTAACCACTAGGCAATCTCGTTTTACATTAGTAGATAATATTATAAATAGTTATTTAAGTCGTTTTGAGGGACTAATTTTCTTAAATTACGCATGTACGTAAAAAAAGCATGTTATGTTACTAAACTTACTATAGTTCAAATTATTCAACTGCCTTAATATATCTCTTTGTATTATACAAAGGCTGTACAGAACGCTTCCTTTAAAATATGTGAAACATTCACTCAGTCACGTAATATCAAGCGGCATCGTGCTTTGTGTCCTCACTCACTGTGCAGTCAAAGCGGAATAACGAGTGAATGATATAAAACTATAATTCCCAATTGCCCGTGAGGCAATCGGCTGATTGACCCGTACGTGGGATTATTGAAACCTCCCACAATACGCGCCCGTACTTTATAGCTTATATCGTCAATATACCGATGCTTGAATTGAAATGAAAATAGGTATACAGTGCTATTTCTCGGTAAATTACTCGGTAAATTATTAGTTTTTTGTGTTTTTAATATTCAAATATCTCTAATTAAACTTACTATAAGGATATAATAATCCATCTTTAGACATTTTGTCGTCTAAACTGTACGGCTGTGTAAGGCTTGAAAAAGTCATTAAAGCAATTTTTTACTAAGACTTAAGAATATGTTTTTTTTTGTTTTCTGAATTACTAAGACAATCTTCTTTTTTATTTATCTTACCTAACTAACCCTCTAGCACTGAGTAGTAGAAATATTATAATCTTGCTTTATTTTTGTACAATAATGTATTGCTTTTACTGGCTGTAATTAGTTATGTATGCCTAATAAATAAATGTAGTAAAAATATATGTGGTGAACTTCCATCCCATGTTTTCTTTCACAAGCAGGAAATTAAAAACAAAAAATTAATCACAAGGTAATTCTTGTTCAGTTTTGGACCTGCAATCTTCGTTTAAGATTCTTCTTCTAACCACACCAGGCGTCTTCTAACCACTGGGCTCATTGGTCATACATTTATTTTTATACTTCTAATCCCAGATTTTTATTTAGAATGACATAAATACTAAATGGACTAAAGTCCAACTAATATTTTATAGACACGAAAGTAAACTCTATACGTTTATTTGTTATCTCAACCCGACTAAACCACCGATCCTGACCCGACAAACGAACGTGATAATATCTAACAAAGAAGTATCTTGTGTCCTGTGATTTACGAATATAATAAAGTTGAAACGAATTGAGTTGCAAAGAACATCTAATAATTTAAAAGTGCGTAGATAAACTAAACTTTAGTTTGTAAACGTGCTACTCATCGTGCTATGGTGCTAGTAATACAGTTCTCATTATATTTCCAATAGGTGGACAAGCAAATGGGCCGCGTGATGTTAACAATCAACGTCCATATATATCAGCGCTGTAAGAAATCCTAAAACCAACCTTGTTAACTGAGAAGTTATGGTCCTTATGCCCAATTACACTGACTGACTGCTCCACAAATTGGAATGAAACTTAAACTTACTATATTTCAATGTCTGACATCTCTACACTATAAACAGTTCCTTAGTAATGTCACTTTTTTATAATAACACTATAACACCGATGTACTCTTTAAATTTACTTCCTGAGTACCGTAACAACTTCGCCGATATTCGAACGTGATTTTTTCAAGAATCCATAATGATCCAATTATGACAAGTCGATTCAAGGTCAAAGTTACTGGTGGTAGAGCTTTGTGCAAGCTCGTCTGGGTAGGTACCACCCACTCATCAGATATTCTACCGCAAAACAGCAGTACTTGGTATTGTTGTATTCTGGTTTGAAGGGTGAGGGAGCCAGTGTAATTACGCGCCTGCAATTACACTGACTCACTCACAAGGGACATAACATCTTAGTTCCCAAGGTTGTTAGCGCATTGGTGATGTAAGCGATGGTTAGCATTTCTTACAATGTCTATGGGCGTTGGTGACCACTTACCGTCAGCCCATATGATCGTCCGCCTTCCTATTCTATAAAAAAAAAAGTTGTTTTATTTTAATTTTACTCCTGCTACTAAAGTCGACTATAGTCGTTTTTTAATAAGACCTATATATTACTTATTTACAGAACAATAAAAAATATTGTATAACAATCTACACATAATCTTCTATTATATTAATTAACATGCAAGGCGTTGGAGATGTCCGTGGGCGGTGGTAGTCACTTTTCGTCGGCTCCTGCCCGTTTTCCCCATATTCCATAAAATACAACATTTTTTTTATCATAATATAACTTAAAAACAGTTTCAGTTAAAATATAGTCGGAAAGCTGTCTACATCAAATGCAGGCGAGCGTATTCGCCGTTACTCATATCCAATATGAATCTATATCTTGATATAAAATAATACAGCCGTTCCACTTGGCAAACGTAACGTTTTCTAAATCAAAACGTCTGAGGGCAATTTCCGAGACGATTGAGTTCGGACGCGGACCATCTAGTGGTTTTATTACGTGTATATGTTACGGAGCAGATAGTGATACTTCGTTGTGCTTACTCTTATACCGTAAACATATTGTTATAACATAATAATTAAAGGAATATATTTATTTATCTTTATTGTAATAATATTTATTTATTGTAACCTAGTTGTCACCGGCGGCTTCGCCCACATTTTGGCGTTTGTCCTTCCTTGGGGTTCAAGTCATCCAAATGTCATCAAATTCTATTCAGTGTATTCTAAAAGTGCTTACATTGCCCTATTGTATGTGGGACTGCAGGTACTTGTTTCAAGGACAGGGCCGAGTCACAATCCTGTATATATAACAGTCTCGTGGTATGTGCGTAACAATTTAAAGAAAAATCTTTGACATTTTTACGGACATACATTTTATGAGCTAACTAAGGGAATTAATAGAAATGATCACCAATTTCGACATCGAAACGTATTTAAGAATATGAAATGCGCAAAATATTTCTACAAGTTATATGGATGTTATATTGTGAACATAGGCTGTTTATTTTAACCGAACATTGTTGTATTTAACCGATATTCTCGCGGCCCCGGGCTACAGTAAACTACGAAATATAAAAAAGGCTGACGCTTTTTTGATTAAATGTAAAATATCGATTTCACAGAGTAACACTATTCTTGCTGCAATTCCATGCGATCATGATTTATACGGTAATTTTATTTTAAATTTTATATAGTACATATATACTGTACGAACGAACGAACAAACAAACTTACTTTCACATTTATAATATTAGTAAGGATTATAAATTAATGTTCATTGAAAATCCAATATTACGTAAATTATAACTAAACAGAGACCTGTTCATGATACGTAACTACAAAGCTATGCAAGCTTGAATGTTGCTCGAACATGTATATTTACATTACAAGTCCAGGACACCGTATCGTTCGCACATAATGGCGCGTGTCCTCACTTCGACAATGAACCAACGTTTAAACTTGTACGTGTAATGTAACGTTTTCATTGCATTACACCTTAGTCCATTCATTTTATAGTACTGTAGATTTATTAGGCAAGTGATACGTAAAAAATAATTAACGATATCAATATTTTGTATACATTAAATATATTTGTAAATAAAATGTAAAGTATGTCAAGTGAGCATATAAATGTACGAATTCGAGCTTATATCACCACGCCCAAATGCTCGTCGTCTACCTATAAAAAAAACATGCAAGAAAAAAAAAATTATGAACCAGGAACATTTCCGGGCAACAACTTAACAAATTTTCATTCCGGTCAGAGTAATAGTTTAAAAACATATAAAGTACAAACATACAAACACCAATTTATATTTGTAGTGTATTATAAAATATTTATATAAATAATGTTGTTGAGTAGAATTATAAGATGAGTCGATTGACAATACACGCTTTTATATAATCTTTAAGGTTATGTTAATACATTTGACCTGAAATTTCTTGGGATAATGTAAGTGGAATGCTCCTTTAATAATATTGTCTCACTTAACAATCTAGTTGGATTTAATTTAAACTAACAGTAGATATAATAATTATAGTTGTCATAGTACTATATATATGTATGTATTTACTTTTAAAAACGGCATACATATTACATTTGCACTATCCCGATTCCTTCTTTATATTATCTCATGATTAAGGGTCTCTCTACAAAATCGCTTAAACGAACAAGGCCTTTGTAAACTCTAAGTTCATTTGTATTTAATTTTTCTTTTTTTGTGTGCAATATAAACTTTTTTTTCTTACTTATAAAAAGCTGGTAACATTTATTCTTCAAATGAGATATCGTGTAATAAAACTCCAAAATTAGCCCACGCGAAGGAAATGGCCTCCTCCTTCTTCAAGAAGATGGTTTTGAAGTATGCCACCACCTTGCTTGGATTGTGACAGGATTTAACATTTTTTTTTCTCGTAGTGGAAACCGTCAGAAAGGTCCCATGGGGGTGGAACCGGGTTATGTGGGATTCTTACCCACTAAAACCACTGCGATGGCCGTCCTCAGCACGGATCGGAGAGGCTGCGGCACGAATCCTGTGACAGGATTTATCATACAATTACATTCGCACACTTAATTAAACACACGAACACTACCGCGATATTAATGGTAATAAACAAAAATTAAGCACAGAAAACTCAATAGTGCTTGCTCATATTAATCAGCAGTGCTAATCTGTAAGTTCACTTCGAATCACGCTTTTTAAATATTGAAAACCCACTAACGGTAAGCTATTTTGATACGTGTATCTTTTAAATGAATAATTATCTCACTTGTAAACATTGTTTAGCGGGTGATAATTACAATACTGTGTCTTCTTCTTTCAGATCTCAAATTGATAATGACAGAAAGAGCAAAATCTTTCTTTAACAAAACAGCTGCTAAGTAACGGTTATATAAGATAATTTTAGTAAGGTAAATCTGTCATATCATTTTCTAACATTTTGATATCTGGTTCTGCGGTGAGTAGTAGAGTAGTAGTAGTAGTAGTAGTACTGGTGGTAGGGCTTTGTGTACATGTGGTAGGGCTTTGTGCAAGCTCGTCTGGGTAGGTACCACCCACTCATCAGATATTCTACCGCAAAACAGCAGTACTTGTTATTGTTGTGTTCCGGTTTGAAGGGTGAGTGAGCCAGTGTAATTACACGCACTAGGGACATAAAATCTTAGTTCCCAAGGTTGGTGACGCATTGGCTATGTAAGCGATGGTTGACATTTCTTACAATGCCAATGTTTAAGGGCGTTTGGTGACCACTTACTATCAGGTGACCCATATGCTCGTCGCCTTCCTATTATATAAAAAAAAGAGTCGACTTTGTTTTTACAGAATCAGACAGACTCATCGATTAAAAATTAAAATCCACTTCGAATTTAACTTGTTAAAATCTCTTTAAATACTATTAATACATCGAAAAATTAAAGAATCCTTTATTAAAACGAAGAAATAGAACCTTCTAAAATCAAATATCATATGAAATAAGAAGTAAACATAATTCGTATTGCTAAAATCTTTTTTGCTAAAAACCACAAATAGTCAATATAATTTATCGTATAATATAAATCATATAAAAGAAAAATCGAATATACAAAGAAGAACAATAATAATTTTATGTTTTTAAATTTCGAACCCATGTTTATGCAACTGCGAAGCTGTCGTGTTGTAAAAGTATTTTAAAACAAAAGCGCTGGAACAGAAAATGCGGACTACAATAATCATAAAGATAGTGAAGATGCACCGTACTTGGAGAGTTCCAGCGCGGTTTTCACACCTTTATTTTTAAATTTACAGTTGAGATGCCGTTTTCATGGAACTTAGAAAAATAGAAAACGTAATAATGAAAATGTACGTTTAATGTTTTTATGGTATCTTGAAATGTTATCTAATAATTAAGCTTATAATAAGGCTTAAGTTTGAGTATGTCGAGATGGCCCAGTGGTAAGAACGCGTGAATCTTAACCGATGAACGTGGGTTCAAACCCGGGCAAGCACCTCTGAATTTTCATGTGCTTAACTTCTGTTTACAATTCATCTCGTGCTTTTCGGTGACGGAAAACACCGTGAGGAAACCTGCATGTTAGACACATGCAGGTTTCATCGAAATTCTGCCAAATGTGTATTCCACCAACCCGCATTGGAGCAGCGTAGTGGAATAAGCTCCAAACCTTCTCCTCCAAAAGGGAGATGAGGCCTTAGCCCAGCAGTGGGATATTTACAGGCTATTACCTAATTAAGCTCAACGTGTAAAAGCCGCAACTTCTGCCACTATTCTTTTCCTGTCTTTCCAAATAACGAGCTCGCGGTGTTTGCCTCCAGACCGTCAGCGGAGCATATCTATCATGGTTGTTAAAGATAATCTGCCTGTTGAACCTGGATGATTAGACTACGTAATACATATGGTCGTCATACGAACTCATAACACAAACTTAAGCTTTTAATAATAATAATAATATATAATAATATCCTGGGACATTATTCACACACGGCCATCTGATCCCAAACTAAGCAGAGCTTGTACTATGGAAACTAAACAACTGATATACTACATATACTACTTTTCTTTCGTAAATACATACTTATATAGATAATTACACCCAGACTCAGGACAAACTGACATTTTCATGCACACAAATGTCTGTCCTGGGTGAGAATCGAACCCAAAACCGTCGGCGTGAAATGCAAGTATCTACCAGCCACGCCAACCAGCCCGTCAAAAATTGATAATATTTAAATTTTAAAAATTCTCGGTTTTTATCTGTTATTGTTTGTACTGTAAACTGTTTGTTGCTTTAATTTTATGGCTAAGGTTACCAAGTGAAAACTAAGGCTGTGTTGTATCGTTAATATTATTTAAAAAATAACCTGTAAATCCATTATTTTCATTTACGTGGGGCACGTATCTTATAAATAAATATAAAAGTTTCAAATATCTACATTACACGAGGTATCATGTGCGTCCTGTTCGAACATATCGTCCCAAGTCCAAATGAAAACCTCATTTGATTAATCCTCCAAATAAACATTCGCAAAACATCCACAGACTACTGAAAACTAGTAAGTATTTAATAATAAATAGATATATAAAAATAGATAGATAAAAGTTTTAATCCAGATTATTTTGAGAAACAAAAATTTATACTAGTAGTTAAGGTTTGAATTTAGTTTATTTTATAAGTGTTAGTTATAAAAGTATACTTCCTTGTGGTTCAATCTCGCTTCATAGCAAATTTCATCAAAATCCGTTCAGCGGTTTAGCCGTGAAAGCGTAACAGACACAATTACTTACGACTACTTACTAAATCAAAAAAAAATAACATTAATATATTTACTATTTCGGAGTAAACAGTTTTTAATAATAACTTTTCCTATTATACAAACAAACAAAATAGTGATATTAAATACATCTAAACAGTTCATTTAATTAGATTGTTTGTTCGTTGACCATGATAAGCATATAAATTAAGCGTCGTTTGTTATTGAGGTAATGAAACAGAATAGAATGGGCTTGTGCAACCCGATCTGGGTGGGTCGCCAAACATCAATATGTATTGCTCTGTTCTCGTTGCTTTAAGTGGTCTAATGTAATTACAGGTAGGTACAAGTGATAGAACAAACCATGGTTTGATTAATGAGTGACGGTGTTACGCCGATATCTATGGATAAAGGATGTCTATTTTCTAATGTATTTTTAGTCGGTATTCAAATAACACAATAATGATTTTAGATTTTCACGGCCTATCAGAAAGATCAAAGCCGCCCGAAGCGTAGGCTCCGACTCTCCAAGTCGACTAGAAGAAACAACTGAAAAATTGTAAGAGCGGAAAGCCAATGTGTCCAATGCAACATATGTCGTAATATATATTTACAAATACGAAAACATAAAAAAAAAACTTAAAATTAACAGTAATGCTTACACTAATGAAAGAGTTTAACTAGTTTAAAAAGGGAGTTATAACTATATATGACCTATATATGACCATAGGCCTCACCTTTCTTGGATTTCCAGTTTGCTTCATACCACAATTCATCAAAAACGGTTCAGTCGTTTAGCCGTGATAGCTTTACAAATAGAGAGAGTCACTTTCGCATTTATAATATTAGTAGATGTAAAATACAAATAAAAATCAAGTATCGTATTATAGATTTAATTTAACGAGCGTAATATCACGATTATTATTGTTACTACGTCATTCATTAATGTGTACAGATACGGGTACCGGAATTTCCCTAATAGATGATGAGCACTTAGAGGAAATTCCGCACGTCGTCATCGTCCTGTGTCTTGCTGTTATCGTTATGAAGTATTGACGAAATCATTCATAGTCAAGTAATCGTGTTTGTTACTTTTAATACAACTTTTCGTCTGAATTTTAATTTTTTTTTTAATTAATTTAAAATTTAAGCAAAAAAGTAAATCGATTTTAAAATAACATACAATGCACCAAAAAAGAAAAGCTCAATTGAGTTTCCATTAAAAGGTTTTATATGTAGCACGAAACTGCCTGAAGTCGGTGCCAAGCCCAAAAATAAACTTTTATATCGTCCTTATCCTCTTAGCAATATAAGCACAACCTTATTAGTAACGGATACAGTTACAAGAACGGATTTATATATATTTATAATTCAGTTAGTTTTGTGTAAACAAATCAAAACTAGAGAACCACGGAACATCCATGCTTCCCACTATAGAAATTACTCTAATTACCTTTTTTTAATTTGGAGAGGCGGACACGGTAATGGGCAACCTGATGCTAAGTGATAACCACGGACAATAAACATTGGCGATATTAGAAGTATTAACCAATGTGCCACCATCATTCGGATCATATGTCCCTTGTGCCTATAGTTGGCTCTCTCTACAAACCGGAACACAACAATACATATTGCAACATTTATATAAACAATGCTGTTTGGCGGTAGATTGTCTGAGTAGGTGGTACCTTCCCAGACTTAACTCTTTTTTCGTTTTTGTAAATAATATAATATATAAATCTCCAGAAGCACTGAGCTCAACAATTTAATTTTCCAAATCTCTATCATCCCTGTACACACTTAACCCTATACATACTTTCTAACGGTTAGTAGTATGTATTGTCAAAAACTATTTCTCAGTGCTTAGTTACGTTTTATAGAAAACCTTCCTCATTTTAATAACTACGTGAAATAACCACTTATTCCATTGACTTCAAAAAAATTGCTCTAAAACTAACGCCTAATAGTCAATAGGCGTCATTGATAGCTACAATATATTTAATTTCGATAAAATATTATACACTCAAGCGTTTATTTACAAATATCCATAAATATAATATGGTTCAAGTCATTTGAGAACTAATAAAAAATAAATGTAAAACATGAACCATGGTCTGTGTATGAATATATTTTTTCCGATTTTCCGGAAAACGGTATATTATACGTGAAAAATAAAAATGCAACCATGTAGATACATCAATAGAATGAAGTTTAACTCATCCGAATCGGTCGAGTAATCGCGTACATGAAAACAACCAGGCAGATGTGAATCTGATGTGATCTTTAAATTAATTGGCATTGAAAGAATTCATAACTAAAGAATAAATATATACGGAGTAAATTGAAAACTTAATTAAAATTGATAAAATAAATATTGTTTTTATTATTATTAATAAAATATTAATCATTATGTGTTTGAGCTATTAATCTCCAACCGCTGCCAGCCACCTTGCGTTGCCACCTTGGCAGCGGTTGGAGATTAAGAACTGAAAATCGAGCTCAGTGGCGTGCCATTGGAGAGACCTATGTCCAGCAGTGGACGCGAAAAGGGTGATGATGATGATGATGATGTGTTTGAGTACTGTGGTCAAATATTTGACAAACTCTAAATAGATGACTTTCTAAGGCGCACCATTGTCGAATAACAATAATAATAAAAACTCGGCACTCAACTCAATAAACAAGAGAATTCAAATTTTGGCATTATTATCCGTGATTTGCCTACACGTCTCATTAAATCTACTCAAGAAATCCCAAAGAAAATCAAGATAGCAATAATAGCGAGGATAAAAGTCAAAGTATATAGAAGTTTAAGTTAAATTTATTTCGACTACGCCTTTCCTTGTTGTTCCGTAATTTGACGGGAACAAATTTAATCATAGCGTGCCTCTGACATGGTAATTGTGACTTCGTATATGTAATGGCAACAAACAAAACTCGAAGAAGGATTTCGGAAACCAGAAATGTGTAATTTAAATCTTATTTAAATGAACGAACTTTATGGTAACAGAACAACAAAAATGTTTCTTTACAACTGTGACATATATAAAATGTTTAACCGATGGTTTTATACTAGTACAGTACTGTAGGGCGATTATGTATGATCAAACACGAAACTCTCCAAAGGAAATGTCGTGAAATGTCAGAAAGTTATATGCGGTATTGACCGTAATAATCATAACATTTCAAGAATATACGCATCAAAATAGTTTGTCACCATAAGTCGGTTGTCAACATTTCACGGGTGAGTAATAAAGTGAGTTTTTAAAGAATAGCACTACTGTTCGTTGGGATGGGTACACTTACTTTACAACATTAGTACTTAGTATTGCTGTGATTAGTTTGAACGGTCCATAAGCCAGTGTAATTACATACAACATTACAATTTAAGATAGCATCGTTGGCAGATCATTGATAGCGTCAGCAGCGTTAACAAAGAGAAATTTATAGGCAACTCATTTTAATGTAAACACAAATTAAGCATACGAAAATTCGATGTTACCTGCCCTAGTTGGAACCAACAATCACACACGTGTTCTAAGTGATCCATCTGATCCATCTCGGCTCTTGGTCCCAAGCAATAAAATCTAATATTTAATAGCTATAATAATATCATTGCATAATTTTCGTACCCATTTAATAGTTAGTATGTGTATTACACATAAACCCTAATTCTGAACATTGTCATACAAATAATTAATACTAATGTGTGCTGCTGGCCACAGTTGTCCCATTATCTAACTAACAGAATTGTAGATTAGATCTGGCATAGTTCACGTAAATAAATAAGCAGAATTTTACTATATATTTTCCTGTAATTATTTCAGCTTTACGATTTACATGGAAAGAAGGCTTATGTAGAGATGTGCCAGGTGTTTTTAATATGTTATCAATCAGGTTGAAGGATTTTGTTAAGGAACACTTCCGTATAACTTGTACTTAAGTATCTATTAACACGAATTCTCAAACAAACATTTACCCCCTTAGGAAATTAATTTTAAATTATACTTTTTTGATCCTCACGTATGGTTATCACGTAGAAATATGTTATGGAACGTCCATAAGAGATTTCTATGCATATTATTTCAGTTAGACCTACTAGTTGAGGCAATGTGCAGCCAGTCCTTTAACATGTATTAAGCAGGTAATATATACGTAAATATTTAATAAGTGGACTCATTTGTTAGTTGCAAGATTTGACCTACATATAAAAAGAACAGATAATGCCGAATTAAAGCTTATAAAAAGACAATGTCGTAAATGAAAGAATACAGCATAAATTGTAAAATTTTTATGGCGCAATTTGCCCACTAAGAGACACGTTTTTGAAAAAAAATAACTTCATCCAATCCATTAAATGTGTCTTTTTCTTTAGCATACCAAGTCAAATCAATAAACTCTTATATATTTTATATTCAAACTGGAAAAGTTAGGTCAACAGAAATGTAACAAAACACTCGATTTTTTATCTTCGTTAAGCATAATTTTGCAGCAAATGTAAGCCCTTCAAAATAAAAAACAACCAAACTGACGGAGCTGACTACAATCGCGACGAGTTTTACTAACGATGAAATGAAACAAACAGAATCATCTCACACCCATTGTCTCTCTGACAATGGAATGTCAACAGCTATTCAGTCAAACTGTAGGCATTGTACGAATACTATTTCTGGGGCTCGCTGTCAAGACACTGGACACATTTTATAGTATTTTGAAACGGTTCTGTATATACTAAAGATTTTATTGCATCATTCCCCGATCGAATTTTTTTTTTTTTGAGAAGGAAATTTTTGAAATGTATCTAACATTTCAAGATCAAATTTGAGTGTTCTATTTGTGGCGTTTATGACATAAAACAATTTCATTTATTCATTTCTCATCTCCTAAAAATCTAAAAAGTATTTTCTAAATTCCTCATAATTTAAATAATTTAAAAATCAACGTATAATTCTAATAAAAATTTCCAGTAAATGGTTATTAGATAAATAGAAAGAGATTTAATGTATCTTGTTTGGTTGGTTCAAGTTTATATAAAAAAAACGTCATCACTTGAATGTCTCCTAATAAGACTTCAAGGTTTAAAACTAATTGCATCACGCTACTCCAATATGCGTTGGTACACATTTGGCTGAATTTCATTCAATACATGCAAGTATTGTACGACGGGTCTGATTATCACACTCTTATAGTATGTTAAGACAATCATTGAAAGAGATCAGAGACCAATTCTACTAACAAATTGTTACTTTATCGCAATCGAATTGAAGCGCGATCTTTGCCGTTTAGCCGTTTTCTTATTATTTTATTTTATTATACACTATTGACATAAAAGTTAACAATTAAGTTTGATTTTGATATAAAAGTGTATGTTAACATTAAATCGGTTTAGTTTCAATCCGAATAAACATATAATAGTCAAATTTGGATTTGAATTGAATCGGGAACGTATCGTAATCGTTATAGATTGGTAGAATTCGGCCTCAGGCACAGCCACAGCGGTTTTACGGGCCACCATACCTTACATTTCAAATATGTATTTTTATTTGTAACTGAACTCCTTAGATAATGATATGATAATATATATAATTTTATATAATAAATGTAACTGACATCAGTATTCTTTCCATTAATTTCTTTTTACTTGCAAAAGTTGTTCATGCGAATGAAATTTCAATCGTTTTAATAACAGAACAGTTCAATTTTATTTGTCTAGACTAGACAATGTCGTTCGTTCATATTGAACATATTGAATACCTTTGATGTTAAAAGTCACAATCTAAACAAAATGTCATTGACATAATGTAAAAAATGTGTAATGTTTTTTTTTTAATATCAAATCACAGAACCCTATTTCGTAGTGTTTCAACAAATACTCCACCAACCCTGACCCCTTTACTTCTCTCACATGCTTATATAAAAACATTTCACCTTACAACTATTGTAACAATACACTAAAGTACGTGTCTTTTGATAATTTAAGAGGTCACTTATTTTTGAATAGCTATTAGGACTTTCTCTGCTAGGGGTAAACAAGCAACGTGCTTACCATATATAGTATTCCGTGTGACTTTAGACAAAAATTAAAATAATAAAAACTATAATATTAGGATTTCGTAGTCGTTTTCTTCGACTTATTGTAATTATCCTATATATCATAGTTACCCGCTATATTTTAATTTCGTAAAAAACAATTATAGATCCATAGCTACTAAATTTTCTTGCTATAAACAATATTATAATTTAAATCTTCCTTGTAAATATTTATAATACTTATAACTAAAGAAAGAAAAATATAATATACCAGCTTCCACCCGCGGCAACGCCCGTGGGTTGGGGGAAGCAGATGTCAAGTAGTTACCAAACCAACAAGCCAGTTAAAAGTTATATAATTACTTATAGAACAAACGAATCAACAATTATATATACAAAGTTTAATAACAATTTACCAAAAACGGATCCCGAAAAAAAGTTAGTCCAACCACAACGAAACGAAGTATGAAAATTGGCGAGACAATAGAAACCACGCTTTAAACGGAAGTTTGTCGTTACGTGCTGAATCAAACAATGCATTTATTATTCCATTACTTAATGAACCGGGACGTCCCGCTGCGAAATTTTAATAAAGTTATAATTACTATTTGATGGATTGACGCGGTTTAGGCTAATAAAGCGTAATAAAGTAAACTGAGACGTAAAATCAAACTTACCCTGGTTAAGGAATATGAATAACTTTGAAAACAATCTTTTATTTAAGTCATATACTAAAACTATTTTTTATGAAGTGCGTCTAATATAAGCAAAAAGCTCGGGACTTTCCTATGGACAAAGGTCATCCTGACTCTGAGTCAGACTGACTCCGACCCCAATGGTCATTTGTCAACTACGCAGGATATAATATTACAGTGCACAAGTATGTAAGCAAACACAAGCGCGCTCTATACCTTCGCTCTCATAATCCGATGGGACGGCAAATCGAAGACGACTGGAAAGAGTTCAGGCACAGGTCCCATAGGACCTGCTTACACACCAGTGCCTCGGAAAGCACGTAAAGCTATGGCTACACTGGTGTGTAAATACTGTTCCGAACTTCGAGCTGCAATCCAATAACTGATAATCAGCCCGACTTTATAAGCTAACACTATAGCAACGAGTTATAATAGCATTCCAAGCCCGAATATTTGGTATAATATCCATAATTAGTATAAATTTCAAAAAAATTGTTTCGACAATGTCATAAAATAAAAGTTATCTTTGACATAAAATATATTTTCTGAACAATGAATTTATATAAAAAGGCAATTTTATATAAATTGTTGATGAAACTTTTAAGTTTACAATTACAAAATATCGTGACACTTTAAAAAGTCATGAACTTTCATAAAAGGGAGCATCAATTTAGATGGAAAAAAGTATTGTAATAAGGTGGGTAGGATAGAACTTTGCACCCATTTAAACGGTTTCAAAGTATCTACCACTACATTTTATACGAATTTTATATGAATAAAAGCAATTAAATTGATTTGTAATTTATTAGAGGTTGGTTTGATAAATAACATTGTGGCAACTATATACTAGCTGAGGAATAAATATATACACGCAATTATATAAAAGCGCAGGCAACATCGACGTAACAGAAAATAATATAAGACAACTCATAAAAACTTGCAATTTTTCTAATGCATTTTCAGAATTGAAAACCTAGTTGTATAAATTTTACACTACAACTACACTCGCTTTTGAGTGACTCGACCACCATTTCATACGCTCCGTGAGCTCTGACAAACTTCGAGAATTCGCTTCAGAACACTTATATTTATGACAATAAAAGATATACGAGTATAATATTATTCTAAAAAAGTATACAGAATTAAAGTGAAAGCTTAAATGATCTACCGTTGAGCAGAGCTCGATAATGAAATAAGACAATGTATTAAAAGTCGATTATTTTCTAATTCAAGCGGATGTCTTAATTTTTTAAATTGACTATTTAAATAAACACAATGCATTCTAAAGTTAAAATATTTGTGTTGTATTCAAATATAATTTTAATAATTATTATTTCGAAAATCAAAGTTAGTACACAGTGACATCAAAACGTTGCCTTAGATTTCAACATGGACAATATTAGGAATAGTACATAAATCTTTTTTTTTTTAATTTGTCACTAGCAGTATGAACATACAGTTTATTTATATAAAACAAATTGATTTTATACCGTAAATTGCTTTCACGTTCATGTAAATTTCTGGACCCTGTTAAGATATACTACATCAATTCGCGCAATTTTATAAACGTATGGTAAGAGTAAGGTAACAAATTGATAGACAATGTTTCCGATTTTATTTTAATTTCTTTAATTATTGTAAATCTGTTAAATAACAGATATGAATAAGATTATTATCATGATTAGTAGAATTTAATGTGTTTTAGCATCATATAGACGAGCCGGTTGGCGTGGTTGGTGGATGCTTGCCTTTCACGCCGAAGGTTGTGGGTTCGATTCCCATCCAGGACAGATTTTTTTTTATATATGCCCCGGGATGGCAAATTACTCTACTCCACCTGATGGTAAGTGTTAGTAGAATCCAAACGCGACGACGGCCAGTACAGTCGGGAAGAATGTTCTGTACTAGCCGTCCCCGCCTTGCCGGCCCGAAAGATGCCTCTTCACGCCTCGTTTGAAGGAACCCGGGTTGTAAGAGGAGTGGAACACGTGAGCTGGTAAAGAATTCCAATTTTTGGTAGTGCGACAAAGAAAGGAGTTGCCAAATTTCTTTGTGCGCGATGGAATTGATGTCACAGTTAGGCGGTGACATCAAGAACCAGCTCGCGTGGACTTAAGAAGGAAGGGGGGAGCAGGAATTAGAGAGAATAATTCCTCAGAGCACTCGCCGTGATACAGTCGATAGAAAGCGCTCAGTGCCGCTATCTCGCGACGCAATTGTAAAGGTTCAAGGGTGTTTGTGACCTTTACGTTGCCAATAATGCGTACTGCACGTCGCTGCAACCGGTCCAAGGCCTCCAGTAGGTACTTAGCGGAGCCATCCCAAAGGTGCGAACAATATTCAACGCAAGACCGTACCTGTGTTTTGTATAACAGGCACAGTTGTTGTGACGTGAAAAAACGCCGCACCTTGTTCAGAACTCCGAGTTTCCGTGAAGCTGTTTTTATAATAGCCTCGATGTAATCCCTTGGACTAAGGTCGCAGCGAACGTCCATCCCCAGCATGGCGATTTTGCTTTGTATCATCAGCGGTGTGCCACAGAGGGAGGGATGAGGGTAAAATGGTGACTTTTTCGCTGTGAGAGCGCATACCTGTGTTTTCTTGGCATTAAACTCAACAAGATTATCAGAACCCCATTTGGCGATGAGCTCTAACGATATAGATATTTGTGTGCATGAACATGTCTGTTTGTCCTGAGTCTGGGTGTAATTATCTATATAAGTATGTATTTACAAAAGAAAAATAGTATATGTAGTATATCAGTTGTCTGGTTTCCATAGTACAAACTCTGTACAAGCTTAATTTGGGATCTGATGGCCGTGTGTGAAAAATGTCCAAGAATATTATTATTATTATATCATTTATTTAGACATCTAAAATATAGAAGCATAGAAAAAAAAATTATTTTAATCTTTACACTTTTCTGATTTATACCTACTCATAATACTATAGGTTATCGAGTCAAACACTGTATAATTAATTATATTTACAAATAATCTACTTTATTGTAAAATTCTTTCGTTGTATATCGATAACAAGCTTTCCTTTCCGCGAAAAAGCATACATCAAAACATGTTATTTTGATAGAAAAAACATGGAATCGAATCGCAAAATCGCGCAAAGGGGCATGTAAGGGGTGTTCGGGTGATATCTTAAATTTTGCTGGCTATATACGCGCGATTAATGTTTACGAATTATGTATATTGTCCATGGCTAAAAATGTTTTTATAAAACATCATGTTATAACAACTGCCATCAGTCTTGTTAAGCAAACTTGAATCCAGAGCTCATAAAATTATTTAAAAAAACGACGTGACATTCATGTGACGGTAGACAACTGACATTTCATATGTTTTTTTAAGGTTCTGTCGGAATTTATCTAATATATATTTTAACACCATAATTAGGACACTGAAATTAATTGTGTGATATTTTTTTAAATCAAGAAGTATTTAAACCAGTTTTAAAAACTTGACGTAGATAAAAATTATTACCATGTCAAATATAAAAACAATAACAAATACTGTACGCATGGTAAACAAAAGACCTTTTAAAGTATCAATCGAAGGAAACATAGGTTCTGGTAAATCTACTTGTATCAAGTTTTTCGAAAAATATCCAGTTGTAGAAACGCATGCGGTAAGGAAATAAACCGCGGCAAAATTTAAACTTTTTCCCAAAAAAAAAACTATAATATTTCATATATTGTTTATTATTTATTCGTTAGCAAAAGTTTCATTGCAAGTTAATGAATTAAATAAAAAAATATTTGGTTTTATTTAAACGTGAATATGTTTTATTAAATATAATAAATACTCAAGGATAATTGAACAACAAAATATTTTCCAATAAAACTATCAACTAAGTATTTCATAAATTAACACACTTTAATAAAACACTTGTACACACCAGTATTTAAATTATTAACGTGTTTGTGAACAGGAACCAATATCTGAATGGCGCAACGTCAGTGGTCACAACCTACTCGGTCTTGTATACAGTGATATGAAAGAGTGGACCTTTGCCTTCCAGCATTATGTACATCTCAGCCGCCTCAAAATACAAATTAGTCCACCTTCTAACCCAAGCATAGCAGTTAAAATGTTTGAAAGGTTAGTCTTAAACAAGATTTTTTTAAACTGCTCTGTTGATATTGTCTATACTCTAAAATAATTTTAAATATAAGTCTTTAAATGAGTTGAAACATATTGTCAATGGAAAGAAAAAAAAACACTAATGCTTCATTTTACCAAAATAAGTTATAGTTATTGTTTTTTTTCTGCATCAGTATAGTTCAAGCTTTAAAATGACTAAGACTTCCTCATAACAATAAATACTGATATATACAAAATAGATAAAAAAGGTGATATTGTAATCTGCAATCTTTTTTTATTGCCAGATCTGTTCAAAACAGTAGGCACTGTTTTGTTGAAAATGCCAAGAAGCAGGATTTCCTTAAAGACCCAGAATATCAAGTACTTCTACAATGGTTTGACTACACAGAGAAGAATTTAGACACCAGTTTAGACCTCATTGGTTGGTTACTATTTACTTCTTATTCATTTCATCTTAACACAAAATAAGTCAACATTTTATTCGGCCATGGTGTTCGGTACACATGTGACTGAATTACACCTTATTTTATTTTTGTCAACCGAGCACAAAATAAATTATAAATATTTATTAAGCACCTAAAGAAATTTTGAAATGCTACCAAGATGTGAACCTGTAGTGTATGTAAGCCTGTATAAAAAGAAGCTTTTCCTTGATTCATAATGTTTTTTTTTATAGAATAGGAAGGCGGACGAGCATATGGGCCACCTGATGGTAAGTGGTCACCAACGCCCATAGACATTGGCATTGTAAGAAATGTCAACCATCGCTTACATCACCAATGCGCAACCAACCTTGGGAACTAAGATTTTATGTCCCTTGTGCCTGTAATTACACTGGCTCACTCACCCTTCAAACCGGAACACAACAATACCAAGTACTGCTGTTTTACAGCAGAATATCTGATAAGTGGGTGGTACCTACCCAGACGAGCTTGCACAAAGTCTCTACCACCAGTAATTATGGATAAGTCATGATATTGACCAATGCTTAATTTAGTGTCAAAGTTGTTTATTTGTCATTACTCCTCTTACTGTTGGAACAGGCTATACATTGAATTGTTACCAACAGCGAATTTGCCAAAGTATCTGCTCAGTAGGGTAAAACTGGTTTAAAATCCTGTTGCAAGACTTCACCCACACATTCATATGGGTCAAGTTAAATAAAACCTTGTAATAATGGATAACTAGAGTTGTTTAAAACAATAAATAAGATAAAACAATGTCAGTACCAAAATAAATAATAAAACTACTCCATAAGGATTGTTTTTTTCCAATTTCCAAAGATTATCATGTATTTTATTTTTTTAAGCCAAACGTGCCACCATTACTAACAACCACAGACATGGACTATTTATAATATGTATTAAAACTCAAACGAACCCAATTCAAGACTCATTACATTTGCTAATATAAAAATATATGTAAATATTTAAGGTATGCTTCTATTAAAGTAATTATTACTTTACAAAAGAGCAATATTTTATTAAGAGTTTGTAATATTGCATATACACTAAAGCATAATTAAAAATCATTTTAATATTGCAGTTTATTTACGAACAACACCTAAAACAGTTTGGGAGAGGATGATGAAACGCGGTAGAGCTGAGGAATCTGAAGTGCCACTAGAGTATTTAGAACAAGTATGTCAATTACAACTTCACTTTTAAAAAATATGTTATGATTATATTTTCAAGCCAATCTTTAGTTATTTGCTTACTGACTTGCTCGTGTTCCTTTTGTTTGGGGTTGTCGAAGATTCTCTAAGAAAAGTTACTATTCATGTATTAAAGCATTAATTTCATTCATATATGAGTTTATGCTTACTTGATGACTGACCCTGAGATATACTTTTTCTGGTTGTTAAGGCACTGACATATTGTTTCTCGGGTATGCTTTTTCTGGCAATTACTACACAGATTGAATGACTTATCAAATTCTAGTCCATTCAGATCTATACAAAAAGCTTAAAATTATATATTTAAGCTTAAAAGCATAAAACACATAACGAAAAGCTATTAACAAACAAGAAAAATACAAAGATATTTGGGACTTCATTGTATTACTTCTGATTCATGAACTTAAATTATTTAATTACAATACATTTAACACTAAATTAAAAATCTTCCAGGTTCATGAATCCTATGAGAACTGGCTGAGTTCCCCTGACGTTGGCTGCGAGGTGCTGACGATTGACGCCGACAGGAGCATAGAGAATGTTGAAAAAGATTTAGAACGATACAGTTATAAAATATTAGGTGGTAATCACACTAACTAATATATATATACAATTTATTAACATTTAGATACTTTATATTGACTTGATAGATAACAAACAATGATCTAAACGAATATTATAGGGGTGGATAGTCTCTATGTTCCAAAGAACTCAACTCAGAAACTAGTAGACTGGTTTGAAAAATTTTTGTATTAGATTTACTGGTGGTAGAGATTTGTGCAAGCTCGTCTGGGTAGGTACAAATACTCATCAGATATTCTACCGCAAAACAGCAGTACTTGGGATTGTTGTGTTCCGGTTTGAAGGGTGAGTGAGCCAGTGTAATTACAGGCACAAGGGACATAACATCTTAATTCCCAAGGTTGGTGGTGCATTGGTAAGGTAAGTGATGGTTAACATTTCTTACATGCCAATGTCTATGGGCGTTGAAGACCACTTACCATCAGGTGGTCCATATGCTCGTCCGCCTTCCTATTCTAAAAAAAAATAATTAAGAAAGGTTATATTTAAAAAATTGATGTTACAACTACATTGAAAGGAGCAGGAGCAGCAAGCTAATGTTATTTAATTTATAAGCACAAATGGTTATATACTTGCATTAAGGCAGGCATGTATAAAAATATATATTCAACTAGTAATGTTATATGGCTCTATATGAATTATGTACTAAACATTAACCAATATTTTTAACTATATAAAATAATAAATAAATATCGTTTTTATATAACAGACATTTATTTATACAGACTATAATATAATTAGAAATATATATGAATGTGCAGAAGCTTATTTTGTGATCTATTGCTTGTCAATTTTAATGTTATTGTAATTGTAACATCACGAGTGAGGCTATAGTGTTTGGTCACCATGTGCAAGATATTAAATGCCTGTGGTTTCTGAAACGCTAATTAATGTCCGATTTACTAATATGATTGAATACTGAACGCTCATTGGTCTATTGCGTCATGCCGTCAACCAATCATGTATAAATGTTTGACAATAATCATTGTTTCAATACACTGTATTATAATTTTTTTGTGGCTATTTATTTTCCCGTGACGCGTGTTTTGATCAAATATATTATTATGAGAATATATTTGCCCGCCATTATTCTTTTAAATAATATAAACAATATTGATAAAGTCTTATTACAATCAAATATATGTAAGATGAATTAAATAAAATTATTGTTAGAATATTTATACAAGTTATGTCTATAGATAACTCAAAGAACAATACCTTGGCCTATTAGTAGTAGTTTAGTCATATTTAATTGAACTTAGTATTTTTAAAACAATATAATTAGATATATTTATTAAAAATTCACGGCCTTAATTATAAGCGTTGCTTAGCGAATAATTAGTTAAACAATGCTGTCTTCTTCTTTCGAATGTCAAATCAATGATGACTGAAAGGGAGAAACCAGTGTTTCACTAAGCAAAGTTTATAAGTAAGGGTCGTCACACTCGGGCCACAATGACAAAACGCCGCCACCGGCTTATTTCCTGTAGTTCATACATTTACATGGACTCCGCTCACACGTTTGACACCGGGTGGCCGCCACACGCTACAAATCGTCGCTGCTTGCTTCTTACTCACAAAACGCCGCCATACGCCACTCGCGCGATTCTCCACCCCTCTTTCCCTTACCTCAGTTAACCTGTTCGAGTCGAAGGCAATGCACGCATATATATATAGGTTAAAAAAAGTAGCAGCCACCGACTGCAAATGTCAACTACCGGCCACAAGTGGCTATCGCGCGCTTTTGTCGCCACATCTAGCTTCTCGTGGCAGCGTTTGTGGCTGTCGCGTGTGTCCCGGGTGCGGTGACCCTAAAGCTGTAAATATTTTGACTAAATGTTGACTAATCTGATATTTTTTTCACTGAAATTGTTTTAATTTTAAAATAAATAATTGAAATACAAATGGTTTTTTTAAACTAGCTACTCACCCCAACATCGTACTACCAAAATTATGGCTCCATATTATTTTTAAATGAAGAGATATAAACAAAAAACAGATAGAATTTGTTTTATGTTAGTTCAAGGTATTATCGATTTTTTTTTTTTTTTTTTTTTTTTTTTTTTTTTTTTTTTTTTTTTTTTTTTTTTATAGAAAAGGAAGGCGGACGAGCATATGGGCCACCTGATGGTAAGTGGTCACCAACGCTCTTAGACATTGGCATTGTAAGAAATGTCAACCATCGCTTACATATCCAATGCGCCACCAACCTTGGGAACTAAGATTTTATGTCCCTTGTGCCTGTAATTACACTGGCTCACTCACCCTTCAAACCGGAACACAACAATATCAAGTATTGCTGTTTTGCGGTAGAATATCTGATGAGTGGGTGGTACCTACCCAGACGAGCTTGCACAAAGCCCTACCACCAGTAAAGTATTATTGATATAGATATTATTGTTTTCCACTCGTACGTAAAAAAATAATACTTCATATGCTAGAAAAATTTATAGTGTAAGATTTACCTACATGATAATTGCTTACGACCGTCGAAGTCCAAAGACGCGCGCTGAATAAAGCGTGTAAAATTCTTACTATAATCTATTCCAATGAAAGTAGGAAAGAAAGTTTTTAATCCTACCAAGACTCAAGCATGTTTGTTCACCGCCAAGAGGAGTCCATTCCACCTGACTCCGACTTTCCGAAGTGTATCTGTACCCATCACCGACAGTATTGACCTTCTAGGAGTTACCTTAACATCCAAACTCAATTTGGGCAATGCATTGAATCCAAAGCTAAAACTGCTGGCAAAAAACTTGGTATCCTCAATAAGGTCAAACAGTACTTCAAACCGGAACAGCTTCTGACCATATATCAAGCTCAAGTCAGATCGTGCATGGAGTACTGCAGCCATTTATGAGACGGCTCTGCTAAGTACCAGCTTGAAGCTTTGGATTCAGTGGATCGTCGTGCTAGAAGGCTCATTGGCGACCAGACACTGGTCGCAAAACTCCAGACCTTGGAACACCGTCGTAAGGTTGCCTGTCTGTCGGTTTTCTACAGAATATACTTCGGAGAGTGTGCCCAGGAACTATTTAATTTGGTTCCTTCTTCACCTTTTTACCATAGAACTGCGAGGCATCGTAAAGATCTGAACCCGTACGTAGTTGACGTATCTAAGACACGTACGAAACGATTTGCTTCCTCGTTTCTGATACGCACCGCTAAGATCTGGAATACCCTCCCGACCTCCGTTTTTCCCTCCACCTACAATATGGGTACCTTTAAATCTAGAGTGAATAGGCATCTTCTAGGCAAGCGCGCTCCATCTTAGACTGTATCATCACTTTCCATCAGTTGTGATAACAGTCTAGCGCTAGCTTATATATTTAAAAAAAAAAGTAAATAAGCAAATTTTACCTTGCATTTACTTGATATAAGACATTTGAGTTAGACTAGTGAGAAAAAAATTATTGAGCGAGTGGGTTGATGAATGAATGATAAAGTATGGAACGATGTATTGCGTAATTTTATATTAATTTTAATAGATAATTACGGGTACAATAAAAAAAAAAAACAATTATTAAACAAAAATTTAATCAGATTCTGTTTCTGAGGTTTCAACAGTTACAATAAATTTGGTATGGTCAGACGTCAGATGGCAGGATGTCATCTAATTTTTTTCATTTTCTCTTCCTTTTTTATCACTTGTTCAATGCATCGCAACAACTTATTTTATTCAACAAATTTACAGCCTCATGGAGCAGCTTCATCACCTCTATCACTTTAAAAGTTTTATTGCGTCGACCAATAAAGATTTGAGTTGGGCTCAAATTAGCTCGATAGGGTTAAGCTCACAGTGGTATTTTTTATTTTTTTTTATAGAATAGGAAGGTGGACGAGCATATGGGCCACCTGATGGTAAGTGGTCACCAAACGCCCTTAGACATTGGCATTGTAAGAAATGTCAACCATCGCTTATAGCCAATGCGCCACCAACCTTGGGAACTAAGATTTTATGTCCCTTGTGCCTGTAATTAAACTGGCTCACTCATCCTTCAAACCGGAACACAACAATATCAAGTATTGCTGTTTTGCGGTAGAATGAGGTATGGAGAAAGACGACAAATTACGTACTTAAAGTGAGCGAGCGGGCAAGAGTATATGTCGCTCGCCCGTCTCGCTCTTGCTCAATCAGCCGATAATACTGCGTCTTTATTATTGGAAGAAATTATCTATGAATTTGTAAATCATTTTCAAAAATATCTTTAACTTTAATACACTTCTACTTTATTTTATGTTAATTGATATTTTTAAACGGTTTATAATTGATAGAAATGCGGACGAACAAATTGTAAATATTTAAATAATATAAAATATTTTATTGTATTAATGCTATTTTTAAAATTTTGTATATACAATCACGCTAATATTAAATAAATTCATTCGAATTCAAGAAGCAAGAAAGTATCATTTCTCTGCCTACCAATGAAGAATTTAACTACAAGCTAGGGCCATGAAACCCTACTATACTTTTTTTTTTTTTTCGAAGTGAGTAATACTGTTGGCCTTATTGGCCTCTACAGCGTCACCGGGCGGGATGGGCGAGTTTAACTCAGCCGGATGTTGGGAGCCACACAGGGCTCAAGAGAGACGGGCGTCCTAAGGGTGCCTCCTGCGAGGCCGGACCTCGGCTTAGGACTCCGTTGAAATCGGGAGGGGCCCTACTATACTATTTCATTTGAATTTTTTGTATGTTAAACAAAATATTGCACACGTTAAAATATATGTAAAACCAGTTTGAGTAAAAGTCATAAACGAGATGTTGATTATTTATTTATCACATAATTTAATAATCCTAATTAAGGTTCCAATTCGCATGTTTGACTTGCAATATTGAACCTTATACCTTTAAACTAAGAGCGGTTGTTGTTTAACGGTAGAGATGATCCGCTCTGATGTTGGATGCTATCTCACTCTCCCACTTGTCACCGTTTGAAAGTAACTTCTCCTTGTTGTAGAGAAGTTCCTCGTGAGTTTCGGTCGAGAACTCAAAGTTCGGACCCTCGACTATGGCGTCTACTGGACATGCTTCCTATTAGAAAAAGCAAATTTTATGGTAAAACATGACATTAAAGCCTATAATTATCCCACTACAGGGCTAGTTTCCTCTCTTTGAGAAAAATGTTTAGGGCTTATTCCACAACTCGGCTTCATTGCGAGTTGGTTGATACAGGTATGACAGAATATTATTCAATACATGCAAGTTTCCACATGACGATTTCCTCCACCATCGAGTGCATCGAATTATAAACCCGAATAAAATCTTAGTGAAATTAGCCTGGGATAGAACTGCCAATCTTCAGTTAAAACATACTAATTACTCAGGTCAGGTCAGTCATCTCCTCATTATTCATGATTATAGCATATTGACTGGCATAAAATTTTGAACTTGTCATTTAAGCAATCACAAACACACTCACAAAAATCTCATAAGTTTATCATAATTGCAAGTTAATCGAGAAAATGGAACTATTTATAGGGTTGCCAATTGCTATACCATGTTTAGATATTTACTGTCTTCGAATGAGTACAGCAAAGTCACACAAAGTCCTTGCAGAGATTATATTATTGTTTTGAATCTGTTCAATTTTTTATTTTAATCTGACAATTCTAATTGTAGTTTCATTTCTACTCAATCAAACCGTTTTATAAATATTTGTCGCTTTTGAATATAAAATAAATCACCTGACAGAAACCGCAGTAAATACATTTTGTCATATCAATATCGTATCTGGTAGTACGACGTGAGCCATCTTTGCGTTCCTCTGCTTCAATTGTAATTGCCTGTAATGAATTGAGTACAATTGAATATAAAACAATGAATATAACTTTGAAACAAGCATTTATATTGTGGTTGGTATCGTAAAAATAAATTAAATGTGATGTGGATTCTTATCTAATAATAAAATAACTTCACTATTTCACAAATAATATTACATACAGTAACAATAACAGCCTGTTAATGTCCCACTGCTGGGCTAAGGCCTCCTCTCCCTTTTTGAGAAAGTATAGAGCTTATTCCACCATGTTGATCCAATGCGGGTTGGTGGAATTCTGCCACATGTGTATGTGGCAGAATTTCAGTGACATTAGATACATGCAGGTTTCCTGACTATGTTTTCCTTCAAAATTGAGCACATGAAAATTCAGTGGTGCTTGCCCGGGTTTGAACACACGATCATCGGTTAAGATTCATGCGTTCTTACCACTGGGTCATCTCGGTCCATATTACATAAATCAACTAAATACAAAATATATTTTTTTTTATTAGGCCGGCTGGCAAATAAGCCTTAGTGGTGATCACTTGCATCACTGAATATTCATTTTGGCTTTTCAGATTTCTTTTATCCCTCAAATTAGACACCACTAACAGTGGTAAGAACACGTGAATCTTCACCGATGATCGTGGGTGCAAACCCGGACAAGCACCACTGAATTTTCATGTGCTTAATTTGTGATTATAATTCATATCGTGTTTTACGGTGAAGGAAAACATCGTGAGGAAACCTGCATGTGTCTAATTTCACTGAAATTCTGCCACATGTGTATTCCACCGACCTGCACTGAAGCAGCGTGGTGGAATAAGCTCCAAACCTTGTCCTCAAAAAAAAAAAGGAGAGGAGACCTTTAGCCCAGCAGTGGGACATTCACAGACTATTACGGTTACGGAACAAAGAATTGATGTCAAGGATAAAAATACCATGAGTTGGCATGTGGAATGGATGTCGAACAATTATTCTTTTAAAATTCTAGTTTTATGTGTGACAATTGACTTCTTAAGTATTGTAAATAAAATATTAAAAAAAGTCATAAATTTAAAAAAGGCACCTGAGCTGGACAAATTGCTTCACATAACTTGCAGGCAATGCATCTTTCTTCACCGGAAGGATAACGACGCAATGCATGCTCTCCTCTGAATCGTGGTGACAAAGGTCCCTTTTCAAATGGATAATTGATAGTTGCTGGCTCCTGGAATTTTTAAAATAAAAAAAACTTTTTTATAAACTATACACAATATTTAAATAAAGGCATACAATTACTAAATTCTGATCAATTAATCTTTGAACTAAGCATGTTACTCATAAGAAAATTGGAATAACACCACAGATGCAAAACTATGTATAAATAACTACTCCAGTTATATTAAGCTACTAATTTAAAAAAAAAGTAGAAACAGTAATAACTAATAATAAAATTTGGTTATCAAACTAATGATTGTACTCAATTGTAAGTCCCATTTTATTTACAAGAGTATATTACATACCTACTTTATATAAAAAGTTAGTATAAAATTTACCTTAAAAATATGAGCTAAAGTAACAGCAAAACCTCTTGCCAGTTCAGTCCAAAACAATGTCTGTGCCGCCCTGTTGGACATTTCTTTGAAACTCATGTCTGGATCTTCAGCATTAACATATTTAAAGCCAGGGACGTTAGGTGGGTATACTTTTTCAGTTTTGCCTTCTTGACTAGAACTGGCATGACGAAGTAGCATACCACTTGCACCAGACGTTCGCACTGAAAAGAAATAATAATAACTTTTTAAACTATGCCTATACAAACCTAAGCTATATGTTAAGGTTCTAATTAAAAAAAAATGTAAGCACACACAAAACACAGTTACAAATTATAAGGTAATACAAAATTTATGCATAATTCATACTGTTGTTATGTCTATTTATGTTTTTAAAAAGGTTATAAATACCGTTGCGTAACAATCAAATTTTAATACACCAAATATGATTTTTACTGTGCTGAACTGAGCCTATGTAATAAAAGCAGAAATAAAGTTTTACCTCGAGTAGATAATGAAAACAATTTTACTAAGGACATTTTGTTTTTTAATTAAAAAACTTGCGACTTCTAAATCCAATCAATTGAATGTCAAACTCTGTCAGATGTCCATTTGACAATTAATTTGTAAAAATCAACATCTAAGCAACTCTCGTAATGTCACGTATCAATGTTCAATACTCATACCAACATAAAATCACTAAGACAAATTAATTTTTATTTATTTAATGCTAATCTAAAAAAAACTTATTTAAGTGTCGTTTTTTTCCTTTTTGTCGCTTATTAGTTATTAGACATAATATAGCACTTTAAGTAAGTTTTATAAATACAATAATAAAGAGGCGCAAATATCCGTCTACTAAGCCAATCTAGATGACCGGTTGATTTCTTATGTATTCAATTAATGTTATTTATACAAAAATAATATATTTATATATCATATCATATAAATATTTTATTTATATATATATATTATGTATATATTATACTTACATATATATTTATATTGTTAAAACATACATAAAATTTAAATTTTTGAGTATCAAAAAAACAAACAATGATTATTGTGAATTTACGATTTAATCTGTGAAACTGTCACAACGTCAAAAGCAAAACATTGCATTAGTGTGACGTTTACAAATTCCTCTCGGAGTGTCGTAAATTTGCAAAAATTCGCCACGCAGCATGGGAGATGCGCCGGCTACAGAAATGGACTCTAATATACCTAGTCCCGAGAGCGATGTCCCTACTGAATTGGTAAAATAATCTTGCGTTGGTTTAGGTTTATATAATTTTTATTGATGTTGATAAAAGTGTATGGTTTTCGCTAGGACCGGCCTTTTGGGGGGCTGGAATTCCAGGTTTCTGAAGTAGTTGGAAGGCTAGAAGCCGGCGTTAATGCCCAAGATGTCGAAGAAGAGGAAAAAAAACCGGAAACTAGAAAAATTAGTACTGGATTTTTCGAACCAGAAGAAATGGCTATGGATGATATCTTAAAAGTTTTGGAAGATCTTGTTTTAAAAACTGATCCAAGTTGTGAGAGTATGGAGCCCCCATTATTACCGACTGATGCTGTAACGCGAGCAGCTATCTTGTCTCATAGCATATCCGCCTTATTTGCACGATTAGAAAGAAGTCATGCAGCCAGACTTGGCGCTCATATAGCGAGCGAAACAACGCGCTGGATGTCTCATATGTTCAGGTAATTAAAACCTATTTTTATTTTTTAATAAAATTGTCATAAAAATAATCATAAGATACAACTTAGGCATTTATTGTGAAAGTTTTTTTTTTCAAATAACTAGAGAACTGAGAAAGAAAGTTATTTTTATTATATATTTAAAAGTTTATACACTAGAATAATTATCACAATCTACTTTGTTAGCATATAAACATTTTACTACCAATAATCTTATCCAGATTTAATTGAAACTCAAGGTAATTGATAATAGTTGCCATAAAGTGATTGTGTGTTAAAATATACATAACAAATAATTTTATATTGTTAATAATCTTGTTATTTTTTATATTAAATTATTACTATTGTTTTTTTTTTTAATTTAAAAATCTCAAATGATTAAAATAAGAACCATGTTTCACAACCAAAAAATTGGATTAAAAATGGTTGTTTTATACTTATATTTAGACCTTTTGGCACATAGCATGAACTTTTAAAACTTATAACATTTTTTTATAAATGTGCTAATCAAACTATTTAAAAAAAATTTTAACATTATATTAAATTATTTCTTTTGTTCATTCATATTTAATCTCCACAAACCAAAAAAACATACCCATTACCCATTTTTTAAATTATTCGCTATATATATAATCATATACATTATGTTTTTTTATGTTATCAATGAATTTCAAATCAACTATTTTATAACAATATTTTTTATAAACTAAACAGTATTATATAATAGACATAACCACTTTCTCTGATGATTGCACACATATTGACTATTTTTAAATTTAAAGGATTAGTCACTCACACATACAATATGTGACTTGATAACAAATTCCATATATCCCGATACACTTTTGTAAAAATACATACAACTAAACATACATTAACTCATAGTAGTTAGGAACTAGACGGGGTTACAGATTGATGCATCAAATAAAACCTCCTGCATTGTTAGTTAGTCCATGAGATTGACAGCCTTGATCATAATCTGGTCATGCATCTTATATTGAAACTATAGATAAGCTATCGATATATAATCTTTAAAGTTAATTAAATCTATGCATACATCTTGAGAAAAGTAATTGGTAACATTTACAGACATCCTTAATTTGGTTGGATTTTTTTATCCGTGTAAATGATAATTTTTTCAACAAACAGATCATGATAATAACTGCACATATTTAATACACACATGGGTAATCATTTGAAGAATTTTTTTATTATAATTTATATTACAAGGGCATATGTTAATGTTACTTTTGTTAAATTATACTATCTGCATAACAATGAATGTAATGATAAAACATATACAATTTAAATGTATTTACAATTATCTGTTGTGTGCTTATTACATAGTTAAGCATATAACATATACAATCTCATTGATTTAGTTGTTAGTTTGGTATGGCTGTACATTATGAGGTCTTGGGCTCAAATTATACTGAAAACTATAATAAAAATATTTAACTATATAATATACAATAAAACAAAAATGAAACCTTTAAATTTGGTTAATTCTTTAGCGAAAAGTATATTTTTTAGTCTGTAGTTCGTACCGCCGCAAACCGCCCGGCTGAACGACCCATTGATTATAATCGCTGTTTTAAATTATTAATTGATTTCAATCATCTAAGTTCTGATTGTATTCCCTATGTATCAAGGCAATATTCTGACTTATTTTATAAACGCACACATTTATCTACAAAACGTAGGAACATTAAATTTGGAAGCGAATTCTGTATCGTACTGTAGCTCATTAATTGTTTCCTAATTTTACATTGCGCTCTTTATCAACTTCATGCCATCGATCTGTTCAAAGCGTCGATTTTAGGGCATCAATACAAATAAATGTAGCGCTACGTTTACCGCGCATAGTAGCAATTCGCTTTTATATAAAATAATAAAAAACATTATTGTTTTTATAACTATAAATAAGTGGAGATGGCCCAGTGGTACGAACGCGTGAAACTTAACCGATGAACGTGGGTTCAAACCCGGGCAAGCACCTCTGAATTTTCATGTGCTTAATTTCTGTTATAATTCGTGCTTTTCGGTGAAGGAAAACATCGTAAGAAAACCTGCATGTGTCTAATTTCATCGAAATTCTGCCACATGTGTATTCCACCAACCCGCATTAGAACAGCGTGGTGGAATAAGCTTCAAACCTTCTCCTCAAAAAGAGGAGAGGAGGCCTTTAGCCCAGCAGTGGGACATTCACAGGCTGTTACGGTTACGGTACGGTACGGTCTAATTTCATCGAAATTCTGCCACATGTGTATTTCACCAATCCGCATTGGAGCAGCGTGGTAGAATAAGCTACCTTCTCCTCAAAAAGGGAGAAGAGGCCTTAGCCCAGCAGTGGGACATTTACAGGCTGTTGCTGTAACATATGATTGCTAGGCTCGTAATTGGTTATAACTATCATAATGAGTTAATAATGAATATGCTCTACTTCGTATCGTCCAACTATATTCATAAACTGTTACACTTCATTCTTCACCCACATTTTTTGTTGTAAATGTGTACGTAAAAATGTATACAGTGCTTTTGTTTATCACAAACAAGTTTGTTGTTTTTACGGAGAGTGCGTACAGATGTTAGATGTCGTAATATCAGTTTCCCTTCTAGTAATGTTATGTTAAGACATCTTTCCCTAATTTATTTATCCGCATAGCTAAGGCGTGGAATGTTCCGTCTGTGTTTCTTAAAATTATTTTTCATTATATCATTGTATTGTAAAGAGTAAAAACCATTTCTAGGCAAGCGAGTTTCGTCTTAGACTCCATCCTCACTTACCATCACGGCAATCAAAAAAAATATAAATAACACAGTTATACAAGAATATATATTTTTTAATAATAAGAATACAAAGACCTGTTGCCGTCGGGACATGCTAATTAGACATTTTAAAATGGAAATTTGATTTGGGCGATTTTTGTACAAAAATAATACAAATATACTTTTTTTTACAGATTAACAGATTACAATGCATATTATCATCAAGAACAAATGGAGGGTCTCGTGCGAGTTACGAGGATGCTTTTGCATCACAGATACCCCCGATATCTCGAAGATGGAGGCAAGTGCAATGCATATATTTATTGTTAATTTTATCATAGAATCTAGTGATATGCGCCTGGATCTCTTGCCGTGAAATAACATCCGCTGAATTCTAATGTTTGATAAGGAAATTTTACTAAAGCGCGTTATACGTATACCGCTTTATCTGTTTATTCATTAACTCAACGTTTATCAATTCTAATCTATATAACTACATATATTCCGTCATTTTCCTTTGGCATACTTTACTTTATAGGTAGTTCCTAATTTCAGATTTTTTTTTATATAGAATAGGAAGGTGGACGAGCATATGGGCCACCTGATGGTAAGTAGTCACCAAACGCCCTTAGACATTGGCATTGTAAGAAATGTCAACCATCACTTATATAGCCAATGCGCCACCAATCTTGGGAACTAAGATTTTATGTCCCTTGTGCCTGTAATTACACTGGCTCACTCACCCTTCAAACCGGAACACAACAATATCAAGTATTGCTGTTTTGAAGTAGAATTTCTGATGAGTGGGTGGTACCTATCTTGCTTGCACAAAACCCTACCACCAGTAAAATATTACCCGTATTTCTCACTAGCTCCCCTTTGTGTAGTTGTTGAACTAATATCAAGCAGGTCTCATTTCCTTTAAACTACATTTATTTATCGTTTCATCTTCAATATACAAGATATTTTCTTTATATTAATTCTAATATTTTTTTTAGATTCAATTTTTGTATTGTTTTGAATTTTTCTTTAATTATATTATTTTTTTTACAATCAGTTTTGATATTTCACATATACTATATGACCTGTGACAGACACATTTTTTTTAAAACAATATTATGTTGTCGGCTTAGCCTCAATAGCCCAACGTTATACGGTCCGCCCAGCGGGCGTGAAATGTACTGGTTCGATAATGATGACTCATGACCCCTTCATGACCATTTTGTCTACAATCATTCTCTCTCCTAATCAGTAATTCCTTCAAAACAATGTTAGTTTTCTTTGTAATAGAAAGAAATTAATTAAATTGAAAAAAAAAATGTATTTTAATATTTTTTTATTTCAAGTATTTTTTTAGACAGCGACAGTTCGTGCTGCCAAAAGTCGCATTGGATGTTTTTTTTTTGGATTTAATATTAATATATATCACTTGTGCCGTGTTATTGTATATAAAACAATGCACAAATTTTTAAGTGTTTTAAATAGATATCGTTAATTTCAGCGTTGGCGTTTGCAAGCCGACTCCCATCTATATACAGTTGCGTAGCGAGTCCTCTGGGTGTGGTGCAACATCTCTGCAGGCAGCTTGGTCTGCCGCTCGCTTGTGTGAGACCTGTTCCAGTTTGTGCAGATGGTGAGTGCTTATTAACTGGCTTTCGAGTGCCGCGTGTTAAATGAGTTAGGTATAAAAAATATCCTATATTATTTCTCGTGATTCAAGCTTGCTTCATACAAAATGTCATTAAAAAATATTCACTAGTTTAGCCGTGAAAGCGTAACAGGCAGATAGAGTTACTTTCGAATTTAAATATCAGTACACTTTGATGTCGCTGCCGAGTGAAACATATAAATTACTATATAATTTAGTACGGCGGAAAAAGTATTAAAACAGTCTATCGCACTAACAAGAAATATTATCAAGAAAGAAACGCACGCTACTATAAGAGCAAGGATTTTAAATATATAAGAAAAAAACATATTAATAGACGAATTGAGAACCTCATTCTTTTTTGAAGTCGGTTAAAAAACAATCACATCCAGGTAAAGGTATGGATCTGGAGGCCCTGGAGCGGCTGTGCGCGGAGGACGCGGCGGCGGGGCGCACGCCGCTGCTGGTGCTGGGCGAGGTGGGCGGCCCCCCGCTGGGCCGCGGCTGCCCGCTGGGCGCGCTGGCGGCGCTGTGCGCGCGCACCAACACGCACCTGCACGTGCGCGGACACGCACTCGCGCTGCCCGCCGCCATGGGCCGGGACGAGGTGCGTCGCCCACATTAATACTTGCTATACATAAGTCAATCTAATTATACGAATCTTGACTACAAAATTAATATGACTTTTGTTTATGCATATTTATGGCCTGACATTTTTTTATAATGTAATAATTGATTTTTATAGCTTTTAATAATAAACTTGAATAGTTTACTTTATTTACAATGTAAAAGTGAAGTCAACTTTATAAATGTATATAAAAAGTTACAAAGTTAAATGACGTGAAATATACATGAATAAAATATTTTTATTATTGCAGACTTATAGCATAGCCGACTCGCTCACGTTAACGCCCGGACCTTGGTTCGGCGTTCCCGGCTTGCCGACTGTTGTATCCTTTCAAAATTACACTTTTTTTTTATTTAATATTTCATTGAAAATATCTGGACAAAAGTCGTCATGTTAACAGCTTGGAGCTCATTTCTCGAAACTAAAGTAGTAAAGTAACAAAATACTAATACATAAGATAATCTAAGCAAAATGTTTATTTGGTTTTGTTTGGCCAAATTATTTCTCTGCCAAATTTGTTTACAAGTTGCAAATAAATAATAAAAAGAGTTATATCAGAAGTATGTCATTATATATGTACATACGTCGCTTGATTGAGTAAAACTGGTGCAACGCTAGCTTTGCGTAGAGCGAGAGGAGAGAGGCGCCAGGTGGCAAGGGACGCTAAAATGACCAAAAACAATTTCCAGGGGGGTATATAAGTTTTGTTTGCATTGTTTGATTTTTATAAATGAAATTATTATTTATATAACATTAATTGTAATGCAATTTATGTGAAATGAAAGCGTCAATCCGTGGCCGCTGAGAGACAATCTCGCTCTATTCTTTTCTTTTAATTTGTTGAAATATTTTCTTAAAAATAATTACAGACATTTTACAAAATACCAGAACCGTTAACAGCAAACGAACACTCGAAAGGAGTGAATTCGGTGAGTTTATCGAATATTTTACTACTAACCATTTAGTCAGTAAAAGCAATACATTATTATACAAAAATAAAGTTAAACTATAATATTTCATTTATAGACCGTACTAGAGGGTTAGTTAGATACACGCAGAAAATAAAAAAAAATAACTATATTTTAAATTATTTAATAAAAAAATGTCATCAATGTATTTTTCAAACTCGTACAATTTAGACGTGAAAATATATACATAGAGCTGTTCGTTAAATCGCGACTTCAGGAGGAGAACGCTTATAGCAGTGGTTATACGAGTGGTAGTAACGTTGGGTCCCCGCAGTCGGGCAGCCGCGAGGGCGCGCTGGCGGCGCTGGCGGGGCTGTCGGCGGGCGGCGCGCGGCTGGGCGCGCTGCCGCTGTGGACGTGCGCGCGCGCGGCCGGCGCCGCCCGCCTGGCGCGCCGCCTCGCGCGCGCCTTCCGCGACGCGCGCGCCGCACGCGCGCTCGTCGCCAGCGCAGACCTCAAGATACTGGTGACTATTCCATTTCATTCTAGTGCTTTCTGTTAAAAGTCGAGACGGCCCAGTGGTAAGAACGCGTGAATTTTAACCGATGAACGTGGGTTCGAACCCGGGCAAGCACCTCTGAATTTTCATGTGCTTAATTTCTGTTTATAATTCATCTCGTGCTTTCCGGTGAAGGAAAACATCGTGAGGATGCATGTGTCGAATTTCATCGAAATTCTGCCACATATGTGTTTGTAACCAACCGCCAACCTATACTATAACAAAAAGTAAGTAACAGCCTGTAAATGTCTCACTGCTGGGCTAAAGGCCTCTTCCCTTTTTGAGGAGAAGGTTTGTAGCTTATTCCACCACACTACTCCAATCCAGGTTGGTGGAATATATAATTATTAATACTTGCTTAAATCCCTCTCAATGTTTACGAACAAAAGCGACCATTTTCTTTTGGTCCATTTTATCAGAAAAGTATCAGTTATATATCAAACTTTTTTTTGTTAACGGAATTATTTATACTTTTTTTTTTCATTTTCAGAGTGACAGACCTGGAGGTGACGAACCTCCCAACGTCGGTTTAGTTGTAAGTAATTAATTTATATTAAATAAACTTCATACATATAGTTATCCTTTCATATTGATATCTCAGTACGAAGAATTTATTTTATTTATAACAAAAAATCTGGTAATATGTTTTATTATTGACGAGCCAGTTGGCGTGGTTAGTGGATGCCTTTCACGCCGAAGGTTGTGGGTTCGATTCCCACCCAGGACAGATATTTGTGTGCATGAACATGTCTGTTTGTCCTGAGTCTGGGTGTAATTATCTATATAAGTATGTATTTACAAAAGAAAAATAGTATATGTAGTATATCAGTTGTCTGGTTTCCATAGTACAAGCTTGATTTGGGATCAGATGGCCGTGTGTGAATAATGTCCCAGGATATTATTATTATTATTTTATTTCATTTCGACCAACCAAACGGAAACTAATGTATGTGTTTACGCCGAACTAATATCGGGAGATCAAACGGTAAACGAAACTAAAGTAAAGCTTTCCTCTGTTCACACAACTATAATTTATTTAATCATTTTAATATAATCACTTCCAATACTATACATCAGTCGCGAATCTAAACATCGCGATTCAGGAATGTGACAGATTCAATCAACGCCATCTATCGTTGCCTAGTAGTAATATACGCTGTTATACACAAATGTGATGATGATTGAATGAAACCTCGAATTGATCTTTTTAAAAAAAGAACACCAAATCATACAAATTGATGTAAATGATTCACTCAATTACTCTTAAAAATTCAAATAACACAATCGAACACATTCAACACGAATGGTCAACCTTTCTGTCAAAAACAAAATGGCGGTTTTAAATAAGCGCGCGTATTTTGTTTTTTTTTTTTTAATAGTGCCTTTGTAGGACCATGAAATCTAACTATATTATTAATTTTAGGAAGCAGTTAGCCAAGCGTCAGCGTGTGTAGCCTTCCAATTCGCCCCACCGGATGTAGACAAACCGCCAGCGTATTACGATAAGCTAAATTCTTGGTTAGGACAAGTGTTACAAAGAGAGGCGGATATGGTGAGTTATTTATTGGATTAATCATTTACGGCCTTGCTTATTATTAAAGTTGTTTAGCGGGTGATTAATTAAACAATACATTGTCTTCTTTTTTTTAAATGTCAAATCGGTAATGACAGAAAGAGAGAAATCGATGTTCAACTAAACAGTCGTTAAGTTAGATCATTAGATTTGAATATTAAATTATTATGATTCATGTATATTTTTCCTAACTTAAGTTTGTCTGTTATAATTAAATATGAAATACAAATATGAAATAATTTTTTGCTTGATTCTTTTATATTTAGTAAATCTAGAGAAAATGGTTAGTAGATTATTTAATATTAATTAAAGGTCGTAGTCGTCGTACATTGATCGATGTAAATACTGAATGTATTAAAAATATTTAATTTCGATCACTTGAGTGATTTCTATGTCAAATTTTAATAAAATCCATCCATCCATATATATTAATTCTAATATATATGTGAGAAATTCGAACTCTATACCATAAATATAATATTAAGTAATGTAGTCGTAATCTGTTTATGAGCGATGAATATTTGTTGAACGTTAAAGAGATATGGTATGGTATGGTATGATATGATAAGGTGAAGCGTGGGTCGGCAGATCAGCATCGAGGTGTGCGAGACGGAGGCGCACGGCGTGGTGCTGCGCTACTGCCCGCTGGAGGGCGCGGCGGGCGCGGGCGCGGGCGGCGCGGGCGGCGCGTGGGCGGGCGCGCTGGACGCGCAGCTGGCCGTGCTGCGCGCCACCGTCGCGCTGCGCGAGCCCTTCCGCCGCCGCCTCGCCGACCACCCCACCCTGCGCCTCGTGCGCGTGCCCGGCTGGGCCGGTCAGTCACTCTACCCTTATATATACGTTTTATATACGTTACTGCTATTGGTCTGCCCGTCAGGCTTCCGCCCTTGGATGTGGAACTTCTAAAGTTGAGTGCCTAAGTGCACAGAGCGATCCAATCAACCGCCTTACGGTAACAGCTCGTGAATGTCCCACTGCTGGGCTAAGGCCTCCTCTCCCTTTTGGGCAGAAGGTTTGGAGCTTATTCCACCACACTGCTCCAATGCGGGTTGGTGGAAACCGCCTTACAATACGTCTTAGTTTCCAAGGTTACTTGGTGTCACATTGACGATGAAAGGAATGGTTAATATTATTTATAGCGCCAATTTTGTTTATTAATTATTTTTTTATAATAAATATTAATCATGTTACTTATTAAATTAAGTACATACATAAATAATTATATAATAATTTTATACATGCGATGTTTTTGTCTACATTTTAAATCTTATTATTTGTTGAATTGTTTAAAGTGTTTCAATTTTGTATTTTGTTAATTTTATAAATTCTATCGTGTTTTTTCTTTCTTTTCTTTTAATTTTTGAAACTAAAAATGTTTTATAACAATAGAGAAATGTCTCTTTTTTGTCGGGCGTTAGTAACCGCTTCACAGTATTATACTATTGCAGTTACTATCGTTCACATTTTGCTTCTGATCTTATCATGGTTTTAAATAAATTATTATTATTATTATAATGTCTATTAGCAATGGTGACCATTTCTAATTTAATAAAACAAGTGAATCTATTCTTTTTACATTCAGGTCTCGGTGGTGTTCGATACGTGCCTCCAGGGTGGGATGAGGCGTCCACTGAAGAGCTTAATTCTCTTAATCGACAGCTGGTCGAGACATTAAGGGCCACGGACGGTGCCTTCTCGTGTGGCGACGGCGACGACGGGATGGCTTGTGTTAGGTAAGTTTTATAAAAATATACGACCTTACTTATATATATATAATATATATATAAATATAATGTCAAATCAATAATGTCAGAAAGAGAGAGAAAACTGTCGCTAAGTAATGCTTAACCGACTTAACGATCGATAAATACTTTTTTTACTGTTAATAATTAATGAAATATAATTCAACAGCTAATTGTAGTTTATTAATTAAAAACACGTCTCACTGAATCGACTCACCGTCGACGATCAAATTACTTTAAAATGAAATGATTAAAGGAATGTATGCAATACTTTATATTTTATATATGTATGTGTTATGATAATATACAATATGAAATTAATCTTCTTAACGTACCAGGCTGTGTACCTTAATGATACCCTAAGATCAATTAACAAAACAAAGGAAGGCAACTGACATAATAATAATTAAAAATGTTGTATAATTCACATTTCAATCAAAGTGGAAAAAATTAAAAAAGGCAATAAAGAAAGTATTTATAATTTAATTTTATTTGAACTTTAATATACTTGAGAAGTGTTGATTCATAATACTTTATATATATTTCTTATAGATTTGGTATGGTAACAGCGGACACGGATGTGGACGAGCTGCTCGACTTAGTGATATCTGCGGGGAAGGACGTTGAAGAGAATTCTAAACAACTAACCGACATGACTGAAGTTTTAAAGAAAGGTATTTTTAAATTAATTTTTGAACAAACCATATAGCACTCGGCCGTATGTGGTCCTTCCCCTATGTCATGATATTACTAATGCAAAGCCAGACAAACGGTGTAAGGTGGTAAGTCGGCACGATGATGAAGTTCATTGGCCCCACAGGAATCAGCGCGGCGCAGGAGGAGCTGGCGCGCGAGGCGTGGCAGGAGGGGCTGCTGCGGCGCGTGCCCGTGGTGGGGCGCGTGGTGGCGTGGTGGGCGCCGCCCGCGCCGCCCGCCGGCCGCCGCCTGCTGCTGGCGCACGGCAAGCTGCAGACCACGGAGGACATCTACAGGTACTCGCCGCCCTATGAAACCTCTGCCGTGACTTTTAATGCTTTATTCATAGTACAGGTCGATTTACATTTGTCAGCGTGTTGCGTCGTAGACATATTACTCTACCTGCAGACGGCTGCCAGATAGACAGAAACCGTTACTGTAACTGAAATCGTAAAAAAGTGGGTTACGTTGAACTGATTTGATTCGTTTTGATGCAAAACATCCATTGGCGAGGTCTGGAGTTATCCTTGGTGGCAAACGGCATGACGGTCTCTAATGCCATCTTGCCCCTTCCCCGTCGCTGTTCTCTACTCCTTGTGTGTCATGCACACATGACGTATATTTAATATATTAATTAGATAAATATATTTATTTTATTATTGAATTAGAAGTACGCAAATTAAAATTATTAATTAAATAAAATTGTTAAATTTAAAGGGCTGTAGTCTTTATCTTCAAATGTTCGTCACCATGTGCCTGTTTTTGTAAACATTCTCTCATAACATATCTATTCTGTTGCAGACGCGTTCAAAAGAAAGAAAACGAAGAACCTGCGCGTGCGCATTCGCCCACGAGACAAAACAAACAGGAAGAGCAATAGCAGTTAACTCGTGAGTTAAAACTCACACATGAAGCTATTGTATAGCAACAAATAATAAACTTTATTGCTACGTAATAAAGTTAAAAGTATAATAACATTCTAAAAGTTTCAATGGTTAAATTTAAAGCTTCATTACAATACTTTTATGTATATAATTAAAGAATAGTCCACTGAGTGAATAAAGAAAAGTCAGCATTAATTGTATGCGATATACAAATAAATTATTTTAAGACAAACAATAAATTAGTATAACACGTGCCAAATGTCGAGAAAAGTGAAATTCTATAGAAAATTGTATAAAAAATATATATTGACAATTGATCGTTATGTTACCCAAGTATTAAGATTATAATTATGTTAGTTTTCCAACTAATCATATTTATTTGTTAGTCCGCCTTACGCAGGCAAAGGTAACTCGACAATGCAGCCTAGTGTCGGTCCTTTGAAAACTAAATTCAAACCAAAGATATGACAATAAAAAAATTAAGGATTTTCATATCATGCCTCAAGCGTTTATTTCTTTTCTGTTTATATCCAGTTTCGATTATATTTTCGAATTTTATTTGAATATTTCGGGCATGTTTGAAAACATTTATAAATGGCGGACTATCTCGTGGCATTTCATTGTGCATATCTGTTGCAATAATTAGAAATATCTTTAGAAATAAAACTTTGAGAACATAAATTTATTGAATACACATTCCTTTTACTTGAATAACATTATAACAACGCCTAAGCAAGCACAAAATCATATGATAGCATTAGAAACAAAGGTAACTTAATTTATTTATTCAAGATAATTTAAAATTTAATTAGTATTAGAAATCGTTTAAAAAAAATTTTTAAATGTTTATGCTGTCCATACTAACGTAACTCTTTATTGGCACGTGTTATACTTGCGTACATTTACTTATAAAGCTCCAGGAACTCACTGATATTGCTTGTATTTGTATATTTGATCAGATCAAGGATTTTTTTTTTAATAGAACGAATATATTTGACACAAAAAGAAAAATTAATTAAAAATCCACTTCATAACTACAAAAGTAAAATTCCTTTTTGAAATAAAGAATTCTTATTCACAAAAAACAACCTAATGTTGTTTTGTTATAAGTTGAAAATCCATTGCACATTGAATCATATTCACAAATTTTATTATTTCTTGTATAGGGCAAGTCCCATAGAAAATTAAGACTTACTACGTAGTAATAAAGCTTAAATTTGTTCAAATATTCTTGTTAATATATTTTGCCATGCCAAAACCATACGTATAAGTATGTTATATTGAAATAAATTATATAGTTTACATATTATTGTATTCTTATAGAATTATATGTGATGTAAGAAACAGCTATTGACTTCTTTTTCATATATTTTTAATTAAATATTCGGAATTTTCTTCAAATGTAAAGTATTATATTTTGTACTTTAATCTAGAATATGAATTATCACAATACATAGTTTTATTAGAAAACCAACCAAAAATTACCATTTAATACATGCATAGATAAAAAATACTACTGACATTCGTGTCCTGTCATTTTGGATGCCGCGTTAACGGTTTTGTATTTTGCTCGTAACTAAAATATTTGTAAAGGCCATTTCACAATTTTATCTTTGACAAAGTTGCTTCCCGAACTCCCGATTCACCAAACTTCCCGACTCTTAATGCAAAATTTTCTTTATAGAGGCTTATGGGTTATGTGTTTTTCATAATAAGTTAATCAATAAAAAAGTGCAATAATTATTTCGATACACTATTATCACAATGAATGTGTCGATTTAAAGACCATTCTAATGTTTGTTCTAATTCTCAATTATAATTAGATTCCGTTATCTTTTCGCACTATAGAGTAGCTAAAACGGTACACTTAGATAGTTGAGAATCGATTGAAATCTATTTTATTTATTTATTAAATCTTATTATTAGATATACAAATCGATCCGTATAAATATGACTCGCACATATAAAAAAAAAAAAAAAAAAAACAATAATTAATTATTCATATTTATCATAGCTTAAATAAATATACAATTTTCATTAGTTCATTATTCATACTGTTGAAAAATACAATACAATAATATACCGGTACAATGGAAAGTCTACATCGAATAACGCCAAAAGGTGAACACTAAGACATTTGAAAATATATATGTTCCTAAACAACACAAAATCTAAGTTGTGTCGTTTTGTCACATACCTAAAAAAATAATATGACAATATAACGGGGTCTAATTATATTATAATATATCGGTGATTTAAAAACTGTATTTATTGTAGCTTTTGTATTACAACAGAATATAAAATTAACATTAGTGTAATGTCCATAGTGAAATACAAAAATAATATAAGTAATTGTAAGTACTGCCTTAGTAATTATTAGAATTCAATGAAATAGTAATCCGATTAATTGAATTATTCATATTCATAAAAAAATATAATATTTCATTCCAAATATTTTTTTTTATTAAACAACTTATTTTAAAAGCTGAGTGCGTGACTTTTCAGTTTTGTATGTAATAGTTCTAAGCAACCATTATGTGCTAAAAGCACTTATAAAAACGCGAGTACTACAGCCGATCTCTTCACTCTTAGTGCGGTTGTATTCGCACACATACCTGCACTATAATAGCCTGGATAGTTAGCTAGTCTATGTTAAGAATGGTTTTCAAGGCCTGGAGAATTATAACTTTTAATATTTAAAAAAAACTAAAAACATATAATGAATTTAATCACTCAGTCTAATGCACAGACCAACGAAAATAATATTTAAAAAAAATACAAACAACTAGGCCCTTGATCACAAGTATGAACGTAAGTACTGCCAACACAAAAAATATAAAATAAAAATCAGTATTTATTAAAACGAATTAGAAAATAACCTAGTTATTTATTTTTAGGTTAATTCAGTATATTCCAAATAAACAAAATTTAGTTTAAAAAAAAAAACGGTGCGATAACATCTAATTCTAAGATAAAATAAGTGATACTTAGTGATTTTAATCTTTAGTATATTTAATTTTTATCTCAGGACACAATTTTAATTATAAAATGACTGTATTTTATATTAAATTACGTGAAAGTGTTTAGTTTTGGGCTAATATTACATTTATTGTAGACTAATTTACAATTTAATTTAAAATGTCTCTTAAGTTACTACTACTATATTTTGATAAGAAGCATATATATATATATATATATATATATATATATATATATATATATATATATATATATATATATATAGAGTCGCACTACCATTATAATTACAAACTATATACCAAAATGTTTAATTAAATGCTTCACTAATTAGTACAATGCATCATGAATGAATAGATTTGTAATTTCCACACAAACCTACTTATTACTTTAATTTATTTATAATAAAAACTTTTTCGACATTCAAAAAGGCAAATATGTCAGTTAAAGATCAAAATTGTTTATTTATCTTTACTCCTCTTATTGAAATTGGGTGTAAAATAATATGCGACATTTAGACTATTATTTTATTTTATTAGTTATTAATATATTATTTTAATCAAATATGCTTACTCCAAACCAGATAGTTTTAAAAATGATTTTTGTTTTATTACTTGCATTACAATACAATACAATTGTAAAACTATAACCTCTTTACTAATAAACGATGTACATTTACATTATATTTCATTCGAATGTGAAATTACTGATGCCAGAAAGAGAAAGTCAATGTCTAAATTAATCCAGTATGCAACCATTATTATTAAAGCCGTAAGTATATAGAGTAACACAGTAGTACAAATATGTATAAAGTTAATAATTTCAATAGAAAAATGTATTCAATTTTCCAATAATACTTATAATCCTTATTATTGGAAAAAGGTGTCATTTAAGAAAAAAAATGGTAATGTGTCGTAAATATTAATGTAACTATAATTTCCTATGTCAAGCAATAATTAAAAATATATAATTTAATTATTAACAAAATATTCGATTCATTAAGTTCATAAACAGAAATTAACAATAATAACTTATGACTTAGTTTCGCTTTAAAGTATATAGTTCCATAGAATATAATATACAAATAATTGTAATTTAAACACTTTAATTATATATATGATATATTTATTGTGATTTTTAATTTAAGTTTTAAAATAAAAACAAAGTTATGCAATGTTATGTCTAGTGTTTTATTTTTATAATTTATTTAATATAAAAAAAAAAATACGATTTAGCTTGAGCTTTATATTTAGTTGAAGGGATAAATTAGTAAAATTGCTAATATTAGTAAATTCCTTACAATGGGAATTACTATTATTCTAAAAAAAATACTATAATGAGCCGCGAGTGGATAGCTAGTGGAAGCCACTAAAATGCACACAAACTCAAATCACACAGTGAAAAACACTGTAATTATACAAAAATAAAAAAAATGTTTTATTTGATTTTGAGATATTTGCCGGCCTTCCCTAATTCTTGAATTGCTTATCATAATTAACAATATCTTAAGAAACACAATAAATTAAATAATAGAAAAACTATCAAGATTGCTTTGCTAATGCAATAGCGATACCGATCGAGTCGTAGTGCGTAAATACCAAATTTTGTAAAATGTTAGTTTGTGATAGGCCTCTTATCGTATCATTATTCGTAAACTTCTGCAGGCAATGTTAGCGTAGTATCTTTGTATAATTTATAACATACTAAAAGATGAGATGGCCTAGTGGTTAGAACGCGTGAATCTTACATCGGTTAAGATCAAACCCGTGGGTTCAAACCCGGGTTCAAGCACCACTGAATTTTCATGTGCTAAATTGTGATTAATGTGATTAAATTAAATCATCTCGTGCTTGACGGTGAAGGAAAACATCGTGAGGAAACCTGCATGTGTCTAAATTCATTGAAATTCTGCCAAATGTGTATTCCACCAACTCGCATTGGAGCAGCGTGGTGGAATAAGCTCTAAACCTTCTCCTCAAAAAGGGAGAGAAGGCCTTAGCCCAGCAGTGGGACATTAACAGTTACTGTACTGTATAACATACTTAGAGTACAGAAATTATCTAAGACATTTTTTTTAATAACTAATGATTTGAATATTTTAGCGGTTCAACGTCAAATCAAAATTTAATCTAAGAGTATCGGTTCTACCATTATTGTAAAATGTATTTTAAGTATTAAATAAAAATATTTTTAGTGCAAAATATATTCTTAGGCGTCATTTAAAATATTTGATTCTGCTATGCTAAGTAGCGAAATAATATTCTGTCAATGTCACGTCATTGAAATATTTAAGCTCTCATTTGATAGAACGTCAATAATTCTGCGACTGTCAATACCGCGCACCGCGCATGCGGCCAACAACTATCACGTTGGCCCAAGTAATAAAATATTTAACTTCAAAATTAATTTGAAAACTATGTTACCTTTACTAAATACACACTCCTTATGTTGTATTTTTATCATTGCAGCATTTCGTGACGCTTCACCCGCGGAAATATGTTTAATTAAAAAAATCCCAAATTATTTTCTTATATCGCCTTTATGCTACGAAAAAAAAGTCTGTCAGTCAGCTGAGCAGTCAATACAGTTATAAGCTGCACAGACACTACTTTTACTACCTTATACCTATTGCTTCGTCCGCTTATATTATAGTTAATCATGGAGTAATTATTTCGTACCATTTATTTTAATTTTTATATGACCAACTGTTGATTCCCGCCATGTTCAATGTCTTAATCCACATCAAATACCTAAACGCTATAGATATATCATAGACACAACTTGTTACACGGTTGCGAGTTGACGCCTTCGTGATTTTGGCGAGCGTTTATCTGTATTTAACATATTTATACAATTAATTTCTAAAAATGACAGTAAGAGAATTGTTTCAATATCACGTGAATATTACTTGGCGAGATGGATTGTGTGATTTTTAACATTTCTTAAAAAAATAAATGTATGCGGCTTATAAACACTATCAAACAGATAAACAATAATTATTCTCGTTAATATTTTGTTTTAAACTTGTTTGATAAATTTTATGACTGATGACTTGGCTTCGAAATAAAACTATTAGTACTATGAATGTAAGAAGATTATTCAAAAGAACTAGACAAAAAGTATTACTTTTTATATTGACAACAATATCTGGCATACTATTCTTGTGTACGGGCATGGCGACAGTATTTTTTTGGGGTCCGTCAGTCGACATATCATGTTACCTTCTCTACAACAATTATTCTTTGCCAATGTTAAGAGAAAATGAATCTTTACCAGTTAGATCTATATTTTTTATTGAACCATCATGTGTTAGTAATTTGACATCAAGACAATCTTGTGCTATTGAATCAGCTGCTAAATCGAACCCGAATTGGCAGATCAATGTCATATTTTCAGGAATGTCTTTTCAGACAGCACATAATCTCACACAGTTTAAGAAATCGAAGAACATAAAATTCTGGAAAATTAACATCGAAGAATTTACAAAGGAGACACTGTTTGAAGAATTGGTAACTAGTGGTATTTTGAAAAGATGTCTGTGGGGCGTCGAACGGACGCAGGACGTATTGAAATATTTAATGTTACGAAAATGGGGTGGAATACATATTGACTTAGATATGATTGTAGCGAGATCTTTTGGATCGTTAGCTAGGAATTGGGCAACACGAGAAAATGAGGAAGAAATGGCTGATGGGATTATTGGACTTTCCCAAGACAGAATAGGAACACTTGTTGCTGAATCTGCCATACGGTATATACTGTGGTCACTTCCATATTAAATTTTTATTATATGTCAAACTCATTAACGATAACTGAAATAGTTAAATATTTTAATTTTTTCGTCTATTTTTTCTTAGAAATATCAAATCAAATTATAAAAGCAGAAATTGGTGTAAAACCCGACGTCTACAAGTAATAAATGGAATTCTTCAAGGCCTATGTTCGACGACCGATACAAAATTTATGTCTTCAATAACTTGCAATGGTAATTATAATAAACTTGCAATGGTAATGGTATTATATCAATATTTTTAAAAGTACTTTACTCGTATTTTTGACCACAGAAAAGAATTCGCGGAATATTGTTAATCGATGTACTTTTTTTCAGGTTTCGAAGTATACGGATCACAGTTCTTCTATCCTATTTTACAGAAGAGTTCCCGGGATTTTTTTACACCCGGCGAAATAAGAAACCATAATGCTTATACTTACTACCTCGGGGGACATGATACTAAAGGGTACAAGGCGAAAAAAACTTCGCCTTTTACCAGATTGGCAAAAAAATATTGTCCTAAAACTTATGTCCTATACAAAAATCAATTTGGCTCATAATATGTAAATGGATTGATAATTTTTCTAACTATTATTATAAAATGACACTGAATTAACGAGTTAATATATAAGCTAGTACCAGAAAAGATATAATCTAAGATAAAATGTACATAAGCATTTTCCTTCTGAATAAAACATTAAACAAACAAAATATGTTATTTTTTTTAAATAGGTAGACAATTGTATATATAAAGTATGTAGGGCGATGTCTTGTAGGCCTAAGCAAAAATTCGGAGCTGTTTAAATAATAACTTACTATTCTGTTAGTGTAGTTAGTGTTATACAGTAATTTGAAACAAGCTTTTCACCATTCTCCTGACACTTCGAAACGACAAGTCATTTTTGTTTATTCATTTCAGTCATATTATGAATGAGTCATATTCCAAGGGGTAAACAATATGAATATATTGCGATGAATTGAGGATGAGGAAAGGAGAACGGTGCGGATCTAAGTCAATTATTCCAACTTTTTTCTAATCTGTAATTTGTTATTCATATTATTTTATCTGTGCAGTGTGTTCTATATTTGACAATGAGTTAATGAATAAGTGATTATAGCAAAATGATTTCAACAAAATTACGAAAATAATAATAAACATTAGACTACTAGTTAAATGAAAATATATTTTATTTTAGTAAAATATAACTACCAACGCTGTATATTAGTATTATTGTAATATTTATTAGTAATCTTATGTTATAAATTCTATATAACTATGGCAATGATAATTTCATCTATAAAAGTAACTATTGATGAACATACTTAATAAAAAATAACTAAAAAAACTGAAGTCACTTAAAATTCTTAATATGAAAGAGAAAATAAAAGCGGCCAAATTAGATTTATTGTTATCTTATGTTGTCGAAACATTTAACTTAATAAATTCGTTTTTGAAAAATCTTCATCAAACTAAGTAATTGTAGATTTTCTTGATACATGTAGATTATGTTTAAAAACCCTGTAGAAAAAATATTTTCGATTCCAAAACAGATGATATTATTGCCGAAAAAATTATATGAAATATTGAGGTTTGCACATAGCAATGGTATTTTCTTGTATATTGTTTTTTTTTATTATATCTAGGAGGCCAATGGATCTATACGATTGGATCCTTTCCAATAATCTAGTATTGAGTTAAAAAAAGTAACTTTTTACTGTTAATATCAAAAATGAAAGTTATGTTCAAAAATGAAATTTATGCTTCTAATGCTTTTTAATACACTGGCTTACTCACCATTTGAAATTAGAACAGGAAAATACGATAATACATTGATACTTACTTATATTATACCACTGGATGACCACCAGGTCTTGCACATAGCCTTACTATGACAGTAATATTAATTTTTGTACCTGATGTAATAATCTAAACATTAAATTGAAAGAAAAAATAAATAATTTATTGATAAATTATAAAAAAAATTATCTGTAATAAAACTTTCTTTGTATGAATCATATAAAAACAAGTTCATGCATTTTTGTCAGATACATAAGTTATACATTGAGTTTCCCAGGGAATAGATGAAAACTATTTCAATATACAAAAATTGGGTGTGAACATCTTAGGTGTTATATAATATCTCTAGGTCTGCAGATAGATAAAGACAATGTCAATCCACAAAACATCTGTAACTCTTGCAAGACTATAATCCTGCAAGCAATTTAGTTAAAGCAGACTGCTGGAACTATCTAGAATTAACTAGTGGAGGAGTACAACAGGAGATGGAAATGTGTAATGCTTCTGAAAGATTTAATATGCAATTATAAAAACTGTATTTTTAAAATTTTAACGTTATTAATTATTCACCTAGGCTAGCAGTTATTGCAGCTATTGAAACAAACAATATTTGGCTATATTTAATTTTTTTTCTATCTATTGGGCTATCATGTGCCTTTTGTAATTTTTACCTTTTACAATGAATAAGATGCCTTGAGTAATAATCTGCAAAGAAACTTGTATTTGAATTAAGTTTATTATTTCAGTTTCCAACACAAATATGATGCTTGAACAGGATTCATTAAGCAATCAAGTCATGGAGCAAATTTCAGGGTATATTTAATGATGAGGTGTGTAAGAAATAAATTTGTATAACAATTGTTGTTCTCAAAATTTTATAGGCCTCCATAACATGGATGGTTTAAGAGGATGGAATGGTCTAGAAACATACAGCACAAATAAATGAACATATATTTGTGATCTTATTATTAATACAGTAATTTAAACTCAAACTTAAAATTTTTTTACTACAGGAGTTACTTGAACATTAAAAGCAACACACAATATATATATATATATAATGAAACAAAAAAATTCAAATTCATTTCAACAATTCATTGATGGTTATATATGTGGTAATGAATTCAAAATTATGTCTCTGCTGAACAGGCATAGCTATATATTAGTCTTTTTTTATTTATGAAAATGTTACAAAAATTAACTTAATTATTTTTTTTCGTTGGACTAGTAGTTAGTAAGACTGCAAAGCATTAGGCCAGGGGTTCGAATCCCGGGTTCCATGCACAGACTGAACACTTTATTTTTACACAAGTATATGAATATGATTTGTGCTCATAACTACAATAAAAGCAGTGGGATGTCATACACAGAATTTAGGATCACTAAAATAAAATATATTTAGACTGATTCACTCAGGTGGACTACATCACTCTTGTGTGCAATGTCCATACCGCGCCCGCACATGCTACGATCTGCTGGTACACGAGAGAACTCACATTGGAGCTCGGCTGCTGCTCTGTGGACGATGTCCAACCACCTATAGCAACCCTTACAACCTCACCTCACACAACTGAACTCACCAATGCAAAGCCTCTTTATTGCACAATTTATGGAAAAGTTTTCTCTACAAGGTATGTTACGATAATTTGAATATTTTTCTTTTTCCACTAACAAATTAAAGCTTGATTGTCTGCATTTATAACATAATAAAGAAAAATTCATTTTATTGTTAAAAATAAGATAAGTAAGTTTTAAAAAGTTTTTTTTTTTTTATATAGAATAGGAAGGCCGACGAGCATATGGGCCACCTGATGGTAAGTGATCACCAACGCCATAGACATTAGCATTGTAAGAAATGTTAAACATCGCTTACATAGCCAATGCGCCACCAACCTTGGGAACTAAGATGTTATGTCCCTTGTGCCTGTAATTACACTGGCTAACTCACCCTTCAAATCAGAACACAACAATACCAAGTACTGCTGTTTTGCGGTAGAATATCTGATGAGTGGGTGGTACCTACCCAGACGAGCTTGCACAGAGCCCTACCACCAGTAAATAAATAACTTTGAATTTCATATTTATTGGATTTGGTTTTGTTTCAGAAAGTTGATTCGCTGACATGAGCTCAAATTTCATAATAGACCTAAAATGGGTATCACACCAAGATTTATGAAGCTGGACATCAGGAATTAACTAGGCTGAAATAATTACTTAATAAATAATTATTAACATATTGAATTGTAATGAGTTTCTTTTAAATATCAATCATAAAACATATTTTACTAAGCCTTGGGTGCTTGGGCAGGGTAATTGAAATACTGTGTAGGCTTGTTACTATTATAGCAAAAATTACAAGTATGAAATTAACCTTTTGCCAAGTCAATATTTTTAATGAGTATACTCTGTGAAATAACTAAATGTTAATTGACACTCTTATCTTGATTTAAAATGTCCTGTTGCACATCGAAATTCTTCACAATAAAAATAAAATAATTTAAGCAGTAACTTATCCATTATTTTTTTTTATGATATAAAAATGAAAATATTGATTGAAATTACATATAACCTAGCAATATGTTTAGTAATTATTCTACAAAATTAAAGTCAAAATAGTTACATCTCAGGAGGTGTAAATACAAACACGATATGTAGTTTTTTCTTTATTTACTTACAAATATAAACAGATTACTTCTTGGCGCCGGCTCCCACCTTGGATTTCTTTGTACCACGCACCTTCTTCATTCTGTTCTTACGTTCCTTACGCTGTTTGCATGTTGGCCTCTTCTTCTCATACAATCCGTGGCGCGTTAGTCTGTGCTTAGGCTCAAACTTCTTAGCCAAGTCCAGGGTATCGTATATTAAGGCGAAACCGGTCGATTTGCCACCTCCGAAGTTTGTTTTAAAGCCGAATACGAACACGACATCAGGTGTCACCTTGTACATTTTTGCGAGCTTTTCACGGATTTCAGTTTTGCTAACAGTCGGTTTGCCCGGGTGGAGGACATCACAAACCATCTGCTTGCGCGCCAACAACCTGGAATATCACAAAAGTTGTCACACATAACCTGTCATAGTTGCGACGGATCATTTCGCATATCACATGTTTCTTCGAAAAATCCAATGGTATGCACAGTTACCTGTTGGTCATAAATTTTCGAGTGCGAATAGTCGCTGTTCCTTCACTCATTTTGGATTATTTTAGAGAATTCGGCGCGATACACGCACGTGTCTCTAACAACTTCACCAGGAAAAAGAACGTGCCAGTGTTGCTGTAAGCAATTTTAAATTGAATACCACAAAAATATTTTATAATATTTATTATTGTTAAATAATTTGTTTTTACCTAACTATTTTAGAATTCAATATAATTACATTACTTGACTATTGTTTAAATTAAATTGATTAACTAAATATTTTTTGCATGAATTTTATTAGTGTACAATTTTTTATACTAGAAATGCATTGAAAAAAATTAATATAATAAATATCAGCTTAAAATTTACTTTTTAATCATTCTTTTTTCGAATATGCATGAAAATAACCGAAATAAAACTCTTATTTTTGAAATACGGTTATTATGAAATGTACTTAAAAAATACTTTTTTTGTCTGTGATAGTTATATATATATAGATAGGGTTAGGTTAGGTTTTTTTTAACGTAGTGGAAAAGGTACAAAAAAAAAGGTTAGGTTACGTAGGTAAATATTCATTGAAAAAAATTAATATAATAAATATCAGCTTCAATTTTACTTTTTAATTTTCCTTTTTTTTTGAATATACATGAAAATGAAAATAACCAAAATAAAACGATTATTTTCGAAATACGGTTATTTCTTAATAATTGTGCTGAAAAAATTAGCTTTTTTTGTTAGGTTTATTTTGTGTTATAAATTTTAAATGTAAATATTTATACTGTTTCGACCACATAGTCGTTATAGTATTATGTACTGTGTAGCGTAAGAGTTATAGCTACTAACCCCTTTTTTACGCAGTGGAAGCCTTCAGATAGGTACCCACCCCCTTAGGGGGGGGGACCGGGTTATGTCGGGTTCTTATCCTCTAAAACCACTGCGATGGTCGTCCTCGACACGGATCGGAGCGGCTGCCATCATGTTGATATAACGCATCCGCGGCCCCTCCCGCGCTGTGCTCCGTTTGTGGCTCGGCGAAGCTATCCACAGGGGTGAAGGTAATCTTGCCCCCCAAACTCCTCGCCAGTGAGTACGGCAGCGCGAGGCCATCCCGGCTACCGTCCTCCTCAGGGCCGTCTAGCTCCTAACTAACCCGTACCAAACCTAACCGTTCAATCAAATGCAGTAAACGGAGTTGTATTTTATAATAATTATTATATGGGGCAAAATAATAAATTAATAATCTTTATAATGTTTCAGTATGGTCTTAATGAATATTAATTAGCCTCAGACAAAAGAATGAAATTTAAAAATGCTAACTATAGACTTAGCGTGACGTTAGTTGTATGTAAAAGTGACATTTTTAACAAAACATAATATTGAAATTATACATTTTCTAGGTCACTACGTTATAAATTCTCTTGGGACGAAACAAATCGGGTAAAAGGTTACCATAATGATGGTATTAACATTTACTTTCGCAATCTTTTTCAAACATATCTTTTATATTCTAAATTATAACAATATATATTCGCTCTAACATAGCTAATATTAAATTGAACTATATTGCTAATGCAATTTTGCAGGCGTTATTATTACAATGTCCACTGGCAATGGGATTATTACTATAAAAGTTATACAGGCGTTGCAAAATTGCAAAGCAAATATTGATTTTGAAATATGAAAGCACTTAAAGTAATTATGTTGTTCATACTTATACATATTACATAATGACTTGTTAGGAGTAGTCAGTTAATGTTAAACGTTTTATCAAGATTATTTAAGCCTTTAATAATTTCAATAAATTGAATTTGACGGGAGGAAACCTTTCTGGATTTGTAAAGTGTTTTTATGTTTATTTTTCATACCAAAAATAATACATATACATGGGAACATAAGAAAACTAGATTTTTCAATAGAATCTTTCCACCATCTTTCATTATTTCCACCTCGTGTAGCTATCGTTATCGTCCTGTCATAGTGTCAAGTGCATTTGACGTCAATAGCTTTAAATAAACTAAAACCCATTGCGGAATAAATAATAAATGTTAAATCAATGCTCCGTTCTACATATACTTAGCCTAGAGTAGGTTTCATTTTAGTATGATCAGTTTAGGTATGTTTACCGCGGTTGTGTTCGATAAAAGCCAGATTACCTTTCGGCCAGATATAAAGGCTTGGACGCCCTGAGATAAAACAACGTCGAGATGTTTTGTTTTTAAATATATCATATTGTGGAGGCCTTTGAGCTAAGCTTGTTCTCTTCAAAATCCGATCCTGTTTCCGGAATTGTGAACTAACGAAGGTGGCGGTACCCTAATGGATGCGGAAGGTGGAGAACCAGGAGCATTAGTTCATTGGATTTTGTTATTGAATCTTTTTCCGTGAAAGCAAGTAGGTGTGTAATATTAGAAAACAAAGCAACGTAGCATGTGGTTTCATATTGGTTAAGTAATATGACCTTAGAAGATTTCTTTTAAGGTCACAGGTAGTGATATAATAGACAGTATTAATCTATGTACATCAAATGCATGCTTAAATAGTTATGACTGGCTGACTGGCTGACATATCAACGCTCAGTCCAAATTCTATGGTCTAGCACCATAATTTTTTTATACAAGTTCCTTTTACACTTTAGATTAGCACTAAGGAAGGATTTCTGAAAATATAACCCGTAGAATGATTTTTATTTTATTTTCGTTTGTTTTAATAACAAACGCTATAATATTTCCTTCACTATTTTTATTTAATCTTTTGAACCTTTATCGATAGTCGTTGTATTACTATCACGTCTAAGTCTTTAGTCTTGTTTATCTTCCAATTCACTATATATATAAATTATATCATCATAATATTTGGAAAAACAATATATTTAATTAATCTTTTTCATACCTATTATTTCCATCTCTTAAAAATGACGAACTTCCATACAAAGTTTCTCTGCTTATCTTATGTTTCTTCCTCTTAAGTAACGAATTTTCATTAAAGATTTCATTCCTCATTTAGGGGATGAATTTTTGAAAATTGTTTTTTAGTGCTCATCTTCCATATGGAATTTATGTACAAAATTTTATCCCGTTATACTCTTAATAGCGCTTTAGGCTGTGTTTTATGAAATTTCAAAAGAAGATAATTAATATTCAAACACACACTAATTACTCCTGTTACTCGCCTGCATAGTCAGTAACTCTTTTGTGGGGCTCTGAATACGATTCTACAACAGGATCCCTGAAAGCTTTCAAAATACCTCAGTTGCTAAATTAAAAAAAATGCAAACGAAAGCTTGTGTGCTAAAGGTTATTATACAATTAATTAATTTATGGATAGCACCTTGGGAATGACACGATAGCCTCCTGGTTTTTTTTCTACACTGAAAATTTGTAAACGAAACATGATATAAAAAAACCCGCTGAGTTCCTTTCGCCGGTTCTTCTCAGGGCTGGGTGGTAGATAGATCCGAATCGGCGGAAGATTCTAGTTTGACTACCAATAAGTACCAATGCTAGAAGCATTACACTTACCTATTACGTGTTGAATAAAGTAATTTGATTTGATTTATTATTTAAAAAATAATAGTAATTTTGATTTCTATATACTAAGTAAAGTCCTCAATGTAAATAATATTTATGTATCATTCTATTAAAAATAATAATTTGAAAAATGAACGGATACTACGATTAATTTACAATATTACCATTTATAATTTGTCTATATATGACACCTACACCTATTTAAGTAGAATAAAATAATTTATTTATATATTATGTCAATGTGTTCTCATACTGTTACCTATGTGTTATGTGTGTATATATATATATACAAAATATAAAAAATATACTATTCTTTATATTTTATTCATTCGATAGTTAGCAATGGCTGTGTAAACAACTTTTTTAACGACGTCATGTCAAAGCTGAAATAGAACGTTTTGATTCTAGATCTCATAGCTACTACCCCAAAGAAGGGGGCATTTGTTCATAGCCAGGGGTGGGGGATGTCTGCGTCATGTTCCTCCCCTTATTGATCGCAACTGGCGCCGGTGCTATAAAGTAAACTGCCTGTGATGTATTTCAACTGAGGACGGCCATGCGAGCTGATCTGATTTAAGTCCGACATCGTTATTTCATCCGCCTTATTTCACTTACAAGTAAGTTAAGTGTTTTTATTAGTCTTAAAAGATTAATTAGTCTATAATAAAATGTTATTATACAATAAAAGCGTTATTTATATAAATAATTGTCAAGTAATTTTCATATACTAAACGTAAACGTGATTTATTATGAAAGTTAAGTTTGTGTTATGTAATGAGGCTATGCTATGGCGCATTTTTAAGATATACAAAGACTTTTGGCTGGCGTTAAAATGTTTGAAGCGGTGTATTTATATGAGGTTCAATATTATTCTTTGTTATAACTTCTGATTATTGCTCTATATACACATGTAATATGAATATTTTCTATAAATCCATTTAACTTATTTTCTTTTTAGAATATTCTGCTATGAATTACTTACAGATTCCCTATTTTTCTCTAAAACAAAAAATAACATTAAATAAAGAGATCATTGTTTGTATAGAAACATTTATGTATTTACTTTTCATCGCTTTGGGATTTGAATGTTTTGAAATTTTATTGTTTGCTTAACTAAAAAAAAGACGTATTTAGGTTCATTTATTAAAAAAATTGAATTAACAAGTAAGTGTTCGTTATTTTAAATATTTTTTTCAAATGAAAACGTTTGTTTCAATACATATTAAATCATAAATGTCTTATCAATGTGAAAACAATTAGATACAGTTTATTAACATTCAATGGCGGCACTAAGGCCGTTAAACTATATTTACGTATAATCAGTTGCTAGTTCGATATTATTTTAAATAAATGTATCTATCATCATCATCATCATATCAGCCGAAAGACGTCCACTGCTGGACAAAGGCCTCCCCAAGGATTTCCACGTTGGCCGATCTTACGCTGCTCGCATCCAACGGCTTCCCGCGACTCGTTCTGAGTCGTCGGTCCTTGTAAAATACCTTGTAAAATATCCCCTCAATGATTCGCGCAACTAAATAAATCTATAAAATACTATAATGTGTGCAATTACGGAAGATTAATTTAAGATATTATAATCAGATGCCACTTCAAAATCAAAATAATCTTTATCAAGTTTTTTTCTTTTGTACATGTTACAGTATTGAATTAAATGGAAAGCCTTGTAAAATAAACGGGAATAAACTCAGTATATAGGTATTTTAATATTTTATATACATATAATTGAATAGTATTATGTATATGAGCAAAAAAGTTAAAGGATATTCTAGAAATTTTACGCACTGGGCCGTTATTGTATAATCATTTAACTTGTTATTTCTATTCCCAATTATGCAGAGTAACTTTTATATATATTATCATTGTGATATTGTTTCACAAAAAATATATTTTATATATATATATATATATATAAAATATAAATATATATATATATATATATATATATATATTTATATTCAACTAATATATTATATTTATATAATAATATATAATTTTAAAGAGTCATTAATGAACGGACGAGGATTGTAATATCCTTTAGCTGAAAAAATAATGGTTTTTAAGATGTTGTCGCCAAGGAAATTAAACGATCCCCTCAACATTTAAAATGGTAATAATTTTTATACGTTATTCATTTTAATGTAAATATTATCTTTTTTTTTAGCGGACGGCCAGTAGGTTACCTGATGTTAAGTTGTCACAAACGCCCATAGACATTGCCGCTTATATTTAAGCTAAGAAAAACTCGCTCAGTTTCATCTCAGGTCAGAGGTTTTTTTCTTTCAGAATCGGTTGCAGAATTTTGACAATTGAATTGAATTTTGATCAATAAGCAACGATCGAATCGAATCAATAATCAAGCGTTAAACACGCTTCTATATTTAATAAAGATTATGACTTTGAATAATTAATTATATCATACAAGTTGCCCGTCGCGATTTCGTACGGATAAAATAAGGTACAAGGATCCCGTGTATTTTTTAATCAATAGGGTATAACATTCGCCTATCTATTCGCCCACACAGTAAAGTGCTAAGTGACTGCCTCGTTAGTGTGGTGGTTAGATATATGGCTGCAGACCCCGAGGTCCTAGGTTCCAAAATGGAAATCCCAGGTCAGGCCAATAAAAAGTTATTGGGTTTTTCTATCAAACATTCTTAGAAGCAGCCCGGAGTCTGGAAATCTGGCCTCGGAAAGCACGAAAAGCCGATTATGAGAGTTAAGGAATAGAGAGTGCACCTGTGTTTGGCACACACTTGTGCATTATTATGTTTTGCGCAGTTGGCTAATCTCTCTTAAGTTTAGCCGCCGTGACCGAAATCGGTCAGGAGGACATTATTATTATTAAAGTGCTAAGGGCATATAATAATATATATGCATAAAGCACACGTCCTGCGTATTTTTTATGCGTTTATTTATTATTAGGTTTGTTTATGGCTTCTATGTTTGAGTGGTGGCTCATCGTACATTCGTCTCACATTATAAGACAGACCTCTTGAAAAAGGTTGCCCGTTATTTTATTTTTTTATTACATCAGTTCACCACCACTCATAGACATTGACACTATAAAAAATATTTCCTTTCCATAGCCAATGCGTCAACCTTGGGAGTTAAATTTTTATGTGTCTTGTGCCTTTAGTTACTTTGGCTCAATCGCCCTTCAAACCGGAACACAACAATTTTTCATTGAACACCGCGGCATTTTTCTTACTTTTTGCGATATTATACCAGTCCTAACTTCTAAGATCTAGTAATTTACATGTATATAATCAACCTTTATGACAAAGTTATTTAATTGCATTATATTCAGCCCATGTTTTGAGTGCTTAATGAGTACTATAAACAATACATTATTTTAATCTTAATTTTAGGCATCATCAATTGTTTTCGCAGCCAGCCCAAATAATGACTTATATGAAAAAAATGATACCTTGGGTTACATAATTTTTTTTTAAATAAAATATAATTCCTCACTGGTAATTTAGCTTTGTGTAGGTGCAAGGATTTTTAAAATCGGTTTAGTAGTTCTCGAGTTTACCATTACAAACAAGCATATACAAAATTAAATTTTATCTTGTATAATATTAGTATACATAATTGTAATTATTAGCCATAGGCCATATACGAATAAGAACAGAGCGACTTTCTGTTTAACTTTGTGTGTCCATCTATTCTATTCCCGTCTATTCAATTTTATGGCTACTTTTTTTTCGATTTCTGTTTTCGATGAAACTAAGCTAAATATTCTTTGTTATTATTGTACGAAAGTAATTGTAATCGGTTTAGATCGATTGAGACAAACCTTTAAAATACAAACAGCGCTATTTATGTGTTTTTTTTTAATAACAACTATACATAAGACTAACTGATCTGTTCATGTAATTGCGACGCTACTTTCCTCAAAATCTGTTATTTTAGCGTTAAGTTCATTAAATATCGTGAGTTCCGGATATTGTCCGGTATTAAATAAAAATAATCGGAAAAACATATCTATCGTTAAAATGTAAGCTATATTTTAAGTTAGACATCCAGAAGTACATCTATGAAAACCGCATTCAATTTCGTGCAGTAATTTTTACGTGATGCGGGTACAAACATATACACAGACTACAATTTTAAAAACTGTTGTTTTGGCTTCTGTTGCTTTAATAAAGACCCCATATAAGTGTTTTTCCAATATCTTTAATGTACAGACATCGGCCTGTTACAATTTTATTATATGTATAGATAGATATACATAGATATAGATAACACTACGATATAACTTAAAACTATTTAATTAATATACTGCAAATCATTTTGCCGCTGGAATACATTATAATGGAAGAAAAGCGATATTTTTATATTTATAGTCTTAGGTCAAGGTTGGGCACACCTTTGTTAAAGGGCCTCGCGCGTTAGCATTAATATTATAAGTATAAAATTTTCTTTCAGATGTTCGAATTACAACTTTCGTGACAAACCTTGTGATTTGAACGTGACGCTTTCCTGCGTCACTATTACGTATATTTTTTTATGGGTGACATTTGTGTTGACTCTTGCCTCCTCATCCGATTCTTAATGGTCCTGGAACAAAATAAACCGATAACTCTCAAGTTAAACAGTGTGGCGAGACAATCTTGTCGCTATTCGGCTAGGGATCCAAGATTAAGAAGTTAATTATTCCAAAAAAGCTACCGCCAGTATTATTTTTTAAAATAGTATACGATTAAATATAATGGAATCTGAACGAGAAAGCCCAAATGTGGTCTTTAGAAACAGAGGTAATCGTGAAAAAATCAGAGTTAATGATGCAGATGCAGTTCGTGAGTCATTACTGACTGATACTACTTCAGGAATTGTCAAAGGCGATGATGATTCAACTAGTATTGGTACTGTTTCTTTCTCAAGTCCGGAAATAGAAGTCAGTAATAGAGAATTTGAAAAAGAATTCAGAAACGAAAAAGTGCGCAAGAGTGTACAATATGAAGAAGATATTGATGGAACGAATGAAGGTGGTATTGAAAATGTTAATGGTAATAATTATGACAAACAATTGACTAAGTATGAATTTGAAGTAATTGAAGTTGAAAAACCAAAATTAGAAGATGAGAAGCTTATAACCAGTAATGAAAAAAAGATTACTATACCTGATGGAGGCTGGGGATGGGTTGTAGTAGGTTCATCGTTTATAATATCAATGATTGCTGATGGCATTAGCTTCTCGTTCGGTTTACTTTATATCGAGTTTTTGGATGAATTTAAAGCAAGTAAGTCAACGACGGCTTGGATAGGCAGTCTGTTTATCGCTGTGCCATTGTTATGTGGTCCGGTTATGAGCGCACTTGTAGATCGCTATGGCTGTAGGAGTATGACGATTTTGGGAGGCATTATTTCATCCTTAGGCTTTGTACTGGCTTCAATTTCAACAACGTTGGAAATGATGATGTTAACTTTCGGCGTCATAGCTGGATTGGGCCTTGGGCTTGTATATGTAACTGCAGTAGTTTCAATCGCGTATTGGTTTGACAAGAAAAGAAATCTTGCGGTGGGCCTTGGAGCATGCGGTACGGGCGTAGGCACTTTTTTGTATGCTCCAATGACCCAGTACTTTATTGAAGAGTATGGATGGAGGGGTACGATTCTTCTTCTATCAGGAACGTTACTAAATTTGTGTGTTTGCGGTGCGGTCATGCGAGATCCAGAGTGGTGGATATTGGAGCAGAAAAAGCATAGAAATGGCAAAGATGATGATAAAAATAAAGAAGATGCCAAATCTAAACTTTCAAGTTCTGTTTCAGTTGCTTATGGTTCTGATTCAGACGTTCTAACACACGGAAAAAATATGAAGCGTTTGATAAATAAAGGTCTCGCTCCAGACACTGTAATAAAAGATGAAGTCGATAGTATTATTCGACGCGAGAATTTGCTTTTATCGAATTCACAATACAAAAAACCGAGATCTGTGTCATTAGATCATATACCAACGCACCTAAATTACCCAAGTAAGGTAAGTAAACTATACATGGCATTTTATATTATTTTAATCTTTATCCACAGAGTTTATGTAAGTTTTTCAGCCATGGATTTTTTAATTATAAAACGGTGCTTTGCACCACCGATATTTCCGAGCCCATATGAGTTCTCTGACTTAATAGAATGTCGCTAATTCCCTTTGAACTGGAACAAGCGCATATTATCTTATAGTTACGAGTTTTTTTACGATTATTTCCTTCACAACGCCCTAGATGACGTTAAAATTTAAATTAAACACATGAAAAGTCAGTTTCTTAAAACGGCGTAAATTTAACGAACGAAACGAGTTAAATTATTTTATTAAAATAATAATTAATTAATATTAATAGTAGGATTTTATTCTTTAACTTAACAGGACCAAATCTGTTGAAAAAAGAGTTTATTTACAATAATTAATAATATAAACCATTTTTTCAGAAGTCAAATTTAATTTTAAACCCATCAGAGAAAAATGATAATAACACCGACCTAACAGAAGTTATATGCTCGTCTTTTGAAACCAATTCCTTGGAAAAGAAAGACATGGGTGAAGAAAACAGATCACAAGTACTTAATATTACATCGGAAACATTACAAAGAGCAAGATCAGTGAAAATAGAACATCATAACGATAAATTACTTGAAAATAATCAATCCGAACATCCAAATCTTGGTGAAGTCGAAAAATCGTTCTCAGAAACAAAGGAAAGAAAGGCTTTATTAAAACAGGATAGCAAGGAAAGCAAACGCGATTGGTTTAAAAAACAATTATCAATAAATCACCACTACTTAAATGATCTCAAAATGCCGTTGAATTCCATCAGCCACAGGAATGCAATGCTTAATATTAAGAGATATAAATTAAAGGCATCCTCTTGTCCGGATATCTTCAAGAATTCCATGATAACAGTTAATGAACAAGAAGAGGTAATGTATATAACATGGTAACTATGATACACAACTTTTAAAATATGTATATATATAATAAATAGAAAGTTGAAAGTTACATTTTCCTCTGTTTATTAACCGATTTTTTTTTTGTTTTCTTATTATTGATGATGTTTAGTTTTATCAGTATAAAACGTTAATTAAATAAAAAATCATAGGAGACGAAGAAAATGTGCTTAATGGAACACATTTTTTTAATTCAAACATATTTTATTAGGAATGTTATTTCATTCCATTAAATAGTTAGCAATTCAAATATTTGCAACTGCTTGCGATTCTTTTGACTACAGAACATTGTTATATTTTGTTGAGAATTTAACGTTAAATAAACATTTGTCACTAAACGATATCGCAATAAAACTTTATAATAGTGAATGTTTAGTTATTAATTATTTGGCATTACAAGTTAATAAATTTCAATGTTTTGTTAATTAATATTATAATATTACTCAAAACCTGCTGCTCAGAAAAAAGCAGAGGAGGCCTTATCCCAGCTGTGGGACATTCACAGGTTACTTTACTTTGCTAATTACTCAACACATGATTTTATAGATGATAAAAATCGTGAAGTTTGTATTATTTGTTGAATTCCAAAATTGTATTTGAATATAAATATAATTGAAATGGTGGAAATAATTAACTACCGAGTTTCTTGCGGGTTCTTCTCCGTAGAATTTCAACAATTCAAAATTACTTTACCAATTTGAATAATGTATATTTTTATATTGTTTTTTTATTATTATTATTTGATAAACAGACAAAAAATGATTTTTTTATTTTATAATATATAATAATGACCTTACGTTTAAGCGTTGTTGGGTGTTTAGTTAAACATTTCTCTTTCTTATTCGACAGCAATGTTTAACTAATCACCACGTGTACAACGTTTATATGTAATGTAGTAAATGTTTTATTATGCCAACAGCATTGGTCTGCAGACTGCGTCACCTGCCTCGCCGACATGTTCAACGTAACTCTTTTCAAAAAGGTCACCTTCAATATTCTTTGCTTCAGTACTATCATCATATTCATATGGTTTATCGTCCCTTATTTCTATCTTGCCGAGCATATGACGCAAAGGGGTTATAAGGAAGAAGAGGGAGCCTTTATGTTGAGTTTAATTGGCATCACTAACACAATTGGAATGGTTAGTATTTTATTATAAAAAAAAATGTTTTAATTTTATTTTAAGCTTAACTAAATTCATATCTGTATAAAACTCTTGAGGCGGTGACAAAAAGCTATTTCTGTTATAATTTTTTAAGATAGTTTTTAAGATATTACTTTCCTATGGACACATAATGGGTAGCGCTCACCTTCACTCATAGACATTGGCACCGTCAGTGCGTCGACTTTGACGACAACTAAGCAACCGAAATAAATAATAAAAAAATCTACCACCATTTTACTCTTGAATCGCTAATTTTATTTACTGATAAATTAAGCACCAGCGTATAATAAAACGGAGTGTTCACTGTTTCAAGACAAAGTGACAAACAATTTAAAATTAGACAACATTAATTCCAAAATGACCAAAGCCTCGGATGTTTAAATTTAACCAAATTATTTAGCATTGAAAATCAACATGCGAAAGTCGTGTTTGTGCCAAATTCTTGCGACTTTACGTACTATATTTATTTTAAGTACTAGTTTTAACAAGGTTTTATTTATTTTCGTGTTTAGTTTCAAACATTATCAAATAAAACTCTTTTGTGGGACAATGTTTACACTTATGTAATCGTGTCTAGACCCAGTAAAATAAAAAAAAATGTTGTATATGTAAATCTTATGTTTGTGTTATAAATCTTAATGGGAATAAACACTATACTTTAAATATATTAATGTAAACTTAGATGTATAGTTCTTCTCATTGCTATAGTATTTCTTTTCGTTGGTAGCTTCATGTGTGTAATGCTTCTGCATTTCAGGTGACTCTCGGTTGGATTGGCGATTTCCCGAATGTTTCAGTTGGAACGCTTTACGCAGTTTGTCTCATTTTTTGCGGAGCATCCGTTGCTGCAATACCACCAGCCTCTATTCATTATTGGATTTTGGCCTCTACTTCTGCAGCGTTTGGGTTGCTATTTGCAGCATCCTTTACATTTACTCCGAGTCTCTTGGTGAAATTGGTGACTTTGGATGACTTTACAGCTGCCTACGGATTAGTTTTGTTGGCTCAAGGAATAGGACATTTGATTGGACCGCCATTATCAGGTGAGCATAATAACCTAATTATAGCTTATATTATGTAATTATAACATCTATGTATAATACCGTACAGTAACTGCCTCTAAATGACCCACTGCTGGGCTAAGGCTTCCTCTCCCTTTTTGAGGAGAAGGTTTAGAGCTTATTCCACCACGCTGCTCTAATGCAGGTTAGTAGAATACACATATAGCAGAATTTCACACATTTAGAAATTAGACACATGCAGGTTTCCTCGCGATGTTTTCCTTCACCGTCAAGCACGAGATGAATTACAATAGCAAATTAAGCACATGAAAAGTCGCTGGTTGCCCGGTTTTGAACTCACGATCATCGGTTAAGATTCACGTGTTTTTACCACTGGGCCATCTCGGCTCAGCGGTAGAATGCTCGCCTGTCTATGTATAATATATAGTCTAATAACACATAAATAATATGATGTTGAGAACAGTAAAAAATAATCTACGATAAAACATTGCTTAAATTTTGTTTCTAAGTCATTTACCAGACATGGTATTTTAAAAGAATTAAAGGCATATGCCAATCTGCATTGAAGCATCGTGGTGGAATAAGCTCCAAACCTTCTCCTCAAAAAAGGAGATGAGGCCTTAGCCCAGCAGCGGGGCATTCACACGCTGTTACGTTATTACTTTAGGCATATAAAGGCATATAAACGCCTGCGAAATAATTCGGGGACGGCAATGAGTATTTTATAAACTACAACAAGAATATTCGATAGATTTTAACGGACCGCCACCTGTCTGATTCCAACCTTTCTTTGAAATGCACTTGCTGGTGAGTTAGTTTCTGGATACTATGCGGGTTGTAAAGGCGCGAAAAATGGTAGTGATGGATACATTTTGGCAGTTAGCTCTTATAATCGTGGGTGGTTAGCTCTAATCTACCATACCGTAATATATACATTTATAAAAACTGGTGGTAGGGCTTTTTGCAAGCTCGTCTGGGTAGGTACCACCTACTCATTAGTTATTCTACCGAAAACACCAGTACTTGGTATGCTTGTGTTCCGGTTTGAAGGGTGATTGAGGTCAGTGTGAAGGCACAAGGGACATAACATCTTTTTCCTAAGGTTGGTGGAGCATTGGCGATGTAAGCGATGGTTGTAACATTTCTGACAATGCCTATGTCTATGGGCATTGGTGACCACTTACCATCAAGTTGCACATATGCTTGTCCGCCCACCTATACTATAAAAAAAACTAATACAATAATATAAATATTTAAAAAAATAATTAATTTTATATCATTTTAGGGCTTATTTATGACTTAACATTGTCCTGGGAGCTGTCATTCTACTTGGCCGGTGGATGGCTCGTCGTTGCTGGATTACTCATCGCCTGCATACATCCCATCAAAGTCTACCAGCGGAGGCGCCTACTTGCTGAAAAAAGCCAAATTAAAAATGGCGTGGCTTAAATCTTAACGACATTATAATTAATTTATAAGGATATATTGTACGAGGTACACATTCCTGTAGTAATCAAATAATAATTATTCTTATTAGTACATATATACCCTATATAATTATCGACTGCCTCGTTGGTTTTGTGGCTTGATGTAAGGCCGCGGACCCGGAGGTCCTGGGTTCAATTCCCAGGTCGGGCCAATAAAAAGTTATTGGGTTTTCTATCAGAACATTCTCAGTAGCAGCCTGGAGTCTGGAAGCTGGAAGTGTGTACACTCCCGTGCCTCGGAAAGCACGTAAAGCCGTTGGTCCTGCGCCTGAACTCTTACCGGTCGTGTCGGATCGTCGTCCCATCGGATTATGAGAGTTAGGGAATAGAGAGTGCACCTGTGTTTGCGCACACACTTGTGCACTATAATATCTCCTGCGTAGTTGGCTAATCTCTCTTGAGATTGGCCGCCGTGGCCGAAATCGGTCTGGAGGACATTATTATATAATCATATTATCTACATGGTCGTTTTTTTAACTAACAAATATTTAGGCTTGTAATAGTCCAACATTTTATTTTCACTTTCATGAATAACATGTTATCTAAATTATTGTATTCGAATCAGTATTTATAAAGTAGACTAGTTTAAAAACTATAATGAAATATGACTCTGATATTTATAAATTCGTAGAGTTCCGTATAATCTATGTCAATAGCCAGTAGTGATCTTAATATGCCTAATCGGTTTTTTATTAAGTACTTAAATGTAATCATATTTAATCAAATCATCTATGAGGAAATATTTAACGTTTATTTAAATTTATATGTCTTCTTCATTCGAATGTCAAATCTATGATGTCGGAAAGAGAGAAAGCAGTGGTAACACGACACCCTTTGAATAACGTTAGTATTAAACTATTAATGCCGTTAGTGTTAGAGATTGGGAAGCTAAACATATATCGATAATATTCGAAGCGATGATAGCTTCGCTTTCGTCTAAATTATTACGTATATAAATTGTGCACAAATTCGAAACTCACGACAGTAAACAGTCGTAAAATGTTAAAAAGTGATATAGGATATTGATTATTATTATTATAATTTTACAAGATACACGCATCAAAATAGCGTATCACCGTTAGTCGGTTGAAACATTTCACGAGTGATATACACAGTGTGATAAAGTATATAGCACTGAGGTCTAAATGCTTGTACAGCATTTTCAAGCAGATTTGTTAATTGCTTATAATTAGAGCATTGAAGACAGTCTGAAAATATATAATATGCAATCGGTATGTATCCGTTGATTTGCAAAGTTGCAAATATGAATGTTTTTTTTTTAAAAAGTAATTTTACATTATTAGCGAAATGAATCAATTGCAAAATTTTTATTATTAAAGTCAGTGAGTAAAATTACAATCTTGATAACAATATTCAATTTCTGTGATTTGTACGAATTTTACATTTTTAGACAGTTATATATTTTTATTGTATTCGTACAGCGCCGCTTTGTAATATTTTAGATAATTTGTAATCATTGTTCAAATGTAATATGATACTTGTAGATTTTTTTCTTCGAAAAAGATCTATTTTACTACAAAAATTTTATTATAATATATAATCAATCAATATTTGTAACATTTTTTTTTAAATATAATAAAACTAAATAAAAAAATAATAATTAATTCAAATCGTAATCGAACAATTTCTTACTATTTTATAATTAATAATGTATATTCCTACATACTTATATATGAAGTTTATTCCAATCGAAAAAGGAGTAAGGTTAAATAAACCTTAGAATTACATATTCCTTGCGATTTGCTGAATACCTCTATTATATTGCGCACTAAAAACTGATCTTTAAGGATATCGTGTCAATTTAATGTCAAATTTGTTAATTTTTCTTTATTCCTTTTGTGATTGGAATAGTTGCAATAATTAAGATTTTTGAAAATATAATCAATTTTATAAGACTAATAAAAACAATGCTTATCTATATTTTAATGTGTAAACACTGAATATTGTCTAAATAGAACTGTTCGAATTTCAACTGAGACTTGACTTGTATGGTAATTTAATAAAATCCGTCACTTAAATAATTTGTGAGTGTGTATTTATTGACAAACGGCGATCACATATCCACCTTCGTAAAAAAACCATAATCATAGCAATATGTGTCCCGTTATGGCTAAAGATTTTTAACTATAATTTTATATGTATGAAATGCATTTAATTATTTTGTATGAAAATAATCAGCTTTTATTATGTGTTATAAAATAATATAGGAACAAATATTGCCAATTGCCAAGCCAATTTGAATGAAGTAAGGACAAAGCTTACATTTATATATTCCATACGATTTACTAGCAGCTTTGACATATTATGCACTACAAACAGTTCTTGATTAATATATAATTTGACGAGCCGGTTGGCGTTGTCGGTGGATACTTGCCATTCACGCCGAAGATTGTGGGATCGATTACCACCCAGGACAGATATTTGTGTACATAAGTATGTCTGTTTGTCCTGAGTAAAAACATTAACCATAACTTACCATGTGCCACAAATCTTGGGAACTAAACTGCTATATCCTTTGTGATTGTAGGTACACTGGCTCATTCGCCCTTCAAATCAGACCACAACAATACTAAATATTGCTGTTTGGTGGTAGAATATGCGATAAACATGATACATACGAATGGAACATACGAAATCTTGGCAACCACAATAATATTTTTTCTTGCGCGAGAAGTTTATAAATTTTATTGATTTTGCCGTAACTCCTAAGATATTCATTTAAATTAAGTATATAGTTGAATGATAAAAGTTCGAAAGGCACCGCTCAATTTATTTAAAGTCTTAAATAATAAAAGGTAAGGTAGGTAAATAATAGACTATAGCGTAGTGATGTTCGCTCCCGATATCCGTGGTTTTCTCACATCGTGGTATTTTTACTTTTGCGTTATTATATACCAGTCTTGAATTCTAAACGAAAGGTCTGGTCCAAATAACTTAAAGAGGAATTTACATGTGTATAATCAACCTTTATTATGAAACTGTTTAATTGCATAAGGGATTTCCTCCGTATCCGTATTTTTAGGCATCCCTAAAAATACGGATGGCATCGTCTTTGGATTCTACCCATGTTTTATTGACTAATTTCACAAAACAATTATTGCGTTTTAACTATTACAGTTACGTATATAGCCTCGTGGACTTATGTTGCGTTCCGGTTTGAAGGGTAGATGAGCCCGTAAGCCAGGCCCCAGGAACATAACATTTTCGTTCCCAAGGGATAATATTTCTTGCATGTCCAATTTGTACGGACGGTGCTAAATTAAAATCAGTTGGCCCATTTGCCCGTCCGCCTACTTAGAACATAAAAAAATGTATGTAACGTTCTCTCGATTGAAAAGTTTGGCTAAATTCCATACATGTGTAATGTCATATGAGATTATAATGTCACGGTTCTTCCAATAACCCTGCGGCAGTTATAATCATCTAACCCCGTTTCGTTACGGTTTCCGCTCAATGACCTAATATCTATAGACAGTAGACTTAGGTACAATTAGGGTAATTGAATTTGTGTCTAGGCTATCACTGTACAAATATTAAGTTACTTTTACGAGTTTTTCTGTCGAAAATCCTCAATAGCAGCTCGCACTCCCGTGTCTCTGAAATCACGTAAAGCTGTTGGTACTGCGCCTGAAATATTTCCGGTTGTGTCGGATTTACCGTCACATCGGATTATGAGAGTGAGGGAATAGAGAGTGGACCTGTGTTTTCCCGCAAACTTGGGCACTATAATATGCCCTGTGCAGTTGGCTAGTCTCCCTTGATTGGCCGCCGTGGCAGAAATAGGTTATTAGGATATCAGCATCAACGTGTTGTTCTTCGCGACTTCATCCGTATTTAGCTTTTTATTGTAGGTAAAGTTTTCAGGAGCAGCAGCAGAGCAGGCTTCTGCCCAGAAGTGGAACATTTACAGGTTACTACTAAATCGTCGTTAACGAAGTTGTATTATATTGGATTTTTTTCTATTAAAGTATAATATTTTTTTTATAACATATATTCTATTGGAATACTTTTAATAAGTACATTGGATTTTATATTTGAAAAAAAAAACTTATCCATTCGATATAACATTTTCACATTGCTTGTATTGTTGTTTTTAATCGACTATGAGCTATTTGTTTGTTTTAATGTAGTATATTTTTATTGAGATCTAGTTATCTATGACAGTTAAAGATAAAAACGAGTGCTATAAACGTTTGTTATGTTTGCAAACCCATTATACAAATAGGTACATACAATACCACAGAATAAATAAATAAAGTACGGTACTTATTAAATGTACTTAGCGCGAGAGTAGTTTAGTACAAAAGAGTTTATGTAATAAAGTTCCAATTTAAAATAATAATATTTATTTATATTTATGAATCGAATACTTTAAATTTCACATATACAATAAAACATAACTTCACACGACAGCAATAGTAAAAGAAAGAATATAAATTTTATTACAATTGCTGTCAATTCGAAATAAATAAAATACAATTAAATAAGAAAATTTAAGCACTAATATTAAATACACATTACATAAGATCTTTTTCATTTGCAATGGCAACTTAAACGACTTTAATATATTCTCCAAATAATTCCGCGCCAGTATATATTTAGTTTAAAAAAACATTTCTACTTTTAATACAAAAATATGGTAAAATGTAAATAAATACTACAAAATACTAGGGCTGGGTTTTTCTTTTCCGAACCGGTAGTAGTTTTTAGTTTGACTATCAATAAGCAAGTCTAATTGCTTCAATGTCGAATAAAGCATTTTGTTTTTTTTTTATTACCTATGACTTAATTATGCAATAGACAGCGATTATTCTACTAAAGCTGAAAAAAATATTTAATATTTTTTTATAATTAGCTTTAAATAGTTACAGTTCAAATAAAATTATCTACAAATTTATTTTTATTTCCGCCTCAATATCTAAAAGGTTCGAAGTGCGTATATTAATTATTTAACTTATCCTCAACTTTTGTTTATTTTTATAATCGTGTTTGTTTATAATAAAGAGAATAATAACACGAGAAAAAGTCAAGTCAAAGTAAGTCTATAATTATTACGCTATTCTCGTAAGTTTAAATTTGCACCTTCTCTGAACTTAAAAATTCTCTAAGCGAATAAAAAGTAAAAATTTCAAAGTTTTTTCAAAATTTAGCCATAATCCTAACTAGTATTATAAATGCGATAGTGAATATGTGGTTGTCATGGATACAGAAAACGACATGAGTATGTCAAACACTTGCCCACAGCCTCACCCTTAAACACACAGAAGACATGAAGACATTTTCAGTTCATTTAGGTACTAAACATTATGAAGATTATGTTGTTTCGACCAAAACCTTTATTTTATTATGCTTCTTTTTTAACAGATTATATTTTAAAAAGCAATAATATTTAACACAAAATAATCATTTTAAAATACATTTTAGGTACAGCCAGCTCTATAAAAGATATGAACAATATAATATTTGAACAAGATCTATGGACTTACCTAATTAGCTCCTTTACTTTAACATTTTTCAACCGTTAATTTTTACCTGTAATTGTTAAAGAATCTTAATACCTACATCAATTTTTAATAAAATATTCGAATATACAGTTAAGGAACTCAAATTATCTTAACTTTTAAGCCTCGATACGAGAGCATACATCTCAGGCGCCTCGGATGTTAACACAATGTTATGGCTATCCAGATAACCTATACCAACTCTTATATCAATTTTTTATTGTAGTTTTGATGAATTGTCGACCTTAACGTGACAAAGTTTAAATATTATCTCATACTTTGTTCGATAAAGATGTGAAAAATTGCATACAGTTGAGTCGTGAAGATATAGATAGACAGACGTGTTCTTAGTTTAATGTTAAGTGTTTTGTATATTATTTATTTAAACTATCAATAAGTTCACTAGACGGTAGTAATAAAAAACGTCGGGCAAAGTAGTAATAATAAAAAAAGCGATAATAATCCACAATGATTGCATTGTGCATTGCATAAACACTTATTGTAATTTTTTTTTGAGCAATAGGTTCAATTGTGTTATATAAACTTTTCAGAGACGCTAAACCGTGTTTTTTAAAAAAAAATTGTGATAACATTGGCAGAATAACTTGCGATCATAAATCGTAGATACAAGCCATAAAAGAAAAGAGAAAAAAAGGAAAATAAATTTGCAAATAATGAAATACTCTCCATTTGATCCCTAAATGTAAATTTCCACTCAAGGATTTTAAGTGTACACCAATTAAGAGTATTTGTACATGCAAATAGTATTATCGTCTGTGATAACCGCATTCATCGTGAGGATAGCTAGCTGTGCAGACATTTTGTGCGTTTCGAAGAAAATTGTTGGCAAAAATGCGGTGCGTTGGTGAGAGGCGCGACGCGCTAAGTCTCGCCTCGTAATATTATAGGGCACAGTACTTTTCAGACTTGGTTGAATGGTGCCACAAATCGCACGTGTTTGTGTTGTGATCAGCTGTTCCTGGTGTCCTTCGATTGCACCGTTTTGAGGTTCGTAACTCCGTTAATTTATTCATTGTTATATTTGTATGTTTTGATGGCACAGATCTGATAATTTAAAAATCTGTCTGAGGATAAAATTATGAATGTATCCGGTAGTTTTTATTTTATTATGTTTATATTTTTCGTTCTAACACGGTACAAAACCTCGCTGTGATTTACGCAGGTTCTAAGAATAGTTCACCGTTTAATACCGGGAAGTTGACTTGTTACCTGCGATCGTATTTGTGCATAGTTTAAGTTAAAACAAGTAATTCACTCGACAGTGCTCACTCTATAATTAGTGATTATATAATCTGTTTATTACGTGGTCATCTTTATTGTTGTACTTTTCTTTTTAGTGTTTGTTATACAATGAGTGGAGAGAAATTACAATATTTCAAAGGCTATTTCCAAAAACCGATTTTTTTATATTTTTATTTTGTAATTTTAATCTGTTTCCTTAAAAATAAAACATAGTTAAATGAATCTAATTATCATAAATTACAGATTAAATAGTAAGATTTGGCGCCGTCAGCTGATTGACAGGCAGATGGTACGGAGCTTGAGTTTGAGCCAAAATATTTTACATTGCAAATTAAAATAGTTTCTTAAATTCACAAGCTGCGAATATATTATGTTACTTTTGGATTATTGTGTTTGTAACTTTTGCAGTTCTTCGGAAAATCACGAACACAGTCGACGTTAAATATTTTTTCTTGACAACGAAAGTTTTTGTTACGATTTTACGAATTTGTGCTGCCAACACAAAATTTGCCAATGGTTTAAAGTATATTTATCTTATATCTTTAATGTAGGTTTATAAATAGAGAACGTATTATTTTGTGATCAAAAGTTAAAGTAATATTTTTTACCTTGCCTTCTTCTTTGCACTTTTGATTTTTTTTTACAATTTTCAGTCAAACGCAACATTTTATATGTTCAAAACTTAATTACAGTTTTTTCTTTTGAATTCATTCATTTAATATACATAATTAATGCATATGTCACCAAGCACTTCTATATATGCATAGACATTAGATTATTTTATGTATTATAATACCTACAATTGTAAACCTTGAGTGATTACATTTATAACAGTACAAGCAATTTTGGTTTCTATTAATCGTCAGGTACGGTCTATAATTGTGTGTTTATTATTTTATCTTTTGTTTGACTTAATCGTCACCAGTGTGGAGAGTAATAATTGCAACGGCTTAATCGCTGCATTGACTCGTGTTAGATGGCTTATTTTATTTATGATTGTGTTCTAATATAAAAAAATGAAGGCCGAAATCTCGTTTTAAGCGCTTTTTAGGGGTAAAATAAGCTATGTATAACGACATACATAATGGAGAGTGAATTCAAAATCTGTAAATCATGTTCTTCAGGCGTATTTCGGCCTCGGCGACAATTTTTAATGGAGTCTAAAAAATAACACTGCACTTATAATTTTGCAAAAGTGTGTGTTAAATACAGTTTCTATTTCCTTACTATCTCTCATAATATGATGGGGCAGCAATCTGACATGATCGGAGAGAAATTAGGTGCTAGACCAACCGCTTTACACGCTGTCCGACGTACGGGATTATATGTTCCTATTTTCATAGAAAAAAACACTATCTTTTTAAAGACTAGACTCCGGATTTGAGCCCTTAACCTTGGGGCGTTATGTTTTTATATAATATTTTTGTTCAAACAAACAAAATCCTTTAAAAGTAAAAAAAATGACAATCTGTGAATGTGCTGAGCTTTTTTCTCCTTTTGAGGAGAAGGGTTGGTGGTCATTCCAATACGTGTTGGATACACCTTGAATTGTAGAATTTCAGCGAAATTGGACTCATGCAGGTTTTCTCTTTAATTGAAACACAAATAAAGCTCGTGATGCTTGCCTTGTCTTGAGAACTCGCGATTATCGCTTAAGATGTACGCGTTCCAACCACTAGGCCATCTCGGCTCAAAATATTTAGTTTTATTTGTGCATGTGTCTTGCATTGTGTGTGCATATGTATTAGTAAAGTTTATGTCTATAACATCACAACAAAAACTAATTACTCCTGTTACTCGACTGTCCATAGTCACGAACTCTTTTTTTATCTCTTTTGTATTTTCTCTCTATTGCCATATTTAAAAAAAAAATGTAAAGGAACGCTTTACATATGCGCAATTAGTGAGTTCATGTACGATCGTACACTTTGGGTAGGAAACGTGGCGAACGTCCTGGCTATTTCTCTATGATGAAAAAAAAACCGCTAGGTTTCTTTAGTTGGTTCTTCCCAAGTCAGGGTATTTTCCTTTCCAAAACGGTCGTAGATTTAATTTGACAATCGATAAGTAAGCGTAATGTTTCTTTATTGAGTAAACGATATCAATTAAAAAAAATATAGTCCATTTGTTTTGCTCCCTGTAACATAGAGTTCATAACAATGCCGCCAAACAGCAATATGTGGTACTGTTGTATTCCGGTTGGAAGGGTGAGTGAGCCAGTACTACAGGCACAAGGGACGTAATATTCAAGGTTCGCAAGGTTGGTAGCGCATTATGTAAGGAATGATTAACATTTCTCACGGCTTCAATGTTCATGGGCGGTGGTGACCACTAACTACCAGGTAGATCATCTGCATATCCACCTTCACAGATTATAAAAAAAATATATTTATTTGTATAGATAAAAAAATATTTTGATGAAATGAATAAATTCAAGAGCGCTGAGCCACCTAGTATAGTAACAGCCTGTTAATGTCCCACTGCTGGGCTAAGGCCTCCTCTCCCTTTTGAGGAGAAGGCTGAGCCACCTATTATATATAATTGAAATTCTCTGTTACATAACATAACGACATGTTTTCTACATTTCAATTTGTCGTCTATTCATATATTCTTTTACTATTCATCAAAAAGGAGGTTATGTATTTGACGCGTATTTTTTTTAATTCCAAATTTATGATTTGATTATGTCTTGTATTATTCAATTAGATTTGCATGCATATTTTTATGATTGTTTTATAATATAACTCATTATAAGCTTTTACATATCAATAGTAAATATAATTGATTCTCTTATGTGTTTGTACTTAAATACACGTAAGACAATAATAAGATAATTGTTAACGTTAAACTTTGCGAGTTTTTCGATGATTATAATACAATCGCTGTGTTTCTATATACATGTGTATGTAAGAGTAAATATGAAAGTAGTTAACAGAAGAGAATATTATGTTTGTTACTTTTACTTAATTTATTTTGAATTAGCGTTTCCGTTCGCGTCGTAATTCAGAATTGCTAAATATCTATTTCCATAGCCCTTTTCTTTAGGATTTTTTTAAAAACTTTCATTTAGGAGAGTGGTAAAAATACAAATCAGTAATACACTTACTAAAATAGAGAGAAATATTATTTTGTTGTAGAAATACAGAAGTAATTATCACAATAAACACAAACAGGTCCAGAAGGCGGCTTTATCGATTATTAATGATTGTTTTCAGACACCCCTATGGTTCGAATTTTTCAATGAGGATGAGGGGTACTCAATACTTAGTTATAATTTTTTTTTATGTTATCGGCAAGCGGACGAGCAAATGGGCCACCTGATGGTAAGTGGTCACCACCGCCCATAGACATTGGCGGGGTAAGAAATATAACCATTCCTTAAAGCGCAAGGCGCAATGCGACACCAACCTTGGGGACTAAGATGTTATGTCCCTTGTGCCTGTAATTACACTAACTCACTCACCCTTTAAACCGGAAAGCAACAATATTAGGTATTGCTGCTTAGCGGCAGAAGGCCTGCACAAGGCCCTGTCATCAGGTAATATTTTGTGTATGTAAATATATACAAAATCATTTATATACATATATAAATAATTTACGATTACATAATTATATTTTTTCAAACATTAATTCCTCAACTTCAAAAGATTGGCAAAGCGATAAAATGATACATTATCATATTATGCCACATATCTAAAGACTGGCCTGCCTATTAGCTGTCTGTCAAAAAGGATTTCTTAAATGATAAATGATAACACTAATTCCTAAAACAATAAAGTGATTGGATGCATTCTGTTACGTCATAGAAAAAGTTTACAGAAGATATTCGGTCGTCGGTTATCAAATATGATATTCATTATCAAGATCTTTGGTTCGAATCAAAGTTTCGAATTTTAAAATAGAAAAAAATTAACCAATGTCCAATTTGAAGGAATTAATACACTTCTTCAAAGAAACATATTGATTTTGTTGGGATTGAGTGAGGATAGTGCAGAGGTGCCAGTTTGATAGGATCGAACCTGCGTCTGTCAATTCGCTTTGTATATTATATACTGTATAAACTATATAAACTTTTAATTTGTTATTTTGGGTGGCTGATTAAATTTAATAAGGTTGTAATGTTTATTTTTTTATAGCATAGGTTTAGCATATACATGATGGTAAGTGGTCACCAATGCCCATAGACATTAGCATTGTAAGAAATGTTAACCATCGCTTACATCGTCAATGCGCCACCAACTTTGGGAACTAAGGAGTTATGTCCCTTGTACCTGTAATTACACAGGCTCACTCACCCTGCAAACCGAGATCAAGCACTGCTTTGCAGTAGAATATCTGATTAGTGGGTGGTTAGCCACAAAACGCTACCAACAGTAAAAGGTGTAAAGATGCGCGATTTTAAAGGCCCCATGAAAATGAGATGGATGGATGTCATGAAAACATCACGTCTCGTCTGTCTTGCAGCTAAATATCAATACTTGGTATTGTCGTTTTCCGGTTTGAAGGGTACCCTTCCAGTATAACTAAAGGCACAAGGGACATAACATCTTATCCCAAGTTTGAAGGCGCACTTGCGATGTAAGGAATGATTAATATTTCTGACGACGCCATGGGCATCTATGGGCAGTAGAAGACCGTCCACCTATTTTATAGAAAAAAAGCCTAAACGCGTTAAAATAAACGTACTAAGTATTAGATTATTTTTGTTTTGTGTTCTTTCATCCAATAATGTTAAGTCGTTTACGATTCGAAAATCCAATTAACTTGTACTTCATTAAAACACTTCCTTAAGCCTTGAAAAACATACAAAACGATATAACAACAGCTATCTATTACTAAGAACCAATCAATTTGTACTCTTATTAGATTTAGTCGCCTCTTGTACTTACTTTATCTTTCTTGTCTGTTTTTTGTATTTTTTTTAGTTTCGTTGATGTACAGTAAAAGTATAATTTTGACGTCCCATTAAATTGCCGCCTGGGATTTGTACCATGTTACGCCTTAGATACACGAGGCACGAGGCTATAGCAGTTTTTAGTTTTAGAATAATACGATACTAATACTAATCAATTCTAATAGAAGGTAGACTTCTAAATCGGAAGATAAATTTGCAATTCTATTACTGCAATTCGAAACTAAAATAAACCTGATCGCTTAACATTTGTGACATAAATCAGTAGATTCTGTAAGAACCGACTCGAAACTCATCGCAGAACTCTATCGTGAAATGTGAGAAAGTTATTTGCGACATTAACTTAATAAATAAATTCTATGATACGTTCATCAAAATAGCGCAACACCAAATCGCTTAAAACATAAAAATACGAAGAAATACTAAGTAAGTTCTTACAGAATGGCACTGCTGTTGTGCGCGACGAAGCCGAAAAAACGGCTTGACGGCGATGAAAATCTTAATAATGAATTATTTGACAAGTAATTGCAAGGAACAACGTGACATAAAATATAAGTATTTTTCTACAAATGGAAGGAGCTATTTTCTCAGTTGTGGTTTTTCAGTTTGTCTAATAATGTACTAACTACATATATGCCGATGTTTAATTTCCTACTATCAAGTATATGATACGTATTTTCGATTTTTAAATTCATAAAGGGTTCTATCATTAAAATATCCTCGGGTCTATTTGGGAATAATATTATGCTAAATATGATAATGTTTGAAAGGTAATTAATGTTGTATGCCAAATAAAACGCACGTAAAACGCATCAAAGAAAGCCATTACCTGTGTATCAGACACTCGGATACGCGTATAAAAATATAATATAACGCCGAACTAGATCGATATTTCGTTGTTTTGTTTGTTTCGAAGTTCTAAGTCAAGATTATATACTCGTAGATGATATGCAAAACTGACAACAGTTAATATCCTTAGGGCTTTGTACTTGTACGTTCTGTATTAGTTACGTCCAACCGTAGCCGATTCAGCCAACTGTGGATAATTTATACTTATTTCTGTTTCGGTGTAAAGGGTAAGTCAGCTAGTGTAATACTTTTAGTACAGGAGTTGTGTTGCGTTAGCCAAATGACGGTATTATATTTGCAAAAAAAAAGTTAGGCTGAATATTTCGCCCAATTATTATATGTATTTATAATAATAATATAATATATTTTATGTATAATTAATCTCGACGTACATAACTATTTCTCTTAGATGATGATATCATTTTGAAAATATTAATTAAATATGCAAAGTATTAAATAATTTACACAATTTTATAGTCTTATGAGTGATGAAATCTTAATTAGACAATTGAGAGAAATTACATTATGATACTTACGATTAGATAGCATTTAACATGTTTAAGATAAGCAATTTAAATTGTTAATAACTTTTAGAATATAATATTAATAAGACTGGGATCTACTAACAAATTGTCGTGCTGTAAGACCGTGAAATCAATGGAATTCTAGAAATTTGTTAATTCAGTTGGAGATATGCATGCAGCATAACGATACAAATTTCAAATTTAAATAACAGACAATTTTAAACCATATTTAATCAGTTTACTAGCAGTTTGTGGTAAAAAGCTTCAACGGCAAAACGTTGATGCTACTTCTATTACTTTCTACACTACACGGATGTCATTTAAGTTCAAGCGAGATGGCTATATAGTATGCTAAAGACGTGTTTTATCTTTTGTTAGCTTGCCTCTGTCTGGTCGGACATTTTTTGTTACATTTTTTTCTGGTTAATCCCGACCGTCCTTCGGGTTTTTTGGCTAAGATTTGTGTTGTTATAAATATTTTGTAATACTTTTACCGTATTTACATACTTTTGGTTGGATATTTTTTTATAAAAACATAAAGCTGTAGAGTGTACTGGACCTCAGGAACTACTCAAGGCTATTTTATAAATATATAAAGCTAAAACCATCCATACAGATGAATGAGCCTTAGATTGAGATTTAGACTATAGAATTGACAAGCGTGTAATTCATCTTCTTGTTTATATTTAGGAAAATGAATATATTGGAAATTTGGAATGGCTGTTAAAGCGTGAAACTAAAAGCAGGCTTTATTTACAATACTTAACGACTAAACATGACCTTCACGGTCATGTTTAGTCGTCAAGGTAGCATGCGCAAGCGATCCCGTGGCGGATTAAGTTTTTTAGTGGGCGCACTCGGCGCCTTGAACACCGGCAAGCCCCACATACACCCCCACTGTTCCCGTGGGGAAACGCGTAATGCGGTTTTCCAGCGTTAAAAAATTTTGTTCATTAGTCCATATTCGTTAAATTCATTGGTTGATGAAAATATGTAAGCTATGTAAAAGATACAATAAGTATCTTATATACCAACAAAACTTAATGTTGTGTTGCTGGAAAAAGTCTTATCTAAAGTCTAGATTTGAACTCGCATTATTCCGTTAAATCTGTTTTATCCGAGCGATCATGAATTTATTGGACGGACTGACGATATTAGGTACGCCTAGTTTTATATTTGAGCAAATATATTAAAATACGTTTGCTCAAATAAATAATAATAAAATATTTCTAAGAAACTGGTCCACACTTCTGGTGACCCAAGAGCTGGCGCTTATTTAGCCCAAAGGCTGAGTCTAGCGGTGCAGAGAGGCAACAGTGCCAGCGTCTTGGGTACAATGCCACAGGAAAATCTTTAAGACTGCGTGTTTCCGCTTTAAATTTGTAATGTGTATTTTGTTCTTTTTATTTTAATTTTGTATTTTATAAAAATTTCTGTATATAAAATATCTTAATAAAGTATCAAATAAATTAAATTAATGTTACTGATATAATTAAATGTTACTGGTGGTGAGCTTTGTGCAAGCTTGCCTGGGCAGGTACCATCTACTCATCAGATATTCTACCGCAAAACAGCAGTACTTGGTATTGTTGTGTTCCGGTTTGAAGGGTGAGTGAGCTAGTGTAATTACAGGCACAAGGAACATAACATCTTAGTTCCCAAGATTGGTGGCGCATTGGTGATGTAAGCGATGGTTAACATTTCTTACAATGCCTATGTCTATGGGCGTTTTTAATTACTAATATTTTAAATAAAGAGTATAAAATATAGCAATATATAAATTTATAATAGTCAATGGGTAGATGAATGCACGTTTTTAAGCAATGCGCTTTTGCCTCGCTTTTAAAAATAATGCTATGCTTTTAGACCAATAAAATAATTATATGGACAACACTTAGACATGAGAAAATGAAGCAAGTAGGTATAATATGCATCCGATTCAGTCATACGTATCTGTTCAAAAATTTTTACGAGAAGAGATATCGTATGGCTACCATCCTTATAACGACTAGCTTCCAACACACCACTTAATCTTTCGGGAGGTACACATACCACAAAATAGCACACCGAGTTATATTTTTAACTTTACAACACAGCGTGCTTTAGTTATATTTAAAGTGCATTGTTCTCATTTGGCAGCATTTGTGGAAGTAAATGAAATATGGCGTGTAAAGTATTAAAGACAAGCTTTTTGTTATTACCTGACAAAAACGTGGCAAAGAAAAGAATTATACAGTAAATAATTACTTATGTTAGTTTTCATATTTGGGGGTAAAAAAAAAATATTTTTCATATATACACTTATAAATGTTGCTTGGCGGCTGTTTTGTTAGTCACCGATTTCTCTTTTTCTGTATCTATCAGTATAAACATTACAAAGAACAAACTTTGTCTTGTACTTTGACCGCACATTTGTTAAGCAATTGATTAATAATAAAAAAGAGTCACGGGAAGCCGTTGGATGCGGGAAGCGCAAGACCGGCCAACATGGAAATCCTTGGAGGAGGCCTTTGTCCAGCAGTCTTTTGGCTGACATGATAATGATTAACAATCGCTATTATTAAAACATTTGGCATCTCGATTTTTTGAGATTTAATATCAACCACACTGTGGAATCCTCTAAGCGATTACGTCAAGACTTGATTGACAAATTTATTGACGTTAAATGAAACAAACAGTGGTTTTTTTTCTTGTTCGTTTTTTGGAATTACATTCGAAATATGAAAGATTCTTATCGCCTCCTAAGAACTAAAAGAAATACATGTACATAGGTATATGTTGTAAGAACTCTTTCCCGGACAAAAATACTTTTACCCGACAACACGGACCAAACCGTTTCTGAATTTTTAGTCGACTTTAGTTGTCTTTTGTTTTTATATAATGTTTGGTTAATTTTATTTTTGTAAGGATGCCACCTTGGACTTTTGCTGAGGAACGCTACACACGTTTAGGTGGCACGCTCCCAAAAATAGTACTAACTTAACCCACGTCTTGGCTGTAGCATATATGTACATACGTATAAGTTTGTTTTATAAGGAATCTCTATTTTACTATATTTGCTTTATTAGAAAAGATTAAGTGTGTGATTAACACAATAGTTTTAACTGTTTGTGTTTGTTATGTATTTTTAAGTTAAACATTCCACAGTCATTGAATTGTTGTTAGACTCACGTCTTAACTTGTCATTCTACAAATGATCCTATTATAAAGGCTGATTGGAATACAACATGGAAATTGTATATAGAACGCGTTTAAAGTGGCGCCATCTATGATAATAAGAAAAACCTTGTTCGTCATCGTCTGGGTTGAGTGGAATTCAACATAATGTTGGATGTATGTAATTGTTTATTAACGTGAAACATTTTTAAGAAATAAAGCAGTCTCTAGACTAGTACGATTTAAAAATGGAATACATTTGTCTCATCTCTTCGATGATATTTAAATTTGAATGTCTTGGTAGTAATCCTGATACAAAAGATCAGCTTGGTAACACATGCTTCAAACCTTCTTCTTAAGACAGTGACCTTATGACTTTTGGTGTATCGATGTTTAAGCCAAGCCCAATATTTCTTCGATAATTCTTCTGTACCGGAAGCCTTCACCTACCTTTGAGCATTTAATAGCTGTAAATAACTGACATATTTTTACATATGTAGCTACTTGAACGCTTGTGATCCTACCTCAACAAGATAAAACTTGCACTAATGCACTGTATCCACGTGCGGACCACAGAATTGAATCAAATAATATTTACTCAATCAATTTTCAATTTTATTACGTGCTAAATATGAATTGTATTTGTTTGTTGCAAAAGGGAAGTGATGAACTACGATATATAGACCTTGGGTATACCAAGGTATAATGTATTTATATAACCTTAGAAGCAAGGTGATCGACCTCTGTTTGCAAACAGTTAAGGTTACGAAAATTACTATACTGAGATATTATGTGTGTTCGTAAGACCGAAAATATTAATTAATTCAAGTCTTGTTATATTTATTTTAAATTTAAATTGTAATTATTATTATTGTTGTAATAAATACAATTCAGTATAATTTACTTTTATAATAAAGTTAACATTAAAGATAAAGTTATTTTTTATTCAGATAAAATTTATTTATAAATAAAGTCATTAGACTTTATATTGTACAATATATTTTTACTGTGTATTAATAAAAATTATAATATATATATATGAATATTGTACTTTTGAAGCTGAATATGTCGACATAGTCGAGTCATGCCGCCATAACTTTTCCGAATGCACTAACTAATTACATGAATTATATTGGTAGATCTCCTCATAAATGTCACCGATACAAAAAAGACCGTGAAAGCAGAATGATTAACTATAGTTAAGTAATTAACAATATAAATGGTTTAATAATTTTCTGTATATGAAGAATATCGTTTATCCTTTTTAATGTGGATGTGTACCTCTACCTAATCTACTTCCTACCCTACTTCCTACCTTCTGATCGATTTCGGCCATGGCGATCAATCTCAAGAGAGATTAGCCAACTTCGCAGAAAATATTAGAGAGCACAAGTGTGTGAGCGAACACGGATGCACTCTTTATTCTCTCACTCTCGTAATCCGATGGGGCGGCAATCCAACACGACCGGATTGAATTCAAGCGCAGGACCATTGGATAAAACGCATTAAAGAAATAAGTATGTATCACATATAAAACCTCCTTTTTTGAGATCGGTAAAATATATTGGTACAACACAACACTGACGGTCGACACTTGAGATGTATACTAATTAAATAATAATTAATTAGTAATTGTAATATAAAATTGATTTATATATAATTTAAAAAAAAAACATTGTGTAAAATCTTAAATTTATCTGAAATTTCAGGGCGCTTTATTAGTTTATTATAAGACTATTATTATGATTAATGATGTTATTATTTCTTTAAATTATTGTTATTATAAAGTCAATATACTACATTTACATTATATACTTAAGGAATTATGTGTATAACTAAAAGGTGTAATACCAGTAGGTACATAGTTGACTTGAGTTGCTTGTGCAAAACACTTAGTAACTGTGTCGGCGCATTTCCGCACGGAAATATAAAATTCAAGAGTTAACTTCATTTGTGTTCACGTTGAATTAGAGGATGTCTTTGTTACAGACACATTCTTACGAAATTTTAGCTCTGTCGTCTAATAACGAAAATGCTTTTGTCTTATTTGCTTGAGGAGAAATATACTATACTATACTATTTTGAAATATATCCTAAAAACCTTATAATAAAGAAAAAAAAATCTTCATTCTTTTTTTGAAAAAAAAAAAAAAATTGTCATTTAAGTTGTATTAATGATAAAATCTTCTAGAATGTTCTTAAGTAATATTCGCATTATTCCCAAACATTTTTATTGTGTTTGAGGTAGGTATTGTTTTTTAATATATAATTAAATAAAAAATTGGTATGTATTTATCAAAATGGTTGAAAACATAGAAAGTATATGTTACATATATCCATATAAACATCCTATATCATTTATGCGTCTGACAACGCTTTCACAGTAGAAAGCCGATACCTTAATACATTTCTCGATACGGAATGGGACGGTTCGTGTAGAAGCTTCTGGAATATAATACCATCCAATTGAGTGGATAGTGTTATGCGAAATGTATTCATTATCATTCTTAAGTTTTACGGTTGCGCCAAACTACCCAGACTATTTAAATTTCTCTTGAATTATCTATTGTACTACAAATATAATAACAAGATAGATCCTAGGTTATTATCAACTGAACTGATTGTTACCGACCGAGCTTCCCTCAGCTCTAATATTGATTAATTATGTTTTTTAATGAAACTTTGCAATTGCAAATAACATTTACCTATATAGATAAACTTAAAAAGCAAAACCTTATTTAATCACGAAATTTGAGTCAAGTCGTAAGAGCCGTTTCCGCTATATATAATTATAAGAATTCCTCTTTTAATATTATAAGATCAGTACGTGGTACCCTCGGTTTTTGCGGGTTCCTCAAACCTATGTACTCTATATTCTTCAGTCATTTTCATATTACAATCGCTTATCTCGTTATTTGGAACAGTCTCGACCTTCCAGATTCATCGTTACAGACGGCACCATAATAATAAATGCTTGCATAATTAACCAAATAGGTTAAAACGTTGAAACTTTTTGGTACAAATAATGTGTGTATGTGATATGTATATCTTGCAAATTGCAATGTCATATGAGTGATCATTGCTTATTATTGATATAAGATACAATAAATGCAACTCGTAATATAATTGTTTAGAACGAGACATGGAAACTTCTAGAAGACATGAAATTGAACTGCGTGTTATTATAATGGACTCAAATACATAGCTTTAATTGAACAAACGATATCCATTAGTACGTATCTAATAATAGATCTCTTTAATGAAATGTTATCTGTCAATACAAATAGATGCATGTGAATATTTACCGCCATTTCATCAATAAAAATAACTTTTATTATAATAATAGCTTTGAAATATTTTATCGTTCCAAATTCAAATAATATAAATTCAATTTGTACTCTTATTAGATTTAGTCGCCTCTTGTACTTTATCTTTCTTGTCTGTTTTTTGTATTTTTTTTAGTTTCGTTGATGTACAGTAAAAGTATAATTTTGACGTCCCATTAAATTGCCGCCTGGGATTTGTACCATGTTACGCCTTAGATACACGAGGCACGAGGCTATAGCAGTTTTAAAAATGCGAATAATACGATACTAATACTAATCAATTCTAATAGAAGGTAGACTTCTAAATCGGAAGATAAATTTGCAATTCTATTACTGCAATTCGAAACTAAAATAAACCTGATCGCTTAACATTTGTGACATAAATCAGTAGATTCTGTAAGAACCGACTCGAAACTCATCGCAGAACTCTATCGTGAAATGTGAGAAAGTTATTTGCGACATTAACTTAATAAATAAATTCTATGATACGTTCATCAAAATAGCGCAACACCAAATCGCTTAAAACATAAAAATACGAAGAAATACTAAGTAAGTTCTTACAGAATGGCACTGCTGTTGTGCGCGACGAAGCCGAAAAAACGGCTTGACGGCGATGAAAATCTTAATAATGAATTATTTGACAAGTAATTGCAAGGAACAACGTGACTTAAAATATAAGTATTTTTCTACAAATGGAAGGAGCTATTTTCTCAGTTGTGGTTTTTCAGTTTGTCTAATAATGTACTAACTATATGCCGATGTTTAATTTCCTACTATCAAGTATATGATACGTATTTTCGATTTTTAAATTCATAAAGGGTTCTATCATTAAAATATCCTCGGGTCTATTTGGGAATAATATTATGCTAAATATGATAATGTTTGAAAGGTAATTAATGTTGTATGCCAAATAAAACGCACGTAAAACGCATCAAAGAAAGCCATTACACGTATACTCGGATACACGTATAAAAATATAATATAACGCCGAACTAGATCGATATTTCGTTGTTTTGTTTGTTTCGAAGTTCTAAGTCAAGATTATACTCGTAGATGATATGCAAAACTGACAACAGTTAATATCCTTAGGGCTTTGTACTTGTACGTTCTGTATTAGTTACGTCCAACCGTAGCCGATTCAGCCAACTGTGGATAATTTATACTTATTTCTGTTTCGGTGTAAAGGGTAAGTCAGCTAGTGTAATACTTTTAGTACAGGAGTTGTGTTGCGTTAGCCAAATGACGGTATTATATTTGCAAAAAAAAAGTTAGGCTGAATATTTCGCCCAATTATTATATGTATTTATAATAATAATATAATATATTTTATGTTTAATTAATCTCGACGTACATAACTATTTCTCTTAGATGATGATATCATTTTGAAAATATTAATTAAATATGCAAAGTATTAAATAATTTACACAATTTTATAGTCTTATGAGTGATGAAATCTTAATTAGACAATTGAGAGAAATTACATTATGATACTTACGATTAGATAGCATTTAACATGTTTAAGATAAGCAATTTAAATTGTTAATAACTTTTAGAATATAATATTAATAAGACTGGGATCTACTAACAAATTGTCGTGCTGTAAGACCGTGAAATCAATGGAATTCTAGAAATTTGTTAATTCAGTTGGAGATATGCATGCAGCATAACGATACAAATTTCAAATTTAAATAACAGACAATTTTAAACCATATTTAATCAGTTTACTAGCAGTTTGTGGTAAAAAGCTTCAACGGCAAAACGTTGATGCTACTTCTATTACTTTCTACACTACACGGATGTCATTTAAGTTCAAGCGAGATGGCTATATAGTATGCTAAAGACGTGTTTTATCTTTTGTTAGCTTGCCTCTGTCTGGTCGGACATTTTTTGTTACATTTTTTTCTGGTTAATCCCGACCGTCCTTCTGGTTTTTTGGCTAAGATTTGTGTTGTTATAAATATTTTGTAATACTTTTACCGTATTTACATACTTTTGGTTGGATATTTTTTTATAAAAACATAAAGCTGTAGAGTGTACTGGACCTCAGGAACTACTCAAGGCTATTTTATAAATATATAAAGCTAAAACCATTTGTATTTTATAAGCATCCATACAGATGAATGAGCCTTAGATTGAGGTTTAGACTATAGAATTGACAAGCGTGTAATTCATCTTCTTGTTTATATTTAGGAAAATGAATATATTGGAAATTTGGAATGGCTGTTAAAGCGTGAAACTAAAAGCAGGCTTTATTTACAATACTTAAGTGAAGGTCATGTTTAGTCGTCAAGGTAGCATGCGCAAGCGATCCCGTGGCGGATTAAGTTTTTTAGTGGGCGCACTCGGCGCCTTGAACACCGGCAAGCCCCACATACACCCCCACTGTTCTCGTGGGGGGTGAAAGCGCGTAATACGGTTTTCCAGCGTTAAAAAATTTTTGTTCATTAGTACATATTCGTTAAATTCATTGGTTGATGATAATATGTAAGCTATGTAAAAGATACAATAAGTATCTTATATTCCATCTTATATACCAAAAAAACTTAATGTTGCGTTGCTGGAAAAAGTCTTATCCTACAAATCCATGGGAAATGAATACTTGTCTAGATTTGAACTCGCATTATTCCGTTAAATCTGTTTTATCCGAGCGATCATGAATTTATTGGACGGACTGACGATATTAGGTACGCCTAGTTTTATATTTGAGCAAATATATTAAAATACGTTTGCTCAAATAAATAATAATAAAATATTTCTAAGAAACTGGTCCACACTTCTGGTGACCCAAGAGCTGGCGCTTATTTAGCCCAAAGGCTGAGTCTAGCGGTGCAGAGAGGCAACAGTGCCTGCGTCTTGGAAAAATTTTAAATTTGTAATGTGTATTTTGTTCTTTTTATTTTAATTTTGTATTTTATAAAAATTTCTGTATATAAAATATCTTAAAGTATAAAATAAATTAAATTAATGTTACTGATATAATTAAATGTTACTGGTGGTAGAGCTTTGTGCAAGCTTGCCTGGGCAAGTACCACCCACTCATCAGATATTCTACCGCAAAACTTACTACTTACTTACGTACTTGGTATTGTTGTGTTTCGGTTTGAAGGGTGAGTGAGCTAGTGTAATTACAGGCACAAGGGACATAACATCTTAGTTCCCAAGATTGGTGGCGCATTGGTGATGTAAGCGATGGTTAACATTTCTTACAATGCCTATGTCTATGGGCGTTGGTGATCACTTACTATCACGTGGCCCATATGCTCGTCCACCTTCCTATTCTACAAAAAAATAAAAATAGAAGAATTTTACGAGAACGTTTTATAAATATTCGATGAATTGTATAGCTAATCTAGCCAGTGCTTTAATCTGTTGATCCTGCACCTGATGTCTCTTCGGTCGTGTCAGGTTGCCGTTGGACTAAGAGAATGAGGGAATACAGTTCTCTTATTTTAGCAGGAACACTTGTGCTCTATACTACTCCTGCGCATTTGCTAGAATTTAAATGGCATTCAATCTAGAAGACTTTAATATTCTTTTATTTGAAGATTTTTGTTAAGAATTTTTAATTACTAATATTTTAAATAAAGAGTATAAAATATAGCAATATATAAATTTATAATAGTCAATGGGTAGATGAATGCACGTTTTTAAGCAATGCGCTTTTGCCTCGCTTTTAAAAATAATGCTATGCTTTTAGACCAATAAAATAATTATATGGACAACACTTAGACATGAGAAAATGAAGCAAGTAGGTATAATATGCATCCGATTCAGTCATACGTATCTGTTCAAAAATTTTTACGAGAAGAGATATCGTATGGCTACCATCCTTATAACGACTAGCTTCCAACACACCACTTAATCTTTCGGGAGGTACACATACCACAAAATAGCACACCGAGTTATATTTTTAACTTTACAACACAGCGTGCTTTAGTTATATTTAAAGTGCATTGTTCTCATTTGGCAGCATTTGTGGAAGTAAATGAAATATGGCGTGTAAAGTATTAAAGACAAGCTTTTTATTATTACCTGACAAAAACGTGGCAAAGAAGAATTATACAGTAAATAATTACTTATGTTAGTTTTCATATTTGTGGGTAAAAAAAAAATATTTTTCATATATACACTTATAAATGTTGCTTGGCGGCTGTTTTGTTAGTCACCGATTTCTCTTTTACTGTATCTATCAGTATAAACATTACAAAGAACAAACTTTGTCTTGTACTTTGACCGCACATTTGTTAAGCAATTGATTAATAATAAAAAAGAGTCACGGGAAGCCGTTGGATGCGGGAAGCGCAAGACCGGCCAACATGGAAATCCTTGGAGGAGGCCTTTGTCCAGCAGTCTTTTGGCTGACATGATAATGATTAACAATCGCTATTATTAAAACATTTGGCATCTCGATTTTTTGAGATTTAATATCAACCACACTGTGGAATCCTCTAAGCGATTACGTCAAGACTTGATTTGATATTGACGTTAAATGAAACAAACAGTGGTTTTTTTTCTTGTTCGTTTTTTGGAATTACATTCGAAATATGAAAGATTCTTATCGCCTCCTAAGAAGTAAAAGAAATACATGTACATAGGTATATGTTGTAAGAACTCTTTCCCGGACAAAAATACTTTTACCCGACAACACGGACCAAACCGTTTCTGAATTTTTAGTCGACTTTAGTAGTCTTTTGTTTTTATATAATGTTTGGTTAATTTTATTTTTGTAAGGATGCCACCTTGGACTTTTGCTGAGGAACGCTACACACGTTTAGGTGGCACGCTCCCAAAAATAGTACTAACTTAACCCACGTCTTGGCTGTAGCATATATGTACATACGTATAAGTTTGTTTTATAAGGAATCTCTATTTTACTGTATTTGCTTTATCAGAAAAGATTAAGTGTGTGATTAACACAATAGTTTTAACTGTTTGTGTTTGTTATGTATTTTTAAGTTAAACATTCCACAGTCATTGAATTGTTGTTAGACTCACGTCTTAACTTGTCATTCTACAAATGATCCTATTATAAAGGCTGATTGGAATACAACATGGAAATTGTATATAGAACGCGTTTAAAGTGGCGCCATCTATGATAATAAGAAAAACCTTGTTCGTCATCGTCTGGGTTGAGTGGAATTCAACATAATGTTGGATGTATGTAATTGTTTATTAACGTGAAACATTTTTAAGAAATAAAGCAGTCTCTAGACTAGTACGATTTAAAAATGGAATACATTTGTCTCATCTCTTCGATGATATTTAAATTTGAATGTCTTGGTAGTAATCCTGATACAAAAGATCAGCTTGGTAACACATGCTTCAAACCTTCTTCTTAAGACAGTGACCTTATGACTTTTGGTGTATCGATGTTTAAGCCAAGCCCAATATTTCTTCGATAATTCTTCTGTACCGGAAGCCTTCACCTACCTTTGATCATTTAATAGCTGTAAATAACTGACATATATTTACATATGTAGCTACTTGAACGCTTGTGATCCTACTTCAACAAGATAAAACTTGCACTAATGCACTGTATCCACGTGCGGACCACAGAATTGAATCAAATAATATTTACTCAATCAATTTTCAATTTTATTACGTGCTAAATATGAATTGTATTTGTTTGTTGCAAAAGGGAAGTGATGAACTACGATATATAGACCTTGGGTATACCAAGGTATAATGTATTTATATAACCTTAGAAGCAAGGTGATCGACCTCTGTTTGCAAACAGTTAAGGTTACGAAAATTACTATACTGAGATATTATGTGTGTTCGTAAGACCGAAAATATTAATTAATTCAAGTCTTGTTATATTTATTTTAAATTTAAATTGTAATTATTATTATTGTTGTAATAAATACAATTCAGTATAATTTACTTTTATAATAAAGTTAACATTAAAGATAAAGTTATTTTTTATTCAGATAAAATTTATTTATAAATAAAGTCATTAGACTTTATATTGTACAATATATTTTTACTGTGTATCAATAAAAATTATAATATATATGAATATTGTACTTTTGAAGCTGAATATGTCGACATAGTCGAGTCATGCCGCCATAACTTTTCCGAATGCACTAACTAATTACATGAATTATATTGGTAGATCTCCTCATAAATGTCACGGATACAAAAAAGACCGTGAAAGCAGAATGATTAACTATAGTTAAGTAATTGACAATATAAATGGTTTAATAATTTTCTGTATATGAAGAATATCGTTTATCCTTTTTAATGTGGATGTGTACCTCTACCTAATTTCGCAGATATTATTAAATATAATGATTGTCCTTCTGATCGATTTCGGCCATGGCGATCAATCTCAAGAGAGATTAGCCAACTTCGCAGAAAATATTAGAGAGCACAAGTGTGTGAGCGAACACGGATGCACTCTTTATTCCCTCACTCTCGTAATCCGATGGGGCGGCAATCCAACACGACCGGATTGAATTCAAGCGCAGGACCATTGGATAAAACGCATTAAAGAAATAAGTATGTATCACATATAAAACCTCCTTTTTTGAGATCGGTAAAATATATTGGTACAACACAACACTGACGGTCGACGCTTGAGATGTATACTAATTAAATAATAATTAATTAGTAATTGTAATATAAAATTGATTTATATATAATTTAAAAAAAAAACATTGTGTAAAATCTTAAATTTATCTGAAATTTCAGGGCGCTTTATTAGTTTATTATAAGACTATTATTATGATTAATGATGTTATTATTTCTTTAAATTATTGTTATTATAAAGTCAATATACTACATTTACATTATATACTTAAGGAATTATGTGTATAACTAAAAGGTGTAATACCAGTAGGTACATCGTTGACTTGAGTTGCTTGTGCAAAACACTTAGTAACTGTGTCGGCGCATTTCCGCACGGAAATATAAAATTCAAGAGTTAACTTCATTTGTGTTCACGTTGAATTAGAGGATGTCTTTGTTACAGACACATTCTTACGAAATTTTAGCTCTGTCGTCTAATAACGAAAATGCTTTTGTCTTATTTGCTTGAGGAGAAATATACTATACTATACTATTTTGAAATATATCCTAAAAACCTTATAATAAAGAAAAAAAAATCTTCATTCTTTTTTTGAAAAAAAAAAAAAAATTGTCATTTAAGTTGTATTAATGATAAAATCTTCTAGAATGCTCTTAAGTAATATTCGCATTATTCCCAAACATTTTTATTGTGTTTGAGGTAGGTATTGTTTTTTAATATATAATTAAATAAAAAATTGGTATGTATTTATCAAAATGGTTGAAAACATAGAAAGTATATGTTACATATATCCATATAAACATCCTATATCATTTATGCGTCTGACAACGCTTTCACAGTAGAAAGCCGATACCTTAATGTGTTTCTCGATACGGAATGGGACGGTTCGTGTAGAAGCTTCTGGAATATAATACCATCCAATTGAGTGGATAGTGTTATGCGAAATGTATTCATTATCATTCTTAAGTTTTACGGTTGCGCCAAACTACCCAGACTATTTAAATTTCTCTTGAATTATCTATTGTACTACAAATATAATAACAAGATAGATCCTAGGTTATTATCAACTGAACTGATTGTTACCGACCGAGCTTCCCTCAGCTCTAATATTGATTAATTATGTTTTTTAATGAAACTTTGCAATTGCAAATGACACTTACCTATATAGATAAACTTAAAAAGCAAAACCTTATTTAATCACGAAATTTGAGTCAAGTCGTAAGAGCCGTTTCCGCGATATATAATTACAAGAATTCCTCTTTTAATATTATAAGATCAGTATACGTGGTACCCTCGGTTTTTGCGGGTTCCTCAAACCTATGTACTCTATATTCTTTAGTCATTTTCATATTACAATCGCTTATCTCGTTATTTGGAACAGTCTCGACCTTCCAGATTCATCGTTACAGACGGCACCATAATAATAAATGCTTGCATAATTAACCAAATAGGTTAAAACGTTGAAACTTTTTGGTACAAATAATGTGTGTATGTGATATGTATATCTTGCAAATTGCAATGTCATATGAGTGATCATTGCTTATTATTGATATAAGATACAATAAATGCAACTCGTAATATAATTGTTTAGAACGAGACATGGAAACTTCTAGAAGACATGAAATTGAACTGCGTGTTATTATAATGGACTCAAATACATAGCTTTAATTGAACAAACGATATCCATTAGTACGTATCTAATAATAGATCTCTTTAATGAAATGTTATCTGTCAATACAAATAGATGCATGTGAATATTTACCGCCATTTCATCAATAAAAATAACTTTTATTATAATAATAGCTTTGAAATATTTTATCGTTCCAAATTCAAATAATATAAATTCTGTTCCACATTTGATATTGCAATTTGCATGCCTTTCATAACTAGTTCTGCTTCGTTATATTTTTAATCTGTTACGTATCTGTAATAAAGTTTTGAATAAATATTATATTTGTATGTATTATGGTTCAAAATCTAACATCCACGTTATTAATTTTTTTTTTTTGCGTAAGTTATCTCATCACATCTCATTTTGTGTCTCAATTTTTTATTTTTCACGCTTCAGTAGATAACAAATAACTTTTCCTTAAACAGTATGAGAGATCCATTAACTATTTAATGAAATTATTGAATGTAGCTAACACAAAAATGTTTGTCGTATTTGATCAACCCGGTGAGCTGTTATCTTTTATTACATTCATGAATTTTTGATGAGCGATAACAGAATATCTTTATTATTTTGACAATGAAGCGGTGCCATCCTAATAAAAACTAATCCATTTCGGCTAGCAGCGGTTATGACCTGACATTTTATTGTTCTAAGACACGATGTTACGAATTCCACGAATCCGTAAGAACAGGTACTTATGGTTTTCGTTGCGGGAGAGAGATGGAACTATAGAAATTTATTTTTATAATGCGAGAAGAAGACAGATATACTTCCAAGTTCATGTTCTGCTCCAAGTAACGGATATAAGGTATCATGAATTCAAGATGGCCCTTTACAACGGAAATATTGTGGTTTATGAAAAGCTGACTGGAGTCAGGAGTTTCGTTACTTCATCTAATGTGCGGTAGGTACTCCGCGGCGCGGACTCAACAGTTTTGAATTCATTGATGCAAAGAATAATATTAGATGTACATATATAATTAATTTTATAATTTGGAATCAACGGTGCAAAACAAAACAGACAAAAACAAAACAGACAAAAACAAAAAAACCCGAAACTCGAAAAATGATATAGACACAAAACTCCGTAGAGTTAATATGATTAATAATAAAAAAAAAACCCCAAACTATAGCCACGTTCTCAGTTATTGGAAAGTACTACAATAGATTTTTTTAATGTGGCACTTATTTAATTTCTTTTTTATTTTCCTTTGTGCATCTTCCTATCGGTCTATAGTTTGGTAGTTTTATGTACTTGCATGTTTTCAATTCCTGGCAATTTACAATCATAATTTTTGTATTGTAAATTTAGTATTAATATTTTCTCCACATCTTGTTTTGTGTCAGTTGCTTTCCTTGTTGTTGTCTGAATTCCTAGGCTGGTCTGGATGGTGTTCGGCCAGCTAGTTTATTTGGCGCTAAGATACGTTGCTCAAATAAACTGTGGTGGCATTTCCAAATTTTGGGCGATTGCCACATACGAATATAAGTCTTTAAATAGCATAGCATTGCGAATCGGCAAGCGCAGCGTAGGGCGCCCTCCAGCCAGGTGGACCGACGACCTTAAGAAGGTGGCGGGCACCAACTGGATGCGGAAGGCGGAGGACAGGGAGCTTTGGCGCACCTTGGGAGAGGCCTATGTTCAGCAGTGGACAACGATTGGCTGTTGATTGATTGATTGAAATAGCATAGCCGTGTCTTACTGTACATTTTATGAATAAAGTACATAGTCCATGAATTGATATGAGAAGGTAAATTACGCCTCTAATTAATATCATGACCTCAATTAAGTATGGCTGAAAAAAAAAACAACTTTTCCCCGATTTTTTGAAACCGAAACTGCTTCCTTTATATCGTTTATATCGTTTTTTTGAATTTTATAAGCAAAATATAGATAAAGGAAAAGCACAGAAGCCTTATTGCGAGTTATATTATATTATAAGAGTGTCTTGTCTCTTGCCGGTAAATGTAAGAAAAATCACTGTAGAAAAGATGTGCCTTGAAACCTGTCGTACGTAGGCTCCAAATTCTTGTCATTTTACTGTGTTTGAATTTCGAGTGAGTGTCATATATAATATTGTCATACATACATACTGCTGACCATGATTTAAGTGGTTGTAATTATTTAATTGGCCTGTAATTATAGTGTTTCAATATAATATTTCCCGAAGGACATTGTCTAAAGTGAGTATAAATTAGTCACAAGTTAATCGGAATATAGGTAAATACCGTTCTTACAACAGGTCTTCAATACAAGGATAACCGTCCATGTCCACGTCCGTCATTATGTATTTCCCGATATTTGCGTGAAGTTGTGTTATCAACATAATTTAGATGTAGTTGACGTAGTTATAGTAAATGGGTCCAGTCACAAAAACTATGTTTTGAGAATATTTGAGTCCTAGTAAGCTAATATATTATCAACATAATAAAACCATAGATTTATTTGAAAAAAGTTACTTAGCGGCTTGGATAATTTTGTAGAAACTAAAGTTGATGTGTAAATACTTTTTTGAAAATAGCTCAAACATAGACTTCTGAGGTAAGCTTCTGAATAATTCCAAAAGTTGAAAACAATCTTTGCCAACTATTTCGATTGAAGCGCAACGTCGAATCTAAGTGTTTAAAAACAAACTCAAGTCACGCGGCTCATGTAAGCTAAATAAAAAAACAGGTTATTTAAATCTAATGTTATTCGCTCTTAGCTTTTATAGTCAGACAAAACGCAGACGGTGTCTTAGGACGGGAGACCAGACGTTGAATTGTGCCAACCGATGACGTAATCGTGTCTCGGTTCACCGTGTTTCCATAAATCTGAATTTATTTATAATACGTCTATGGAAATAGAATTTATGATACATATGACTAGTTGACTAATGTTCGTGTTTCAACTTCTGAATTATGGATATTCGTTTCTACTTGACCTTAGTCGTTTTATTTGGAGTATATATGTGTTATACTTGCCTGCTTCATACACACGATTTTATCCCAATCGTTTATAAGATTGTTTAACATTTATAATATAATAAATTTTATAATAAGACTAGAATTATCTTTAAATGATGATATCGGTTTTAACTGTCATCCGATTTCAATAAAACAAAGCTTTAATATTTTTCCAAGAGCTTAATCTGCCTGTGAAACCCGAAAGAAAAACAGCTCAGTGGTTTCAGAAATTAGCGTGTACATACAGACAGTTCATTTTGCCTTATTTTATGCCTGACACAAAATGTTTGACGAATTTATTCCTTCACGTGTGTATACGATTTGTACTGATTTATTATATGTATAGACAACATCATCTTGGACTGATTTTCACCACTGCAGCCATTCTTAAGAACATCAGCAGACCGCGAAAAATATATTACAGTGGACAAATGCACTCTCTACTCCCTCATCCTGTAATGGTGAATTTCATAATCCGATTGGATGGCAAATCTGACACTCTGCCAGAAAGGGCTTAGGAATAAGATGGCACGGATTTAATTTAAAGAAAAACCCAATAACTTTTTATTGGCCCAACCCGCGGTTTCTTTCCAGGACTTCGGTACTTGCGACCTTAAAAGCTAACCACTAGTGACGAGATCAATGGCGCAGTCATGTAAATAAACTGCCTAGGCGTATATTCGGCACAAACCTCGCATCTAATTCTGATCTTACGATATCTGGAGACATCTCTGCCAAATGACGTCAACGTTACAAACACGATGCCTCTATTTCGGTGATATCTTGTGAAACGAGGCGAGATCTTGGCGAATTTCTACGTTAAATTGAAAACGACATTGAAAACACAAAATAAATAACCCTGAAAGATTCATATATTTAAGGGTTTTGAGCAAACGGACCATCGAGTGGTTTGTTATTAGACCCACCTACTGCCCTTATACGTTAGCACAGTAGGCTATATTAACTCCTCCTTACGGCTTACACCATACGAAGTCAACTGAGGAACTAAAGTGCTAGGTATGTCGTAGTGCCTGTAATGTACACTTGTTCTGGGAGCCTCTAATTAATTAAACTCAATCTACACATTAATAAAGCAGTAGAAACCGTCTGTCTGTATATAGAATTATTTAATCAAAAAAACGAGCGTGGGCGATGAAAAAAGAAAAAAAATAATTTTTAAATATATTGTAACAAAACCGACTTGACTGAACTAGATAAATAAATGTCTGTATTTAACACAAGCGTAATTATATCAATTGCTTTGCGTCAAAACATCTCTATTATTTCGAAATTTATCCAAAATAATTAGTTTTAATTAGCAGCTGTACATTTACGGTAAGTTATTTTACAACAGTTTTTTTTTTAAATTAATGACGTATTTAAATAATTTTCAGCTCGTATTTTACTCTTTCAAAGTTTATTTAAATGCTGTTTAATTAAACTAATTAGCATTCATTTGTAATGCTATCGTTTAATGGCACTTATTTCTATAAATATTTTTTCCCTTTAACTTTTTTATACATATTATTAATACCTTCATTTTTTTTGCACATAATATATTAATGCGAAAAAAGTGTGCATCCTTGGTTCAGGTGCGGGCCAACTCCAACGCTAACAGACTAGACTGTATATTTATAAACCAGTAAATTGTATAAGTAGTAGATAGGTAGATAATAGTAGTGTTTATTTTATTTTTTGTAATTTTGTATATGAGTCTTGTTTCTTGAATAAATAAATAATTATTTTTATTAATATAATCGAAATTATTGGTCGACCTTTGTTTATTGTACACTTCAATCTGGCACAGTACCTGTGGATATTTTTAAGTTTCATTTATAATAAACAAGCTGTTTTGCGCGGTTTCACACGCGTTAAAAGTTACAGCTTTAGTCCAATCCTGATTGTCCTCAATGATTGGGCTTTCAAACAAATTCATCGACTTTATTATACCAGTATACATGTACTTTTGATGACGACTTTAACTTTTTGTTGTACCTTAATACTATAGGCGTTTTATTATTATTACTATTATTAAAATTTATATACAATTACATATTTATATACAAATTTTAACCTCAATTAGATCCTACACGATTAAACTATAAACAGAGATTGTCAAAACAAAAACATCGGTAAAGGTAAAAAAACAAAACGTCAAATAAGAACGGAAATGCGTTGTTTCAGTCGGTTAGTTACAGCTTTATCTAGTTACAGTGAGGTCGTACTATCTCGGGTTCAATCGAAACGATGACACACATTCGTAATGATGCCTTGTTATTCGTTAAACTGAATTGTAAACCGTATTATGATGTCGGTCGTCAAGTTTCAGTAGCAAACGAACTGATCTCGCTAATTTAACTGCTGTAAATAAAATAATACATACGCGTGTTCGTATACTCTGTGGCCAAGAGACCAATTCTACTAACAAATTGTTACTAAATCGCGATCAAATGAAAGGGTAATCGTTGCCGTTTACCCGTCGATTATTGGTATAAAAGTTAACAATTTAATTTGATTTTAATAGAACGATATATGTCAACATCATATCGGTTCGGTTCCGATCCGAATAAATATAGAATAGTCGAAAGTTGAAGTGAAATGGAATCAGGAATCGTTTAAATGTAGTCGCACATTTAGTAGAATTGGTCCCTTGTTGATAGTTGACACTAGAAATGGTGATTGCTATTTAGTAAAACTACAAGCCTGTCTGGGTAAGCACCAGCAACTCATCACGTATTCTATCGCGAAAAAGTAATACTTAGTATCTGTTCCGGTTGGATGGGTGAGTGAGCCTGTGTAACTACAGGAAAGGGACGTCACATTTTAGTTCCCAAGGTTGGTGGCGCATTGGTGATGTAAGGAATGGTTACTATTTCTTACGGTACCAATGTCTATGAGCGGTGGTGAACTCTTAGCATTAAGGGGCCCATCCGCCCATCTGGATCATCATCTCATTTATTAGTAAAAAAAATGCTAATAATATTAAATAATTTATTTCATATGATTCCTAAGTAAAATCAGCGTTTATTACTAAAAATAGTATTGTGCGCCAGGGCTTACGTTGCGTAAGCAACTTAATACATCGTATGAGATATTTGGTAATGAGAAGAATCTTAGTTTTTTAGTAAACCTTTTATGGCCTCGAGAGGAACGAAATTGATTGAAGCGCTTCATTATAAAAGTTAAATTTGCCACTTATATATAAGTTACTAGCGATTCGCCCTGGCTACGTACAAGTATCACTGAGATTGTCGTGGAAAAAGTTTCTTTAGATCTGTTTATAAAAAACACTTCTATCATACATTATTTTCATATAAATTTATCGATTCAAACGGCCCTTTTTTATATTGCTAATTGTCATAATTAATTTGCCCTATATAGTGTTCATAAATATACCTAAGCGGAAACGATAATGGAATAGACTTCCATATAGCTCGTGAGATTAGTGCGACCGTGATTAAAGACGGATGCACATATAAATAATAAAATACATAAACAATATTATGTAATTTATAAACGAATTAAAAAATGTTGAATGCCACTTATATATTTATAATAACGAAAACAACACACTAGTGTCGGTTCTTGAGACCCGGAACCTTACAAGCTCGCCTCTAGAAATTTAGACCAACGAGGGATACACCACAATTATAGGTATTCCTCGACAAATAACTATTTATTTAAAAAGTTATTCTTCTTCGAAACAGTAACGGCCATATTTATAAACGTTGTTTAGTTAGAAAGAAGTAGACAAGGCACTAACCTTGTCTTCTTCTTTCGAGTGTCAAATTAACAATGACAAAAAGGGAGAAACCAGAGGGAGAAAACAGGGAGAAACTAATCAGCCTCAAAGCACCGTTTATAAGTAAGGCCGTATTACTTCGAATTGCTATTCCGGTTTGAAGGTTGATCGAGTAAGTTTAATTACAGACACAAGGGACACAACAAAGTAGATACAACGGTTGATAGCATATTGTCGATGTAAGAAGTGGCTCATACTTACGAAGTTGGCTAGTTATCAAAAGATTTTTCTCTACTACATTTGTTAGTGAATTGTGTATGAAGTTTGAATATGTTAAATAATATAATCTTGGGTTTAAGCAAATGTTAATATTTATTTCGTTTAAATAATGATATCTTCTACGAGCTAATCTTATTTGAAGTATAATCAAAATATTTTTCTTTTCGTATCGTCACTTTTAAATCGTTCTTTGAAGTATTGTTATAGTTTTAAATATAAAATTATAAAGCAACCGCTGGGTCGAAATGCCGATTCTACTAAGAATAATCAAATCAACGAATAGTTAGTATTCGTTCCACAGTTTTTTATCATTTGTTGTGAAGCACTTTGCGAAGTCGAAAACTTAAGTTTTATAAGTTTAACTGTACTTCTAGACTAATTAATAGCTTAGGTTTTTAGTAATTTAAGTAGTCGATTTTCGATTGCCAAGTCGTTTCTTTGTCACACCTGAGTAGGTGTGGCCTGTGGAATATGAAAAACCGTATAACCGTTCAAACAATCTGTTTGAATATGTGCAGTCTCTAGATCACTCGGTCTAGATTGTTCTGGCTTACAGTCAAATATCTTTAGGTTCCGTATAATGTGGTTATTTATAGAACTAAACATATCTTAAAGTTAGAAGCGTATGCGATTTACGCAATTTATTTCGTTCGCAAGAATAGATACAATAAATTTTACTTCCATTAACACAATAATTTATTAATTGTAATATTAGATGCAAAATAAATGTAACTTTAACTCAAGTCTAAAAGAGAAGAAAAACATTGTAATGTATACTCCATGACAAAACCCGAATCTTATACTGTTTTAGTAATGTTGTAAATTTTTTTTATCAACTACAAAATCGAATAAGTGCCAAATATTCTCTTTAAAATAGAGGAAAACTTAGGGCAGCATTGGGACATTTATTGGCTGTTTTTATTTTACAATATCAAACGTAAAATAGACATACAATATTTAAGATTTTTAATTTCATTCAATTAAAGGCCAATGTTAATAAAGCCGATAATGTAGAATATTAATTTTTGAGTAAGTTAGGGACGTTTACTTACTTACCAATGTGGGACAAATGGTATAGTTACGTATATGCCTTTTTATCTGTTTACGTTGTAACGCGCCGCACCCGCTATTTGCTAGCTTCACTTTAGTATGAATGCACAAAAATACATTGCATACGCAGTCATAAGTAACGAAATAGTAGAAAGTAAGAAAGAAACATTTTACCGTCACACACTAAACAAATAATAATAATTTAAATTTGACCTATAATGTTATTTAGTAAAAGACATTGGCTTAGTAGCTGTGGCAAAATACAGCACTGGTTTTCACCTGTTTCTTTTGTCTCGGAAATAACGAAAAATAAATCATTAATTGATTATAAAAACAATAACAAATATATGGTATATAATGCTATTATTGTATAGACAATTGAGCCCCCCATCCCCTGTTCGAAGCAGTTAGAGTAAAATTATATAATTTTTGTCTGTGTCCTTCGGTTGGCATCTAGGCTGGTACCTACTAAGCCTAGGCATAAATCCAGTTGATAAGCTTATAATTTAGTTGATGTAGTATATAAAAATATGACTACTTATCAGCAAGCTATATTATTGATGCGTCTGATCCTGCAATGACCGTCTAGTGCAGTGATCTCTACCTTTTGTTATGTTTGCACATTCTTTCGAGCGCAATAGCAGTGAATTTGTCTTCTTATAATAAAATTCTAGGTCAGTGGTCGTGAATATATATATTATAATCATGTTCTATTATTATTAAGAGGTAAGTTTTGTTTCTTTGGTGTTGTGGCTAGCTTAGCTTATATGGCTATAATTCCTGAGATCCAGGTTTCGATCCCAGGGTTAAATTATTTTTTAATACCATACTCAGTGGCGAGGTTGATAGATGCGGTATATATTTGCAGTACCAGTGTCTGTGTTTCACTGTGACGAAACTGTCTCCAGGTAAAATAAAATAGCACCCTGATAGGAGTATATTAAAGCAACGTTCCTAGCAAATATACATACAGTTAGTTATGTTGATTAATTATAATTAATAATATACAATAACAAGCTGACCCGTGCCACTTAATTGGGCGGTAAATATTTTTACTTGCGATAAAATTATGAGCGTGGTTCGATTAGTACTGAGAGCCATGATTTATTTCCCGACTGCTAAAAAAATTAATAAAATTGTCTTGCGCATTTGATATTTTAAATTATCTCTTAAATTATGCAACCAAAAACATACTAGAAAAAACGAATTTTATCTAAATAAAATTTCCTTGGTGGTTGGTTGTATTTCTAAATAGATTGACGTGTTGTAGATGAAAAAAACCGTCTAATAGGAATATCACTCAAAAGATTACGAAACGGTCGCGGTTCCATACCTATATCTTTAACCATTCGTCCAAATTATACACAGTAAAAGGGAAAAGTCTTTTGTTTTAAACACTTGAGACGATAAGCTTACTTATTGATTTTGATAAGATTTCACAATTGTTGATAAAAGGACCAATAAAAATGACCTAACGATTTAAATTATTTTTTTAATATAAAAAATAACTTTTTTTGACTTAAATTTAAAAATATCTTATCTGTAGAATACAAAATAATTATCTGTAGAATTCGACGAGCCGGTTGGCGTGGTTGGTGGAACACTTGCCTTTCACGCCGAAGGTTGTGGGTTCGATTCCCACCCAGGACAGACATTTGTGTGCATGAACATGAATGTTTGTCCTGAGTCTGGGTGTAATTATCTATATAAGTATGTATTTACAAAAAAAGTAGTATATGTAGTATATCAGTTGTCTGGTTTCCATAGCACAAGCTTTGTATAAGCTTAAGTTGGGATCAGATGGCCGTGTGTGAAAAATGTCCCAGGATATTATTATTATTATAGAATAATAGAATATAATTCTGAAGGATTCGTTACGATGCATATTTAAAAAAGAACGAATTATTTTTAATTGAAAATGCAAATTACAACTTTTTATTTACAGTAGGTATGCTAATGTCTTGTAATCGTAAATGTGCTTGTAAAATCTTACTTGTAAATAAGTTATTTAATCGCCTTATTTGTTGCTTTGTAATAAAGTTGTAATTGTAGAGATATTTATAAATTTATTTAACGGATTCACGATAATGTATGTAAGAATAAGACTCGTTATTTGCCTTTAGATTTGCACATTTCTTATTCTTATATGTGATAATTTTTAAAATACATATTTTTTATTTATTCAGATATGCATCTCTGGAGTCTGATTTGAATAAAATTCCGCTCCTATCCCTGTCGCAGCACTAGTAGTAAGAAACGCTTACTTACAATAACAATAACAGCCTGTAAATGTCCCACTGCTGGGCTAAGGCCTCCTCTCCCTTTTTGAGGAGAAGGTTTGGAGCTTATTCCACCATGCTGCTCCAATGCGGGTTTCTTACTTATCTTTAGTAATTTATAAAATCGTTTCCACATAATTTAATTAATTTTTTGCAAACGATTTGATCTACGTATATCTTGCAGTGCTATTCTATATGAGTTCATATCGTACCTCACCGGTGAAATTTTTTCAACATACCGTCTTGCGGTTATTTGCTATTTTGGTACATGTATCCTTCAAATGTAGTAATTATTATAGTCAATGTCGCATATCACATTCTACTCGTTTTCACGAAGGCGTTTCAAATTTCGTTCTTACTAAAGAGTTCTACTGATTTCGAACACAATTCTATTACATTTGCGAATGTATTTACGCTATCATGTCGTATCGTTATCTTTATTTCTTATCTAATATACATAAAACTTTTCTGTCATTTATTTTTATAATTCGATATATTCCATTTTAATTATCATCTTGTCAGAATATAGATTTATATAATTTAGATAAATCAATTAATAAAGCCGATTACTTTTTTTACTTCTTTTACCTTCCGCATTTATGTAGCTGGTGGTTTATAATGTTGGTGCACATGATAGATTATGAAGTCCTGAGGTCAAATCTTAAGGTTAAATTTGCTGTGTTACACTCAGGCATCAGAAATGATTTGTTAGTTATTACATTACATTCATTATTAATTATTATTATTGTTATTATTTACATTAGTTATTACATTCGTTTACGAACAGCAGCAACTTTTAGAACGTTTAGAACTAGCAGTTTACAGTTTAGTCTAACAGTTTTATATATTAATCTTACATATTTAGATCGTGTGAATTGTTAGACGTCGCATCTGAAGAAGTCGCGTCAATAACGAATTTACTTACTTTATCTTTCTGTCCACCAACAAAATCATCAAGGATTTTTCTAACTACGTAGATAGTATATACGCCAGGGAGGCAAGAACGGCGTCGGAGGGTGGTTATGACGACACACGAAAGCGTTTGCCGTCACAGCATACGAAGCGATTTTACCCCCAAGATAAGTAAATAGATGTTTAACATTAAAATTGGTTTTCAATTTGACATCGAAACATACAAATTGGCATTATAAATTAATTATCACGTTAATCTGAATATGTTTTGTGATTAATTACTGTATAATTAATGAATGATAATGATCCAACTGTTAATTTTTTACGTAACGATATGTTTGATAAGTTTAAAAGATTATAATTAATGGTCGTGTTCATTAATAAAATGTGAACGGTCAATGAACAGTGCAATGTACGATGTCTGGTATTTTTGCACTTCTTAATACAATATTATTAATATTTTTAGCGCAATATATTCTGCCAATGTCACAGCATAAAAGAGGTGACACATGAGATCAATGCGTTTCAAACTTGAAGTGTTTAATTATGACAAATATTATCACAATTATAGTATGAAATAATACAGTGGATATAAAAACATGATAGTTACATGAATTAATTAATGGAATAGTACATATAATAGTATATATGATACAATAATAATTATGTTCTTTCACTTACAATAAATTGTTTAAAATATTTAATAAATTGAGATTAAACTAACATCAGAAGAAATTTCATATTTACTGGGCGTTGGATGTCAGAGGAAAGATATTCATATTCATATATAGAATCTTAGAATTTAGGAATGAAATATTTTATAATGTAACCTTAAATTGTTGCCGTAGTAACACGAGCGTGTTTTTGTTTAAGGGGTATTCAAGGAATTCACAATCGATAACGTTGATCATATTTTTAAACAACAAAGCGTTCCATTGTCCATTGTCACCTTTTTCATGTAAAGGAATGCGTCAAACAAAATGTTCCGATTGCAATCTTTGTCTTGTAATATGTGTTTAAAAAGTTTAAAACTGTTTTTTTTATAAAAAAGGTATTCGCAAATTGAAAAAAAATGGAAGACTGATGATTTTAACTTTATCTAAATAAATTAGTAGAAAATGGTAGCTTTTTTAAATTTAATAATAACGATTTAAAACTGCTTATGAGATTCTAATTGACTGAAGAATAATTAGATTTTAATTCATTAAAGGATAGTATAATGGTATAGGATGGGTATAGATATACACAGTTTAACAGGAACATGAAATTCGCACTTGCCACGTCAATGGTCTAAATTTTAAACAGGTTACATCGTATGGAATAATATAATAAATAGTTTTATGTTTTTTTGTTAAGTATGATAAATAAATTGCTTCTCTATAATAAGTATACATTATATTACATCTAACTAATTATATAATATTTAAAATCTGTGTCCTCCTCGGATAAAGACAAGGTTTTCCGTGTACATATTATTTACTGCGTTGCTCTAAAAATAAAGTCACAGTACAGATACGCAGTTTTTTTTTTAATACTGCCTTGAAGATTCACCTGATTCAAATTTTGGACGCCGGCCAAAACAGTGTTCCGTTTAACGTAACTGAAGTTTCGTTAAAGAATTACGTCTTCAAGTCAATATTGTATCCGTTAATTATGCACCTCAGATGTTATGATGAATGGTATTTTCGATTTTCAAGAGCTGAGCCAAAATAACTGCTTCTATATTCGATATATCATATCAGAAAGATGAAGGTCGAATGGACTGACAATTTTCGTCAGTGTAAATCTTTCCAGATATTGAGATTGTTGTGTGCGACCATGTTCTGTGTGTGTGTGTGAACAAACATCTACTAGCACACTAATTGTTGAATCGGTTAACGTATTCCGTAGGTTCAGTCCCACCAGCCTAATCCATTATTTGTCATTTTGTTCTTACCTTGATTGTCTGACAGGGTTATAGAATATTAATGTGATGCTCAAAGCAGAATTGAATTAATTTTACGTGCAAAGCGCATCTAACACCTATTGTTATATTAATTCTGATGATTATTGTCAAAATGGCAGACGCTTTAGTTGATTTGTGACAATGAAATACTAGTAAAAAGTATTAGTTATTACTAAATAGTAGTAATTAGGACAAAATAAATGAAAAAAGTTTTGTGTTTATTATTTATTTATGGTGAAAAAATTGTAATAGTTTTAACTGTTAAAAAATTTATTTGTTGAAACATTTGTCGCTTAACTGTGGTCGTCACAAGTAACTCGATGTAAGTAAAGTAAGTATGTTGCAATCCGTTGAATGTAGTTTACGTGTCGCTATTCAATACTCACCTAATTATGGAAATGGTAAACGATTACATGAAAGTTACTTGTGAGTTAGTAATTATTCAACATCTTACTTTGTATTGTAAACGTAAAAGGTTGATTCGGAATATACAGCTGTTTCACAAAATTCACATAGGCAACAAGCTGTGTTATACAGGTATATAGGTCCTCACAAATAAAATTGGCGTTTTGTACGGGAGGAATATAGTTATTTTTTTTTTGTAAAATATATTTAATTAATCAAAGTCGGTCAGTAAATCAAACGGTGCATCCGTTGTTATATATTCACTTTTGCCATCTCATAGGTAGTTCATTGATCCCTTTACTAAAAAACCATGGGAGCGAGAATCAATAAACTCTTTGAAGGCGGTTTGGACTGACGCATCGGAGTTGACCGACCGTTTTCCTTGTAAGAGGTTGTCCAAATTCCGGAAAAAATAGTAATCTGTTGGAGCAAGGCCCGAGGAGTACGATAGATGTTGTAGACATTCCAATTGTAGCTCATCTAACTTGGTGGTTGTTTCTTGTGCAGTGTGTGGTCTTGCGTTGTCGTGAAGCAGCAGTGGCCTAGATCGATTGACCAATCTCGGTTGTTTAGCAGCTAGGTCTTCCTTCATGGTTTGCAGTTGCTGACAATAGATATCTGCCGTAATCGTTTGGCCAGATTTTAGAAAGCTGTAGTGAACGACACCGGCGCTAGTCCACCAAAAACTCACAAGTAACTTTTTCTAAGTCAATTTTTTTTTTTAATTCTTCGAGCTGTTTCTGCAGCACTGGTTTGCTGGAGATATAGATATAAATTATATAAGTTATTGAAAATGAAGTTTGTTAAAAATAAGTACTGATTTATTATATATATTTCTGTGCTTGGTATGTAGGTACAAGGAAATGCAGAATAAATGCGTAATCATTTATTTACAAACATACAATAGACTACGTCAAGCCTTGGTAGTTTCTAGGAACAAGGTTTAAATCAGCGTCTCAACATAAGTAAGTATTAGACATACATCTGTGACTAATTGAAATGTGTATCAGGCCATTTCAAGTAAAACTTTCTTATTGATTATCAAAAAAATCTTCAAAAAATCTACCACCGGTTCGGAAAGAACATATGGAATTATTCATATTTTTATTTGAAGCGGCCTGGTGATCATTGGAATGATCCCAAGGTAAATTTTCAACATAAGCCAATATTTATATAATATGTTTTAAATGACAAACGTTCCAGCGTTTTGTATTTTTTTTTTTAAATGAACGTGAACATTTGTAAACCAACGTCCAACTAAAGTTTTTTTAACAATATAATAGTATTGATTTAATTATAAATATGAGTTACAAAAAAATATAACTGCGTTTTTTCGGCTGGTTTTTCTAAAGTCTGTGGTATTTCTTATTAAACCGTCGCCTCGTTGTTAGATTTTTGACAGTGATTTTGAAATGAATAAAGATTTTGACGTTGTTTTGTTTGACATGAAGTCAAAGTGACTTTAATGTATGTAAAAAAACTTTAAGTTCTTTTTTTTGTTTGTTTATTTTTATTCAATAATATTGAAAGAAAAGCTATTTTTAAGTATTGCTTTCATGGCATGTAGTTTGTCTTGCTCCCTTACTTTCTAAAATAATAAAATACGCAATGTTATTTTTAATTATATATTTATCTAATCTATTGTAAAAATATAGATTTTCAATAAACTAGATGTATATAATGGTAGTTGAAACGAAATAATTACAGAAAAATAATGAAAGCTTATGGTTCTTTATTATTAATTTCTATTGCTTCTCGCAATTGAAAAACACGCTTGTCTTTTATTTATAGGTTATCTTCCTTAATTGTATAGTCTTCGCGACAGTTTTTATATTTACATATCAGCGCAAAATTTTGCTTTGAAAGGGAAAATAATGTTTACATAATAAAGCAGAATTAATAACGTTGAGACTGTTACTGTACTGTAAATTAAAATTAATAGTATCGATTGAAAAGATAAAGCCGTTGCGTGGGGGTACGCGTCGCTGCGGTTCCATGTTTCGAATGAATTGAGTCATTCAAAATTCACAAAGTTAAACGCGTCGCGTGCGTTCGGACGTGTGCCCTTTACGCTTTCCGTTGACGTCATCTGAGTTTCGAGCTCCGTTTACATTATCCACATTATTATATTGTGTTTGAAGTTCTTTTTTTAAATCGAAACCGAAATATTGGTTGCCAGTTACTTTCTCAATTGATTAATTGTGTAGTTTAATTGAATGAAGGTTTTACTCCGTTAGGAGTATTAACGGTATGTATGAGTATTTACATGTTGATTAGGATATGGTTTTAAAGTTAAGTTAAAGGAATATTTTTAATAGCTGATAAGGTATTTAATTCCAATGCTACAAAAAGTATAGTTGAGTTCAATAATCGTTAACGGCATTGACCTGACCTGACCCAAATGTTTACCGCTTTTAGTGAAAACGAGACGTGTAGGTCACATCAATAGACTAATTATAATATGTAATATACAAAAAAAACGTACAACTACCATGTTGTTTCGTGTAAATGTCATATTTGTGTATATAATAACATAAATGTAAACGCCAACATATATGATAATTATGGTTCACACAGCTCATTTCACTGTCTACACTTTTATAATGCCTACTTGTTCATAGATTACTTAGTACGTAGTATTTTTGATTCTATAACTATTTAGTTAGTTAGTAGTAGTTTAGTTTTAGTTAGAAATAATCATTTGATTGTTTCTATTCTTGTATCAATTCATAGAATTAAATATCTGTTACTAAGGTGTCTTATAATTTCTCTTTTATTTTAAAACGTGACATTAATTTGAGGAATGTTCAGTATTGAGGTTTTTGCAAAAATGAAAGTAAAACTTGTCATTTAAATTTTCTTATATGGCAATACATGACAATAAATCAAAGAAGAGATGCTATAAACTGATGTCTGTTTGTCTGTTTTGTTTTGTAACTTACATAAAATAATCACCTTAAATATTTACCGTTTAGAATATTAAGTAATTATTGTTATGTAGCAGTTCCTGTTAACAAATGTTTTATAGTTTATTTATACATCTTGTTAGTGGGATTCAAAGCAAAGGGATTGATTTTTACAGCTTCAAAATTTTTTCACAAGTTGATTGGATGCAAACTGCAAGCCTATAATGCTCAACGATAAAATATGTAGGTACAGCATTCGCTTACATCACGTATGCATGGCGTTCGTTTCGTTACAGACACTGTGGAAAATTACCAGGATTTGTACCGATGAATCGTTATAACCGGTCTACTAAATTCGCCTACTGTTGCATTTTACTTTTTTGGAGAGATTAATAATAATTTATGGTTAATAAATTAATACTTATGATAACAGGTTGTTAAAAATGTTATAAAATATGTTTCTATTAATATATTGATAAATGCAATAAATTAATGATTATAAAAAATAATACCTTAACTAATAATTTTTTTACTTAAAATGGCACGATGAATTTATTTTATTATCCGTGTTACTTATATGAATTTCGTTAAAAAAAATGTAATAGTGGACGCAGACCTATGGACCGCCCTACGGTATAATTCTAGTTTTCGCGTCCTTGACTATTGGGTTTATTGAACTTTGCTTATGAAACAAATCGCTTGTCCCTTTTCTTCCAATGCGATTTGACAAAGAGAAGAAATGTTGTTAAATCATGCTGCGTCTGTCGACCTTGCATTTTAACTATAAAAGTTATATAACATATGTTTTATGTGAAAGTTGTTATGGATGATATAATAACTACTAGTAAAACGTTTTTGCACTCGATGAACATTATTTAAAAAAAAATTTTGTGACTGTAGGTACGTAAGTTTTTTAATTATTCTGTTTATATTTCTTAACAAAACAATACATGTTAATGAAATTTATAACAATACGTTGATATGTTTATGAACCTCTTTATTGTATTAGATTCTCATACATCGAACAGTAATCGAATTAGGTCTGCAACACAAGCTTATTTATAAATACTAACTCAAACCGGCCCCGTTTTGTTCCACGTACCCGAAGTCAGATTTCTATACACATATGCGTGGCGTATTCTCATTTTATTATCTCATTACTGGGTTCAATCTTGTTAGAACTGGATATAATTACAATAAGGAAATAGTGTTTTGTAGCATTTTCAAGGTATCTTATTGCGTTTGTATCTGTCTCGTTTAACGAATCAAGGTCTCAAGTTTTCGAATGCAGAGTCATAAAACTTTGTTGGAATTTTAACCTGAGCTTGAACCCACTCCGGTCATGTAGGATTCCCCATCGGATTGTTAGAGTAGAGATTTGAAAGTGAATTTTAGTTTGCGCACAATCTTGTGCACTATAACTCACCTGTGTGCGGCTAGTGTTCGTCAAGAATAGCCGAAATCCCTATGGATATCATCATCATCTTCAATCATGGCCCTGTTGGCGTGGTTGGTAGCCTTTCAAGCCGAAGGTTGTGGGTTCGATTCCCACCCAGGACAGACATTTGTGTGCATGAACATATCTGATTGTCCTGAGTCTGTGTGTAATTATCTATATAAGTACGTATTCACAAAAGAAAAGTAGTATATGTAGTATATCTGTTGTCCGGTTTCCATACAAGTACAAGCTCTGCTTAGTTATCAGATGGCCGTGTGTGAATAATTTTCCAGGATAAAAAAGAATTAAAAAATAATAAAAGTTACATAAAATAGTTTCTTTTAATCTCTCCGACGCGGTAGGTTGTGCAATCAATAAATCCCGTGACGTGTTAAAATGATGGAGAGGATAGCGCTCGTTTTTAGTTCGTAATCTAGTGTTCGGCGAGGACCATATCCCATATGTAATATTAATAACATTTTCTATAAAAAAATCTTTTACTTTACCCCATCGCTCTATTTCAATTTATAGGGCGAAGCCACGAGAGGACACTAGTTATAAATAAAAAAATGCATGCATTGTTTTTGTCATTGATAACCCTGCTTCTGAAAATAACATCGTAACTATATATATATATATATATATATATATATCTATATTGCAGTTAGTTATGCTGGGCATGGATGGCATCACGATGCATTTATGTGTAACTTATTAATTTATCTCATTTACAATTTGCCTAAACACGGGTCGTGGCATCTATGGTGTTGTATCTGCTGTTTTATAGACAACATTTATCTTTTAATTGCGAACTAATGAGGGCTTGAATGTGCCGAGTGAGACGCTCGTGTAGAGTGAGATCTCTAGGTCATGTCAAATGTCACTGAACTTATATATATATATATATATATTGTTTTTATAAAGACCATTTATAAATTATAATCTCTATCAAATATGTGCTATTATATTATATATATATATATATATATATATATATTCAAAAACATTATAATTTATAAATGTTCTTTATAAAAACAATACCTAATATATAAAATAAAACCCGTGTAGGTACTAGTAATAATATGAAGTCTTAAAGCCGATGTTTCGGTAAATTTAATTACAATCGTTTCGTCTTCGTACATGACTCGACTTACGTACGTATCCAAAGTAGGATTTCGGTTTTATTATAATTTCCAATTTAAGTCCAACTGTTTCTATAATAAATGATCAACTTATCGCTCTTATTCAGGACGATTAAACTGGATAATTCGGAATTATAAGTGTACTCTATTTATCTTTGATATGATAAACGATGACATTCAAAGCGAAATCGATTAAACATTTATGTAAAACGTTCTTATTTTAAATGAAAAAAATTCTTTGTTACAGATTAACAATTTGCTGCCATTTTCTGAAATGTTGCACAAAGCAAAAGTTTAAATCTACATGTCAAGAAAGGGTTCATCAACTAGTAATCCAAAAATAAACAATATAAAAAGTGCATTTTTTAAAAGTGTGAAATCGAGGACTAGCCTGTCCTTGATGAACTCCACAAGTTACAATCCTTACGCTCTCACACTTTGTATATCAAAAATCTCTTGTCGCTATTCAGCTAGAGACCCACGATTAAGAAATTGGTCCAGAGAACTAATCGTCTCATCGACGTAGACGATCGCATTTTTGGACATTGAATCCAAATTGCACCTTTCTGTGTCAGTAGATAAGACACAGGAAGAGACAGTAGTGAGTGAGTACGTACTTGGATTTGTACTTACTAGCGTTTCCAACACTAATGGACACGCAAAGTGCCTACTCAAATGGTATCCCAGGTAAAGACAAAGTTATCAAGTATGAACCTAAAGTACCGTCTGAAGAGGAGAAGAATACGTCACCATTACTCATTAAGAGTAATGATCTTAAATACATTGATTCGGTGAACGATGACAGAAACTATTTGAGAGAATCGGACAAGTCTAAAAACGATCTCAATACAATAAATTCGATGAAAACGGAAGGAAATGATTTTAAAGATAACAATCTTACTGTAGCATATCGGAAGGATGATAAAAATGATGACGACGCTAAGTCAACGAACGAAAGAGTAAAATTCTTGGGATTAAGCGATGCTGACAGTATTTGTTCTATCAAACAACCACCTGAACAGGGACCTCAGATACCAGACGGGGGATGGGGATGGGTGGTGGTGGCCGCCTCGTTTCTTATTGCAACTGTAGCAGATGGACTTGCATTCTCTTATGGCTTATTACAAATCAAGTTTGTAGACTATTTCGAGGCAAGTGAAGCGAAAACTTCTTTAATTGGAAGTCTCTTCATATCAGTTCCATTAATAGCTGGGCCTATAATGAGTGCGCTTGTAGATAGATATGGATGCAAAAAAATGACAATTGTTGGTGGCATATCATCAACTGTAGGTTTTGTTGCTGCGTCATACAGTAATAGTGTAGAGACCTTATATATAACATATGGATTGATTGCTGGCTTGGGTATGGGTTTGTTATATGTCACTGCTGTCGTATCGATTGCATACTGGTTTGAGAAAAGACGTAACTTAGCTGTTGGCTTAGGCTCATGTGGAGTCGGCTTTGGCACATTTGTATATTCTCCTTTGACAACTTATTTATTGGACGAATATGGATGGAGGGGTGCTTTACTACTTTTAGCTGGAACTGTACTTAATGTTTGCGTGTGTGGAGCTGTAATGCGAGATCCGGAATGGTTGATCTTGGAACAGAAAAAACAGAGAAGATTAAGTAAAGCTAAAAGAGCATCAAGTTCCACGTCTATTTCAGCAAAATCAGGCGGGGGAGAATCCATGTACCCCGGTGCAGATGAGTTAAAAACTATGATAAATAGTGGTGAGGCCCCAGAACATATACTTTCTGCATTATTGTCTGCTATTGCTGATGCTGAGGATGTTGAAGCCATTACAAAAAGAAACGCTGACTTATCGAGTCAACACAAAGTTAATTCAGTTATTAATTTGCCAACGTTTCTATTACAAAATGAAAGGGTACATACAATATTTTTTTTAACTAATATATTTTGTAATTGGAATTTCAAAATTAATAACATTATATTGTTTTTTTTTTTCCAGGTGCCACCCGAGGTAATAGAACAGCTAAAATCTAACGATAGACTTTACAATATAATATTGCAAAATTATCCTTCATTACTAGCTTTACGGACCAGTTCAGAGACAAAACTACCCACAGGAACTAACAAAGAAAAATTAAAGAAGAACAAAAAGAAGGATTTCGATAAAAAGCTCGAGATAGTTAGAGAGAAATTACTTCAGCCAATTCCCGAGAATAATACAGCTGTAATTGCTCCAAGGCGTCAAGATTGGTTCTCCAGGCAATTCCAAACGGACCACCATTACTTAAAAGATATTAGAGTTCATCGGAACTCAATCATGCATCGAGGAGCCATGATGAATATAGCCAAATATAAACTGCGCGCGTCATCTTGTCCTGACATTTATAAAAACTCGATGTGGTCGGTCGAAGAACCGGAAGAAAAGGTTAATAATGTTTTTGTATTAAAAATGTGGATACTTACTTAATTATTATAAATTTATTGTAATTGCAATAAAATTTAAATTATTCAATGATAAACAAATATCCGTTCGAGCGGATGACCTCAAGCGTTTGATCCTTTGTTTTTATGTTCGTGAAGTTTTTTTTTAAATGAACTCCAAATAATATACACCCGAAGACGCGTAACTGCATGATGAAACCCATAATAAGTTTTCATTAAATTATACACGTCATAAATATATACAAATAAAAATAAAAATTAGTCACTGAACAAATCGTGACCGCGATTAACGATAGCAAGAATATACGTATATAGCTAGCATATACGTCGTTATGTATATTTCTAAAGCAGTATCGCATCTTATTATTATTATTATTATTTCAGACATGGGGTAAAAGGTTCCTGAAGATGATTAATAAGACATTCGATTTCAACATGTTCACCGAGTTCCATTTCTTGATGATGAATCTATCGACGTTGGTGCTGTTTATTTGGTTTATCGTGCCTTACTTCTTTATATCAACATTCATGGAAGACAATGGTTACACTGAAACCGAAGGTTCTATGATGTTGGGTGTATTTGGTGTAGCAACTATTATTGGTATTGTAAGTATATTTTGTTTTATCTGCGAATCCTCTGACAGTTTTTATTGACCAGACCAAAAACCAAAACCAAAGGTTTTTTTATATGTATTGTCACAGACTTGCGTCGGTGCCTTTTTTAAAGCTTTTTATTACTCTATATCTTGAATTGATATTTTACTGTGTTGTACCGGAGATTCTTATATATTACTAAACTAACTTCTGCCTACGGCCTCGTCCGCGTGTAAGGGGACGAGGTCTTAGGTTAGGTTACATGAGGTGCAACGTTTTTTATTCTCTTTTTTTGAAAATAATTAATTTATTAAGGCAATGGAATAAATATTTATTATTGTATAATAATCATTTTAATAAAACGCAATTTTGACAATCGGCGTATTTTAATCACAAAATCCACTTAGTAGAAGTATACTTTTAAGTTTTTTTATATTAGATTCATTATTTTGTTAATTACGTTTTTTAAACTAGAATTTCATATAGAAGCAATTTAAATTACTTTACTACAAGATTTACTTAAAAGATTGTATTTAATATTTTATTAAAAAGCGTGTTTCTTAATTGCGTATTACTTATACTACAAAACTGCGAAGAGATAATTGCGATGTCACGGATGTCATTGATATTCCATTTTTAGCAGCAGTTGAATTCTTTAAAAAAAGAACACTGTCCACGGACCATTCAATAAGAGAAGAAAATATTTGTAAATATAGGTAATTTTTTTCTTACCGTGGACAAATCGTTTGGCTACGCATTTAGTCAACTGGCAACTGTTCAATATGTTACCTCTTTACTATATTCATTGAATACAAATAATTGTACTGATAGATAAACTATTGCACTTTTATAAACTTATTCTAAAGATAACCTCGTTTTATAGCTTAGTGATAAAGTTAAAGCTATTTAAATTACGTAGAGATTCGAGTGCGATTTGTATATCTTATCTAAATATATTATGGTTCTCGAGAATGTTTAAATCTTAGATTCTCAGACCGGTTTCAAGTGTCAAGGCTAATTCATTTATCAGATATCGAAACAATTTTAACATTTATTAATTTGTTCTTTAATGCATGAAGTGAACCTTATTTTTTGTGATTAGGATGTACATGAATCCAGCTTAGAAGTTGAAGTCGAAACGTTGTTCATAGAAACGGATCGCTTGACAATATTTAAAAAATTTAGATAAAATTAGGCTTACGAGAGTTAAACTCATATGTCTGGTCAATAATATTGAGAATAAAATTGAGTTAGACTGCCGAGAAATTATCAATGGCAACATCTGCTTCACTTCGCAGTTTCTAAAAGTATATTCGTAGCGTAATTAGTAAAGTGAATCGTGTGCTCGATCCAGGGCGGCCACTTCAGGGATTAGCAAACAGAATAGATGTTTCTTTTATGAGAAGTGCACAAGTGGGAGCAAACATAGGCGCACACTTTTCTCCTAGAATCCCATCCTCATCTCACACCTTTTTTTTCACATTGGAAAAACGCGTTACGCGTTTCCCCCACAAGAACAGTGAGGGGGGGGGGTATGTGGGGCTCGCCGGTGTCCAAGGCACCGAGTGCAACCCGAACATCGGAATACCCACTAAAAAACCACCCTTATACCCTACCCGTACCCTTCCGTACCCTTTCCGCCTTAACGAGGAGCGCCATTGGATCGCTTTCGCATGCTACCCTGATCCTCATCTCACACCTGTGCAATATAATATTCTTATAATGTTGGTACAAAATAAGGATTAATTGATATATTTATTTATTTACTTCCAGGTGGGTCTTGGTTGGATTGGTGATCTTCCATGGGTGAATATAACGAAAACATATGCTGTGTGCCTGGTGGCTTGCGGCGTTACAATTGTTTTGTTCCCAATTTTGATACGGATAATGGATGCTAAAGAAACTTACAGCTTCTATATACTAGCCTTAAATTCTTTAATATTTGGTTTAACATTCTCCAGCTCGTATTCTTACACGCCAAGCATATTGGTTGAGTTGATTGCTTTAGAAAGGTTCACTATGGCATACGGATTGGTTCTTTTGAGTCAAGGAATTGGGCATTTGATTGGACCGCCAATGGCTGGTAAGAAATATTACCATTAACATATTTCATTATACAAAATTATATTTTTATAATTACCTTAATAACTTGTTACTATTTTCCATAAATGAAAGATCATATGTATTCATTACTTCCATTATTACTTAAGCTATGTAACTCATTAAGAAAACGAATAAATTAAATGTACATATGTTTATAAGTTTTTATAAGTTTTATTTGATTAATGGTTAAAATGTTTATAATTGATTTTTTTTATTGTTGTTCAGGTGCTCTAAAAGACAAAACTGGTTATTGGGATGCAGCGTTTTACGTAGCCGGCATATGGGTCGTTGTTTCTGGTATGTTGGTAGCAGTCATCCCTTACACAAAGAACTTTAGAATAATCGGAAACGCACCCCTCGCTAAGGATGTCGCCGTGGACCCTGAACCAGGAGTGAAAATAATTATAGCTCATTAATTTGAAATTGGATCGATTGAATTTAATATTGACAAGATGACAGTTACTATTGCTAGGTAGTTTTTAATAAACTTTTGCCTCTATGATTTTGTGAAAATAGAATATGATAATATTCTAGAATATAAAAATTATTTTGCTATGTGGCAACATTATTATAATACCCATTTTAAGATGATTTGACATTTACTTAATGTATCGTTTGTTTAGCTTTAGCTTAATTATTTTGTATTTGTTGTTTTGTCGCTAATTAAAACTTAATCATAGGCTTTTGTGGAGTAAAATATAGCTATTTTTTAAAGCATTTGTACTTATTGTATAAGTAAATTATGTTGCGTTTCCATTGTCATAGTTTGAAAATTTGTGCTTATGTATGCAACGCCTAAAGAAATCACGAACAATTATTCAACATTGTACATTTTTTGCTTCCCACTTGAGGTGATTATTGTAACTTATCGTCAGGCTGGCAAACAACTTTGCAAATTTTCTTTATGTGGAAACGTGCCTTAACACTTACTATTATTATAATAGTGCTTACTTATAAAAGAGTGATGTGTGTGTGTAGAATATAAAAATAAATATTTTTTATAATTTAATAATCTTTAATAGAATCTATTACCACATTGTTATTTTCATTAAGTATATGCACACAGTTACTCCATAATCAATTATTTATGTAAATGATACTAATATTATATAATTATTATATGACCAAAATACAGCCTTCCAAACTTATTTTTGGAAAAAAAAATCAATCTCACTAGAGCTTATACTGCGTTAATAAAATTATATTTATCTGATCTTCAAAATCGATTTGACATAGGTGAATGTTGAATTTATTTATAAAGCTGCCACAAAGATTTTTAAATTAATTGTTACTTATTGTAATAAATAAATAATTTTTAAAGATCTTATAGGTATTATGATGACTTTACGTTTAAGTCATATTTAATGGGTTTCAATAAACTAATTATGAATAAAATCGAAATATCTTGTACGAGCTGTACTTTTATAATAACAAGTATTGCTTGTGATCGAATTTCGCCTCTTTTTTTTAATAGCCATATGTTTGGCACTGTATGTTTCGAATAATAAAAGATTCATTCCCCTCCTTATTATAACCAATACTATAAAAATGTACAACTTTCGATGTTTACGAATTAATATATAGATAATAAATTTATATTTTATAAGATATTTTGAAAGTATTGTAGATGTTAAGTTTTTTTTTTCTACTTATTTAGTTTATGCACGTAATATATATTCAAGAATATAACCATTAAAGTTTGAAATAGAAAATGCTGTTTTTTTTTGTTCATTTAAACTTAAACTTTCAATATCAAATAATAAATACACCAGTAGAAGTAATAAATTTTATTATGTGTTAATTTCAATATCTTTAATATAATAACTTATGAGATATTTTAAATTTAATTATAACAAAATATCATATATTGTTAATTCGATGACAATCGTTCAATTCTCCGTTTTTTATATATGCGCGGGAATTAAACTATTTTTTTTACTAAACGATACCAATGACGTTCTAAAACCGATTATATTTTTATTACATCAAATACAATATAGAAATATGTAATTATTAAATATATTAAATGAAATACATAAATAAGTATTTCTAACACAAAGAAATATAAAATATGTAGCTTAACGGCTGTTTCGTTAAAAGCTGATTTATCTCTTTCGGCCATTAATGATTTGACATTCAAAAAAGAAGACAGCAAAGTTAAACAGTCTTTATCACGTGCTAAAAATATTCTTATGTAATTTAATATTATAAATTAATGGTGACATAAAAATTAAAATAATTCAGTTAAGCATCTTACAGCTTATTAAAATAGTTGTTCTTGTTCAACGGTTTTATAAATTATTGTCGTTACTTGACAATCGTATTTGGTTTCACAAAATATAATATGATTAAATTATTTTATTGGCATATGATCATTTAAGTACATATTAATCTATGTGTGTAATTGAAATTATCTTAGGAAGTTAGGAATATTCATACAAATTAAATATAATAGTCTTTTAAATGTTCTTAAGCAACGAAAATTCAAAACATTAAAATAATAAAACTTTAGGTTTGCTTAAGTTTATCAAAATAAATATAAACATTTATTTTTAAAGTTTAAAGCTTGCATTTCTGTAGTGATCTCATTTGTTCCACTGCTAATCATATATACGTATTTTTCATATAGAGGAATTTATACAAATTAAAATATATTGTTTCGTTATGGTGCCGAAATATATAAAAAACTACTACTAGCAACATTTACAAATTACTACAATTATTTACAAGTCTAATCTGGTGATAACAGCTATGGAGTACAAAAGTAAAGAACAGTATCTCATCTAGCTCTACAACCAAAAAAGCGTTTTTCAATTGAATGAAGTAAGGCATATATATGAAATATCCATAAATGGCGCTACTGTAGCTAGAGGGTACTTGAAATTAATATGTATGCATTTATAAATTTGATTAACAGAATAATTTTAAAAACATAATATTGAAGGTGCATGTCTAACTTTCTCCCTCTAATTCTCTCTCTCACAAAAATTACCGCGTTCCTTCAAATCTCATCCTTTAAATCTAAAAGAATCTCTGCATCTCAAACATTTATAGGGACACTTTTTATACTCAAAGATACTTCTCCTTACAAGAAACTAATAGTGATAACAGCAATAAATTATATTTTCATAGTTCATAATCATAAATAATATAGAAACGTAGTGTTCCTATTCTCTTTGAAACAAGATCGATAAAGCTGAATATTATTATCAAATATCAAATTTTTCAAAATATTAAAATATTGAAATTTTCAATTCATTTGATAACTCGCAAAACGCACATCACATCGCTTTATTTTTCAAATGATCAATGTATATTCAATTTGGCAATAGTATAATATAAATTGTCAAAATATTGATTTTATTTTAAAATTGTTAAATAAGGATAATGGGTGGTGGTTAAACTATCAGTAATAGTTAAACAATAAAACTACATAAAAATAAATAACAAACAATTTGTTGTTTATTGTCATCCACAACAAGTGTTAATAATTGATTTTAGTCTCCAAAATGCATAAGTAAGTATTTTAAAGCAATTTTATAACATTTATTTTTATTAAAAAAATAGTAGGTTTCACGATATTTTAATTGCAGAATTTTGCATTTGGATCTCAAAGGAGCGCCTATGAAAATCCCTTTTTTCGAGGAGGTAAATGTTTTGAAATTTCTAATATTTTTATACAACAAATTTGTAGTGCTAAAATCTACACATAATACTTTAGTACAAATTAAATTAGTTAAAACATAAAGACAACATTCTATTATTTTATTTATTTTAATAAAGAAGTAAAAATTTAGTACCTTTAATTTCTTTATTTTAATAGTTATAATTAATAGTACATAGTTGCTGCTATCAACAAAACTGCTCTGCCATGTAATATGCTAACCAATTTAAGATTCATATCTTTATTCATATACAATGTATAAATTTAAGACATGGCAAATAATCTGATAAATAAGTTTAAAAAGAACAAAAGGCTATTAAAATTTGAATCCTGAAATTTCAATCGCTTTTTTTATTTTTATAGAATAGGTAGGCGGATGAGCACATGGGCCACCTGATGTTAAGTGGTCATCAACGCCCATAGACATTGGCATTGTAAGAAATTTTAACCATTGCTTATATCACCGATGCGCCACCAACCTTGGGAACTAAGATTTTAAATGACTTGTGCCTGTAATTACACTGGCTCATTCACCCTTAAAACCGAGATCAAGTAGAATATCTGATGAGTGGGTGGAACCCACCAAGATGAGCTTGCGTAAAGCCCTACCACCAGTCAAATTGTTATGCTGCCTGAAATTTCAAGAAAATTGTGTTGCTTTGTAATTTCAGGCAAAATAATAGAAAGATACACCAAAGGCATGGATTTGTCTGTGAAACCATCACAGACAAATCCATGCCTTTGGTGTCTTTTTGAAATAAATGAAATATAGGATTTTATTATGTTAATGAATTTTTTATTTCAAGGTGATCAAATCTCCCGTTAAATGGGGCTGTACAGGAGTTTTGATAGAGTGGGAGGACACGTTTCCTTATACCGGTGAGCTTGCAGAAATTGGCAGTAATGGGTCCAGCTGTGGTGACAATATGTACACTAGAGAGGAAGCGAAGTATATAATAAAGTGTTCATATGATTTGGGCTATGATGCGGTGAGATACTATTGTTATTAATTGAATATCTTTACTATGATATAAATATGGTCTAGTGCTTAAAATATGTCAATTGTAATCAAAGATTGAACTGCTCAATTCTGATGTGCTTAATTTGTGCTTATAATTTAACTTACTCATCGGTTAAGGAAAACATTATAAGGAATGCGTATGATAAAAATCTGTCACGTATGTTTTTATTTTAATTTAAGTGTGAGTGTGATGCCAATTGAAGAAAAAATTATTGGGAATATTTTAACATTCCGTAAGTTTCACATACTTGTTATTTTGTCTTTTCATTTATTGTGCTTTGCATTATATGTATGTTAATTAAATAGAGGAGTTTTAGGTTTCAATTATCTAGGATTTGGTTTATTGTAGTTGACTTTTCTATATGTAGCAATAAAATTTCCCTTTTCCTAAATAGCTTGCTGGGCACATTTATACATATTAAGTAACATTAGATTCTTCTTTCTGAGTTTATATCGAAGCCTGTAAGATTTTGTTGGTCTTATGAAATTAAATATTAAAAACTAATAAAATTTTCCTTTCTTGTTTTTGAATTCAGTTTTTGTTAAGCTGTGCATTCTAAGTTTTTATTTAAGGCGATTTTTTTTTGTATAGGAATTGTGTAAGCTCCCCTCATGATGAATATCTTATGCTCCAACCTTTTCTGTCAATTGGTTTTCCGGTTGGTTTTTATTACTATGTGATTTCAATTATATTACAATAACTTGCGATACTGTCCTGATACTGAAGCATCATCTTACCAGGATAGCTAACTGAACAACTTTCAGTCTGGGTATCTGGTTTGAGCTCATTGGAATTGAATAAATTAATAAGTTATAAGATATATTTTAGAGGTATTTGGGATAGGATTTTTGAGTCGGGAGTTTTTAAATTTTTAATTCTTATAATCAATTGTTGGGCTGGTTTGCAGTTTATCCTAACAAATATTATACATGCAAAAGTAAGTATTTATTTATTTGTATGCTTGTAGTTAAGAACCACTCAACTGATCATAATGAAATTTTGCATACACTTTAATACACATAGGGTTTACTTTGTTTCCTTTTCTGGTCTGCCAGAAGGGATTCATTACATGGTGGTGAAACAGTGGCCTGAAACTAGTTATTAATAATAATCACTTATTTGGTCAGCTATTCTTCTATATCTATAACATATTATATCATTATTTAGTATGTTGGGGTAGTTGTTAATAAGTTTTTAATGTATTGTTCTTCTGCATGATGTTCTATTTGTGTCGGAATGACTGATTTTGTATTACAACCTTATTATATTAACCATTTAGACACACCTGATAAACGTGGTTTATAAGAAAGGTTGTTACCCTTACTTATTATTATTCTTTCTATTTTAAAGTATGTACATTAAAATTAATGCTCTCGAGCAAGGTTCTCTGGAAGAGAATACTCGTTTAGTGAGAAGAGCAGAACACCATTTTCAGCTAATTTGATCTTTCGGATAATTTGTTATGTAATAAGTGTATTACTTATATATTTGTTTGATATATAAGTAAAAGTTAAAGTGACAGTCTGTAAATATTCAATTGCTGGGCTAAGGCCTTTTCTCCTTTTGAGGATCTTCTCCATTTGAAGGTATTCCACCATAATAATAAAAATAAAATAAAATAATGCTTTAATGTGGGTTGGTAGATACAAATGTTACAGATGTTCATCTGACACATGCAGGTTGCCTCACGATATTTTCTTTCATTGCATTAAGCACAAGAAAATTAACTGATTCTTGTCTAGGTTTGAACCAGCAGTCAACGGTTAAAATTCACTTGTTGCAACCACTGGGCCATCTAGGTCTTTTTGTTAATTGTAGTTTAATAGCAATATAAATAAATTGAAGATATGAGTGGATGTTGGTGAAAAGCAACATTTAAAAAAATATATATTTTATGTCATAATTGAAGTTCTTATGAAAAAATTTGCTCATTTCGTTACATATTACTTTTATTCAATTTCTAAATTTACAGATGATACACGACGGATCGAGCTATGTTCATATTTTTTAATTATAATTCTCTATTTCTTGTAAGATTTATGTAATTTTTTACTGATAATAATAATAGTATAATAATATCCTGGGACATTATTCACACATGGCCATCTGATCCCAAACTAAGCAGAGCTTGTACTATAGAAACCAGACAACTGATATACTACACATACTACTTTTCTTTTGTAAATACATACTTATATAGATAATTACACCCAGACTCAGGACAAATAGACATGTTCAATATTATTTGTATTCCAAAATTACACATGTCTAAATATTCGCAAAATAAGAATTGAAATTTTAATGTTATTTATTATACATATAATATAATAAAATTACAAAGTTGTGAGTTGACTTCATTAACTCATGTCTTTAATTATGAAATACATATTTGATAACATCATGTAATTATAAATAAATATTATTTTAATAATTTCAGATTCAATTAATACAAACAATTGGACACATGGAGTTTGTCCTCAAGCATCCCAAGTTCAAACGTCTTAGGGAAGAACGTAAGTCACCATCTGTTCTGTGCCCATCTCGTCCAGAGTCCCTCAGCCTTGTAAAAGAGATGCTACGACAGGCGATGGATTTACAACCGGATGCCAGATACATTCACATTGGAGCCGATGAGGTAAGTTATTTTTATAATGATTAGTGGTCGAAATTCGAATATAATTTTTTTTTAAACTTGAAGGAAATATATTCATATGTTTTGATTTTTTTTTTTTTAATTTTAATGTTAACGACATATGGCTATTTGCGAGGTACCCAAAACCAAAACAACCATTTTATTTATCCGTTTGTCTTGTCTTTGATCGGGCCAATCTTGAAAACAACTAAAAATTTAAATTATTATAAGGACTGCTTAGTCCTTATGTCATGAAAATCGATTAAGTCTTTCAAAAGTTGTGACAACTTAAAGTTCACATAATTATTTTTTATCTAATATTTTAGGCTTATTTATACATATAAATAAAATGTCCGTCTGTGATTTCAAAATAACTGCATCTTTTTTAAGCTATTTGTGAGTTTCCAAATCCAAAACAACCATCTTATTTGTTTACACAGGGTAGCATTTTAGAAAACGGCGGTGGGCAAAACTGTGGGTACTAGTAAAATAATAATTTGTTACCATTTTCTTGCTTAAAGCCTTTTTTTTGAAGGTTTGGCACACAGCGGTTTGCGACGAATGTAAAAAACGAGCCATGTCTAACGAGCATGGGGTACCGTCGATATTCTTGGAGCACATACGAGAAATTGTCACGTTCATCAAAAAGTACTCACAAGTACCAGTGACTGTCCTGATGTGGGACGACATGCTACGGACCATCAACGTAGAGACCTTGAAACGTGAGTTTTTTATTGGTAATATTACTTAAATCAATCTTGAGACTTTTTTGCGTCTGTAGTAGTCGCTCAAACCGGTGTAAACCAGTTTGCTTTAGTTACCGCGTCTCGTATAGGTAGCTTTCAAAGTGACATTTTGTTTTATTATTCTTTTCTAAGTACTAGAGAATAGCCAATAGTTAGCAAGAGGTATAAGTTCAGGAATGTGTGCGCATTCTCTATTTATTTTGCATTTGTAGTTCAATCGGCTTAAAGACATACTTTTAAGTGGTATTTCTCAAAGTTTTAACTTGTGAATTATTTTGCGATTGAAAAATTAATAAAAAAAAAAACAAAATAGAAACTGTTTTTTTTTTTGGTATTTAATTAATTTATTTTTATTTAATTGTTTTATTTCAGATTACAAAATAGGAGATTTGGTCCAGCCGGTTATATGGAATTACAATGTTAAGGAGCATTTCCATTTCTCGCCACAGATGTGGACTTCATACGAACAGATATTCACATTTGTATGGGCTGGATCTGCTTATAAAGGAGCCAATGGGAGTTGCAAGGTATATAACATTAAAAAAAAAACTATTTTTTTTTAATACGCAGGCAATAGTCAAATTTTTTGCACTTTATATGTTGTCATGCAATCTAAGCTGTTATGTCCCTTGCACTTTATTAATCCTTGTACTATAATTTATTAATTAGTATGTCGTAATAGCAGCCCAGTAGAGGGACATTCACAGGCTGTTAGGGAATATTTTTCTATCATTGTTCTTTTTATTATTTTTGTGATGGCAACACGGGCTTACTTAAAAAAAAGGCGGGAAAATTATAAGAGTTGTCACCGTTGGGGACTAATAAATCGCTGCCGACTTGAATATTTGGTTTTACTTAATATACTCAATATCGTTCACGCTTAGAATTTATATTTATATTATATTTATATATTATTATAGATAGTATTGATGCTGAATGGTAGGAGAACTAAGTTATTTTTCAAAATTTCACGAGTAAATTGCGAAGCGAAAAACTTACCAGGAGTGTTATTTTAGAATCACTGTATCATCAGTTAAATTATAATACTAAACTATAGTAACAGTCTGTTAATGTCCCACTGCTGGGCTAAGGCCTCCTCTCCCTTTTGAGGAGAAGGTTTGGAGCTTATACCACCACACTGCTCCAATGTGGGTGTTGTGCTTATAATTCATCTCATGCTTGACGGTGAAGGAGAACATCGTGAGGAAACCTGCATGTGTCTGATTTCATTGGAATTCTGTCATATCTGTATGGTCGGGAGGTTTATATTATTACAAATAGATAGGCAGGCTGGCAAGCAAGCCACTTGATGGTAATGGTCACCGCCAGCCATAGACACTGGCATTGTAAGAAATATTAACTATCCTGTAAAACAAGAATACGCCACCAACCTTGGGAACTAAGATTTTATGTCCCTTGTGCCTGTAGTAACAATGCCTCACTCTTCAAACCGGAACACAGTATTGCTGTTTGGGGGTAGAGTATGTGATGAGTGGGTGGTACCTAGCCGGGGGGGCTTGTACGAAGTCTACCATTATGTAAATGATTATATATGTAACGTAATCAGCTCAGCTAAAAATAGTATTTAAACAATGACAAACATGACAGTTTGAGTTCGTGGAGTCCCTAAATGATCCTTGCTCGAAGAGTTCCGATGCGGTATACCTCTCTATTTGTCTACGCGGCCTTATATCTAGCCACTAGACCAACGAGGCAGTCACGTATATAACACTCATGTCTTCAGATGGCGTCACCCATCGCCCGTTATGCCAGCAACCAAGAGGGTTGGATGCATTTGATCAAAAACAACAAATATAAAGTTAGTTTCTCCGGAATGGTCTTTACAGGATGGTCGAGGTAATTGTTATATATATTTTTTTTAATACAGTACGAGTTTTAAACTTGATCGCATCTATAATTATTTATTAGTCACTTGTTTTTTTTTTTTTTGTTGAAACTTTAATTAATAATATCAATAAATGCTTATTATAGATGATAAAAAAATCTGGAGTTAGTATTCGTTGATTACCATCTGCCACTCCCCATATTCATTTTTTGATAAATTTACTCAATGTATAGACACACGCGGTTTCTTCTGATTTCTTATGTGTTTATCTTGTAATGTTTTGAGTTTCGATTAAAGCACTTTTGCACGCGATTGTATTACAGATATGATCACTACGCTACCATGTGCGAGCTGATGCCGGTGGCGTTTCCGAGCTTGGCAACTTGTATGAATTATTGGACTGAAATATATAAGCGGAATGGTAGGTTTAAGAATTCATTATTGCGTTTATATAAGTATAATGGTGGTAGAGCTTTGTGCAAGCTCGTCTGGGTAGGTACCACCCACTCATCAGATATTCTATCGCAAAACAGCAGTACTTGATATTGTTGTGTTCCGGTTTGAAGGGTGAGTGAGCCAGTGTAATTACAGGCACAAGGGACATAACATCTTAGTTCCCAAGATTGGTGGCGCATTGGTGATGTAAGCGATGGTAAACATTTCTTACAATGCCGATGTCTATGGGCGTTGGTGACCACTTACCATCAGGTGGCCATATGGGCCCGTTCGCCTTCCTATTCTATAAAAAGAAGTATTAAAACAACTACAAGTTGGGTTACTACAAAGTTATTGAGTTCTATCGAAGATTGTCTGTAGCACTCTGGAGTCTGGAAGCGTGTACACACTCGTGCCGCGAAAGCACGTGAAGCCGTTGGTCCTGCGACTGAACTCTTTCCGGTCATTTTCACCATCCCATAGGATTATGAGAGTGCACCTGTGCTTGCGCACATACTTGTGCACTATAATATGTCCTGCGTGGTTGGAAAATCTCTCTTGAGACTTCAGTCAATGGGTCATCATTATTAAGTTAAATAATCTATAAAGTTACTAAGCGTTTTTATCTATTGCAGATGATAACATTGTTATAATCGACGACTTGCCGCTAATAGAATGGCCCGGAATGTATTTGGCGGAGATGATCATGCACAGGCTTGCGAACTTAAAGGATCAATCGAACAACCTCATACATGGAGACATGTAAGTACTCAGGCAACTCGATCTGGCAACACTGAATTTTCACGTGCTTAGTTTGTGTTTATAATTCATCTCGTGTTCGTCGGTGAAGGAAAACATCGTGAGGAAGCTTGAATGTGTTGTATGAAAATCTGCCACGTGTATCCACTAAGCATTGGAGTGTTGTGGAGTAATCTCTGAACGTTAGAACATGGAGAGGAGGCCTCAGCAGTGGGATATGTGATGATATTTATTATTTTAACGAAGAAATGTAACCATAACATAACATATAAAGTGAATAGTAACAGCAACGCTTTCTAAAGACAATTCGCTGTTCAGTTTTTCTTGCACGAATATGCAAATGCCAATGCCTATGGGTGGTGGCATATTTGACCATACCATTTAATACCATCAGGTGGCATATTTAAGGGTCTGCCTGTTCATTTTCAATAAAAAAAAGAAACAAAATCTAACTTTTTGTTCTCATTAAATTGGAAAATATTTTTTAGGGTAGCGACTTGGCTGAACCCTTGGCAATTGGAACATTCATTCACGAGTCCGGTACAAGTGGAATGCATCAAGAATACTGCTGAGACGTGAGTTTGAAATAGCTTATTTATAAATTCAATAGTTGACAAGTTAAAATAAATAAATAACATAGTAAAAAACTATTAATGGTCTAAAATAACACAGTGAATAATGTCCAAATTTAGGCAAACATTAATGTTTTTTTTTAATGTGGATTTGCGTTTATGATTCTTATTTTAAAATATTGTGATGTCCTTACAATTACTGTTTGCTTGTTGATGTGAATTCTGTAACAATATTCTACAATCACTTATTACATACATTGATGATAGTCCAGTCAATCAAGCGCTTTAAATAATTTAGTTTGAAGCATCTAAATATTTTTTTTATAAATAAAAAAAAGTTTTTAACCAAGAAAGGAAATAAATGAACTATTTTTAATAATTTTAAAATGAAAAATATAGGATAATAAGGACTTTGATAACTCAGCTATCAAGGTCTTAGACCTTAGGCATATGTTAAAGCTCCGTGCGTTATTACCCTTACTAAGCATTACTACTTCGCCTCTGTGGGCCTCAACATAATTTTCTATATTTCTCAATAGGGGCAAAAATATATTTTTTTATCGAATTAGTAGCGGTTTTATTTCCCGAGATTAGTGCGTTCAAACGTATACTAAATCCCAGTTTCTATATCCAAAAAAACGATTCGTTTAGCTTACGGATAGTAAAATTCTATACATTATAGTTTATATATCATAGAAGCATATATACGAGTACATATATTACATACCGTACTATCAATTATACGTAGTTCTGATCCGTTACTAAAAAGTCAAAGTTAACTTCTGAAATCTCGTTATCCTAACTAGCCGTAGCTTGTACAAAGCAATCATCATTTATTTATTTATTTATATTTTAAGAAACAAACAGTATAATAATACAATAAATTAAATGAATTCAACAAATACATAAACTAATAAGGTTCCCAATAATAATAAATAACTAACATTATATACTATGTATCTTATATATTTCTTTCTATTGCAGATTAATAAACCATTTCAAAGAAATACAAAGGCCACTAATAGCTCATTTGAATTTGATAACTGGTAAAAGAAGCGTTGCAGAATGGATGGGAACTAACTTCACACCAACAGTAAACGGGCTTGAGAAGATACATGAAGCGGCATCCAACCGTATCAAAGCTGGAGCAAGCGTTAAACCTAAATAAATTAATATATATATATATATATATATACTTTTTGGTGGGAAATTGCTGTTAATTAATTTATTAAAAAAAAAGTTATAGTTATGTCTTTTTTTGTAAGCTTTAATTGTATTTCTTGCATATTATAAGTGTTATGCATTTATAATAATTCTTCTAATTATAATTTTTTTCATTTTAAAGTAATTATACAACCTCCTTTTTATATTTTGTACATGACATTAATTATTATAACTTTATTAAAAAAAAAAAAAACTTTCGACTGCTTGCATACAACATTTGAATAAGAATTTGATATATTATTATTATATATTATCAAAGATATATTTTGTGAATTTTTATTTTATGTATATATATATGTGTCGTCTAATGTACATGGCCGATACAAAGTTTATTTTTTTTAACCGAATCCAAAGATTCTATATTCAAATATTTATTAATTATTTTTAAGTAGAGCTGCACAATTATTACTTACTAATTTTTATGTACTTTGTATTAAGTAAGTGTTGGCTGAAATGTATGTCAATATATCAAGTTTATAGAATGTAGTGTCATCATATTTCATACATTTATGTAGACTTCGTATGAAATGATTCACGTTCACCTTAAAGCATATCTTAAGCGATAATAACGCAATGGTTTTCGGCGATGTAAGAGTCGCAGGTTCGATAAAACCCTTGGGCTATTGTCCCCACTCCTAACAAGCTGGAGGGGTGAATAGGAATATTAATAATTCCTTAAAAACGGATATTGCTATTATTCTTTTAATAAAAAAAGTCAAACATTAAACGTAATCATATTATAATTAAGAGGCTATTTTATCTTTCGTATTATAATTACGAAAAAACGATATTTAATGATATATAGTTTATTACGTCAATGTTGGAATGTAGTTGTAGAGAAAATTGTTAGTCCGGAAGCTTTCAAAGCGAACCCTGCAAGTCTTTATATATACACATATTGTAATATTTGTAGATCTCCAAAATGTCTACAGATACAGCGAAAGCATATATCTTTGGATTTTTTTGGATTGAACGGATAAATCACATTATTATATATTATAGCCTTAGTTCCAAATATTTGTCAAGTAGTTTTAATTGTCATTGCAAAAAAAAAAAAAAACTTTTTCTGATATTAAATGTTTAGAATATGCCACAGTAGTTTCTAAGAAGTTATGATATATCCGTATGAAGGCTTAGAAAAATTAGCCTACGGTAAGATCTTTTAGTAAACGGATATATACCTTGCCTCGATATTGATCTCATTATTATTAAAAAAGGGTAATAAAACCCTAATATACCCGTGTGAAATAAATACGGGTATATAATATATAAGGATATATGTATATTTTTTCTATCCCTATTACAATATTGTGTATTATTTAACTATAATATATTTAATATACACAACTAGTAGAATCCATCGGATCCTAGACACAGACTATATTCATTGTTTAGCGATCGATTTAACGATACAAGCCACGGATATGATAGGGCCCTCTCTATTGGTTTGGAGGTTGTTTGTGGTTTCTTCAGGGCGTGGAATGTGTCACGACTCGCGGTCATATTGACTTTATGACCAAGCGGCGCTGCTCTCCTCATTATGTCGCTTCGCAGGTACCGAATTACTTACAAATAATAAAAGAAATATTAAAAATGACGAATCGTTTTGATATTATTTATAAAAATAACACAATCACTAAATGTATTAAGATAACTGTCGCTTAATATCGTCGGTTAATAAGAAATTATATCACTGAATCTATTTTGAAGTTAATTTTTGGCGGTCGACTTAACTCTCCGATGTCCTAAACGTAATGCCTGATGGAATGTACGGAAAAATTATTGATGTCGTCATTCCTATATATTTGATATTAAAATGTATTTGTGTTGTAACTTTTTTCTACACATATAAAGTGTTATTTTTTTTTGAATTTGTTATGAATATGTTTTGATTTGCGACACGTGAAAAATTTTCTTCACTAATATGACATTAGTGAACTGAGCAGCGCCATCTAGTGATGAGTTACGACAAAGTGAATTATAATAAAACTTAAATGAAAAACTACATGTGTGCCAACTTTCATGGTGATCGGACAGTGTTAGGGCACAAACAGATATACCTATATCTATTTTTATATATATTATAAAGAAGGATTTATAATTTTTCTATCTCTATTTGGATTATATTTGTGAATGGTTTGTAATATATCTTATATACATAATGTATCCTGTGTCTGTAATATAATATAAATGTTTTAGAGAAATAAAAATGTTTATCGTCCTTTGTTTTTTATTTTTTTTTACAATTTAATTCTGTAGCCTTTTTATGTATTTATAATAGGTGATAAAGGACTGGAGGCCACCATCGCCCATAGACACCTACGTTATCTTTGAGTAAACCTATGTTAGACAAATAACCTCACTTTCGCCTTTGTAATATTATATTTTGTTGCGTAAAAAATCTCGTTTTTTTTTGCTAATCGACAAAATTACAGAATCTATAAATTGTAATGGAAAATATCCTAAATGGATGAACTTAAATCATTAGGAGTAATCGCTGCTGGATTTATAAGCTATTTCTGTCATTACAACATAAAAACCCTGTTTTATAAATAACTTCACTCGGTGGTAACGCTTTGTGCAAGCTTGTCTGGGTTGGTATCACCTCATCGGGACTAACCTACCGCAAAACCACATCTATGTATTTTTGTGTTCTGGCTTAAAGGGTGGGAGAGCCAGAATCACTACAGGCACGAGCGACATAATATCTTAGTTCCCAAGGTTGGTCCCTTTACATCGAAAATGCGCCATTTTCGATGTAAAGGATGTTTGATATTTCTTGTAGTATTAATGTGTATGGGCGATGGTGACCACTTCCCATCAGATGGCCCATTGGCCCATCTTATTTTATAAGAAAACAAAGATTTTTATTTATTTGACACGCAGTTATCGACACAACGACAAATACAAAAAAGTAGATCAACAAAACATACGTGTATATACAGAACGAACTTATGTGCTAATATTTACACTTGAAAAAAAATAACATAATGAGCCAGCAAAATTACAATTACCTACAATAACATGAAACATTAAATTACAATTATACAAAAAAAAAATGTATAAAAATTAATGTTTCCATAATTTCCTCATTTTCCATAATGCTAACAATACAATAATAATAATATATTAATGAATTTCTTATTGTGATCACAATTAAGAATATTTCATTTATTTGTATAGAATGAATTTCAGATAAAAAATTCTCCAAGCATTCACATTGAAGCCGAGATATCCATTATGGAACGTAATATTTTGTGGGATACACTTAATTTCCTGAACGGCGTTCTATAATATTCGTTGGGAGGCCTTTTGTTACGCGTCTCTGCATTAATCTTACCTTGATGCGAAATGCGTGACATTTGGGGGTGCCTTTTGTATATGAAGCTTGTACAAGTGCGAATTTTATTCACGAATTGCGGGTTCTGTACTGTTTTTAACGTTGGCCTATTGGTGACGATAGAGTTGTTTTGGAACCACACTTCCTAGATATTTTATAACAATATGTTTTTATAATTTAATGTTATTATGATATGCGATTTCAACTATGTTGGTCATTCTCAAGAGAGACCAGCCAAATGGGCGCGATATTTATTTTCCCAGTTACTGCATAGATAAGGTGCGAATATTCAGGCAGAAATTGTCAATGGAAAAAAACAATAACCTTTTTATAGCTATCGAATCCGTAGTTCGTACAAAAAACCTGGGACCTGCGGGATAATAAACTTCACTCTAGACCTAGGTTCGCCATTAAAAAAGCATGGCGTACCTATTCCTAAATTCGTATTTGTGTAGATTATAGATTTATGGAGATACAAGATTCACCTTATTTATAAATAATATTATTTCTTATATATTCTGTGTGATCCTTCCGAGTATGAAATAACACTTAAGTTTAATGATATTTATGCATATATACTCTTCATACATTCAGAGATCAGTGACGGGAAAGAAGAGATGTATTTATACTCATACAGTAGCGAAATGCGAGATGAGACAGTAATTGCAGCTTCGTCCATTATGTTAAGGACAAAGGTTCTTACGACAACGTTCAGCTGTTCTATTCTGTAAAAAATCACTTCGTATTTCACTCGTGAAATGTTTTAAGCTGACTTATGGTACGCTATTATGACGCGTGTAATTTTTAAATGTTATATTTATTACAGATAATGTCACAAAATATTTCGCCCTTTCTGCCTTTAGTGATTTAACATTGAAAAGAAGAAGACACGGCATTATTCAACTTACTACATATTACTCGTACACGTTAAGCATCGTTTATAAGTAGGGCCGATATGTTCAAAACTATTCTCAAATATTGCTTATTTATATCCATACATAACCATAAAATCCAATGGATAAAAAATGTTCATCATCATCAGTCAGTTCACTTGGTGGTGGTGGTCATCTCATCCAGTTTTTGGGCTCAAATCAAAGTATTACTGTTTTCATGTACTTCATTTGTGTTTATAATGTATCACCAACACGCAATAGAGCTGTGGTGGAAACAGCTCCAAGCCTTCTCCGTAAAAGGAAAGGACGCCTTTGTCCAGCAGTAACCGAGTACTTAACTTCACATTTCACTAGTATTTAACCTCTCAGTTAAGAATAAAAATAAAAAGTCGTTGGATAATCGGCTTCCGTAACTAGTAATTAACCGGCTTAATCGGCGACGACGATAAAAGTTTTTAATTGACTTTTCGCGCCTTCGCACCTCGGAACTGGATGCCTGATCTTGTGAAACTGATAATTGGTGATTTAGCGCTTTCTTTCAACGAGCCGTGTAGTAATTATGGCGTTATTTACGGTTCCTTGTTAAAGACGTGAAATGGGATCCGTAAATTTTAATTTACTTACAATTACGGAGCTTATACTACGTTTGCATTATATTATTATTATGATATATTTTAATAATTTTTTCAGTGAGTCGAGTTTGTCTATTAGTTGGAACTACTGGTGGTAGGGCTTTGTGCAAGCTCGTCTGGGTAGGTACCACCCACTCATCAGATATTCTACCGCAAAACAGCAATACTTGGTATTGTTGTGTTCCGGTTTGAAGGGTGAGTGAGCCAGTGTAATTACAGGCACAAGGGACATAAAATCTTAGTTCCCAAGGTTGGTGGCGCATTGGATATGTAAGCGATGGTTGACATTTCTTACAATGCTAATGTCTAAGAGCGTTGGTGACCACTTACCATCAGGTGGCCCATATGCTCGTCCGCCTTCCTATTCTATAAAAAAAAAAAAAAAAACACGTAAATGTTAAGAGAAGTTGTGGGTTCAAGCCTTTTTTATTTTTATTTTTTAACGCTCAAAAAACGCGTTACTCGTTTCCCCCACGGGAACATTGTTGGGGGGGGGTATGTGGGGCTCGCCTGTGTCCAAGGCACCGAGTGCACCCGGAACATCGGAATACCCACTAAAAAACCAGCGGTACTCTTTCCGTCGTAACGAGGAGCGCCACGGGATCGATTTCGCATGCTACCGTGACGTTGTGGGTTCAAGTCTGAGTTAACATCTTTAAATTTTCATTTGAATAATTGTTGTTTATAATACATAAACTGCAAGAAATATTAATCGTTACTTACATCACCAATGCGTCACCGACCTTGGGAATTAAGATGCTAACTCCATTGCCATTAATAACATTAGCTCATTCGCTCTTTTAACCGTATCACAACAATAGTAAGTATTGCTATTTGGCGGTAGAAAATCAGATGAATGGGTGGTACTTACCCAGACGAGCTTGCACAAAGCCCTACTGTCGAGTACCTCTAAGTTATTATATTTGTTAAATATAGTGCTTGTACAACAAGCAGACGTTTCAACTTCGTATGAAAAAAATGGGAGTTGTTTTTTATTTTTAGAAAAGTAGGTACACAAAATACGTCTACGCATTGAACTGCTCCTCCAAACATACATATATGTACATCGAAATAGCGCCCCGTAATGCCTTCGCTCGAAGAGGGCTCTATTAACATATCATCATTTAGGTTTATAATGTATGTTTTATATAAAAGTTATATTAAAAATATACTTATGTACCTTATGCATTTTTATTATTATTAACACGCATTATTTTTGGGCGGATTTCAAGCTTAATTATGTATTTCGAAATAAAACATTAAATAGTCCGAAGTCGGACCACGCCATATTTACATTGATTAATGCATTTTATTTTTATTATTAAGGTATTTTATCCACCCAATAAATACACGTACCGCTAAACTCCTAAATAAATCGAATCATTTGGTTTCATTCACACAAAACTAATTATATTAACATATATTGTCAATATCATGTTTTATAGAAAACCTTTACTCAGTTATCAAGTGACCACTGACACGAGCGGACGCATTATCAATGACGCTCCTTATATATTTAATTAGTGTATTTTTATTTGTGAATGTCAAAACTAATTGGGTGGCTGATTATGGACCGTTTAAAACTTTACTATACTCCGATTGGATCACATGTAAGTTCATTTTCAGTTTGTTTATTCTTTCCTTATGTTTGTTATAAGAATCAAGAGTATACATTTTGTTTATCATGTAAGGCCAGTCTATCTTCAAGGCCTATGATTGGTTTTACAAAGCATAAGGTAAATTGCTGCCTTTGTTTGGTTATAATATCAAGACAATAGAAAAATCTTCAAAACACTGTTAAAAGTTGAAATTGAAAGTTATATGAATGATTAAAAATATTGACCGATATAAATATGTATTTGAGAAACAACAGCCAATAATCCCATTTGAAACGATAGTTCAATGAACTTACCGTAACAGCCTGTGAATGACCCATGAATACATATGTGGCAGAATTTCAGTGATATTAGACACATGCAGGTTTCCCATAGATGTTTTTTTTTAAATTATAAACACAAACTAAGCATATAATGATGAAATCCAGTTACGTTTGCCTGGGTATGAAGTCATAGGTTAAAATTCAGACGTTCTAACCAAGCCATCTCGTCCCAGTAACCGGGACAGAACGCAATAACTTTATGGGTTGTAATGTAGTTGTTGTAATGTTATCTTGTTATGACTAACTTTTTCCCTTGAATAAAACCACGAAATAAATAAGATGTTTGTCGACACAATGATTCCCTTGCACATTTAGTGAGTGATACAGTTTATGTATCTCTTGGGATAAATATATCATTTAGTAAAAAAGTACCTTCCACATTTATCGTAACGAGTAGAAGTATATAAAATTCCGTATTTACCTTAACGGTGCGAAACAAAGCTAACTCTATGAGCCCAAGGGCCAGAAAATGTATTTAAAAATATTACCACTTTGTTTTCTCTACGGATAATAATTTATTTCAGTTACAATTAACAACTTGTAATTTGATATACATACACAGTGAAATGATCTCTTTTATATAATATTATTCGATTTTCATAAAACCTAACAGTTTCTAGTTAAAATACACATATACAAACACGAATACAGATGCACTCATACATCTTGACAAATCATCCTATCCGTTTCAATAACTGTTTGATAAATAATTCTTTTTTTTTTCAGGCGATCACAATAAGAGCTTGGATTTAAGTGTCAACGAAACACTTGTTTACTTTTATGATTTTCAAAATAACTTCAATCTCAGTTACACAATCGAAGGAGCTATTGAAGCATTTACTCAAGTTTATAATTTAGACGTTTCAAGACGCGTTATATTATTCGTACCTGGGTATAAATCTCACGTATATAAAAGTGCTTCCGAAATAATCAGGAATGCCTTCAAAGATGTTCAGAATATATACTTAATGATAATAGACCATTCAGCGTACACGTCTGCTAATGGAGGAAAATTGAAAAGCTACGAACGTTCCGTTCACTATTCATACTACCTGGGTGAGGCTGTTGGGGATCTTCTTGTAAAATTGAGAATTTATGGATTTACATCGCAAAATATGCACTGCATCGGGCACAGCTTGGGAAGCCAAATTCTTGGCTATGCTGGTTCGAGTTACTTGAACAGAACAGCGGAAAAAGTTTGGAGAATAACCGGGATAGACCCAGCAGGGCCTTGCTTTTCAAATACATTCATTCAAGAGCAATTAAGGTCAGGAGTTGCTGAATATGTGGAAGTATATCACTGTAACGCTGGTGGCTTGGGTACGACGAGTGTCCTAGCTGACATAGATTTCTTCGTGAACGATGGCAAAATTCAGCCGAATTGCGATGCTGGCTTCCTTTCGAGTCTCGGCGATTCTGATGCAAAGTGTAGCCACAAATCATGTATGCGATATTGGGCTGAGACAGTTAATCATCCTGCATGGTATTTGGCGTGGAAATGTGATTCATATAAGGAATTCTCTCATGGGAGATGCGCTGCTAACGAAGTGACGATAGCCGGTTACTCGAACCCAGGAAATGCAACTGGTGTTTTCTATCTCTCTACGGAGGCTTATAAAATAGATTAGACTTATGTATATCTATAGATGGATAATTATTTATAGTGCAGTGATAGTTCTTGATACTTTTGTTATTATCACGTAAGGTAACCGTAGTCTGTTTCAGAATCGACGTGATTATTTATGATATATGTAATTTTCATAGTAAAATCAATAATTCCTTGCATTAATAGTTAGTGACTGTTTTTTTCTATGTCATAACAATAACGTTGTTTTACTTAATATATAACGTGGTCTCTTTAATGGGTTACATAATGTGATCATTATTTCATGCTACCCGATTGTTAGCTTTAAATAACTGTATACAAATACAATTTTGAGAAGTTTCAAACGTATTTCATTTATAATATGATTCTTTAACAATAAATAAAACTAATAAAATTTGCAACTGTCTTAACATCGTAATATAATATTTCTGTATAAAAGACCCATTTAGATTGAGGAATAATAAAACGTAACTATTACTAAACGTAATCCTCCAAGTGAAAGTCATCAGCCAGTGTGAGTGGAATGTATATGTCAGAGATAATATATTTAAGCGGGTATACGACGTCACTTATTTTATTAGAATAATAACACCACATAAGGTGATTGACATCTTATGGGTTACTGGTCGGTTGTCAGACGTCAAGATGTGAAAATATAACACGCGTATTTTATAATGCAGCTAACTGATGGAAATATAAAATATAATGGTGTATCTGTCAGTAGCGCGTGTAATCGTTTGTCGAGCGATCCCCTTGGTCTCTTGGTCTTTTGCTCTCTGGACAGCGCCAGCGCCGGACGTGCGCATTGACTGATTTAATAAAATCAACATATTGGACGACAATGGGGCCATTTACATTGCAATCCATTTGAATCCACGACATATACGTGTATGTGGATGCCCAATCGCGAGGAGGGTTAGAAGACGAGACTTGATTGTAAATAAATTTACGGGTTGTTAATTATTGATATTAATAAATCATAATATTTTATTATGTGCTCATTAATGAATGATAGTATAATTAGATATTGATTTTAATTAAATATCGCTTAATTAGTCTTTTACATATCCCACGACCTAAAACAATTAAATTATATAATTTATAGATTATGGTCTCTGTACTAATTCAAACAATATTGTTTTATATAAATTGCATTGTTTTAGCTCGCGGGGAATTTTATAATATATATAATCAATATAACACATATAGATCGATTTATTAATCCCAGAAACCTTTGTAACATAAAGTGCAAGCGAAATCGATAAAGCTGCTTTTATTAACTGCAATTTTTAGTTTACATATTTTGCTGTGCATTTCTGTTTATCTTCGTTAAATTAAAATGGAGTGTCGATTTATATTATGATTACAAGAAATTGTACGCAAATAGAATTATAAAAATTGAACAGAGCGTAGAACGAAGTTGGCAGTTATGGTTGTCACACGCGAAATTAAATTTACATTTATGTTATATTTACTATAATAGTATAATATTATAATTTAGGATTTAAATATATTCGGAAATAATGAGTAATAAATATAGCGAATAAAAGTAGAGAAAGAATACGGCCAAGCGAGAACTTAAGTTACTGTAAAACTGATTTTCTGTACAATTTTTTTTAATTAATTTTACTTTTCTTTAAAGAGCGATTTAGTAAAAAAACATTATCAAATTAGGCAAATAAGCGTAAACAAAGTAGTATATAAAATTAAATTTTGACTGTTCTCTCTAATTTTTTGCGGTCCTCCGCTTATCTCCCTTAAACAGCGATTCTAGGGTGCTAACTCGGGATCATGTGATCTTTTTTAACCCGGACAGAGTGAATTAATGGATTATTTACCCTCGAAAATTATATAACAATTATGGCTTAACATACTACACATAGCATACCTATACTTCCTAATATTACAAATGTCTGCAAATGTAACATTTTGGTAAATTTTTTTGCCCATCGTGGGCTTAAAAAGGCAACGTTATTCAATTATGAAGATGAAAATATACAAATACATGTGTAGTTTTTATTAAAAAGTTACAAAATATAGGATTTTTTGAAATTCCGCTCATGATAGTAGTATCCATCATGATTCCATCCCATATTAGTGAAATGATGATTTCAAAACCGCTAGCAGCTTTGTTCGTTTAATCACTTTTAATTCACTGGCCAAAAAAAAACACCCGTCCTGTGTGCAGTTTAGACAAAATAATTGTAATATATTTCAAATTAAACGTTTGCATTATTGCTACAAAGTGTTTGTGTTGTATTTCTTTTATAATTGCTTCACAAACACAAGCCATGGGTTTTCTTAATTTTTATAAAACGTTTGCTCCGAACTTGCAATTATAACGCGCATCATTTACATCGGCGACTTAATACATTAATGTTATTATACCATTTAATTGCAAATTTATTTAGTTATTTTATTAATTCAATGTTTAAGACGATATTACCAAACGCGAGAGGGATCACAAGGCTGTTTTTTTTTAATGTAGGTTGGCGGACGCGCATATGGGCCACCTGATGGTAAGTGGTCATCAACGCCCATATATTTCGGCATTGTAAGCCTTACATCGACAATGCGCCACCAACCTTGAAGATATTATGTCCCTTGTGCCTGGCTCCTTCACCCTTCACATCGAAACATAACAATACCAAGTACTGCCTTTTTTGCGGTAGAATATCTGATCAGTGGGTGGTACCTACCCAGATGAGCTTGCACAAAGCCCTACCGTTAGTAAATACTGTTGTATTATAGAAGCAAGAGAATATCAGGAAAACAATAAAAATAATAGTGCGTTAACAAAATGATTCGCGAAAACATTTCGTTCGCATTACGTACTTTTTTATTCACAGCAGTTCCCTTTTTATGTTTATTTATCCTGTGAATAGATCCAAAATTACATGCAGAGTATAAACAATAATGTGAGCTGATTTTTAAATTAATAGTATAACTAACACAATATTAATGCCTAGGCTTACAAGGTACCAGTTTAGGGGCCCGACCAACCGATGATCATACCCACGAGACAGAAGAGACGAAGCACCTACGGTTTCATGTACATTATTAGTCACGAGTCTGTCATCAGCCGGTCTCGGTAGATACCACTCACATCAGATATTCTATCACCAAACAGCAATAAGTATTTTTGCGTTCCGGTTTGAAGGGTGAGTGAGTCAGTGTAACTAGAGGCACAAGGGACGTTACCAAGGTTGGTGTTGCATTGGTGATGTAAGGACGGTTGATATTTTGTACATCGCCAATGTCTATGTTCGGTGGTGACTACCATCAGGTACTTACCATCAGGTTGCCCATTTGCCCGTCCGCCTTCCTTCATATTATAAAAAACACTGTTACTAAGACAGAAATTTTTATTAATATTATTTGGATCAAACCTTGAACCAAGGTTCTCGGGCTCTGCAGCCTTATCAACAAGGCTGTAAGTTACTTACAAGGCTAGAGATTGGCTGATATTTTGAGAATGATTAATCAACTACGTCAGATATTGTTGTAGGCTTGATGAATGGCTGTTTAGGTTTACGATAACATTTTAATACAACTTAATAATAGCACGTGATCAGTGCGAATGAAAGATGTGAAATTTGCTATCTTTCTTCCTCACAAATATATATTATCCGTCTTTGTCGCGGAAATTTCGAAACGTGACATGGTGCTATCTTTTAATTTTGATCTCTACGCGACCATAGGGATTAACATAAAAAAAAACATACATTATTTGTAAAAGATTATAAGAAGATTTATGTAATTAAAGCATGTTCTTTCCAATTGCGAAACAGTATTGTCTTTTCCTTTATTTTATATCAATCATTACAAATTTAAATACATTTTTTTTAATTATTATTTTAACGCAGCTGTATCAAAAATCCCCGATGGCCTACATATACTGTAAGATCGCATTATCTAATGAATCACAATAGTTCAGTAAGGTGTGACAGTATGCTGTGTATGACGTCACTATTCAATCTCATTATATATATATGTAGTGAGTACTTGACAGTGACTCGAGTCAGACGCAGACTTGAAGTGCAGTGTTTCGTGACAAAAATAAATAGAAAAAATGAAAATCGTTGTCACCGTGATTCTATGCCTATTGGGTCACGCACGATCGTGGGGTCGAGGTGACTTGGAGAAATATGGACCGTTTCAATTGGCTTTACATTCAAAATTAATTAAATGTAAGTTTTTTGTTTTTAAATAAACAAAAATTTATATTATTTACTTTATTTATTTACAATCGTATTATATTGTGAAACATTTGAAAGAAAGATTGAATTTTTATTGAAAGATTGATTGAAAGATATATTTATTTGATTTTGTTTTTTGTTACAAATCTTAATTTAGAAATTTATTGCTAATTTTATATAATATAATTATTTTAGTCTTCAATGTAAATAATTCATATATAACAAAATGTATCTATACATTAATATGTAGGACACTATATATTACGTTGGAAAAGTTATTTAAGTTAAGAAAATAAAAAAGTGTCTACCACCATCCAATTACGTTAATATTAAGAACTTAATAAAGATTGAATTTGACGCAAGTACCCACCAATTACGGAGGCGGAGATTCATGAAATTTTTATTAGAATCATACTCATTTCAAAATAAAACAATAATTATTATCTATCGGACTACATTAACAAATAACGAAAAACCTTAACCTTATATTTACACAGTATACTAAGTGCACACTAAACTGTTCCATGTACTATTTTTATATAATAATAATAATATCCTGGGACATTTTTCACAGACGGCCATCTGATCCCAAATTAAGCTTGTACAGAGCTTGTACTATGGAAACTAGAGAACTGATATACTACATATACTATTTTTCTTTTGTAGATACATACTTATATAGATAATTTCACCCAGACTCAGGACAAACAGATATGTTCATGCACACAAATATCTGTCCTGGGTGGGAATCGAACCCATAAACTTCGGCGTGAAAGGCAAGCATCCACCAACCACGCCAACCGGCTCGTCAAATTTTAAATGTTCAATAATTACACAGAGTTTTTAACTGTCTGATGGGTTAGTCGTTTATAAGGCAATAGATAATGTTCCTTAGTGTCAATGTTTGAAGGCAGTGGTGATAGGCTACTATCAGAAATTTGTGGTTTACCTACATATTACACTTTGAAAAAACAAATTTCGGGTCATTTCACTAAATGAATTTGAAGTAATACTGTACGATCATATTAGAGAATAGTAACTAAGTCTACCAAAAATTATTGCGAAACTAAGATTAAAGTATTCTGGCTACTGTGCATTTGAGCTCTTTCTCGGTTCTTAATGTATTGGAAATATATGTTTTTAGAACAACGTATACTTATTGGAACAACTTGAGTATTGATAGTTTTGATTAACTTTTTCTCGATCGAATAAATCGGCTTCTCGCCTTTGTTAGCAAAAAATATGTTGAAAGATAAATCATTTATGACACAATCTCGTAATTTAAATATTCTTTCATTATTTTCTAAATAGATATACTGACATAGGTATATTTAATCTATGATTACTTATAATTAATTTCTTATGAATGCATATAATTTGTATATTTGATTAGCTTTTTTAATATGAGCGTGCAAATTGATAATAAACTTATATTCAACTAGAATTCTCATATTGTTAATGTTATAAGTATATTATTTCAGATTTTATTTTTCAAATTTCATTGGAAAAAATGTGTTATCGTGGTTCCCCCACTACACCTACATTTTAAAATATGGGAATTTTAATGGGAAGTTTATTTATAATAATAATAAATCAATTAAGCGAATATATCGCGTAATACAGATTGACAGCCTACATTTTTCTTTCTAAATAAATAAACGCTTAACTAAAAGTATACGAACGTTACAATAACCTAGATCTCGACACTTATTTCATTGAGATTTACAAACACTTGATGTCATTACAAGGACTTTGGTATGTTTTTGTATATCTTTTATTTGCATTTTTTAAATTATAAAAATTCATATAAGACTAATTAATACTGCTTTCGGTATAAATATACACCTTTTTCTAAATAAACATAATTTAAACAAGTATCCAAAAACGTGTTTTCGAATTATTAGCAACGTACTTTAATAAAAACAAGGTTAATATAATTTAGCCATGAATTTAGTGCTTCATTGCGAGATGGCCTAGTGATTAGATGCGTGATATTAACCGATGATCGAAACCGGGCAAGCACTACTGAATTTTCATATGCTTAATTTGCGTTTATAATTCATCTGGTGCTTGACGGTGAAGGAAAACATCGTGGGGAAACCTGCATGTGTACCTGCACCTGCACGCCAACCCGCATTGGAGCAGCGTGGTGGAATAAGCTCAAAACTTTCTCCTCAAAAAAAAAGGAGAGAAGGCCTTAGCCCAGTAGTTTAGTCAATGTTTGATATTGACAGGCTGCTATTACTAGCGCTTCATTAATTTTACGTTAATTATTTCGACATTTTTTATTGAACTTTAATATCTTATAATTAATTTCGATTATAATTGGTAGTCTTTTTTATGGCAGTGGTCACTACCGCCCATGGACATTGGCGATGTAAGAAGTATTAACCATTCCTTACATCGCTAATGCGCCACCAACCTTGGGAATTCATATTTTATGTCCCTTGTGCCTGTAATTCCACTGTCTCACTCACCCTTCAAACGAGACCACAACAAAACTATGTTGTTGCTGTATAGTGATATCTGATGAGTGGGGGCTACCTACCTAGACGGGCCTCTACAAAGCCCTACAACCGAGTAAGTATTCTAAGTATGTTATGATGTGTATATATGTTATAATCATTTCAATTTATCTTTATACTAACTGTATATATGTAGGTATATAAAACCATATGTGTGATTCCAGTCTCTATTGTAGACACTATTATTGTGCTGTAGTTAATACGTATCATTCAAAATAAATCAAGTAACAATAAAACCCTGTACTATTACGAATTGATTTCTATCTATTTAAAACATATATTTACAACGTGTATTTATTTTAATTTTTTCTTTTTCTGTCGTGTATCTACGCTATCTGAGCGCAAAATATTCTGCCAATGACATCTATAAAATAGATGACACATATGATATGTGATTATTCGGTTTCGAATTTTGAATCATTAAATAATGATGAGTAGAAACTATGTAATTCTACTGTAGATATACAGAACAATATTAAAATTAAATGATATAATTAATTGAACACAACATATAAATAATATAAAAACATAATAATAATTGTAATTTTAATTTATTTCTTACAATAAATCTAATTAAATATTTAATAAATGGTGAGTTAACTTATGTCAAAAGAAATTTCATGTTTACAGAAGGTGGGATGTCAGAGGAATTCGTATAGATCATATTATAGATCTTGGAGCAATTAAAAAAATATATGATCATTTGAAACGTATTTAAATTTGACGTTTTTTTTTAAATTGAGATAGAAAACGTACATTGTGCCATAGATACTTCTAGAAGTATTAATTAAACAACTCCTTAGACTCCGTTTTTTTGTCTATGAATAAATTACAATGACTTACTCCAGCTGCAAACCGAAACACATCAATAGCTGGTATTGCTGTGAAGTATTCTTATTTGTTTTTGTTTAACTAAAGAGTATGCGGTCTTTATTCTAAAGTTTGAAGACTGTACATACTAAGATACAACCCACAGACTTGGAATAGAATAAAGAAATATATTTAATTTTTAAGCCTTTTGGTGGTAAAGCCACCAAAAGGCTAAAATTCGTGTTTTTTAAACAATTACTGCGGGTTCAATCCCCAGATAGTGTGTATTGATGTGCTTAAATTATGATTATAATTAATGTCGTGCTCGGCTTTGAAAAAATACATCTCCGACACAATTCTGCCACATGAGTTTCCACTAAACCATATTAGAGCAGCGTGGTAGTATAAGTTACAAAACTGTTCCTCAAGAGGGGAATCCCCTTTTTTAACGCTGGAAAACGCATTACGCGGAAACAGTGGGGGGTATATGGGGCTCACCAGTGTCCGAGGCGCCGAGTGTGCTTCGAAAATCGGAATACCCACTAAAAAACCAGCGGTATTCGTTCCATCTTAACGAGGAGCGCTACGGGATCGCTTGCGCACCGTGTCAAAAGGGGAACCTTTGCCAAATATTAATACATTTGTATGTTTCCAGTTGTTATTTTACTTCATATCTTTATATCAACATCAATACAATATTAGTCTGATATAGTATTGTTTTCATCGCGTAATTTATTAACATATTGTCATGTAAATATACAAGAAACTAACGCCGTGTGACATTCAATTCAATGAAAATACAGGACAAGTTGACAAGGTCATTCGTATACATGAATATCTACTTATTTCTTATTTTAGAACCGTCCGTAATATCGTGGCCCGACTCAGTTTGTGGATGAAATATTTATCCTAAAGTTTAATCATTTTAATGATTGTTAGGTATTCTACAGCAAAACATCAGTGCTTGGTATTGTTGTGTTCCGGTTTAAAGGGTGAGTGAGCCGGTGTAATTACGGAAACATGGGACATAACATCGTAGTGATGGCACATTGGCGATGTAAGGGATGATTAATATTTCTTACAATGCCAATGTCTATGGGCGTTGGTGACCATTTAGCATCAGGTGGCTTATATGCTCGTCCGCTTACCAATACTATAAAAAAAAAGATTATATTAAAACATTTATTGGTTAATTTTGTTATGTTTACCAAATAAGTATGTATAATAATAATTTAAGATACATTATATATACATATGTTTATGTATAATATTAGTAAAAAACCTAGGCTAGAAGCCTAGGTTAGTCACTAGCTTATAAGCCTGTAGAACTTTAGTACAATCAAACAAAACTAATAAATAAATTATCAGGAGCAGTCCATGTTAGGAAGTGAGCAGTTCCGTCGAAAATAAAAGTCGAAGGTTCAATTCCTTACTTCCTATTCCTTGCGCTAATGTCGTCCCAATTCCTAACGCAAGCTTTACGCTTAGTTGTATGGTTAAATAATAATATCAGTAATTTCTTAAAAAACGGGTATTTCTTTTTTTTTTAATAACTTAGTAATAAGTACTATTTTCATTTGCAGGTGAACACGATAGAACACTGAATCTTGATGTTAGCGGCATTGACGTATACTTTTATGATTTCACCAGGAACGATGTCGAAACATTTACTATTGATAACGCTGCAAAGGGAATACTTTCGCTAAACGAACTGGATAAAACCAGAAAGTTCCTGATCTTCGTCGGTGGATTCAAGTCAAACATTAACAAGAAAACAGAGGAACGTGTCAGGGATTCATTTAGAAATTACCCTAACAGCTACTTAATTATTCTTGACCATTCTCCGTACACTAACGACAAACAAGGACACATTAAAAGTTACGAAAGATCCGTCAAATACGTTCACTATATTGGTAAAGCGTTGGCCCAAATGTTGACAGGTTTGAAGGAAGGTGGGATTTCTTCTAAGAATATACACTGTATTGGCCATAGTTTGGGCGCTCAAATTTTGGGCCAAGCAGGTGAAATCTTTTACAATAACACTGGTACCAAAATATCTAGAATTACTGCTTTGGATCCAGCTGGACCCTGTTTTTCCAATAGCTTGATACAGGAGCAAGTAAGGTCCGGTGTAGCGGATTATGTTGAAGTATATCATTGTAACTCTGGGGGGTTGGGCACGACTAGTATTCTGGGAGATATAGACTTCATTGTAAACAAGAAAGGTTCAACTCAGCCGAATTGTAAAACACCATTGATACCAGGTATTTTTGACTCTTCAAAAGCTGCAAAGTGTAACCATAGAGCATGCATTGATATTTACACGGCAACCGTAAGTAATCCAAATTGGTTTTTGGCGTGGAAGTGTGATACATACAAATCTTTTAGAAAAGGATATTGTTCTACCAATGATAACACCATCGCAGGCTTCTGGAATCCCGGTAACGCGACTGGTGTTTATTATGTTTCAACTGATGGCTATGATCTTAAATAAAAAGGAATGTATTTATTATTAAAATTAATATTTATTAAAAGACCCTTTTGATTTCATATACATCACATATAACAAACATTATTGCCATTTTTATTTTCATTTGACGTAATTGTATGTGTATATTATCTTTTACGTATAATAAAGTATTAAATTTTAATATTATATAGAGATGATTTTAATATAAAATTACTAATCGAATTGAATTTTAATCGTTGACGACATAGATACGATTTATCGTACAGTTAAATGTAGAATCATTTACATACATATAAACACATAACATACATTTGAATAATTCGTATTTCAAAAAATAAAATAAAAATCCCTGATACATTATTGTTTAAAAGTCCGCAAAAGATCGTACACTTTAAAATATTTATACATTATTAAATGATTTCTTTAGGAGCATTAAAATTTGTTAATTATCTTTTGTAATTTATCTTTGTGAGTGATAAAACTGTATGTAATGTATAGGGCATAAAGTCACCTTATTTCTTCATAACCATATTGAGTTGAATGACTTCAGAAGTTACAAACATTGTTATTGTGTCTCGTTATGTGGGAAATACTTAATGTTTTTCCCCGACTCGATTATGAAATTCTACTTCGTTCTAATTTACTACAGGAAAAAGTATTTGCTCTGTTAAAAAAAGTAAAACATTTTATTGTATATTTTTATTAAAACCTCTTTTTTTCTTCTTATTGTTATCGTTTATTCTACACAGATTTTTGAGTCCGTTATTATTTTCGTGATTTATTTCGCTCCGTTATTTGCGAAATGATTGTAATCGATATATACATATATAATTAGACATAATCATTTTTTTTATTCTTACATACTATATTATTATTATTCCATCCGTTACATGAAATTAAGTTATTAATTTAAATGAGTATTTCTTTTTTTTCCGTGTTGTAATGGTTGTGCTAATCTTGTTACATGTTTTATTCATTGAAATATCCAGTGATAGGGCTTTGTGCAAGTACTACTTACGTGAGGTAAGTACAATCTGCTACCGCCTTAAATCAATGATTTCTTGCTTTGTTTCACCTTGAACGGTGAGCTTTATTTATTCATTAGAAATTCAAGTGATACGACTTTGTGTACTCACTACTGACGTAAGGTGGGTAGGTGCCATCTATTACTCAGGTTTTTTTACCGCTTTATTTGTAAATTTAAAACTTTGAGTTCCTCTTTGAAGGGTGATTTAATATCGGCACAATGAGATAAGATGAATGTATCTTCATGAGAGTTGGGCTAATGTCTCCTCTTCTATTAAAAAAAATAATTACAGCTTATTCCACGAAGCTGCTTAAATGTGGGTTCTTGGATATGCGGCACCTGTATGCGGCAGAATTTCATATGACACATGCATATTTCCTCGAGATGTTTTCGTTCGAAAACATCGTGATGAATTATAAACGAAAATTAAGCTCATGATAACTCAGTGATGCTTGCTTGGTTTTAACCCGCCATTAGTTTCACGCGATATTGAGACGAAATCACCAAGTGGTATGGCCACTAATAAACATCGCTAAAAAACTATTGTAAATATCATTTAAATCCTTAGACTATAAATAATCGTAAGGTTTATATACATACATTATAAAATAATAAAATATATCGTTGTAACATCTCCATAAGCTTAAATAAGTCTTATATTACATTATGTGGGTGGGACATGGGCGTATGTACGTAACTGTCATTTCACGTATGAAGATTTATCATAATGTTAAGTAGTAAATAAGTCTGGAATTACACGTTGTGTTTGAACACATTAATTTATTAGCTTGAGTTATCAAAAATATTGTTTGTAATTTAACTGGATGTGTATGAGCTGCCAAGAAACATGTTTTTTTTTTAATAGAATAGGTAGGCGGATGGGAAACTGCCAATTACCAGTATCCAGTGTCACTACACTACAATGAAATTATATTTAAATATTTTATTAGGTATATATGTCAATCCAGGAAATGTCATCTTCTTTCTGAAGAGTCATCAGTAAGAACATGATTTTCAACTAAAGCGTTTCCAGTTCTGTATTCTATTAATTATTATTTCTGTATTATAATTATAATTAATTTAAACATTTTTATAATTATAATGTGTTTAGCGTACAAAAACAAACTTAATGAAGATAAAATATAACAGCGCTTTAATAAGCAAGTTAAATGTTCTCTGTACAGTTTTTAATTACCATATAATTTCTTTAACCGCTATTCGCTGTATTGACCTAACTAATGTTTCAACAAAATCTCTTATGGAAAGAGTGTATAAATAATGGTTGTAAATTACATACTGCAAATGTCCCGCTGCTGGGCTAAGAACTCTTCTCGAGGTGAAGGCCTGAGGTTATTCCACCACGCTTCTTAGGAATTATAAATATAAATTAATATTTATTTATAATTATGTGAAAAGTGATTTTAAATTCTGATATTTAGTTATTTTTAGTTTATGCATGAATTCGTCTTTGTGGCATTAAAATAACATTCTTTCATGATAATAATATTGTGAAACTACTTATATAAGTAACAAATATCATAATAACATCAGGACACTATTTTAATTGTAAATCTCCTTTTTGAATTTGAATTAACCCTGAGGTTTTAGTTTTAAAGGAAATACACGAAGCATGTCTAATGTGCCGTATATTATATAAAATAAAATCATTTCTTAAGGCGATTACCTTAAGAAATGAGTAGAGATAATTACTGATATAGCTAGTGTATCTATATCTAAATATGACATATTTTCGTATTAATTGCCTTGTTGGTCTAGTGGCTTAAGGCCACAGACCCGGAGGCTCTGGGTTCAATTCCCAGGTCGGGCACTAAAAAGTTACTGGGTTTTTCTGTCAGAAAATTCTCAGTAACAGCCGGAGACTGGAAGTTGGAAGTGTGTACACTCCCGTGCCTCGAAAAGCACGTAAAGCCGTTAGTCCTGCACCTGAACTCTTTCTGGTCGTGTCGGATTGCCGTCCCATCGGATTATGAGAGTTAGGGAATAGAGAGAGCACCTGTGTTTGCTCACACACTTGTGCACTATTATTTCTCCTGCGCAGTTGGCTAATCTCTCTTGAGATTGGCCGCCGTGGCCGAAATTGGTCTGGAGGAAATTATTATTATTATTATTATCGTGTATTAACAGAACATTATTTTTCATAGGTATCTAATTAATTGCTTTAATCTTTCTACCGCGCGTTGCAAAATCTTAATTAATAAAAATAGCTTGTTTAAAGATTTATTAGTTATCATACACATTGTATAATAAGTGTTTTAAAATCCGAATATACAATAAATACTCGCAAGAGCGATGCCAGTCACGTTCGATTTTAAGTTGCAATACGTGATTAAACTTTGTTTAGATCTAAATATATATTTTGTAGTCCTTTGAAGTCTTTAAGTTCCGGCGCATACTAGCGAAATGCACTACAGAGCATGCGTACATGTAAGTACACGCGCGATGATGCCGCTCAAACGCATTCCTATGCGCAATTTTTTTGGGTCTGTGGTTTTATGTAAGTAGATATATTTAATCCCATGAATTGATTGGTAATAAAACTCGTCAACGCTGTTCATTACCAAGGCTAATAATAGTGCGTTAGGCATATAGTATTATTTGAAAATAATATGTTTAGTAAAACCATTTATGTACGTAAATATCAGTTAAGCACTTTACCCAAAAGTTAGGTCGTACTAATTGCTTTTAAACGACTTAAAAAGGAAGGTTCATTGTTTCTCCCTTATGTTTCCATGTGAGCGTTTTTAGAAACTACACAACTAATATATTATGTATACACTCAAATTCCTAGCTTATATTCGTAACTTATTATATATTAAGTTACTAAACTTTTTCTTCCATAATTAGAAAAAGTTCGAGAAATCATCTTCTCATAAAGTTTGTTAAAAGCCTAATAAATATATAAATAGTAACGAAAAAAATATATAATTTATATAATAATATCATGTTTAATTTAATGAAATGAATCCAAGCTTTTTTTAAATCAAAGACATTCACTAAGCGTCAGCACGGAGCGAGGCACGTACAGTTTTAAGCTGCATTACGTGATCAACCTACTTCCTATCTAGAACAAATATCATGTATCTACTATTTAATATGAAAAAAATGATGCGAAAATATTTCGACAAACAAGACTTGCAATTGATCACCAATTTAGTGCTTGACTTATAAATATGGTTTGGTCAGGTTATTAGTTAAGAAACGCTGTTTTACTTTTTTCGAATGTTAAATTTCAAATGAGTTAACGATGACAAGATGAAGTCAATGTTGAACTAAACACCAGCTAAATAACGTTTATAAGGTTAGGGCGTTAATAATTAGATTCTAGGGTTTCATTCAATACAATTGTGATAATCTATATATATTATTTAATTTTTTTCTTGGGTACATTAAAATGAAACAGGTGTCAATAATGCAATGGTAAACGGGCTAGTGATGAAAAAACCGCAGATTCGATCCTCAGCCCTTGGGCTATTGTCTTCCTCACTTCGAATTCAAACTTTATGCTTAAATGGAGGGTTATATAACTCCGTTTCTTTATAACCTAACTTAAACTTACATTTAAGCAGTATGTTTATTTTCTGTTCTATTATATCTATTTAATTTAATTAAATTTTGAATGTATTTCCTCTTATTTTAATAAGTTATATTTCCGAGATGTGATTCTCGAGTCCCTGGTTTCCAGCAACGGCCTAAAAAAGTGCATGTTGGTCTTGTAGATTTGTTATTCCATTGGATTTTGAGAGTGAAGGAATAAGAGTGCACTTCAAAGAGTTGTGTTTGCGCACACACTTGAGCACTGTAGTATGTCCTGTGCATTTGGCTGTCTTACCCTGAGAATGGCCATTGTAACAAAATAGGTCTGGTACATATAATCGTCATAACACAAAATGTTCTTGAACATATTATCGAGCATTTTTTAATTTTCAAATCATATGCTTACTTTATGTCAAACTTCCATGATAACTTTTTTTTTATAGAATAGGGACGTGCATATGGACCATCTGATTGTAAGTGGTCACCAACGCCCATATACATTGGCATTGTAATAAATGTTAACCATCGCTTACATCACCAATTCGCCACCAACCTTGGGAACTAAGATGTTATGTCCCTTGTGCCTGGAATACAACAAAATCAAGTACTGCTGTTTTGCGGTAGAATATGTGATGAGTGGGTGGCTACCTAGACGAGCTTGCCAAAGCTCTACCACCAATAAAAAACTTTATAAGTAGTTGCAGCAATCCTGAATGTACAAAGTGTACCTCTATATTAAGAGATAGATTTTATTATATAGAGGTAAATTTATGATTTAACACATATGTTAAAAACACATATGTTATTCTCTGATCACAAATATGAACCAGGACACGTACCGTTTTAAGCTGCTATACGTGATCGAGCTGTTTGAAGTTGGAATAGAAATTACATGTTAGCTAGATGCATGTTAGGTGTAGAATAAATTAATTACCCTTTCCACATTTATTCATTGGTAAATATAAATTACTAGCTAATCATCTCGGCTTCGCACTCAAAGAAAAAAAAAATTAATGAATAGGATTTGCGTAAAATCTGTTCTTAGTCATCGTCTAAAAAAAGCCGAGATGGCCCTGTGGTAAGAACGCGTGAATCTTAACCGATGATCGTGGGTTCAAACCCGGGCAAGCACCACTGAATTTTCATGTGCTTAATTTGTGATTATAATTCATCTCGTGCTTTACGGTGAAGGAAAACATCGTGAGGAAACCTGCATGTGTCTAATTTCACTGAAGTTCTGCCACATGTGTATTCTACCAACCCGCATTGGAGCAGCGTGGTGGAATAAGCTCCAAACCTTCTCCTCAAAAAGAGGAGAGGAGGCCTTTAGCCCAGCAGTAGGACATTCACAGGCTGTTACGGTAGTCATCGTCTACGTCGGGGAAGAAGTAACTGACAAATTTTAAGTCAATCGGGCGGATGTTTAAGAGATCTCGTTATGAATGGTATTTCGCTTATATATGTAATTGAAAATAGATATTTAGAAACAAGCTTTTATGTAAAAAATTGCATGTCTATGCTGTTGACTGTTGCAGTGTTTCACTGTCTGAAGTCAATCCTGGTGTAAAATTAAGTTGTCATGAGAACTTTACCGACATACGAAATTTCAACTCCGTAGGATAAGTACAAATTCAGCCTCAATGATTTGATCTTAACAAAGAAATAAACATTGCAATTTAAATAAAAGCTTTTAGAAGAAGAAGTATTAGTCCTGACTGAGTAAATCTATGAAAAGAATGATTAATATTTCTTACAGCACTAATGTCTATAGGTGGTGATTACTTACTATCAGGCCACCAACTCGCCGGCATTATCCTTAAAAAAAATCAATTACAGTTGAACTCGTAGGAAGGCTGTATACTTTTTCGTTTTCTGTGGAAAATTTTTCGCTTTTCATCTTCACCTAAATTTATCCGTTGACTAAAATTGACTTATATTCTATTATTTTATACAAAATTTGTTTCAGGTCCAGGGTGATAATAGTAACATGCTAGATTTCATATTAATTTTTAGTATCTACTGGCTGACTGAATTTTGTCGTTCGCATGTAGTTTAAGATGCTTAAAAAATGTACCAAAGAACTCCAAACTTAAATCTAAGTAACTAATATTTTACAACTGACTCAGAACAATCTTTTTTTTTTAATATAATCATTAATCTTATTAAATTAGTTACATATATATCTAAGTTACTTACTTTATAATACACCACAAAGATTAAAAAAGAAAAATAAGTTACAGAACATCTGATATAACCTGATTAGCAATTTTACTAGTGGTTGGGCTGTGTGCAAGCTCGTCTAGGTAGGTACCACCCACTCATCAGATATTCTACCGCAAAATAGCAGTTCTTGATATTGTATTCCGGTTTGAAGGGTGAGTGAGCCAGTGTAATTACAGGCACAAGGGACATAACATCTTAATTCCCAAGCTTGGTGGCGCATTGGCAATGTAAGCGATGGTTAACATTTCTTACAATGCCAATGTCTATGGGCGTTGGTGGCCACTTACCATCAGGTGCTCGTCCGCCTACCTCCTACCTATTTTATAAAAAAAACATACAATCATACAAATTTGGCAATCAACGGCGTAAAGAACTACTCATAGGGTACGAGATAGGTGGTGCATGTAATAATAATAAATAAAATAACATAAACGTGCGTCTTTGAGTGCCTTAGTGAATATATACTGACAATTTTGCTGTAATACTTATATTCCAAATAAAACAATTTCAAGGAAATTTCTAGAACGTTCCGTAAACAAACCATTCGGGACATCTCAGAACGTGCAGCTTAAATAAATTCATACGCTGAAAGTACATAATATTTTGCACTTTTAAAATGAAAATATTATATTAACTTTAAATATAAACTGGAACACTTTTAAATGTATGCCACCAGACACTGAGCTAAGATGGCTAAGTGGATGGTAAACATGATTCTTAACCACAATATGCCACATATTTTGTATATCAATGAGAAGTGGAACTAGCCCAACTGTCCTCCAAAACATTGAAGGAGTATTTTTAGCAGCAGTGGAATTTACGAGCTGCTTACAATATTAGTTAGTAGATTAGTTATGTCTCGTAAATTTTACTCTTACTTTTATGATATGTTTAATTTTTGCATATAATAATTACATATATGCATCTCATTAATGAAATAGTACAGTTTACCAGATTGGTTGATCTTTATGATTATTGCTCGGCTCTTAAGGGTCGTTGCGTAAAGTCTTATATTATAACTTTTCTCATTAAATATACTAAACGTATGAAGAAAATTTCAAGTCTGACTTATTTTTAAGATTAGTGCGTTCGAAAATATAAACTCTCCAGCTTAAAATATATACATATAGTTAGGAGATTCTTTGATATCCTACAACATCATTGTTAATAAAACAGACGCGCGCTAATTTCAAGCCGTTATTGACAGTGGGCAAGTGGTGGTAGTTGAATGTGTTAAATTGTGCTATTTTGTTTTTTAAAATTTAGTGAGCAATTTTCATAAGTACGATTTGGTGTTCTATTTTTAAAAAGACCTATTCGAGGTTTTTTAAAATCAGTTTCACTTAAATATATATTAAGCACATGGAAAACTCTGTGGTACTAACACGAAATTGTAGCCGCGATATTCAGTTAAGTTCTTCGTCCACAATCCTCTGAATTAAATCAATATAAAGTTCAGCGTAAAAAAATAAAAAAAAACAATTTGTGGGGCAAATATCAGCGTCAAATTATTCAAATAAACGAAGTTTGTTAGTATTGAAAATTGAATATTTTCGAATGCCACAGTAAATACGCTTTCTATTTTTGCCATTTCATGCCCCAGGGGCTCGTTCAATTTGTCGCTTCGATGTTTTCGTCACCTGAACAAGTATTTCACGCTACGAATGAATTAAATCTACCGTGAATCATTACGATCGGGCACAATGAAACTTTGAGGGTAATTGTGTTGTATAGGATATTGTTCTTTTCTCTTTTGTATTAAGGATGATTATACTGTGTAACTACGTGTAAAAGAACACTTTGATTTAAAAAAAAGAATTTTTCGTCTTGAACGGCTTACTATCGTTTTCTGTGACGTAATAAATGCATCAATAATTTGGTTTTACATTTTCTTATAATTATTTTTTTATATTAAAATTAAGTGCAGAAGGTAGTAAATACTTCTGACATATTATGAATATTAGTGTGTAACGTTTCAGAAGTTGAGGTTCACGTGTGTATAGATATTTTGACGGTCACCGAGGAGAGAGTGAGCAGGATAGAAACTTCGAATTATCCATTTCATTGTCCATGTTAGTTTAACTACTTAATTTTATATAGTACATATATAGTTTTGGTACTCTTCCTGAATGCCAAGGCTTGTGACTCAGGGGAAATCTTTGAAAAACGCGGGTCCTGAGGCGAACCAGTCATTGTGGTTTTTTTCCCAAATACCCTGCAATGGGGGTGATCTTGTACCCTCGCACCATCAATCTGCCGTCATATGTAAAAAAGTCGCATCTACAAAAAGTAGAATATGGAGAAAATAAATTATGTGTGGTTATGCGATATATATTTATTTAGCACAGTGTATTAAAATAAAAAACACAAAATTAATTAAATCATATTTTCTATTTCATCTTAGTAAAAAAAATCATCCAAAAATTAGTAATACTACATAGAAAAGACGCATCTTGGTGCATGTACTTTCAATTTAGCAATTTATAAAAACGTCTTTTCTTCACAGTTATCGCCAAAAAATATCTGAAAAACAAAAAAAAGTCTAACTAATTTATTTTACCTGCACTGAAATACACGGAATTGTCAGTATACGTTTTTCCAGTGACATTGTGATATGCGCGCCAGATTAAAAACTAGACCGCCAGGTCGTCTATGAGACTATTAGATCTTTTACTAGATTCAGTGCATTCCTGAGTAAGTTTAGATGAATCCACTTGCAATCCAGCACTGGATTCCATCGCTGGATTGGAATGTTATTATCAATCCCGTCTTCTAGTTACAATAGTTTTTTTTCATTTTATTTGGATTATTTGGATCTAGTGGCTATAATACATGAATTTTAATTTACGATTGTGTTATTTGATTTTCATGTACTCAATTATTTTTTATAAATTCGTCTCGTGTTTAACGGCGAAGACAGACATCAAGAGAAATAAAAATGTTCCATATGTGTATCAGACGGCACTGAAGGAGCGTGGAGGTGTAAGCTTCAATTCTTCTCCTCAAAAAATTACTGGCTGTAGCCTGTAAGCACTGCTAGGCCTCCGCCCAGTGCTTACAGGCTGTTACTCACTTCTACATTATGTACTGTGATCAATTTAATAAAGAAAATATTAGTACTTTAAAAAAAATGTTTAAAATCCCACGTTGTACATTCAATTTGAGTTCAGGACGTCCCCTAATGAGGTCGATCCTTGCTCCAAGAGTTCCGTAGATGCGGTATTCAAATATACCTTACTATTTGTTACTTATTCCGTTCTCACTTTACCTTCGCGTTTGATTTTATATAAATATATAATTCACTACTAGGCATCATATCAAAATATCTAGCAAGAAAAGTGATTTCTTAGTCTTTTATTTTTACAAAATAAACAAAGTAAGAATCTTTTTCATTCACCTCATAACTAAGAAAATGACGACATAGTATTATTTGGCATAAGGAGGACTTATAGCTGAATCAAAACAAAGTACTGAATTTAAGCTTTTCCCTTTACCTTGAAAAGCACACAAAATTAACAAACAATTAATAATAATAATGTCTTCCAGACCGATTCCGGCCATGACGGCCAATCTCAAGCCAACTACACAGGAGATATTATAGTACAAAAGTGTGTGCGTAAACACAGGTGCACTCTCTATTGCCTAACTTTCATAATCCGATGGGAGGGCAATCCGAAACGACTGGAAAGAGTTCAGGCGCAGGACAAACGGCTTTACGTGCTTTCCGAGGCACGGAAGTGTACCAATTCCAACTTCCAGAATCCAGGCTGCTACTGAGAATTATCTGACAGAAAAACTTAATAACCCGACTTGGGAATTGAACCCATGACCTCCGGGTCTGCGGCCTTGAATCAAGCCACTAGACCAACGAGGCAGTTTAACAAACAACAATTTAAACAACAAACAATTAACAGTGTAAGTAATAAAAATAAAAATAAATTAAGTGAATAAGGGCTTGTGCCTGACTAGGTCTTCCTATAATGGGCAGATGAAGCACATATATCAAAAATAGCATAATGATTGATCATATAGTCCTCTGACTGATTCTGTAACGCTGACTATTCTGAGCCTGTAAATAAAAGTTACAACTAAAATATTAATAATTATGTTCCACGAAAACACATGGTAAGGATGTAGTCCACACAAACCACAGAGTCCGGGCGAGATGAGAGTTCGTTATTCAGTTTTGATAACGATACATTGAATTACACCGGTTCTCCTCCGTAGAAGATATCATGGAAACGGTGAATTGAATTTTATTGAACATATTCGAATTTTCTAGAAACATATTTCAAATTCAGTTATATAAATTCCAATAATATTAACTACATATATCAATATCAGTCAAATGTAGTATAGAGAATATTGTTTTATTTCAGTCCACAATATGTACAGACGTAAATCTATAGCTACAAAAATTACATAGAAATAAACTAAACCAGAAACACGCAAGTTAAGCCAATAACTCAACATTCGTGGTAAAGTAAATGACTAATGGAGCTTAGCGTAATGTACTCGTTTTGGTTACATAAAATTGTATACCCGTTATATAACGTTTCACTTTAATATCATACATATATTTGAGGCATAATGATCGGTAACCAGAAGCTCGTGAGCTGTAACTTTAACTTATTTTTTTTATAACTTCCGGGCAGGCAAATTACTCCACTCCACCTTATGGTAAGTGGTCGTTGATTCCAAACGCGACAACGGCCATTACAGTCGGGAATACTGATCTGCACTAGCCGCTCCTGCCTTATTGGCCCACAAGATGCCTCTTCACGCCTCGTTTGAAGGAACGCAAGTTATAAGAAGAGCAACGCAACACGTGTGCTGGTAAAGAATTCCATTTTTTTCCATTTGCTAGTAAATAAAAGTAGTGTGTGTTTCCAAGTCTATCATATTTCAATATTAAGCGAGACCGTCAAGCTGGAGAATATACGAGATTAAGAACTTCAACTTTTGCTTTGATTAATTCAGTCCTATTATGTTTACTAACATCGAACTAGGTAGAAACATGGAGAAGACTTTTCACTAACGACTTGTCTTCGAAGATGATTTTCTTTGATCTGAGTTAAATGATTGAAGAGTCAAAGTATGGTGGTGACTTCGAGAAAGGTACGCTTAGTGTAAGTTTGTTGTTAAAGGTGTCGAGTAATTTAAGTATATGCATAGTAGCAGACCCGAAGCTACACGTAGGAAATAGGTGGTTTAATGAATGAGAATTCTTGGCCACATATTGCAACGATAGTTTCTGAATAACTTAGATACGTTCCAAGTTTTGAGAGTCCAGCACGCTCGTCAGTATCCAATAGCTAACTCTCGAAAGAGAACTTAAAACAATTAACCTACTAGTATCAGATAACATAAGAAGCCTTAAAACTCCGTAACAGCCTGTGAATGTCCCACTGCTGAGCTAAAGGCCTCCTCTCCTCTTTTTGAGGAGAAGGTTTGGAGCTTATTCCACCACGCTGCTCCAATGCGGGTTGGTGGAATACACATGTGGCAGAATTTCAGTGAAATTAGACACATGCAGGTTTCCTCACGATGTTTTCCTTCACCGTAAAGCACGAGATGAATTATAATCGCAAATTAAGCACATGAAAATTCAGTGGTGCTTGCCCGGGTTTGAACCCACGATCATCGGTTAGGATTCCCGCGTTCTTACCACTGGGCCATCTCGGCTAAACCTAACCTTAAAACTCATTGAAATCTTAACCTTCTAAATCTAAATTATCATTTATTTGACAATGTTTTCATAGGGCGATTTGAATCAGCTTGATTAAATTGAAATTCTTATTAGTCTCAATCACCTCTATGAAAACCATTAGATACATTGGCACACGAGATGCTTGTGGATTTAAAACTGAGAAGTAATTTAAGACCCAACTGTTTCATCCTCGAGTCAAAATTACTAGCATTATTAAATAATTCACTGTGCGGAAGAAATAAGCGATAACTTCTAAGTAATAAGAACCACAGTCCCCATATAAAGCACATATTATGGGGTCGATACAAGTGCATTCTACTAATGCACCACCTCGCGCGTTAGGAAGACATGCTATAAATTGTGTTACCAGTAGTTATGTACAAGTAAGATGTCGATATAAAAAATGATTATAATTAAAGACAGCTCCATCTGGAGTAATTGCTCAATACTAATTATATAAATTGATGACGTAAGGAATAACTAAAATCTAAGATGTTATGTCCTGTGTGCCTGTCATTGCAATGATACATTGACGCTTTTACCAGAATACGTCAATACAGAATATTGATCTTTGGTAGTAGAATAACTAATATAGCCCAGAGTAGCTTGCTTTATAAAAATAAACCCTATAACCAATAACGAAAAATCAAATTGATGTGATACAGGTATAAATTGTCTTATATTATCCATATTAGTTCTTATTTAGTAGTGTGTAGCATTAGTTATATCTTTGTGCTTCTAATAAGAACCTTGCAAATCTTAGTATAGTCTAAAAGTTAATACTCAAATTGGTCATTTATATTAAATCAATTTCTTAATCGACATTCTTTATCGATATATCAAACAACACTAATGACACGTTCCTAGTAATGTGTTCCGGCGAATAATTGAGTGCAGTTGTTTTGAACAACACCTACATTTAGTGTTAATGATATCTAGTGCGGTAAACTAACTGCTGTGCTATTAACTATACAAATTAGTCTCAATATTTCATGATATCATATCTAACTGAGAAATAATTTAATGGAATCGTTTAGTATTATTTTATATTCTCAGCAAAAAATAAATTAACTAATAATTTGTACCATTAAAAATATATTCACCGGTTTAATAGGCTTTATAATAGAATTTTACCAAAACTTACAAGTTACATAAACATGTAAGTCACTTGAAAACTGTTAAACATATCTGACGTTTCTTCCATATTTCATTTGAATCACGCGCCTGTTTCATACATGTTTGGGTATAGCGGCGCTCCGTGAAGCCATAGCGCAAACTTGTAATTAAAGCCAATAACGAACTATGTAAAAAACATAATTATTCAATTGGTAGTTCTCGAGTTTAACGGGTTCAACTAAAAATATTTAATATTCATATATTTAGAAGTAAATATTATACTTACATATTGACTGTCAAAATCTACAATGGGTTCGGAAATAAACATCTTAGACCTGAGAAGAACCGGCAAAAGAAATTTGGCGGTTTTTTAAACCACACAAACAATATTTATTTACTTACAATATTTACTTACTTATTTATTTAGGGCTTACACGGGTACCACTAAGTTTAAGACAGGCTTTCTTTAGGCAGTTTGAGAAGAACGATACGACTATTCATTATTTTTATGTAACTTTATCGAATGATATATCGTACATCGCCATTTAAGCGACAAATATATTATAACATTATCTAATATTATGACAATCATTGGTTGGATATGCCATAATTGGCACGCTTGGCAGACGAGTTTGCGATCGCAGTAAGTTATTCCTCGGGTCGACTTCTACGCCCCCCATGAAATGGGGTGGTGATATTCGTCGCAAAACTGGTCAACATAGAAATCCTTGAGGAAGGTCTTTACCAGCAGTGGACGTCGTTTGGCTGAAATGAAGATGATGATGATGAATATTATGAATAAATAATACATTATAAGTTTTGTCAAACAGTATCTTGAGATTAGCGCATACATGCTGACATGTTCGTCCAGAATCCATAACATAAAATAATATACTATTCAGTAAAAAAAAATAAAAAAACTTCCTTATAACATTGTAAATTGTAATTATCGTAAATATTCGATCCCCTAGGTGAAGAATTTTGAATTTTACATTTACCTTAACTTCGAATTCGTTCTTAAAGCATAGCTTAACTAGTTCCAATTACATTTCCTCAGTTTGTTTTTCGTTCAAAGAAATTACAGGAACGGTTTGTTCCAAAGTTATACGACCAAAAAGGTTTTTGTTGTAAATTAAAAATTACGTCATTGACAACTAACTTTATTCTTTTATAACCAGCCAGGTATTAACTCAACTACAAAAGTTTTGTTTATAAGGTAAGTCGGATAATTTAAAACTAATTTAATTGTTATTATGAATTGACTGGTTCTTGTTGCTACTTTGAATGGTTGCAGACTATAAGCCAGGTTAAGAACCCAGGTGGGTCAATAAATTTGTTTGTCATCATTATCACCATCATCTCAGCCGGAAGACGTCCCCTGCAGGACAAATATAATAATAGTAATAAAATAAAATTAATAATAGTTAATCAATACTTCTCTATAGAGGAAAATTGTTCAATATGCGATTCGGTTTGCCCAGTTTATTCCCATTTAACGTCGTCATCGTAGGATGCAATTAGTTTTCGTCCTATCGTGTGATCCCTACAGATTCTGGTGGTACTGTGATTTTACTGGTGGTAGGGCTTTGTGCAAGCTCGTCTGGGTAGGTACCACCCACTCATCAGATATTCTACCGCAAAACAGCAATACTTGATATTGTTGTGTTCCGGTTTGAAGGGTGAGTGAGCCAGTGTAATTACAGGCACAAGGGACATAAAATCTTAGTTCCCAAGGTTGGTGGCGCATTGGATATGTAAGCGATGGTTGACATTTCTTACAATGCCAATGTCTAAGAGCGTTGGTGACCACTTACCATCAGGTGGCCCATATGCTCGTCCGCCTTCCTATTCTATAAAAAAAAATTCTATCGTAGGTAATATACTTATTTTATCCTACGATGTCATTATCGTCTTTGTTTCCCAAGATATTACGTGCGGTAAAAGAAATACAGCTACACGTGTACATATATACCTCCAAAAACATACAGAATCCATCATTGCTAGGCGATGTTACCGTAAGATGTATAAAAAAAACAAACTTTTTTTATTAGCTGATCCCGGTATGCGTTACAAATCCACTATAATTTTTATGTGTTTGTAAGTAATTATTTCCGGTATTAAAAGATAATTTTCCAATTTCAGAAACTATCACGAAAGTGATCCCTACAATAACCGTACAAAGTTTTAACGTAATCGGGTGCAAAATGCGTGAACGCTTCAAATACGTACAATATTAAGCATAATTTTTTATATTTAAGTTAATCTTAAATTCCTAGTCTATTTACATTTAGATTCAGATCGAGTATAATTTGTACATATGACGTATATATGTGACACCATTTTACAACTTTTATGACAAAAATAACAATTGCTCGTATATTTAGTGCAGGCTCAGTGAATTTTTAACTAAAATTGAGTCTAATTTGTAGTGCTAGTATAATTTCACGGTACACGCTTCCTAGAGTGTTTGTTGGCAAGTTAATTACATGGATACGCCTATCGCTGTCTAGATAGCGGCTTAGAATAATGGCGTAAATATATTTAAAATAAGTTTTAGAAAAATGCATACTTATTAATTTCTAAGCGTTAGACTTTAGTGAATTAATGTGATTGGCCGAAGTTACTACCTTGTGGCCAAGTCTGTCTAAGTGTTTCAAGAATTAGTCTACGTTTTAAATCATATAAAAGTTGTAATATAAATCGTATATAAATTATCCCGTCTGCCTGTTAATATTTTTTTAATGTTGGAATCGTATACTTTATAGAGCCGCGATGATTGTTTAAGGTTTATCCCATAGTTGATATTGAGTACATTCCTTATAGTGTCTGGTCAAGGTCTAGAAGAAGGTTTCATATATTATGACCATTGATCATCAAGTGACACCATTTCTCGTCTGCCTTCCAGATATAAAATAAAAAACATGTTACGTAATATGAATTGTTTTTGCTCGTTATTTATAGGAAATCAAAGCCCATTTTTCAAATCAATAAACAACTCCCAAATAGATTTATTAAACGAAATATCTTCCAAAACCATCACACATCACTAAATAAACATTAATTGAACTGTTTAAACGTAATTGCACTGAAAATCATTTCGCTAACCTCACCATAATATCGGTCCCGGATTCGTTATTCGGATATGCCGTAATGAAACCGTGTGACCGCAAACAGTTTACGGTACCCATTGTTTATACACCTGTCTCCAATCACTCGTACACCTAAGCTTATTTATTGAATTGGAATTAAATCGGGCACAACCCTTTTGAAGTAAGTGTTATTACATATTTTTGATTAATATATATATATACATTTTGATTCAATAACAAACACAAATGTACTAAAGTTCAAATGTAAAGTTTGACGTTTGGCGAGCCATTGGATGCTTGCCATTCACGCCGAAGGTTGTGGGTTCGATTCCCATCCAGGACAGATATTTGTGTGCAAGACTATGTCTGTTTGTCCTGAGTCTGGGTGTAATTATCTATATAGGTATGTATTTACAAAAGAAAAATAGTATATGTAGTATATCAGTTGTCTGGTTTCCATAGCACAAGCTCTGTAAAAGCTTAATGGGATCAGATGGCCGTGTGTGAAAAAAAATGTCCTGTCCCAGGAAAGTATAAACATAGTAAAGATAATATAATGTAAATATATAGCCTGTGAATGTTTCACTGTTGGACTAAGGCGTAATCTTCTTTAGACGAGAAGGTTTATATCAAATGTTGTGTTGATCAGGCACAATTATGGTTCATACTGACTCAGGTGCTTACTGGACATGGGTGCTTCGGTAAGTACCTGCACGGAATAGGCGGGAGGTAACGCCCTCCTGCCACGAGTGTGGTGCGTCTACGGACATGGCACGCCACACTCTGATGGAGTATGCCGCTTGGGGGCCTCAGCGCCTTTCCCTGATGGCTTTAATCGGCGGAGACCTTTCACTGCCGAGGGTGATAAATGCCATGCTTGGTAGCGAGAGGTGCTAGATGGAGATTGTACTGTGATGTGATTTGAACTGTTTTACAATTACAATATTTTGTCTCATAAATTAATATGAAAAAATAATACTGACACCTACGAAACCTAAAAATCCGCACTTTGAATAACGGCCCAAGATAAAGCAACAAAAATGATATCGCTCAACAATAAATCCTAATAATCGATTTTTCAGTTGAAATCGGGTTATCTTTCGCCTGGCTTACTACTACGACTGTAAATCCAGTTTTCGTCCTGTTGTGCTGTATCTTGGTCGAGAGATGTTCTTATTGGAGAATGATTTTGTTAAACGGTAACTGCTACTACGAATATGTTCCATAGCTAGGCTACAGCTTCTAAACTTTTTGAGGAGAAGGAGGACCAGGCTGCCTCAATACAGGTTAACAGAAAAGACATGTGGTCTTCATTTACGAATCTATATTTATAACAGAGCAAAAAGAATGAACATAATATTATGTTTTATGTGGTACAATTACGCCTTACATGTTTCAGACATAACGCTACGTGATAATACTGAGTAAGATTCTACTATTATAGTTCCAAAAATATATATTATTTCGTGATAATTGTATGTAAATAAGAAATCAACTTTTACAACTTTTGTTTGAAATGTTGCAATCATCATTGAAAATTGCTTGTCAGTATTACTTCAGCAATCGCAGTTCATCCATCACTTGGATTTATATAAGAACACATGTACCTTTTTGTACTAAATGATTGTATTGAAATTGGAATAACTCTTGGTCTGGTATAAGCCAAAAAATGTAAGTTACTTATTATGCACGATTTACGTTAACGTGTAATATTTTGTTTGAGTGCTCGGTACTTTTGCTGTCATAAGTGGGTCGCCTAGATGTGTAATAGCGTATGAGCCACGGAAAAAAATATTAAAGGTAATATTTTTACTGGTTAATTAAAGTATATATTTTTAAAAAATACTTTTAATGTTGCGTTTTAATTTTATCGTGGTTTTTGTAAGTAGTATTATATAAAATAAACCGCTGTACTACTTAAATACGCGTGCTTTTTAAATTAATTTTATTAAATTTATAAAAAATATTGAAATACATAAAACTCATTTTATTCTGTGAATATTTTTAAGTTTTACAAATAGAGAGTAAGTGGGTCTTCTGGTAATATGACATTAAAATAAGTATTAATTCATTTATTTGTATCATTCACAAAGTTTTATCCTAACACCAAATTAGCTGTGCGGTTTCGCCCGCGTGGTGTTAAACGTATCAATATAAATTCGCTAAATCCGACTGTTAGATTCAGTGATTAGCGCGTTCAAACAAAAAAAAAAAATACAAACAAACTGCTGATCATTATTATATTTAATAAGTATTTTTTTATTAAATAGGTAGGTGGACTGGCAAGGAACCTGATTCTAAGTGGGCACTACAACCAATAGAAATTGGCAAAATAATATATATTAACTATTCCGCCAATGCGCCTCTAACTTTAGTAACTGAGAATTTATATCCCTTGTGTCTGTAATTGCACTGGCTCACTCACCCTTCTAAAATGTGGCGGTAGAATATCTGATTAGTGGATGGTACCTACCCAGACGGGCTTTGTGCAAGCCCGTATTATGTAAAGTATAGATTATATAAGCCACATAGCTAAAACCATTAATGTATATCGCCTAGCGATTTGAAGGTCATTATTAAATTATCATTTCCATTAACACAAACTTATCGTTTAATTTAATAAAATATATATCAAAATTACATATCTTGAATAAACACATCCAATTAATTATATATAAAATTGGTATTTCATATTTATGTCCTCATTACAGATATATTTTCCCAATAGTCTAAGATTGGCTGTTGTAGTAAAAATTCAGCCAGGAAGTTATCATGATTAATAAAGATTAGTCGGAGGATATGTTATTATGTATATTTAACTGTTACTATTTAATATTTACCTTTTCTATATAATGAATGAACTATTTCATAATAATAACACCTTTGATTACTCGAAGTTTCAATATGCATTGTTAAAATGATTAGATGGATTTAATTAATTCACAGCACGACACACTTACTCGTGTGATGAAAACATTACGTCAAATTAAACAAGTCTCTGGAGCTTGAAATGTCTAAAATGGAATAAACAGTCTTTCAATTACTTAGTAATAATTTTATATATATATATATATATATATATATATATATATATATATTATTCTAAATATATATATAAATATATAAATATATATATATATATATATATATATATATATATATATATATATATTTATTCTAAATTAAATATTATTAATTAATTGTTGACATACAGACGTTTGGTAAAGTTATTTTCTATGGCTTTACATTTTTAAATATAGTATCTCATTAGTCTTAATAAATAGATATATAGTAAAGGAAGGTGGACGAGCATATGGGCCACCTGATGGTAAGTGGTTACTAAAGCCCATAGCACGTAGCACATTGGTGTTGTATGAAATTTTAACTATCCACTACATCGTCAATGCGCCACTAACCTTGGGAACGGAGATGTAAACTGGCTCGCTCACCCTTCAAACCGGAAAACAATACCAAGTACTGCTGATGTGTGGGTGGTACCTACCCAGAGCACGGAATAGTAACTGCGAAATTCTTACCAAAAATCTTAATAAATTACAATCTCGACCCTAGGTTCAACATCTACAGCCTTATAAACTAGCTATTAGATATAGACTTGGTCGCGTTTGTACCAAAGCGTCATAGTGGATACATAGTGGATATTCCCCGCCTACGTACGAAGCGCTTCGAATCCACGTTTATTATTCGCGCTGCAAAACTGTGGAATACTTTATCTGAGTTCTGAGTATTTCCTAAGTACAACGTTAGTGTCTTAAAATCCTTAGTAAACAGGTTTCTTCTTAGCAAGTGTGCTACATCCTAGAGCGTGTCGATGTTTTACATCAGGCAAGTAAACGGTTAACCCTGGTCAAAAAAGAAGCAGGCAAAAAAAATAATGTTACTTGTAAGTATTACTCAAAGATGCCAAAAAAGCGATGTATGTATTAACTATGATTATTGTGACTTACCATTAACTCTTTCTTTTTCAAAGATTACGAACAGAAACCATAATAGTGCCTTTTTTTTCGCTGGAAAAACACATTCAGAATATTGTAATTGTAAAACAGTTCATATAAATAATAGTTTTTGCTTTTTATTTTTAAATAACTTTAAAAATTCCAATACCTCTATATCCAAGATTAAAAACACGTATATAATATATACTTTTAAAATAAAATAAAATACAATATTGTTCTTCTTACTATCTCTTAATTGGCATGACAATACAGATGTTTTTTGTACTCGATTAAAATTGTTATTAAGTGTTATTATTCTTCTGATTTATATCTAATGAATAAAATATTAAAATAAGAACACAACGTAGGTTGTATTTTTAGGACCATATTCAAACGTAGGATGTTTGCTATTCGAAGCCAACAAAATTGCTCAGAACATCACTTCAATGCCTTCGTCACCTGAGCATGTATTTTACGCCGCGAATAAATTTAACCTACCGTGAACCATTACGACGACGTGTGAGCATTTTGCGAGGAAGTATTAGAAATAAAGATAAGCGTACGACACATTTTAAACCAACATTAGAGTAAATCTTACCTAGATTTATCTAGATTCTTACCGTTCGATTAAAGCTTAGACTGTCTGGCATTTTGAAGGTGATAGCTTCGAACTTGATAATTATTTGTATTTCGAACACTCATTTATAGTTCAACACTGAGTAGGAGAGAGAAAATTATATATTTATGTACATAATCGAGATTAATATTAAGAAAAATGAAATAATCTCTTTTAATAACGAACTGTAATGTAATTCATATATAAGTACATGGATTAAAAGTTGGTTTGGGTTCCATTAATTACTCCCTACCCCCCCTGGTGATATGTGGTGAGGTTTTAGACTAAGCCCCCCCTACCCAAATTCACGTGTTTTATTTTAGTACAAAGTATATTAAAATTTTCAGAATATTATCTTTAAATACAGGTACAATCTGATTAATTTTCCGTTTAGAAATCGTGCGTTTTTCGAAAAAGAAATACACGTGATATCTCATTAAAGGGGGGGTTCCTTGTAGTATTTCGTGATTTTTTTCCCGAGCCGTTCTTTCGAGCCTGACGTGATCAATAGACGATCCCTTTTCTAGTTTGTATAGTGCAACAGCACCAACATTATATATTCTGCATTTAATTTTTAGTGCTTGTGAATATCATATTCAGCCCACATTAATTCACTGCTGGACATAGGCCTCCTCACAGGTGGGCCATTTCTCCCGGTCCTGCACAAGTCGCATCCATTGAGCACCCGCCATTTTCCTACAATCGTCTGACCATCGGACGGGTGGTCTGTCCACTGGCCTTTTTGCTTCTCTAGGCCACCACTCCGTGACGACTTTAGTCCACCTTCCGTCTTCCCGTCTGGCCAAGTGTCCAGACCATCTCCACTTTAACCTTGTGATACGCATCCCAATATCTTCGTCCCAACGTCTTTCGTCGGATTTCCGCCTTTGGTACACGATCAACGAGGGAGATGCCTAGCATAGCACGCTCCATCGCCCTTTGTGCCTTTTTTATTTTGTGCATGCCACACTTAGTAAGCGTCCATGTTTCGGCACCGTAGGTGAGGATAGGTAAGACACATTGTGCTTGTGATTAAGTGATAAATATTAGGACTTTACATATGAAATTGGTGTTTTGTCGTACTGACTACTTTGATCTGAAATATCTCCTCTTTGGTTAAGAATTCCAAATTCAAATTTATAAATTAATTTAGCTGGTACATTTGAGTTTTAAAAACAGTCATTCATTTGTTTTTTCCTCATTATTTTTTTCTTTGGCGTCACTTATTACCGCACAATGGAAAACATGAAATATCGGTATATTTACGAGTACGAGTTCTTTTTTTTTCAATTAATAGGCCAGCGTTTGACAGTTGACTTGCCTGATGTTAAGCATCGACACGGTCTAAGATGTAACACGCTTGCCTATAAGAAACCTGTTTACTCTGGATTTGAAGACACTAACATTGTACCTATCAGGAAATACGGACTCAGGCAAAGCATTCCATAGTTTTGTAGCGCGAATGATGAATGTAGATTCAAAGCGCTTCGTATGTAGGCGGGGAATTTCTACTGCATACCTATGGCGCTTTGGTCGCGTTTGCCTGGCCGTTTGATAGTAAAAGTTCTACCGTGGTACCAGTGCTGCAGAAACAGCTCGAAGGATTAATGATGTGTACGGCGCTGGTGTCGCAAAAGAAAGTATGGTACGTTTTTGGTTTCAACATTTTCGCTCTGGACCTAATATAAAATTAAATTTTTATTAATAAATATACTCATTGCAAATGTCAGATGAAATATCGCCGTAATATTAAGTTATGATATTTTGTCATTGCAAATGTCAGATGAAATATCGCCGTAATATTAAGTTATGATATTTTGTCATTTTATAAGCCGACATATTTGCTTTAAGCTGTTCACGGATGTTTTAAATATTTGTATACTTAGTACGAGCTTCTAAAAATTCAAGATTCCACTTATATTTTGCGAAGTTGAATTTTTTTAATTATTCCAGTAATGTTTCTATTGAAGCGAAACGTTCTAAGCATATTTTCAGAGGAGCACTTAAAGTAACGGCTGAATTTTTGAGGTACGGTATGTCTTTACGTACTAGTTTTTATATTAAGCATTCATGACTAGTTCCTGTGTCAACGGTGATAAATATTTTTATCACGTGCTAAGAAATCTAACAAGGGTTTTATCATGTAAGAATTTATTTTTGGTTTTAAAGATGAAGAATCTCACGAGACAAACTGTTATGAGATAAATATAAACATGGATTCAGAATGTTCACTATCTATCTATATATCAGAGATAGTGAATCTCTAAAATTAAATAAATAATAATACTATCACAATGCTATCATATAAAAACAAATATATACGTGTTATATTGATGCAAATATATATATTTTCACTTCGTTGGGATCAAAAGTTATTGGTGAATTTCCAAATTCGTTTGTTTGCATCAATGTAACTCAGATTAGGGGTAAAATATAACACGTATATGTACTATATAGTGCAATACTACATAGTGTATAAAAATTAACTTGTTATTTTAATCAATCACTGTATTAATAATTACTTTCCCACCGACTTTTAAAGTTTTTACTCGCATTTATCTTCATAAACGTTCAATAATGTTTATTTTGTTTTATTTTGGCCGATTATAAATGGCCGGGTGTAATATTTAGTTTCAGACAACAAAAATATCTGTTTTTTATATCGCCCGTAGAAACTGGCGCCGTAAGATAAATTAACCATTTCTCACATTGCCAACGTGCCAACAACCTTGGGAACTAAGATCTCTTGTACTTGAAATTTCACTGCCTCACTCACCCATTCAACCGGAACACAACATTACTAAATATTGCTTTTTACCAGACGGGCATGCACAAAGCTTTGCCGCCTAGTACATATTAATTCAAAATTATATTTTGAAAATAATACGGGAAATAGGTTCACACACTTCTTCTGTTTTTATGATTCGAGTATAAAAACATTTTACAGCTATATCGTTAAAACTTTTCAAATTTTCCATACCACCATTTCAGTCTCAGCATATTCTTATTATATTTAATTATAAGTATAAGTATGTCAAGTATTTCCTTATTTTTTTTAATATATATACATACGTCTTTTACACACACACACATATATATATATATATATATCTTACGATGGTCCGTATAAATCATGACAGTCAGAATTGTAGCTGCAATTAAATCGCAATTCCGATCCTTGGCGAAAAACCAAGCCTCCTGTCACCAGAGACATAAGTCGGGGTTATATGTTTCAAAAAGGGTTTAAATAATGTTGTAAAATGATAGGTTCATATTATTAAAAGTATATGATCTAAAATTGTTTGACTGTTTTTTTATAAATAAACAAATTCAGTTATTCATTAAACTTTATTAAGTAGAGATTTCGCTCCTTCCAAATAGAAACACGAAGCTTAACAAGGTCTCTACCTTTTAAGCTCATTAAGTCCTTCCGGGTAAAAGTACTGTATTCCATATTCAAAAACTCTTCAACACATATTCTTCATTATGGTACGTTTTGCGAAATAAATCTTTTTGTCATTTGAGTACAATTTTAGGTACTTTTTGAATCAGTTAATAAGTCCAATAATATGGTGTTATGAATCCAATAATAATGATGAGCACTTGTAAAATGACAATTCGAATAGTCTTGTTTTTTGTAACAAAGGATACTTTGATTATATTTTTATAAATTAATAGAACTGTCTTTTGTGTATTCGATTCAATAATATAATTCTGTAGATTATTTTTCATTTGCTAATTCATTTTAAAATGTAATATTATATTATCTAATGTTAAGAAATAATAAATTATAATGAATAAGGTATATTGTTCTTTATTTAATAATATTATTTAGAATATAAAAGAACTTGAAGTTAATATTCGTTGATATTCATGTAGGACACATACATTAAATTTTTACATATATTTTTTGATTGCTGAAAAATTAATTTTTTTTTTCGCCGGTCTTCTCAGTAGAATCTACATGAGACTTTTTGATTATTTTTGTTTTATAAAATAGGTAGACGGATTGACAAATGAACAACCTAAATTAAGTGGTCCCCACTGCCCATAGTAATTGTCTAAGAGGGAAGTTAAAACCATGGCGTACATCGCAAAGGTACCACCAACATTAAGATGTTGTGTCCCTTTTGCCTGTACTTACATTGGCTCACTCACTCTTCAAACCGAAACGTAACAATACTAAATATTGGTGTTTAGCAGGGTTCACAACCTAATGCCAGCTAGTTATCGCACCAGGGCCCTTAAAGTACAACAGGATAATGATTATAAAATACAAAATCACAACAATATATTTGAAATAATTTATCAATTAAGAAATCAGCAGTACACTAAAAAAAAAGGTCGTCATCCAATTTTTTTCGTTTTGATTTCGCAAAATATTGTAACTGCCAACACTCCTTATCAAACCAAGATATGAAGCGGCTGCCATTGTTCCTAAGAAAGAAATGAGCCAATAGATGGCGCTGATAGTAAAAACAATTCTAATTGTTATTGGTTCGTGTAATTATCAAATTTTACATCATAATGGAAATTAACTATCGTACAATCCACGTACGATAGTAGTGTACTATCGTACATCGTACGTAGGTATAAAATTATCGTAATTATCGTACGGTTGTGTATCCTGGTGTTTAGTAACAATATATCTGATAGATGGCTGTTACCTACCCAGCCAGGTATATTATGATTTAGATTAAATCCAACTGCCATGCATATGATACTATTCAAACTTGCTCACGTAATTCAGTTTATAACGTGATGTGACGATACGCGCTCAAGTTGGATGACGTCATATCTACGGTGATAGTTATAATAATGTTAGAAACTAATTGTGCTGGTTATAACAATAATAAATGGTTTTGAGATATAATAATTAAATAATATTATTTTAAATGTTAAATCAACAGTCGTCATATTCGATAGAAAATATGCATGTATGTGTGGGTTTCAGATGCCTTGTATTGGTCGCTGTTGTCAATGAGGATCTTTTTTAAGCCTTGCCTTAATACTTCATGAATTCAGCAATGTTATTCTGTTAGAATTCAGTTCATTACTCACCCATGAAATTTTGACATCCAAATTATGGTGATATGCTATTTTGGTGCGTGAATTCTTGAAATATTATGATTATTATGGTTAATGTCGCATATTTCGTTATGACATTTCCCGATTGTTATCAGCGGTGAGTTTTTAATTTGTTCTTGCAGAACAGAAACAGATTACAGTTCATTTATAGAAATCGTTATTCTCTGACATATTACATAAAAAAATGACACAGATTAAAAGAAAAAAATGTGTGAATTTGAGTAGTCCATTATATCTGAAAAAACTAGAGGAATTATCATTGATTGTAGACTCGAAAATCAGTCGTATTAGTGTCAAATCTATATCTTATTAGTTTAGTACCTAATAAATAAGGTTTATTTTTTATTATGTTGTATATAAATACTTATGTCAATATATTACTCACGATTTAGTTTTCAATTAATTATCCCGTTTGCGTTTCTAACTATTTATCTAATTGTGGGCCTTCGCTCAAAAGAATAAAACATATTTTTGTATATTTGTTACTCAATAGAAACATTGTATGTAAAGTCTTATTTATATCCTATAATAAAGATCCTTATATATAAAGTTTATTAATTACGATAAATATATTAAAACATTTCATTTTTCATATGAAATATTATGGCGGTTCGTTCGATTAAATTTGTGTTATCTGAAATAATGCGCTTAAATAAAATGCGCCATGAGCTTGAATAAGACCGAAACAATAACGAAAATAAAATCGTATTTAAAAAGGTAATTAAGTAAATAAAAACACTTATTTTTGTTCGTCTACGAAACCTTTTCATAACGCGAGATTCCGTTAAAACATTATTTATGTTAATAGAAAGGAAAATATTTAGTGAAAAAAATAATTAAAAACTGTACAGAGCGAACATTAGACCTTTTATAAGCGTTGTTTTAATGTTTTCGTTTGTATCCGTTCATTCTACATTAATTAAATTAAGCGGGATTTTTTTGTTTATTCATAATGATGCGAGCTAAATCCTATGAGTGTTTAGAATAATAAATGCTTGGTCAATGACTTTATCTTTGCTCAAAATACATTTTTGTGATGTTTTCCTACATCAATAAAACCTCGAATTTCATCTCAGAAAATGCTTTCGAAATGTCAGAAAGTGATATGCAACATTGACCTTAATAATTCTAGCATTTCAAGATTACACGCTTCAAAATAGTATATCACTATAAGTCGGTTGTCAACATATCCCGGTTGAGTAATGAAGTGAGTTCTTACAGAATATTTTTTTTATAGTATAGGTGGGCGGACAAGCATATGGGCCACCTACCAGACATTGGTATTGTAAGAAATGTTAACCACCGCTTAAATCGCCAATGCGCCACTAAACTTGGGAACTAAGATTTTAAGTCCCTTGTGCCTGTAATTACACTGGCTCACGCACCCTTCAAACCGGTATACAACAATACCAAGTACTGCTGTTTTGCGGTAGAATATCTGATGAGTGTGTGGTACCTACCCAGACGAGCTTGCACAAAGCCCTACCACCAGTAAAAACTACTACTACTGCCGATATGAGGTAAATGCGTAGTTAATGATTCATTATCATTTTGAATAAATTTTATGTATTTATAGGGAATGTAAGTGTATAAAAATCCCTCATTTTCGAAGAAAGAGCTATCGAAATTGGTAATTAGCAATTCTTAATTATGACGCGAGCAAAGCCGCTGATAAAGCGCTGGTCTGCATATAAATTCGAAGCGGTACTTATGGATCTATAATTATACGCTAATATTATAACACAGGAGGGCTATAATCGTAAGGGGAGGTATCGAAGCGAACAAACACGCTCTAGTTAATATAGGGTACTAGAGAGATAGGTTTAATAAAATTATTTTGTTTGGAAAAATTGGAGCTCATTTATGTATGGTAAAAAATGTTAATAAATTTATATTTTATGTAAAAAACTTTAATAAATAAGGCATATTATATAATCGATAAAAAGCGTGGAGTTTTTCTTCGTTTAGTATTTGTTTTTCAAATAGGATATCGTCATGATCGTAAAATAGTATTGGTTTTCCGAAAAATTCAAAAATCACATATTGCTATATTGGGATTTTACGTATCTGAAATATTATTACCACATTAAAAAAAATAGTTTTTAAATTACACGGTCGGTATACTGGCGGATTTGAAAACCGCTCATAGAAAATGACGTATGTATAAGTGCATCTTTGTACGACAAGGAGTTCCTTACCGATCCACCCCCATGCATACGATGCGTAATTAATTGTATTTGATTGACTCGATAATTAAAATGTCGAAAAAGTGTTGCTGACTTTCTTGCCAATTCTCGTTAAAATCTACATTCCGAAATGGTGACAGCGTTACATTTATTTCAACAATGTAACATGACGATTCAAAAGTGCCTTATCAGCCCACTTTAATAACGTTTACTTGGATTTAATTTGATATATAATAAAGATATTTATTAGAATAAGAATTATTTAAGAAAAGACTTATTCGCTATTAAGATATAAATATACGCTATTTTTAGTATGATAGTATCATTATATGTTGCATGTAGGTAAGTCTTTGTCTAAACCGGAAAATATATCTTGGAGTCCTTAAATTTAGTTTGAAGGGGTGCAATATAAATATTAAAGTTACGGTCTATAAATGCTGTTGCTGAGCAGAAGCAAAAAAACAGATGTATGTAAAATTGACCTTCGATTGAAACATAGCTGCTTACGATTAAAATACAGATGCTTAGCATTGTAATCTACTGTAAAAAAATCGGTTAAAGGGGCGCCAGTATAAAAATATATATATGTACCTGTGTAATATCCTAAGATACTTTACACCTTAGACTGTATCTCACTTTCCATCAAGTGTGATAACAGTCAAGCGCTAGCCCATACATTTAAAAAAAAAGGTACATCTATGATATGATAGGCTTCTTCTCGGTTGTTTACTTCATTGCTGAAGATAGTGTCCTCTCTGATCTAGGGTCTGGGTCACGATCTCTGTGAATTTTCTCCAGTCCTTCCTGTCCTCAGCTTTCCTCAGGGCGATGGTCACTTGGAGACCAGTGAGGTTGGTAACTTGGTCCGACCATCGTGTGGGGCAGCGGCCACTTGGTCGTTTTCCCTCTACTTTTCCAAGCATCATCGGCTTGTCGAGGCTGTCAGGCTGTCTTCGCGCTCTATGATAGGCTTAGCTATTTTCTATTTGTCAGACATATATTTAGGTGAATTTTTGATGTCTATATGTCTTATAGCTAAGACTTCAAGCATTAGACGAGTACGCGTAAGATTTCTGCGTCAGATGACGTCAGCGTAAGACTTGTTGTTGTAAGTGCGTTAATGTGTGTATGACAGCAGTACATGTTAGGGGCAAAGACTGACAGCCCACATGTTAACACATCAATTCTCGTAAGTGACTTGGCATACACCCAATTATTTTTATTTGTTATCATTTGAGAATTATAACGATACTTTGTAATAGCTACTTAAATTCTAACTGAAATGACAGTTCGAAAGTTGTTTCGCAAAAGTTTTAATTAATATTGTTTTTCATTCCGTCATAACTTGTTAACGTTGATTAATGAAGCTTCGATGTGACAATATGTAATCATTCTCGTTATAAAAAAACCAGTTATAATAAATAAATAAATACATAACGGTTTTATGTAGACTTTTTAAATTTGAAGATATTTGTCTAAATTTTATTATGTTTTTAGTTTATATCTTGTTTAGGGATTTTTTCATTTTTTTTGTTTAGTGATCGTGTTTGTTAGGCTGAATACTGAACTCGATTTTCATATATTTTCTTTTTATTATTATTATTTTATGTTGTAATATTTACTTGATGGTAGGGTTTTTTGTAAGGCCTGGGTATGTACCACTCACTTATAACATATTCTAAGCAGCAATACAAATATAATTCTAATTGTTGTGTTCCGGTTTGACGGGTGAGTGTGTCAGTGGGACATAACATCTTAGTTCCCAAGATTGGAGGCGCATTGGCATACGGGATGGTAAGTATATTTTACATCGCTGGGTTGTGGTGACCGCTTACCAGTTCCATTCACTCATTCGCCTATCAATTTTATGTAAAAATATATGTACATCAAAAACTTATATGGTGATTGACTAACAAAACTACTCCCAGGGATAGCTGGCATTAGGCAGGCAAATAACCGTAAAATCTGCAATATTCTTTTCAATATACGGAGATTCGCGTTTATATAAATTAATTAGTACTCTGCCAGGGTGTGTGTTAACTCGCTGAAGTGCATCACGTGATATGTCTGAAAGCAATTGATGAAGCCGACCCGGTTGTTTCAACACGAAAGAGTCCCGATATTGCTTCCTTTGTCTAAGGCGTTCCTTGTTTACTAGAGCTCGATGCTGCAATAAACTTCGAGGCTGAGGCTCTCAACCTTTTTATCAAGCAATTTCGGAAAGCTGCAGTTAAGTAGTACAAGCTTTTTTTAGAGTGAATACTCGTAAGATTATTTTTTGTGTTGTGTATTTTTTAATAATGTCTCTTGTTTTTATTTTAGGATAATTTCGAATAGAATTTTATAGTTGAAACGGTTAAGAGCATTATGGGCAAAGAGAAATTTATATAAATATATAATAGAACAATAATTAATGACCTTAGGTCAAATCTACGCAAAATTGTATATGATTGATTGATTTGAATACCGCCTTTCAAATATTTCTCCTAATATCTTTAAACGTGCCCTGACATTCCATCTGTCGAATATATTTTAATACGACCTCTGTCAACCGAGATAGGTTTAAGGTAATTTTTTATAATCTAATAATCATTTTATCTCATATTTTTTTACGAAACTTCACACGGAATACTCAACCGATTATCATGACATTAAATTTTAGTTAAATATTAAATGTTTCTAGATGGCGCTTTTATTAAGTAAAAGTATGTCTGGAACTATCGAACTATTTCGCTGTATCGCGATAGTCAATCTTATTTATATTTTCTATATATTGAGAACTTTTCTGTATTGTGACTTGATAGATTTTGATTAGTTAAAAAATATTTGATTCAGTGCATTCCGTTTTTTGATACGAATATTTTATAGTATTGTGTATAAAGTCAACTTAGGCATGAATGCCCAACTTTTTTTAAAGTGTCGTTTGACAATTACTGGCTTTGATAGGTAAAGAGCTTGTTTGTGAATTTTGAATCGACTGCGACTCAAATGGTTAAACATCTTCATACGTAAACAAATATAGCATATTCAAAACTACTCAAGTTCGCCAAGCGGTCGAAATTTGATTTTAATTCATTGGTAATAAGAACGATATTTGATATCATAGAATTATGATATACATTGTTTACAATTCCGATACTAAGTCTCAGTTGGCTATAGTAAGTTACAAAATTCGACAATAATTTCGAGGTTATCTGCTACAAATCTTTTATGACTTTATCCTTTTTTTCGTTTACATAATGTTTGTAAATACGTAATACTAAAACTAAGAACAATTAGGCTTGGCTGAATGAAACCTTGTCTATATTAAAAAAAATAGATTGTCAAAAAACGCGTTGTTACTCTTTAAGTTTGACTAGTGTGTTGTCATTGACAGTGTACGTAAATTATGAATGTTTCTTTATTTAATATAATGTGTTCGTAGCATATAATATTATTCATATATTTTAGCTTCCTTCTTTATACGTGCTTTAAATATGCCCAATCTCACATTTGTGCTGCAATATAATGCCGATAGTAAAAAGGGGTACGAAATTCTCTTTTCACGTAATAATATCACGTAAAAATACTATATTTCACTGATGGTAGTACTGATGGATGGTAGGGCTTTGTGTAAGCTCGTTTGGGTAGTTACCACCTTCATCAGATATTCTACCGCAAAACAGCAGTACTTGGTATTATTGTGTTCGTCGGTTTCGGTCGGTATGAAGGGTGAATGAGCCAGTGTAATTACAGGCACAAGGGACATAACATTTTAGTTCCCAAAGTTGGTGGCGCATTGACCGTCCCATTGGCGCCCATAGCTCGTCCCCCCACCTATACTATAAAAAAACTAAGTAGGATTTACAAATATTTTACTTACAAAAAACTTTGCGTGTTAATTTTCGGTAATAAGGTTCTTGGACTACACACTGTAGTTTCATATTAGTATTTTATTTTTCATTAAAAAATGTCATTTTAAATATCGAATTCCAAGCACTTAACAATATAAATTAAGGATGTACATAATTAAACAAAGTAAGCAGCGGGTTTTAACTAATCGTGATAGCATTAAAAATTTACCACGCTGTTAATTATGAGCAAGCACTGTTAGCGTTGTTTGCGCCTAGCTTAATGAGCTTATAAATGTGTAATGAGAATTTTGTAAATATTAAATAGCTATATATCTTTACTAATTATTATGGGATTAATATAAATTGTTTAATTCTATATGAAGACTGGGGTTTAAGCAGTATATAATGGTAACATGAATAATCAATATTTGTATACAATATACTTACGTTTTTTTATATAATTATAATGAATATTTTTATTATATTATAACCTGATACTATATTTCCTTGGGAATGTATTTGCTGTTGGATTCCGCACCGTCCGGATAAATGTGGCGCTCTTATGATCGAAGGGTTAAAATGAGGTAGCTCTTTTTGCCATGAGCAATTACTAAAGAAACCCTGGTCCCTGGTTAATCGGGTTATGTGGGAATCTTCACTGGCAAAACCCACTCCAGTGTGAAGCCATCTCGGTCTCCTTAGAGGTGACAGGACAAGCGAGCCAGAGATAATGTGACTGCAGCTGTGGTGGCTACTGAGTTTTATGCCATTCTTTTCGGTTAATTCTACATTTTGATTTGGTGGTAGTTTTCCATTTAAAGTAATCCTGTAAATGATTCAAAAGTGCTTGTAAAATCATACTTAAATAAAGTATTGCACTATATGTATTCAGTTCAATTCGCTCATTGTATTTAATATTAAAAATTCAAATGTTTAGAACTCCTGGCTCGCAAGTCCCAAGAAAGTGTGCAATAGACAAGTCTATCTATCGGATATCCAAAACCGTAGTTTTTCCGCAGATTTGTTTTGTATTTTTATTCGTGGAAATGTTTCCGTTTTCCGCCACAGAACTGGATGCATGTTAGTTGAAACCTTAAAATGTTTTAAAAAATAACTAACAGTTCGTGTAGTTTTTAGATTTATCAACGATACTAGTAGTTGTTATATAAATAGAAAAAAGCGCAGGCCAATGAAACTGCTTTGAAGTTAGAAATATTTAATTTTAAAACTTACATATAAATACATTCACATTCAACTTTCAAATTTGACTCATCACGTCCATAATAACACCATACTGTCAAGTGGCTTGTTTAAGATATATTTTTTATATACACTTATTTACGTAGAAATTATTGTCATAAAGGTATGGCATTTTGTATAATGTCCTCCAGACCGATTTCGGCCACGGCGGCCAATCTCAAGAGAGATTAGTCAACTACGCAGGAGATATTATAGTGCACAAGTGTGTACGCAAACACAGGTGCACTCTCTATTCCCTAACTCTCATAATCCGATGTGACGGCAATCCGACACGACCGGAAAGAGTTCAGGCGCAGGACCAACGGCTTTACGTGCTTTCCGAGGCACGGGAGTGTACACACTTCCAACTTCCACACTCCGGGCTGCTACTGAGAATTTTCTGATAGAAAAACCCAACAACTTATTATTGACCCGACCTGGGAATTGAACCCAGGACCTCCGGGTCTGCGGCCTTATATCAAGCCGCTAGACCAACGAGGCATTTTGTATATACAAAATTTAAAATAGCTACGGTCGATCAACACTGTCTAGTCCTAGGGTCCGGGCTCTTCCCGAAGGTTCTAAGACTATATAACTTGGCTAATAGATTTATACATATACAATGGGTGATTTAACATATGCTTTATGCTTTTTTAATGTATCTACTCAGACAATTTATTATATATTATTATCTTAAAAAAAATCTTCCGAATTTCGACCTATATAAATATATAGTATTTATATTTTTATACCGTATTATTTATAAATCAAAAAATAATCTTTAATAACAAAATATGTAATAAAAAATTAAAACTAAAGTATGTACCACGGATAAAAGTTATAGAATTGATAAAATAATTAGTTTTATCATTAACAAAAGTAAAGTATCAGGCTTTGAATGTTCCACTGCTGTGCTGAGGTCGACACGTTGTTTATCTTCACCACCGAGCGCGAGATTTATAAACGCAAATTAAGCGCATGAGAATTCAATTTTGCTTGCCTGGATTTGAACTCTGAATCATCGGTTAAGATTCCTGCCGTATAATCACTGGGTCGTCACGACTATTATCGTATTAGTATTATAAGTATCTCTAATGATAAAATTAGTCTTACAATTAGTTTTTTTTTTATGTGAGAAATTATGTATCTTTCAGAAAATATAACTATGTAAATAAACTATATAGATATAAAACGACCTGGTCGTTACACCGTTCGAGATACACAAAATAAATTGCACGAGAGAATTGTTCATTTAATATTATGAGATAACTCTCAATCGTTTTTCAAATTCTTTCAAATGCTTGTCACATTAACAACGGGCGTAATTGTTAAACGCAGTGTGAAACGTAGATAATAATACTAGATACGTATCTTAGTACGTATCTTCTTCGAAAAGCGCTGCATCTTCTGTATATTGGCTTAACAGTTTTTCATTTAGGCATTACAAACAATGCGTTACCTCATTTGTAACTATAGTTTACTGTAATCTGTGTCATGCCGTTATCTGTGTATTGATGTGTAAGCATCTTAACACTCGGTAGGGGTTAACTGAGAGTTCGAACGTCAAGAGATAACGTCAAACTATCAGATGACGTCAGCGTAATTTTTTTAAGTAATTTGCAAGTGCGTTAATGTGTGCGTGAGATCGGTACATGATTTCACATATTTAAACATCAATTCTCGTGAGTACCTTGGCACCCATACCATTTTTTTTTATTATTAAGACTGTATCGTAAAGTAATCATTGGATATCAACTAATTAAATAAATGTAATTGAACGTTAACGTGTTTGAAGTCGCGCTAAAACTGCTCAGGTGATGTTTCGTAAATAGATTGTGTCCTGAAATATGAGAATACATATTTATTTACAAAATATTAAAATAAAACTTACATACGTTCCAATTTACGCATAGCAGAGCTTAGCAGTCACTAATTAAATACAATATTTGTAGGTAAATATTTGTTAACGAAATGGTATACTAAATTATATATACTTTAGACCTAAATTTAAGGTTTGAACGTTTTCAAAATACGGAAAACAACATGATATGAACGTTAAATGAAGAATTATAAGATTATTGGATCGAATTCCTTTAAATTTAAAGCGTTTTTTTAATGTGTTCCGGATATGTTTCTACGTATGAAATATCCATAATTTTACAATAACATTTATATGTAATAATCATACTAATATTAAATAAATGTCAAAGTAACCCTGTCACGATTTGACGACTAAACCCTAAACCGAATTCCATGGATTTTGGTATGAAGCTAGATTGAAATTCAAGGTAGGACACAGACCCACCTAACAACTGACACCCCCTACCACGCGCGTGATGCCGCGGGCGACAACTATTGCATTATAATATTCCTTGTACTATAGTATGATATGTGCCACTCATCATATAAATTTTATTACTATTTCTATTATAAAGCAAGGAAAAAATTAAATGTTATACTTCATATCTGATTCAGTTTTTCCCTATTAAAATCTTCAGAAGATAAATAAAATATATCCATTCATTACTAGTTTTGAATTGAATCATCATTGTCTCGAATTCTCCACGTCAACGCCATTTTGAATTAGGGGGGAGCCAATATTGATGGCATATTGTAACCCCCCAACTAGATGCACTTTGTCCCTATCCAATGTTGCGATTTTGCTGACGTACTATGTGTTTCTCTTTAAGTCCATACAACATTGATCTCTCACCCTATGAAAATTGTTCTACAATATAATCACCTCTGACTAACGATCAGGGGTCATTTCGAACTGGTCATGTCGTTTTTGCCAACATTTAACTTTGTGCGGGTAGTATGACCTTTATATCATGAGTCATAAGGTTTTTAGTGCTTGATCCAGATATTTGGTAACGTGTATGGCTATTATTTCGTGACTATTGAGAATAAGCTGTCGTAGGTGACGAATTGTAGGCTTTTCACTGTTCTATTTCAAATTGCACAGTTCGGGTTCAATAGAATCGTGTGATTTTAGTACGCTCTTTACTGCGCTACGGAAATAGGTATGCTTTTGTGAAGTCGAATTTCTGATACTGAACGTTAACGAGGGACTGTCTATACGTCATTCTGAATTAAGCAAAATTACTTTGTTCGTAATTATATTATGGTCGCGAAGGAAATCTATAGTTAAATAAATAGCAGAGTACCGCCACTTTCAATTGTATGAATTTTTTACCTGCTTATCATGTGGTTTATTTTGATATCAGAAATTTGAATGTGGAAAAGTAAGTAGATTCTTATTAAGCTGAGATAACCCAGTGTTCACAAGTGTATCTTGACTGAGGATCGTGGGTGCGAACTCAGTCTGCTCAGTTATTATGTTCTAATTTGTGTTTATAATTAATCTCGCGCTTAGCGGTGGAAGTTATTTTGAGCTACCCCACATGTGCCAGATGAAGTTCTCTCAATGTTGTTTGTTCAGTAGTCAGTCAGTTGTTCAGTAAGTAACTCACATTGGAACCGCAAAAAAGTAAGTAACAGTCTATAAATGTCCCACTGCTGGGCTAAGGCCTTAGCCTCTTCTCTCTTTTCGAGGAGAAGGTTTGCAGCTTTTTCCACCACGCTGCTCCAATGCGGGTTGGTGGAATACACATGTGGCAGAATTTCGATGAAATTAGACACATTCTGGTTTCCTCACGATGTTTTCCTTCACCGAAAAGCACGAGATGAATTTTGTACATGAAAATTCATTGGTGCTTGCCCGGGTTTGAACCCACGTTCATTTTAAGGTTTTTCATTCGGTTAAGATTCACGCGTTCTTACCACTGGGCCATCTCGAATTTGGAACCGCAGTGTGGTGAAATAAGTTTTAAATCTTCTCATCAATAGGGAGGAGATTTTAGTGTGATATTTACTTGTTTCTTAGTTTAAACTTGGCTTATTAATTTTTGTGATTAATAAACAGAAAACAACTTATGAAGGATAAAAAGAGAAAACATGTTAAATGTACTTTAGTATTTTTTGCTTTGTTTGTGCATAGGTCAATCCCAATAGTTATATATTGCCGATAGAAGTGAAAACTTGAAACTGTTAAATATATTTGTCCAATTTTAAATAAATATTCTTTGCTATGTACAGTCATTTTTATAATATTATAAAAAAATACGCATTACAAATTTATAGAAAAAACACGCCGTCTTAAAGATTGTCCTGTGGCATTGTACCCAAGACGCTGGCACTATGGCCTCTCTGCACCGCTTGACTCAGCCTTTGGGCTAAATAAGCGTAAATAATGGTTAAAACACACTTATTGTATTTTTTTTTTTTTTTTTTATAGAATAGGAAGGTGGACGAGCATATGGGCCACCTGATGGTAAGTGGTCACCAAACGCTCTTAGACATTGGCATTGTAAGAAATGTCAACCATCGCTTATAGCCAATGCGCCACCAACCTTGGGAACTAAGATTTTATGTCCCTTGTGCCTGTAATTACACTGGCTCACTCACCCTTCAAACCGGAACACAACAATATCAAGTATTGCTGTTTTGCGGTAGAATATCTGATGAGTGGGTGGTACCTACCCAGACGAGCTTGCACAAAGCCCTACCACCAGTAATTTTGTATATACTTTTAGCATTTACATAAATTTCAATCATTGTTATTCTTATTAATTTCCACAATACTTAAATTATTTGTACTTTCAATGATTTCTTTGTATTAACATTAGCATGGCTTTACAATAGGATTCATAAGATGACCCCTATTTATACCGATAATAGGTTCGAAGTCAAAAAGAAAACTACTGCTTGTCTCTTGAAGTTGTCTTATTTGGACACAGAAAATCTTTTGAAATAAATAACAGTAATCTTAGGTATGTTTAGTACAATTATAAATGCCCACAAGCACACATATGCACACACACCCACACACACATATACATACAAAAACATGCGTAATAACATACTATTATTAATTGTATTATATTCCTTCTTGTTTTCACTTGTTTTCTTTCATATATATATTTTTACAACGCCTAAAGGTATCTAGGAATCTAATCTAGTGTGCAATGAATTGTCGAGGAACCGCTGACTGATAATACAATTTATATTAGTTTCGGAGTCAGAGATCCACCAATAGTGTTGCTAATGTAAATAAAAACCCTAGAGTTAGATAATACGGCAAACAAATTGTGTACTATCTTTTGGGTGTGTAAATAAATTATTATTATTATTATTATTATAGCTTGTCGGTGACGCGAAGCCTATCCCCTACGATAAACAAGCGCAACGTGCCTAAAGAAATTTTTACTTTAAAAAACAACATTTAAAAGGTGCCATAGATGTGCAAAAAAAATTGTCCAGAAGTAACAAAACTTAAATAAGCAAAGTAACTGATGATACATATTATTTTGCTGGGCAGAGACCTCTTCTCCTCTTTCCTATGCCCTGAAATTATATATACGATCATGATGATGATTATTATCAGTCTTTGCGGCTATGCAAAAAGAAACAACAAAAGCAAACACAAGTGCCTTTTTTTCGCTTTCATAATCTGATGGAACAGCAACCCGACACGCCCGGAAAGGGTTCAGGCGCAGGACCGAGCTTTACGTGCTTTACGAGGCACGGGAATTTTAACACTATCAACTTCCAAAAAAATTCTGGCTGCTATTGACTATTTATTCATAGCAAACCAAGAAAATACCTTATCATTATGATCCCATAAAATGTCCAGTAATTATAACTGTAATTGGTACGTCCATTCGGGTAAAATTAGCTTTACGAAGAAAGGAATTATTAAATGTTGAGATGAAATGACCCCTTAAGATAGTAAATGTCCTGCTGAAATGCATAGTTCCATTGGGATTCGAACTTAGTCCGAATTTATAACGCTTGAACGAAGTTTAATCAAACTACGAGTACTGTGTGTGTTTGTACTGTTTGTTCCTAAACAATCATACCTAACGTTTATACTTGTTATTGTATTTAAATTAAATTTAAGACTTTAAATTAGTTTAACACATGGATCTTTATTTTATCTCATACCTACACTTATAATGAGAAATTCTTTTACCACATTTAAGCATATTTAGCATAACTTAATTTTAGGCTTTCGTTTAATTTACAATGCTTGATAATGTGTAATCTTTGGAAGTGAATTGCATATACTTCCGATGCCAATTCATTTTTATGATGAGCATAACTTAATTTTGGAGAAACGTAATTTCGTATATAAAACCTTCTTTTAACTTAATTTTTTACTATTTTAGTTTTTATTTTACTTATAATTAAACCTATATGTTTCCCGCCCCGTACGCGGGGCATAAAATATAACTTAAAAATTATAGTTTATGTAATTGTAATTTTGATTTTATAGGTCTGATATATATTCGAAAAATTTCACAGACTTTATTTAAACGGTTGATATTAACTAATAAAATTATTTAGGTTTCATATTTTACAGGTAAGCTTGTAGTGGACTATTTACAGCCTACTTAATATAGAAAGAATGAACAAATTTAAATGACCCCATTAAAACATTGAAGAAATCATGATCATCATTCCAAATAAACCTACTTAAACCAAAAATAATAAAACTTCCCATACATTTCTTCTTCTTTGATGGATAGATAGATAGAATATACTTAATTGTATACCATAAAGGTAAAAAAATACATAACACATGGATACATCCTAGCATACAACTTTGAACTTATCGCTACATAGCGATCTCTTCCAGGCACAGGCATAAGGAACTGCTCATATGATATAAGATAGGTGGGTGCATATAATAATAGTAAATAAAATAACATAATAATAAATATTTATGTAAATATAAAATACACATATTTATTTTTAAACCATATACAATCAGACTGTTATAAATAACAAGTTTTTTTATGTAGAGTATTTTCATATAATCATTCAATAGGGATTGATTTTCCCAATCCCATTAGTAATAGTGTTCATTGATAATAAATATAGCTTATTATTCATCACGAATATATTCTGATCTCTATTTCGGTTCACAGCGTGCGGATGCAATTCTAGAGTATCAATAATTCGTGATAGCTATCGATGTTGTGATAACAGATTCATTAAGCGAACATACATTATGTTAGTATTAATAACGATTACGATTACCGTTGCATGTTTGATGCAGCTTGATGAAGTGCAGATTTTATGTTAAATATGTATTTTCTTTAAAATTATGGACAGAATTAAAATTTTAAAATTTATTATACTAGTTTTTTCGTTAGTATGTTCGTAGTTTAGTTGATATATGTAGTAAATGTTCGTCTTTGAGTTTCAAATTTGCTTCATAAAAAAAACATCAAAATTCGTTAGCCGTGAAAGCGCAACGGACAAACACTTATAAAATTAATACATATGAGTCTAAGGTAACTTTACTGATTTTATATAATACTTAAGCTTTTTTATACATTACATATTTTAGTGTATTTGGCAATTTTATTAATGCTTAAATTAAGCAATTATAAATAAAAAAACGTATATTATTCGATAGAAACATCCAACTAATCGTTATTTATTATCAAACCATTTATGTTATTCAATCAATAACTTGATTGATGGCTGCGTGTATTTGGATCGTTGCCTAGCCTAACCTTTGCCCTGATTCCATATTTGAATCCAATTTAGACACTAAAAATATCTCACAACAGAATGTATGTGGCATATAGATACAGATGTGTGTAATATTATTATTACAATTTCTTGGTTCGTGATTGATAAAAATCTTGATTTAATAAAAGATACTGGTTTCTCGTGGTTGGTACCGAGTTGGTACATTTTGGTATAAGATTTGCAATTATGACTACAACAGTCGTTATGTATTAACGGGTGATGATATAGAGATTAATTTAAACATTCCTAGAAGTGTAGACAATTGGTTGACTCTAATTAGCCAATCATCATAATCTGACTGAAAGCTAAAATAAGTGCGTCGAAGATTGTTGCAGCTTTCAATTGGTTTTTATCCGTACAATTAAAAAGAATTTGAAGTGTCTAACTGTGAATTCAAATTAAGTGCCCTTTTGAATTGTAATTTGCGAGTTACTAATTATTTTTTTGTTTTGTCTGTTTGATTGTTCGGTATAATCTTCGAAGCGGCTAAAAATTGATTTATTGTTAATATTCCAAGGTACCGTTTAGTATTTATTATATCAAAATCGGTTGAGTTTCAAAAGTGATAACAACTAAGTTCACTTTCCGTTTTGCTGTCCACTATTTTAGGCGTAAAGTTAAAATGACAGATTTTCGTCTGAAACTGTATACGCTAGCAAAACCACAGGTTCAGGTAGTATAATATTAAAATAAAATTTCAAATGAATGCTGCTATGATTAATATATCTATGAATACGTTTCTGTTATGTTAAAACTAAACACATAAGTTACACTAAAAAACCTTTACTGCAGTCTGTTTATAGTGAACTCAACGAAGTGTACCAATAATTAACAATGTTTGTTCGAGTAAAAAGGTCTTGAAGCGGAAGAAATTAATTTACCGTGAGTGTATTACCAAGATATCCTACTTAAAATGGGTCGGGGCTGTTTATTAGCGATTTTGGAATTTAAATGTTGTTGTGGCAACACTGAATATTTAAATGTCAAGCATTACATACATTCTGTTGTAATAATTGTAGTCATGTGTTTGTAATTTTTCTTAAGTGTATATGCGATAGAGACATGGATTGTATATAAAAACTGAGGTACCGAATAAATTAAATATATAATATTAATATGAAATATTTATCAATCTCCTTAATCACCATTCGTAGGTAGTTTGTTACATTATTTTTGATGTCATTTGCATTTTAATTTCTTTTTACTTATAAGTTATTGTTTCAACAAATTACAAATAAACGATTTTAACTTTCTTTCTAATCGTAAAAAGTATGAAAATATTGGTTTCTTCTAGAACAGTTTGATAATTTACTTTAATAATATAAAAAGTCACAACACCTAAAAACAACTTTACTTTTCCGAAAATGAATCTGAAAATAAATTCCTGTTAAACTTCAAATTGTAGTAACACAATAGAGCCATCGCTATTTTTAATTATTTAGACTACAATCGATCCAATGGCCAAATGGAAATAAAATTCCTCAAGTGAGCTTTTAGAATTTATAGTCTTTATATTGACTCGAGCTGACTGTTAAACTACTAAAAACAAAATATATAAAAAAATTGCATATAATAAACCAAAAAATGAAGTCTCATATAAAAATATTGCTATTGTATATCTTTTGACAGCGTCGTTACTTATCTTGTTGTACAGTTATTTATAGCAGCAATACAAACGACGTCAGCGATATTGTCCAATAAATTCGTCATATTTAAAATATAAAAATCCTATATATAAAAATCATATATTTGTTGTAAGCGTTACGTGCGTGTATGGAAAATATCTGATGACGTAACAAGCTGAATTTCGAAAACGGTGAAAAATGCTGTGTCGATATAACGATATTATCAAATAGTTTTCATTGGGAATTTTATTTATCACTTATTGATAAAATGGCGGTAGATTTTTATTAAATCATTAAAAATAAATATGCGTTATTTATTTTGCATAACAGTTTATCGGGAGACTGTTTCTTATTTTAGTTAGGCTAAGCAGTTATTAAAAAAAGATAATCTTACAATCATTTCGTAATATAACATATTGAATAGTAAACTTGATACAAATACATTACAGCACAAAGCAAACCGACCACCAATTTTTAACATTTATTCATTAACACAGGTTACGCTACGCCCCACAATTTTATTTTGGTGTCTGATCAATGCCCTAGATTAATGGGAAGAGTGGTGTGACGACTGGTACCTAGGATATACTTAAATATTTTTTATCTGTCAGTGCATTATCTACATCATTATTATCTTCCTTTTCAAATAAGTTTAAGCATTTTTTTACCTATTTCATATATATTGCTATCATATGAATCAAACCAACTGTGTTTATTTATTTATAAAAAATTCCTCCAGACCGATTTCGGCCACGGCGGCGAATCTCAAGAGAGATTAGCCAACTGCTCAGGGGATATTATAGTGCACAAGTTTGTGCACAAACACAGGTGCACAACTCTATTCCCTCACCTCAGTTTATTTATTTATTTAATATCGAACTACCAACAAAAGTTACAATATTGCAACATAATAACACATTAATATAGGCTAAAAAGATTAATTTCACTTTTAAGTACAGGTAATTACAGCATACAGTAACAGCCTATAAATGTCCCACTGCTGGGCTAAGGCCTCCTCTCCCTTTTTGCGGAGAAGGTTTGGAGCTTATTCCACCACGCTGCTCCAGTGCGGGTTGGTGGAATTACAGCATGCTTATTATTAATTTTGTATCAACTGGGTGACCAGTATACATTTAGGCGTTCTTTTAGATTACCCGCGTTAGGTAAAACTTTTGTTTAGATTACACTCTTATTTAAGTTCATGTGTTATTATGTCTCAGTCAAATCTTGCAACTGATTTTAAAACGAGTTCCATTTAACCGATTTTTTTTTTTTTTTTTATAGAATAGGAAGGTGGACGAGCATATGGGCCACCTGATGGTAAGTGGTCACCAAACGCCCTTAGACATTGGCATTGTAAGAAATGTCAACCATCGCTTATAGCCAATGCGCCACCAACCTTGGGAACTAAGATTTTATGTCCCTTGTGCCTGTAATTACACTGGCTCACTCACCCTTCAAACCGGAACACAACAATATCAAGTATTGCTGTTTTGCGGTAGAATATCTGATGAGTGGGTGGTACCTACCCAGACGGGCTTGCACAAAGCCCTACCACCAGTAAGATTGAGCTGTCATTTTGGACATTTACTCGGCATTGGTGATAATGATTGGGTATAATAATAATTATAATGCCGTCTCTTGTACATCTTTATTGTATATGCTTGTTGTGTGTGTAATTTATGACTACGTTTATTGGTGCACAATAAAGAGTGTTTTCATTGTATATTATAATCAACTGTATTTTCTTCACTATAAGGATGTAAATTGTTAAAAAAATGCTTTTTTGTTAGCGAAACTTCTATTGGTTTGGCTGGTTTGCCGTGTAACTTGTATGCCTTGATGACATGATTCCATTCCGACGTCACACCTTTCGTGTGTGTGGCGTTATTATGTAATTGCTTTATATCATTTTATTAACGAAATTCCTTTTTTTATTTATTTTTTATTATTAAACGGTTATTTAAAAATTTAATTAAATTACTATCGCCAGTGTCCGTCGAAAGTCACATTTTTTTCAATTTTTTTTATATTTTATACACCACGCGAAAATAGAACTAATTATTATGATTACAAGAGACGTACTTGTGACTAGTTAGCCTTCCATTTCAGAAAACCCAAATAATTTATTATTTTTCGAGTAAAACCAATAAGTTTTAACCGCTAGCACTATTTCCTTACCTTTCATACAGCCCACCTTTCCCAGGGAACGGCAACTTTTTCTTTTTATTGCTGTTTGCTTTTAGGCGCAACGTTATTGCAACTGCCAATTATGGCCGCAAAATTCAACTTCACTTGAAATACTCTACCCTAGATTTTTTCTTTACGATGCCTTTTAATATTATCCGTGAAATGAATAAGATATTATTATTAAGAAAATGTTAATATAAAATGATTAAATTTGTTAGTGAATTATTAGAATATTTTTAATCATACCTAAATTCATCTTTTAAATTAACACAAGACCTTGTCAGAACCTACTGAAAAAGGTATATTTAGTGAACATATTGCTATTGAAAACAATTTTATAAACAATATAATTGACAACGATTCTGATATTGATCGCGTTCATAAACATGGAGTAAATTGATGACAAGTATACATATTAATGACACGAATTAATATTCATAGCTGTGATTGCTAATTTCAAACGCTATAAGAGATCAAGAGCAATTGTATATTTTATTATCGATCGCCAAAGTCGGATAGCGTAGTTAGGGGATGTTTGTCGTGTAGTTCTGGCAGAATATAACAATAATCTTCATTTACCATAAGGTTGCTTACATTTAATATAAAATTCACTTTAAAAAATACATACACTTTATTAAAATTAAGTATTAACTATTTATTCATTTATTTATAAACAATGTACAGTCATTTTTATGATATATAATATATAATCTTCACATTTACCTACCTTACTTATTCTGTCGCTTAACAACACTAAAAAGTATGGTTGAGTTTCGGCTTAAATGTAAGTAAGTAATTACAAGTACAAGGGACATAACTTCTTAGTTCATAAGGTTGGTGGCGTATTGACTATGTAAGGAAAGTTATCTTTTTATTGGAACATTTGTCAGCCCGCTTACCTATTAGAATTAGAAACCTGTGGGTTTTGGTAAGATGAAACTTAGAAATTTTGATCAAATAAGGATACCATACCGTAACAGCCTGTGAATGTTCCACTGCTGGGTTGGTTGGTTTGAGCTTATTCCACCACGCTGCTCCAGTGTGGGTTGGTGGAATACACATGTGCCAGAATTTCAATGAAATTAGACACATGCCGGATTCCTCACGATGTTTTCCTTCACCGTAAAGCACGAGATAAATTATAATCACAAATTAAGCACATGAAAATTCAGTGGTGTTTGCTCGGGTTTGAACCCACGATCATCGGTTCAGATTCACGCGTTCTTATCACTGGGCCATCTCGGCTAATATAATGATAATGAATATCATAATATATTGAGTAGCGGACTCCAACCCATAAGTATAGACTATAAATTTCTTCTATATTATTTATTCATCCGGCTTACACACCGTAACGATTATAAAAGGGAGGGAGTAAGGGTAAAGCGTATGATGATGAGTCACCGTCTCAATAAATTAGGAATATGTGTATCTATATTTATATATTTCGGGTCAGTTATGATGTCAAGTCCACATATCTGATTCTTTAAATTACATTAACTATTTCTATATACAATAATTTAATAATAAAAAACTGTGAGAAATAATACAAAATCAGTGCGGGCGAAAAACGTGAAACGTTTCATTTTGGTCATTCGTTTATTCATATTTACAATACCATACAGATCATATATATTAAACACGAAAAACTAATATGATACGTATATAACGTGGCGCAGGAATATGCCCTTGAAATTTTATTTGTCTTATATTACTTACGAAGCCTTCCTAAAACATTTGATTTATTGGTAATTATTAAACACGCTTCCCTAATTTGGTAGTCGCAGTTGAGTAAAAATTGCTCACATCTATTAAACAACTTTATATAAAGCGTTTAAAGTTATATCAAGTTGAACAACGAGCTATAAGTTGCCTGCTTCGAACTTACCGAAGGATCACGTCTATGAGTCCAATTAAAAAACTTTACGAACAGCGTCTAATTAGAACGAAGACATTCAATGTTAAGTGTTTGAAGAAGGATCTAGATAATTTTATCAGAATCTGAAAATTGATGATATACATTGTTATATATTTTTATAATTCTCATATTCCAATGAAACGGAAATTTAATGCAAAATTGCTAAATTTTTATCTGTTTTTGTGTGGGTAAATCCAGTTCAAAGTTAAAAATAATTTTTTATATGTAAAATGTTTTAAAGGGTTGTGTTTGATCGAAAAAGAAATTTTCTTGATAGAATGAAAATATGAAATATCATCTAACCTTTATATTTTTTTGTGTTTACTCATACTTTAGGTTATTATTAAATTAGAAAATTAGTTATATTTACAAATAATCTACGGCTGCCTTTAGGGAGTTCTTGTAAAAACCTGTAATTTTATTTTTATAATGAAGTTTTTGGCATCGAGAAAAAACTGTGCGTTGTATTTTTTTTTTATATAGAATAGGAAGGCGGACGAGCACATGGGTCACCTGATGGTAAGTGGTCACCAAACGCCCTTAGAGATTGGCATTGTAAGAAATGTCAACCATCGCTTATATAGCCAATGCGCCACCAACCTTGGGAACTAAGATTTTACGTCCCTTGTGCCTGTAATTACACTGGCTCACTCACCCTTCAAACCGGAACACAACAATATCAAGTATATCTGTTTTGCTTGCACAAAGCCCTACCACCAGTATTATAGTAACTATAATATTAAGATATTATAGTGAAAAGATTGTGTACCATATTGTTCCTCAGAATAATTTGTAAAATTGTACGTATTGTAATACCTGTACCTGTAGTGTATGTATTGTAATACGAAAAAAAGGATATTGTCGGTCGTTGTTAACATAAAGAGCGTAGAAACGAGATTACGACTACGAGCATACTGAAATATCAAATTTTGCTGGCTTAAGGCGCGCCCTTAAGACGGTCGAAGGTTTATAGGCATATGTGTGCGTGCATTCCAAAACAAGGGAGTTTACCTACGAGTTTACCTACCTTAAGATTAACCAGGCTGATATACAATTCTGTTTGTATAATATTATCTCTTCTTTTCCTAACCGGTCATTATTTTTAATATGTTTTATTTTGCGCAGTGTTTTCCAACACTATGCAAAAATGCTAACCGCTTCAATTTATTACTAAGCATTTGCCAGAGCTGTTTACATGGTAAGCAAACGACACGTGCTTAGTGAATTTTCGTCGAGGTAGTCGACTTGCCGCTAAACAAATAGAATCGACTTATACTTGCACTGGCTGCCTCCCTAATACACACTTACATACACATACTCAATATTATAATAGCACTTAATCAGTATTTTTAGATTAAATGACAAGTGCTAAGCATTAGTAGCTAAGGTCGTGTAAAATAGGCATTGTTGCAGAAACAATGGATATTTTTGGTTGAGAATTTTTTGCCGTCACATCCAATATCCATAAAAATATGCGATACACATTCTTTTTTATGACATTTAAAAAGGAAAATAATTTAAAATTCTTTTCTCGATAACAAGATCGAGGCATCTTTTGTTTGAGCTAAAAGCTAAACCACAGCCAATAGACAGCCTTCTCGTTCACAGGCTTCGGTTTCGAATACCAAAGTAAAAGTTTGTTAATTCGAACTAAACTCCCGCGACCCTGAACACTGACTATGTTCATTAAATGGTACACTTGTAAGACCGTTTCTGTATATATATAATATACGTAAATAAAACGCGCTTAGTAGACGTGAATCTTAAATTCTTAACCGATGATTCCAAGTTCGAACCTGGGCAAGCACCACTGAATTTTCATGGTCATAATTAGTGTTTATAATTCATCTCGTGCGCGGCGGTGAAGGAGAACATTGTGAGGAGACCGGCATGTGGCTCAAAATGTGTGTGGAGTAAGCTCAAATATGATGTGATGTGCTCAAAAAGCTGTGATACAGATAAAAAAAAACTCGAGGCGAAATAAAAAAAGTGTATTATATTCAAGTAATTTTTTTTCTTATGATTGTCTTAATTTTTTTGTCAATTTGAAAAGAACATACTCGAAGTTCATCAATGAACTCAGGGCTTAAATACTAGTCGCATCATCAATATCTTGTTATGGCGTCTATAGCACGAATAAAAACTTGCCGGAAACTTTATGGGATGCTTTTGTTGTTGATTGGTTTCTTATCATCATGCTGGCAGCTGGTGAAGTACGATTTGTCTAACAGCTTATTTAGAAGCTTCATTGGCTACGAATAACGGACAGTAGGGTAAATAATAAAATCATTCTTAAGTGGCCATTAAGATTCTGAACGAGTTTTTATCCTCCAATTTATATTCTAATTTTTATTGACACAAGAACATCAAACGTGTTACGTGATAACTTCGTAAACGAAGTCGTTTTTTTTATTCGACTTAAAAAAATAAATTAGTTTATTGGTTTTCGGTAAAATTAACTTATATATGTATATACATATGAATTTCGAAATAAGATATTTATCTGTACTTTATTCTATACACATAGATTTTTGATTTAGAAATAAGTGTATCTACTAAGCCGCATTATAACCGCATGGTGAAAATAGTTGTCAAACGTCATATGAAGAGAGAAGTCGTTTAGCCCAATGGAATGTATACGTTATTACTGTGTATTATATTTGTTCTTTCTATCAATGTGATGTAGTTTGTTGGTTCGTATATACTGTGGCAACAAACTAAACCTGAACAGAATGATGGATGCATTGTATTCTTTGTGTTGTTTATCAGAATAATAGCATTTCCATAAACGTGTGCTCTGCGAACAGACAGATTCTTTCAACACATTTTTATAGAATAGGTAGGTAGACGGGCAAATGGGACCACTTGCCTGTTGGTAAGTGGTCATCACCCACAGACATTGGCGATGTAAGAAATATTAACCATTCTTCGCCAATCGCCAATGCGCCACCAACCTCGGGAACTAAGATGTTATGTTCCGTCTACCTGGTTAGATTGGTTCACTCGACCTTCAAAACAGAACCCAACGATACTAAGTACTGTTTTGCAGTAGGATATTAGATGAGTGGGTGGTATTTATATAGTACAGTAACAGCCTGTAAATGTCCCAATGCTGGGTTAAGGCCTCCTCTCCTGTTTTTTTTGAGGAGAAGGTTTTAGAACTTATTCTACCACGCAGCTCCAATGCTACTGGACTACACACGTGGCAGAATTTCAGAAAAATTAGACACATGCAGGTTTCCTTACGATGTTTTCCTTCACCGTCAAACATGAGATGAATTATAACACAAATTAAACACATGAAAATTCAGTGGTGCTTGCCCTACTTTGAACCCACGATCATCAGTTAAGATTCACGCGTTCTTACCACTGTGCCATCTCGGCTCGGTACCTGTATTATGTATATATATTCTTTCTAATTAATATATAGTTAAATAAATATTAGGCATATAGTAAAAACGCAGATGGTGGTAAATAACTTTGTAGGCTTTTGATACTGAAATTCGTAACGTATGTTATATAATATTTATATATACCTTAAAGTAATACTATACAGTTTTTATGTAAGTATATTCTTAACATTTTTCAAAAGGAAATCCTGAGATTATTTCGTTTAATTAAAGAAGCAACTAATCAGCGTTATGTATTAGTAGGGATAAAACGACATAAGCGACAAATTTTAAGTCGGATTCTTAAAAAAAGAAACACATGCAATAAGTTTCAAATGAAAACTTCGCTTAAAATGAAACTATTCATAATGAAACAATAAGATATTTGAATTAACTTTGTTGAAAACTTAAGTATTTTTATCGGTTTAGAATTTCAGTTCAAGTTAAAACAAGATTAAATCTTTCATTTGCAGTTAAGGCTTACACACCACAAGTATATATCGCGATGTAGCTCAATATTGTCCTATATTGACTGCGTTTCGTGTGTCATGATCTGTCATAAGCAAGCCTTATTTCTTAGATGTTATTGTATGAATATTAACAAATAGAAGTTGAATATAAAAACTGACATCAAGACTACTAGAAAATGCGCTGAATTTATATTCAATTCTCATTTATTATTATTATTTCTTTATAGGTATTTTATATTTACTAAAAACTATGTTTCTAAGTCTATTAATACAAAACAAAATTAATTTGTGTGTTTTTTCCACACATGTAAATACACAACAAATGAAATAAAATAGAAAAAAACCGCGCTATAGCGCTATGTGTGTTGTAGAATACAAGATTAAGATTTTCAGAGGGAATTAAATGTAAAATGAATAAAAGCCAAACGCAAGTCTTGAGTTTCGGGGCATCTCAGCTAGAATTTAAGCTAACAAGCCGTCACTTCCGGAAACCATTATTTTAGTCTTAACAAATGTTAGCTGAGAATGCGCTCAAGATTTCTTTAACGCTTACACAACTTCAAGCTTATATGATATTTATTTCTTAAATACATACTTTTTATAATATATACAATATTCTTAAAAATATAATTTTTAACTTTTCTCAAACATATATTACCCCGTCTTATTGCCTTTAGTGTTGGTATTAGTTCATTTCGCCCAGAAAATTGGAATTGCGATTCAACGGAGTCAATACCATCCAACCACGGAATCCAAAAGACCTTGAAGACCAGTACCATCAAGACAACTGGTACACAAAATTCAATTCAACATTCAAATCATTGAAGAAGTCATTATCGAAGAGTGCAATGAAATCCGTGCAGTGACGGAGAAAGAATACATTTCACTGCCCCTCTCTTTCCCATGGGTGTCGTAAGAGGCGACTAAGGGATATCTGAGCGACCATCTGCTCATCTGGTGGTAGGAGCTACCATCCGCCTGGCTTGTTACCACCGTACGCATGGTGAAAAACTCGTGAAGTGGCTTGCAACCGCGTTTCGAGGTCAGCCAGCGTACAGCCAGAGCTCGAGCGAGTATTGCCACGATGGGTGTTGGTTCAGTTGGAGACGGCTGTTGAACCAATGCCGGGGGAAACTGTATTGACCTGCCGGTCAGGGAGACCCGAAGAAACGGCTGTTCCGCTGGCCGCCCGTGGCATAGTACAGGGGCCCGAGCGTGCCTAACCAGCTCGTGAGGCTGCCCCACCAGGCCACGCATAATCTCGGGGTGGACCGTCGTGCCGGTTGGTGACCGGAAGGTGGGGTCCCGGCGGCCACTTCCGGGGGGGTTCGGGGGCCCTTCCGTCCGGCGGGTCAGTGTATTTTTTCTTTTGGCAACCACTTGGGGAAACACGCCTCCACACTTTGCCCATCCCTATCGTCGCAATACATCGCTCGCTTCACGTCTCTTTTCCATTTAATTTCTCCCAAATGGCGCATCAAAAAAGAAATAACGGTCGTACAGCGGTGCTCACCCCCACCATACCCTCGCTGTTTGAGGTCGAGTTCACTAACATCCGAGGACTCCACACTAACCTCAACGCTGTCCACCACCATCTCGAGACAGCACGGCCAGCAATGTTGTTTCTCACGGAGACACAAATACTCCGTCCTGCCGATACCAGCTACCTTAATTATCCCGGCTACACGCTTGAAGAATCCTTCAAAGCGAAAGCCGGAGTATGCTTGTTCGTCAGGACGGATGTTTGCTGTCACCGACTGCGCTGCTTGGAGGACCCCTCCTTCTCCATGTTGGTGGTACGTGTGGACCTGGTTCGTCAGAGCCGAGTCTACGTGTGCCTCTACAGATCCCACAATGGTGACTTGGAGACAAGCCGATTATTTGACCATCTTAGTCGGGTGGCAGATGCTGCGCAAGAGCAATTTCCTAACGCGGAATTGGTGTTTTTGGGGGACTTTAATGCTCACCACGAATCCTGGTTGAAATCCCTCAAAACTGACCATGCTGGAAGGACTGCTCATGCTTTTGCTCTCACACATGACTTGACCCAACTGGTTGATCAGCCCACCAGGATCCCAGACATTGATGGGCAAGCACCTTCTCTACTGGACCTTCTGCTGACTTCTCACCCGGTGGAATATCAGGTTGTGGTTCAGGCTCCTCTTGGCTCTTCGGATCACAGCCTTATTTCTACCAGAGTGCCACAGGCCAAGCTGCCGCCACTAGTGGTATGCAAACGTCGCGTTTGGCACTATAAGTCGGCGGATTGGGACGGTATGCGCGATTACTATGCGTCGGTCCCTTGGAAGGAACGTTGCTTCAGTGGGAATGACCCGACAGCTGGTGCCGCTGCTGTTGCTGGCGAGATCATGCTGGGAATGGAATACTACATTCCTAGCTCAGATCTCGTCAGTAGGAGTACGCGTAACCGTTGGTTCACTCGTGAATGTGTCGATGCTGTATCAGCTAAGCAGGCGGCATATCGCAAGTGGATCAACGGCTGCATTAGCGGGGCATCTAACATTGACTCACTGAAAGCAAACTATAATAAAAATTCCAAGTCCTGTAGAAAGGCATACACGAGAGCGGATGCACAGCGCATTGTACAGATTGGTCATGACCTTGTTTCGCATCCTAGGGGCTCCCGTAGCTTCTGGCGTCTGACCAAGTCTGTGCAAAACAATTTCTGCCAACCTTCGCTGCCACCGCTCAGAAATCCGGACGGATCGCTAGCTCACAGTCCGCAAGAGCAAGCTGATCTCCTGGCTAAACTCTTTGCCGACAATTCCGTCATCGATGATTGTAGTGCACTGCCACCTACAATACCTGTATGTGGCCATACGATGCCTGACATTAAAATCAGGCAACGTGATGTGCGTGCGGAGCTGCAATCACTTGATGTACGGAAAGCTAGCAGTCCCGATGGAATACCAGCCATAGTGCTGAAGAAGTGCGCAGCGGAGCTGTCTCCTGTGTTAACGCGCCTGTTCAACCTCTTCGGGATGTGTGCCGGAGGCTTGGAGAAGAGCTAATGTGCAAGCGGTTCCCAAAAAAGCGGATCGGTCTGACCCGGCAAATTATCGACCAATAGCTATCACCTCAGTACTTTGTAAGGTGATGGAACGGATTCTAAACAACCAATTGATCCATTACCTAGAAGATCGCTGTCTTATTAATGATCGTCAGTACGGGTTTCGACCAAAACGGTCCACAGGTGATCTTCTAGCGTACGTAACACACCTCTGGGGTGAAGCTATCGACAAGCATGGAGAATCGTTGGCTGTCAGCCTCGATATCTCCAAGGCTTTCGACAGGGTCTGGCACAGAAGTCTTCTCTCCAAGCTACCGGCATATGGTCTGCCTGCTCAGCTATGCACCTGGATTGCCAGCTTCCTACACAAGCGTAGCCTTCGTGTTTTAGTAGATGGTTGCGCTTCACAATTCTATGTAGTGAATGCTGGGGTCCCCCAGGGATCTGTGCTATCTCCCACACTCTTTCTTTTGCATATCAATGATATGCTCTCTCTTGGGAACATACATTGCTATGCAGACGATAGTACAGTGCATGGTGGATACCACGGACGTGCAGTGGCTGGGCGGGCGAAAACTGAGGAGAGGCGGGAGAATCTTGTCATTGAACTCGATAGGACGTTAGAGCTCATCGCCAAATGGGGTTCTGATAATCTTGTTGAGTTTAATGCCAAGAAAACACAGGTATGCACTCTCACAGCGAAAAAGTCACCATTTTACCCTCATCCCTTCCTCTGTGGCACACCGCTGATGATACAAAGCAAAATCGCCATTTTGGGCATGGACGTTCGCTGCGACCTTAGTCCAAGGGATTACATCGAGGCTATTATAAAAACAGCTTCACGGAAACTCGGAGTTCTGAACAAGGTGCGGCGTTTTTTCACGCCATAACAACTGTGCCTGTTATACAAAACACAGGTAAATATTGCTCGCACCTTTGGGATGGCTTCGCTAAGTACCTACTGGAGGCCTTGGACCGGTTGCAGCGACGTGCAGTACGCATTACTGGCGACGTAAAGGTCACAAACACCCTTGAACCTTTACAATTGCGTCGCGAGATAGCAGCACTGAGCGCTTTCTATCGACTGTATCACGGTGAGTGCTCTGAGGAATTATTCTCTCTAATTCCTGCTTCCCCCTTCCTTCTTAAGTCCACGCGAGCTGTTTCTCGATGTCACCGCCTAACTGTGACATCAATTCCATCGCGCACAAAGACATTTGGCAACTTCTTTCTTTGTCGCACTACCAAAAAATGGAATTCCTTACCAGCTCACGTGTTCCCCTCCTCTTACAACCCGGGTTCCTTCAAACGAGGCGTGAAGAAGCATCTTGCGGGCCGGCAAGGCGGGGACGGCTGGTACAGAACATTCTTCCCGACTGTACTGGCAGTCGTCGCGTTTGGACTCTACTACCACTTACCATCAGGTGGAGTAGAGTCATTTGCCATCCCGGGGCATATAAAAAAAATAAAATTATTATATATATTAATATATAATAATTCTCCTTCTACGTGATTTTGGTAAGTTTCAAGTACATAGGTTGTAGAACTTTACCTTTGACGATTGCGAAAAATCTCTTCGAAGTTGAATTTTGTAAAATATATCTTAACTGGTGTCATGTTTGTCATACCAACTGAGTGATCATAGTAATATTATTATTAAATTTCCGTTTCAACATTTCACGCCGGATGTGACGTAACATGCGTAGCCAACCGCATCCGCTTCCTGATGATCAGAATCGTAGTCTTTCCGAAACATGTCGGGTATTTCTCAATAGAACATTTTTATGAAATTGGAACATTCAGTACCAATTTTAGTAACTCACAACAGATATTTTTAATAAAAAGAGTAACACTTCTTAATTTTTCTTTCTTAAAGTAAAGTTTTTATTATTTTATAGTTAATTTAATTACATACTTACTCTAAATGGGAACTTTATAATTTTTAAATCCTAAATTATGCAAAGGAAGAAGAGAGTAAAACAAAAAAAAAATATTCGTAGCTCACATTATAATATTTGAAGTCAATATTGAGTATTTTACAGAAGTCCTTTTGAAAACTAAAAGTCTTATCCTCGTGCGGGCTAATATGAAAGACCATTCAGAGCAATGAATAAAAATAGTGGAAAAATATCCTTTTCAGATGGCAAATTGCTTTGAAACGCTGTAATGGGAGCCGGCAGATCCGTATTAGATAGGATAAGTCGAGTTAGCGTCGCTCCGTGTTTAGGTGTTAACAATCCGTGGAAACATGCATTTAGATTGAACTTACAGTGCCAACAAGAGCGAGTAATAATTCGTTATAGCAGAAAAAAAAAGTTTTGGTGACAGCTTTTTTTATTTGTAATATCTAGTGACGCGTTTTGAGGAAAGACCGCCTCGTATGCCATGACGGTGTGACGTTCTTTGCTGCCGTTCTCTACTCCCTCGTGTGTGCGTGGCGTGCATACTATGTACTATATAATATTGTTGCTATATTATTATAATAATAAAAAAATATGTATATTTCCCTGACAAAATTATGTTTTAATTTATTTTACTCCATATTTATTTATTGGTTTTCTATAAATATATTTTTTTTTATATGCGCCGGGAGGGCAAATGACTCTACTCCACCTGATGGTAAGTATTAGTAGAGTCCAAACGCGACGACGGCCAGTACAGTCGGGAAGAATGTTCTGCACTGGCCGCCCCCGTCATGCCGGCCCGCAAGATGCCTCTTCACGCCTCGTTTGAAGGAACCGGGGAATTTCTATAAATATAATTTTAAGTTAATTATTTAAAATTGACAGGAGAACTAGTCGAGATTCGTGTTCAAGGAAGCTATTATTATTAACTTAACCTTAATAATTGACCAAATTATCCGATAAATTATATATAGAAAATAACTTAAATATTGTAAAGGGAAACGGATCGTATCTAATACTCGCTTCGTTTCCTTACCAAGGATTATTGAAGTCGCTCATATCGCCCAGTGTGGACGAGCGCGGTAGAAATGTTATTCATACTGTATTTTTGTAATAAGCATTGCAAACATGTCTATAACTTCAAAATAGCCTGTAATACCGTTGGATGGATACTGACTTATTGAGTGACGGACTTGGAGCTTATTATATTCTATAATTTTAATGTCAATTGAGTCAGAGTTGAGCAAAAGATTTAAGGTATTCATATAATATTATTTTCATTAGTTTTATAATTATATCTAACCGACAATCTTAGCTAAATTAGTAAAATCAGGCCATCCATCTTCAGTATCATTTGCTGTTTTTTTCTCGTTTTGTGTTTCTTTTAACACGGTATTCATATTTTTTACTTCAAGGGACGTTGTTTTCTGCCCTTCGCGATTCATTCTTTGATATTTAACTATTAAATCTAAAATTTCGTGCTGCATCTTTAGCCTCAAATCATTAGTCAAGTTTCTCATAGAGTTTCCAACGTATTGTCCGAATACAAAATCTTCATTTACTTGACGTGTTAAGAATTCTCTTCCCATTTGTATCAAAACATCTTTGACGAGTTTCGATGCTGCTGTTTCTTCAGAATTTGTTGTGCGATTAAAAGTTTTGTTTCGATGTTTAACCATTTTTTCATACGGTCGTATTGCTGGTGGCCCAATGGCTACGGAGATGAATTCATCGTTTTCCATATCATCTTCTTGGAGTGGCTTGAGATGCCCTGAAGGCTGTAAATAAATTTATTATTAACATTTACTTTCATTTTAGGTTTAATTATTAGTTAGTTTTTACAAGAAATTAATTATTATACGTTAGTATCATAATTTACGTCTGCTCCTATTAAGCTATTTAAAAATATTTTTTATCGTTACATTCAGAAATCATCTTATCAAAATACCTTTTTTCTGAATTCTTTTGATCTTTTCGTGGTTATTTGGCTTTTTCTTTCACTATCTCGGGGTAACATATGTCGTTTCGCATGGTAATGTAAATGTCTTTGAATTTCTCGACTCGATTCTGTGTCCAGTGTTTGCCAAGGTTTCTAGAAAAAAAAAGACAATAAATACTCTATGAATTGATGCTTCCAAATAAAAAAAAATTAATATTTATTTTTTTATACGTGGGTGGACCGGCGAATGGGTCACTTAGTGGTAAGTGGTCACCACCACTTATAGACATTGGTGATTTAAGAGATATTAACCATTCCTTACTTCGCTAATGCACCGATAAACTTAGGAACAAAGATATCGTATCCGTTATATCCGTGCCTATAATTACAATAGCTTACTCACTCTCATAACCATAACACGCGAATAACTGACAAGCGGGTGGTACCAACCCAGGCGGGCTTATGCAAAGTCCTACCACCTATATATAAAATATAATTATCACTTCAATGATATTAATCCTAAAATTGCTCTCAGTTAATAAGATTTACAAACTCTTTCATAATTACTTAAGATATTATAGTTGTGTATGATTTTTCCTTAAAGTTTTCACTCGTAATATTTTTTTACAAAATGTACCAGTAGATATTATTCTCTGTTTGTTTCTAATTTAAATGAATTACCGGTATACAACATAAAAAAACAAGAAGTAACAAAAATTTAAACTGAAACGATAATTAAAATAAAGTCTTAGTTGGTAAATTATCACAAGAAAACAGTATATTCCAGTTAGTTCCCTTTGTCCTACTTACAATAACAACTGGCGTTAGAAGTAAAAAGAAAATGGACAAAGTTCTTGCGTCCATTCTGGAGTGTTTTCAATTACTGACTGCTCTGTTTTCACTTTTTCCGAGGAGACCAACAAAACTGTTTGTTGTCTAAATAACCGTTGGAACAATGAATAAACATTTCAACATTGTACGAAACGTAAACATTCTGCAGGAATTATTTTTAATCGAATACTTTTCGCTTAATATACTGAAATTATTCTTAACAGTTTGACATCTTTAAATTAAATTGAAAATAATAATGTCTTCCTGACCGATTTCGGCCACGGCAGCCAATCTCAAGAAAGATTAGCCAACTGCGCAGGAGATATTATAGTGCACAAACATAGGTACACTCTCTATTCCCTAACTCTCATAATCCGATGGGACGGCAATCCGACACGACCGGAAGAAGCGCAGGACGAACGGCTTTACAAGTTTTCCGAGGCACGGGGAGTGTACACACTTCCATCTTCCAGACTCCGCGCTGCTACTGAGAATATTCGACAGAAAAACTCAATAACTTTTTAATAGCCCGACCTAAGATTTAAGATCAGGACCTCTGGTTCTACGGCCTTATACGTAGCCACTTGACCAACGAGGCAGTCAAAAATTGGAAATACTAATAGACCAATATAATGTAATGCGTATTAATATGTACTAAGTTGTAATGTTTTCGATGTCAGTTATGGTAGCTTCACATTGTTAGCAGATTATGTTCGATTTTTAAATACATAATGAGAAGATTAATATGTTCTTCATAAAATGCAATTTCAAATGTATATTTATTAACTATCATTCGAGAATTAATAATGTGTAATTATTATTCAGATAATTGTAACAACCAAGTATTCTAAGTACTTATAATATGAATCTTACACGAATTGAGCATTTTGGGTCTGTATTGTACACAACGCTACGTAATTGGTGGTAGGGCTTTGTGCAAGCTCGTCTGGGTAGGTACCACCCACTCATCAGATATTCTACCGCAAAACAGCAATACTTGATATTGTTGTGTTCCGGTTTGAAGGGTGAGTGAGCCAGTGTAATTACAGGCACAAGGGACATAAAATCTTAGTTCCCAAGGTTGGTGGCGCATTGGCTATAAGCGATGGTTGACATCTCTTAGAATGCCAATGTCTAAGGGCGTTTGGTGACCACTTACCATCAGGTGGCCCACCACCCATGCTCGTCCACCTTCCTATTCTATAAAAAAAAAAAAAAAAAAATTGGATCTTTATTCTGAAAATCAGCGTTCAAATTGCGTATATATTACCATACAAACTTTGTGGTTAAGCAAGCCCGTGGGTGGACCAACCCACTCATAGTAATATATTCTACTGCCAATAGCAATACTTAGTATTGTTGTATTTTGGTTTCAACGGTGAGTGAGAAGTAAAACAGAGTGTCTGTTTTACTTCTACAGACATAACGTCTTAATTCCTGAGGTTGATGGTGCATAGAGATTAATAAAAGTTAATATTGACGGGCCGGTTGGCGTGGTTGGTAGATACTTGCCTTTCACGCCGAAGGTTGTGGGTTCGATTCCCACCTAGGACAGACATTTGTGAGCATGAACATGTCTGTTTGTCCTAAGTCTGGATCTCTATATAAGTATTTACAAAAAAAAAGTAGTATATGTAGTATATCAGTTGTCTGGTTTCCATAGTACAAGCTCTGCTTAATTTGGGATCAGATGGCCGTGTGTGAATAATGTCCCAGGATATTATTATTATTATAAGTCAGTGATAGTTAATATTTCTAACAGTTCGAATGTCTGTCGACCACTTATACTTACAGGTGACCTTTTTACCAGACTGTTAACTATATATATTCTCAATTAAAAAAAAACTAGAATAAAGATGAATATCAATTATTTCATTACCCTTAATAGGAACCTGTTTATTTGCTTGTGCATTGTAAATGCCTAAAAAACTACGAATGTAATGATTGTACGAGAGCTTATTTTAAAATGCATCGTACATTTTCGTTTCTTTTAAACACGTGTAAAACTTCTAAGTCCCACGCAAAGTTCGCGTCTATGTACCGCCGAAAGCGTTTCGTTGTAAGTTTTATGTTGAGTAAAAATAAATAAGAGAACAGCTGTGCCGTTCACACCAACTTGCGGATTAAGTTAGAACTTGTTTAGGTGTACTGCCATTATAATGATAAAGTTTACGAAATTATAATTTGTCTGAGTAACGTTATTTGGATTATTTAATTTATTTAATGTAAATAATTTCACACCCACTTTACTTATAGTATTTTTTTCATAAATATAAAATAACTTCAATAACAATTAAATGATTTTTGGATAACCGGTTTTCTAACAATTTCTATTTAATTTATTTATATTATAGGTATGGTTATTGCTTAATCGCATTTATATCCGTTTCAGAAATTTCACACCAAACATCTGTTTAAAATGTAAAACCATAAAACGTTAATGGAATTTATTCGGAACGCATCAAACTTTTAAGTGGGATCGTTTGTATTCCGCGAGATTTTAAAACGACCAATCAGTTGAACTCTGAAAATGGTCACACGTACCGCCGTTTATCTGTGTTTGCTATTTCATCGGAAGGGAGAGGTAGTTCAGCAAAAACTGGTAATGTCATGCATGTAGCGAGTGCCGCAAAGTTGTATAACTCAAAAACAACTCCTTTTGCGATTTAATTGGATCTTTTAATTGAAAATATGCTTATATAAAGTTGTTAACATTTTGATTTGTTACCAACATTTCAGGATTTGAGTTATTGAGTATTTTAAGCGCTATTCAAAGAATATAAATATGATCTACATATTATGTTGGACTGGATATAATTGTCCGAATAAATTATTACCAATCGATTAAAATACAGAAGTGGTTATTTATTTTTAATATCTGATTCAAATTTTTGAAAATTTACGGATTTTTTTGGAAACATCTAGATTTAAACTTTGTTCTACTTAGGTATGTCCTCAGGTTGTAGTTAACTCTATTTAATATTCGAGGCAGATAAAGTTACATATTGTATAAGAATCAGTTTATTTGAAACGGATTTACTAATAGCCGTGATGGGTCAGTGGTTGGTAGATCATCTTGACCGATGATTCCTAGTTCAAGCCCGGACTAGTATTAATGATTTTTATTTGCTCAATTTGTGTTTATAATTTATCTTGACCTCGGCGGTAAAGTAAAGCATCTAAAAAAAATTGGATGTGACCGATAAAAATTGATGGTATACGCTTCAAATCCTCTTTAAAAGGAGAGGAGGCCTTATCCCAGCAGTGGGACATTTATAGAACTGTAAAACTGTAGATTTTACGTTACTTATAATATGAAATTATTTAACACAAAAATAAAATTATTATATTATTAAGCGAATTATTAAAGTGATATTTATATGTTAATGTCTTAAGCTACTGATTATGTCAATTTCTATTCTTGATATAAATTAACTTAATTTTAAATAATACTATTAGTTACAATAAGCAGTTTAGAATTTAATAGTAGTACCTTTAAAATAATTTCAATACAGATTTAAGTTTATATACTGTCGCCTATAAATATATGTGTATATAGGAAGTTTTGATCTATGTTTTATATCAATAGGTTTAGATCAAACCTTATACAATATAAAAATGCGAACGTACAAAGTGCAGTTTCAGCATTACCCTTTGCATTTCATCGAATACCATCGTAATTGAATTCGAACCATAAATTAATTATTTTGATGTTAGATATTACTGTAGGGATCCTTGATTTTCCTTGGCTTTACCTTAAATAAATAAAAATTAAAAACAGTTACTGTACAAATCATGGCCGCGTGGAATGGTGGCAAGAATGCTAGCAGGATTTCCCCTTTGAATGCGATTTTCTGCGAAAAATGAAGCAGCCAAGTAAAATAAATAAGCCTAAATTAACCAGCATTGATTAGTTATGTATGAAAGTTAGCTGTTTACATGGAATTCTTTAAATATCACTTACGCAGGCAGGTGTGTGATCGTCCCGAAGTGATTTGGTACTGTTAATTTTTAGTAGGTATTCCGGCGTGTTCCACGACCCCACTTCTTATGAAGAAAACGCGTAATAGCGGTTCTTCTGCAAGATAAAAATTTGAGAAGTGAAGAAAGTTGTTCTATGTTTAATATTTTCTAACTTGAGTGTAAATTACCAAATTATTTAATTATTAATTAGTAAATATTCGATCGTTGTTAATGTACTAGGTATTTATTTCATACATTCAATTTTTTTTGTTAAACAAAAACTAAAAATATTTCAACTTTAGATATTTCCTCGTCTTATATACGTTGTTGACTGTACTGTGTTCAGTGTCACGTATCTTCAACCAACTTGTGAAGCTGCGGTCTAACTCGGCGAGGCTTGCTTACATGGGATTATTTTAATTGTAAACCACCCACAACATGTGTAAGAGTTACGAATAATTTTGCGGGCAAAGTTTAAGCCGTGACGGGTAAGAATACATGCGAAGGCCTATATTTTATGTAAATAGTGTCATTATATTAAATATTTGTAGTGTGTACACGTATGTATGTGGATTTCACAATTTTAACCAATCAGAGAGTAGATAGAGAAAGAAAAAAATATGATTTTAGCATAATTAGCCAATGATGATAAAGGTAAAAGAAATATGTATACATAATATCCCTAATTTGTTTTAAGATAATAATATGAATTGCATATTTGTGAAAACAGCCTATACAAAAAAAAAAGTAATTTACTAAATGCGGTCTTATAAAATATAAATAGCGCTTTCTATCGACTGTATCACGGCGAGTGCTCTGAGGAATTATTCTCTCTAATTCCTGCTTCCCCCTTCCTTCTTAAGTCCACGCGAGCTGGTTATCGATGTCACCGCCTAACTGTGACATCAATTCCATCGGGAACAAAGAAATTTGGCAACTCCTTTCAAAAAATGGAGTTTCTTACCACCTCACCGTGTTCCCCTCAAACGAGGCGTGAAGAGGCATCTTGCGGGCCGGCAAGGCGAAGGCGGCTAGTGCAGAACGTTTTTCCCGTCTGTACTGGCCGTCGTCGCGCTTGGACTCTACTGCCACTTATCATCAGGTGGAGTAGAGTCTTTTGCCCTCCCGGCGAATATAAAAAAAAAATACTTGTTCTCCGTTTGAATTGAAAACGTAGACACAAAAACTGTCTCCAAAATGATACTCAGATTAAGATGCAAATAGCTCTGGCAAAATTTATCTTGAAATGTTGCTAACCACACTTTCCTTTTCTGTTCAGCTTATCTAGAACGTGATAAATAGATCCTTTTACACTAGCACTTCTTTATCAAATTAGAAGAGAGCTATAGAGTCAAAAAGTTTTTTTTTTCCTTTTTGAGAAGGTTTTTAGCTTATTCCATCACGCTGCTCCAATGCGGGTTGGTGGAATACACATGTGGCAGAATTTCAGTGAAATTAAACACATGCAGGTTTCCTCACGATGTTTTCCTTCACCGTCAAACACATGATAATCACAAATTAAGTACATGAAAATTCAGATGTGCTTGCCCGGATTTGAACCCACGATCATTGGTTAAGATTCACGCATTCTTACCACCAGGCTAGGTTTGAATAGATCAGACGTTATTTCTATAGTAACCATTAACTTCTTCTTTACGAAGTATAGTTTTCTTCACCAACCCGCATTAGAGCATGGAATAAGCTCTAAACCTTCTCCTCAAAGGCGAGAAGTTAGCCCAGCAGTGGGACACAGGTTGTTACTATTCAAAATATTACGAAAAGGGATATGTAATCAAGTATAGCTTGATAAAAATAATAAAGCGGGTCGTAGCTTAACCACCAATTAAAACTCCTGAAATAATTGAAATAATTAATTAAAAATAAACAACAACAACAGCGCTTATATAGGCATTCCCCTCTCACGATGACCACCACGCGTGCTTGCCACTTTTGGGACCTCCTCCTAGGCGAAAACAAAAGCGATGCATGCGGCCATCTTGCTGGTGGTGTGGTCAAGCGTGTGACGTCGCTGCGAGGACAATAGATGCGCATGCGACCATATTGCCGAAGGGGTGTATCCATACGTGTGACGACATACATCAGACCACTGCAACATCACCTGATCAATGACGTAGTTGATCAGGTGATGTTTGTGCTGCGTTTAGACGCATTGTGCACTCGCCACACTACTCCCCCACCGAGACCGTGACTACGGGCGATAATAGTTTGGGAATCTGACCACTCTATCACTCCTGGTTTTACTGGCAGGGATGGCATCAGACTTCTCCTGAACTTTGATATTCTGGTCTGTCTGGTCCTCAGCGAGTATGTAAGCTGGTTTCAGTCTGTCTATGCTGATTCGCTGCGTTTTGCCTTGTACGTCGATGTCAAAGGTTTTCTCCTCGCGTCGCAGCACCCTGTATGGACCTGAATAAGGTGCTTGAAGGGGTTTCCGATGGGGACCCTGCCGGATAAATACGTGCGAGGTAAGCATAAGGTCTTTTGCTATGTAAAAAGTTTGATTAGAACTTGTGTGCCAAGATGATGGTTGTGGCCTTAATTTATTGACATGTGTTCGGATTTTACCAATGAATTCGGTGATGTCCTCGATGGTTGGGGGTGCTGATGAGAAGAACTGTCCAGGTAACCGCAGTGGTTCCCCGTAGACAAGTTCGGCAGTTGAAGCTTTAATGTCATCTTTGTATGCGCTGCGTATACCTAGTAATACCCAAGGTAACACTTCTACCCAGTTCGGGGTAGAATGACAGGCAATTGCGGCTTTTAATTGACGGTGTAGTCTTTCTACCATACCATTAGCTGCCGGATGATATGCCGTTGTGGTATGATGGTTGGCACCGATGAGCTTGACCAGTTCTTTGAAAGCGCCCGACTCAAACTGCCGTCCACGGTCAGTGGTGATGTGTTCGGGGCACCCGAACCGTGATATCCAACCACTGGAAAGGACAGCAATGCAGCTTTCGGCGGTGATGTCCTGTAGTGGGTAGACTTCTGGCCACCTCGTGTAGCGGTCCACGATGGTTAGGCAGTACCTGTAACCTAAACATGAAGGTAAAGGACCTATCAAATCCAAGTGGATGTGTCGAAAACGTGCGGAAGGGCTTTCGAAGGCTTGTAGCGGAGCTTGAGTGTGTCTGGTCACTTTGCTTTGCTGACATTGTTGACACTCCTTTACCCATTGTCGACAGTCTTTGCGGATACCAGGCCAAATGCAGCGCTCTGTAACTAACTTGACCGTAGGCTTGGCTCCTGGATGGCTTAAATTGTGGAGAGAATCGAATACCTGCTTGCGATATGAAGGTGTGATGAATGGTCGAGGATTACTTTGAGAGACATCGCAGTATACCAGAAGAGCTGGCTCTGACTCTAATCGTATTTTCTTCAACCTAAGCGAAGACCCATTTTTCAGCAGGTCCTGTAGCTCACTGTCCGCCTCTTGTGCTTTGACCAGGGAGTGGTAATCTAAGGGTATAGAAACTGCCTCGATACGCGAAAGGGCATCTGCAACAATATTGTCTTTACCAGCTACATATCTGAAGTCTGTGGTGAATTGGCTTATAAAGTCCAAGTAGCGAAACTGGCGTGGCGAACTGTTCTCTCGGTGATTAGCAAAGACAAACGTAAGTGGTTTATGGTCCGTGATGATACAAAATGTCCGAGCTTCCACCATAAATCTGAAATGTCTAATTGCGTCATACACTGCCAATAACTCTCGGTCATATGGGCTGTACTTTTTCTGCGATGGACTTAGCTTCCTCGAAAATAATGCTAAGGGTTGCCATTCATTGTTCTTGAACTGTTGCAGCACAGCACCTATTGCTGTATCTGAAGCGTCCGTCTGTATGTCTGTATGCAACAGCAAGTGTGGTAACACCGTCAACGAGGCGCTGGTTGCGACAATCGACTAGCAGGTTGTAGTAACTTAAAAAGTCGACGCCGATGATGGGCTTTGAGACGTCTGCTACGACGAAACGCCACGTGAAAGCGCGCCTAAGTCCTAGATCCAGCGTTAAGGGGAGGAAGCCATATGTGTAAATGATAGTCCCATTTGCAGCGAACAATTCGTATCCCGTTTTGTTTCTAGGTTCCCGAACAGCGGATCTTGGAAAGACACAGAGGTCTGAACCGGTGTCAACTAAATATTGCACTTTGGTCTTGCGATCCGTGATGAACAGGCGGCCCGAAATTGTAAGGCAGTCGTTTACCGCCACTACTGGCTGCCTTGAGCGTTTCCCATCTTCTTGTAGCTACATGGTTGAATACATTTGCGTGCGCGCTCGCCGAATCTATAATGGTACCAACAGTACGGGTAGTTATTTGTTTGTGAGCGGGAACGTGCGCGGGAATGTCGTCGCGATCTGTCTATGGCGAATCGTGAGCGGGATCGTGGCTGTCTTCGGTTAAGTTGCATGCTAAGTATCTCCATCTGCTTGCTCAGCTCAGCTACGGTCTGGTTCAGGCTTTCGAAACTAGTACTTGGTACTCCTAGAGTGGAACTAGATGCACTAGCTACTTGCCCGGCTACTCGACCGGCTACTGGCACGACTACTTGCTCGGACACTTGCAATGTTGCTGGAACGATTTCGTTGATACGGTCGGCAAGCTCTGCCATGTCTTCAAGGCTCATCTTCGTATGCTGCGTTGCTATACACGTCTGCAAATGCGTTGGGAGTCGACTTGACCAGATGGTACGGATAAAATCGGTTGGAACAGTTGGCCCAGCTAGGTGTTGTAGATGCCGTAAAAATTGTGTGGGCTTTCTATCACCGAGTTCCTCGTGCATTAGCAGTTGTTTTATTTTACGCTCTTGTGAAGCTAACAGCCTCCGTATTAATTCGGCTTTTAATTTGTCGTACCTGCCGGTGGAAGGTGGAGCTACGACCAGGTCCCTTATTTCCGCCGTGTGCTGTGGTTCCAGTTGCGCTAGTACGTAATAGAACTTCGTGGAGTCTTTAAGAGTTATTTATTGTGACAAGTCAACAATGTTTACATTAGAGCGTACAGTAGAAATAATTGAAATAATTAATTAAAAATAAACAACAACAACAGCGCTTATATAGGCATTCCCCTCTCACGATGACCACCACGCGTGCTTGCCACTTTTGGGACCTCCTCCTAGGCGAAAACAAAAGCGATGCATGCGGCCATCTTGCTGGGGGTGTGGTCAAGCGTGTGACGTCGCTGCGAGGACAATAGATGCGCATGCGACCATATTGCCGAAGGGGTGTATCCATACGTGTGACGACATACATCAGACCACTGCAACATCACCTGATCAATGACGTAGTTGATCAGGTGATGTTTGTGCTGCGTTTAGACGCATTGTGCACTCGCCACAATAATACTTATCAAAAAAGTTGATAACGTTACGGAATACCGCATTAGATGTAGCACACAATATCTTGTATTTCCAGGATGATAGAAAGTTGCGATGTTGATATAATTTAATTTTTCATGCGCCTTTGATAAAAATAACGCCACATTAATTTCCCATATGGTTTTATTCGAGACTATTAAATAGTTTGCTTGTTATTTAATACTTGCTGGGAAAGTAGACGCCTAAATATACTATACATATATGTACATACAGTACAGTTGACGTACGGTGCTATATCGTTTGTGCTATACAAAATAATCCCTAATTCCTTATAAAAGTGTTATTGGAAGTGACTTTTTATTTCATGTTGTTAAATAAGTATTAAAGTATATTTGTGCTTGTTTTTAATAATATACAAAGACACAGTATAATAAAAATATTTAAAATACTAAAACAATCACAGTAATTACATTGAAGTGCATACTATTTGAAGAGAACGCGTAAGTACGCGATATACGCGGCGCTTACGACTTTTTGGGCGCGAGTTATTATCTAAGAGCAAGGTAAATTGAATACGCTGTGTTAACTCATTAAAGCTTACCTACATTTATTTAAAAGCGAATAGAATGGAGTGTAAACATTGCTTATGCTTATTGAAAGTTGAAGAATCTATTAAATGTACTGCTTGCTTAAATATATATCATCATGGCTGCGTGGGAATTTCGCTTGCAGATTTTAAAAAGATTCTACCGATGAATAAAGCTAAATGGAAATGTCCAAGTTGTAAACAGACCAAAAAAAATAATAATATAAGTCCCATTACACCTAATGTCGCCAACGAAACCAATTTAGATCTTGCACAGCCCTATTCGACCTTGAATACTAAATCTATAATAGACCACTTTGATGAACGTTTCACTCATTTAAATTCATCTATTGAATCATTTAAAAGTTTTATAACCAATGAGTTTAAAAAAGTTACCGAAACTGTAAACGAATGGACAAAAAAAATTAAGCTCGTTGAATCATCAATTGATATGGTCATGGATCAAGTTAATAATTTTGACAAGGAAGTTACAAAAATACATAACATCGAATTGGAGTTAAATGAGCTAAAGAATTCTATGAAAGATTTAAAAGATAGCCATTACAAGAATGAACAATGGGTTCGACGTTCAAATATCCAAATTAGTGGAGTTCCCCAAAAGAAAGGCGAAAACCTTATACAGTTAATAAAAGTGCTCGCTGATAAGTGCAATTTCCCTTTGAACCCGGTTACTGACATAGACTTTATCACAAGAGTAGCGACTAAGAATGATTCCAATGACATCAGGCCTAAACCAATTATTTTAAAAATGCAAGCTCGTTACAAAAAAGACGATTTTTTGTCATTGCTTCGAAAATTAAAAACTATAAGAGCTTGCGATATAGGATTTTCAGGAATGCAAAATCAAATTTACGTTAATGATCACCTTTCTACTCGCAATAAAAGTTTATTCAATGAGGCAAAGCGAAAGTCAAAGGAAAAGGGTTATTTGTTTTGTTGGGTACGTAACTGCACGATTATGGTTAGACGCACAGAAAGCTCGCCTGTCCTGCACATCACTTCTGAAGATTGTTTAAAAAAAATCGTATAAGTGCGAAATTGTTTTATTTAAAACATAAGTTTCAAGTGTCTAATTTTATTTTGTTAGTATTTTTTCATAACTTTACTTTTTTAGTTAGTGTCCATTTTCATGACTTTTTTAGTTATTATTTTATTGTTAGTGTTGTATATTCTATTATGATTTTATTCGTTTTATCTGAGCAGCGTTCATTGCGGGAATCATTTATTTATGACTTATTAGAAATAGAAACTATGAAGGAATTTTTATTACAGATATGTAATATATACAATTATTATTTGTGTTTTAAGTATTCAACATGTTCTTAAATATTTTTTATCAAAACGTCCGAGGTTTACGGACTAAAACTAATCAATTTTATAAAAACGTGCTTAATTGCGATTATGACATTATTTGCCTAACAGAAACTTGGCTTTTACCTGGAATCTTTGACAGTGAAATATTTGATGCTCGATATAATGTTTATCGTAACGACCGTGATTACGAGCAGTTAGAAATGACAAAGGGAGGTGGTACTCTGATAGCGGTCCGTCGCGAAATTGATGTTGATGTGAGAAATGTTCAGTTGCCTAATTTTCCTAGTGCTGAAGTCACTTATATAAAAATTATAACTAAACGCGGTATTATTAGGAAAATTCTGCATCTTTTTTGTTGTTACTTTCCACAGAATAATTCTCAAACGGATTCACAGCTTAATTTTTTTGAATTTATATCAGATTTGATTATAGAAAATTCACAAGATGATATAATTATTACAGGTGATTTTAATATACGAGATGCTGTTTGGTCATTAAATAATAATAATTCAATTTATATTTTAAATCCCTCGGAATGTCTCCTTGTACATCAAATATTTGTTTTTATGAATTTTACTGGATTACAACAATTAAATTATATTCTTAACTTAAATAACAGGCTCTTAGACTTAGTACTTTCCAATCTGAATTGTAACATATCTCGTGTGGACCCTTTATCAGAACCTGAAGATGAACATCATCCTTCCCTTTGTATTAAAGTTGATATGAATACCATTGAGCGAAATTTAAATCCAGCTATTCGTGTTGTACGTCGCTTTCACAGCGCTGATTATGATAAAATTAATTTTGAATTAGCTAAAGTTAACTGGCAACACGAATTTAAAAACAAAGATATTAGTCAGGCAGTTGATACGTTCTATCTTATCGTAAATCACATTATAGAGACATTTGTCCCGTCTAAGTGTATAAATGAGATCAATAAATATCCACGCTGGTTTACGCGACCCTTGATAAAATTAATTAATAAAAAATTAAAATTCCACAAAAAATGGAAAATTTATGGCCAACAAAACGATTATAACAAGTTCTCTGAATTACGTCTACAATCAAAAAACTTAGAAGGAACGTGTTATAATGAGTTTCTGGAACGAGCAGAGAATAATATTCGTTTTAGCTCAAAACAGTTTTGGTCCTATATAAAGACTAAAAAAGGTCATACATCTGTACCTAATGTAATGTATTTTAACTCTCAAGTTGGATACAATGGACACGATATAGCAAATATGTTTAATTCTTATTTTCATTCAGTTTTTGAGGATAATAGTGGAAATCAAACAATGGATCACTATTCTACTAGCGCAAATCAGACTATCATCAGTTCTATCGAGATTGTTGACAAAAAAGTAGAACGATATTTATCGAACATAGATACATCCAAAGGTTATGGTCCAGATGGAATACATCCCATTTTCTTAAAAAACTGCAGTAAAGTGTTATGTGTGCCTTTAACAATGCTTTTCAAAAAATCATTGGACAACGGATTATTACCAACTATTTGGAAAAAATCTTTAATTACGCCGATTTATAAGTCTGGAAATAAAAACGATATAAAAAACTATCGCGGTATTTCTAAATTGTCAGTTATTCCAAAACTTTTTGAAAGGATTGTCTATGATACGATATTTCCATTATTAAGGCCTCTACTTACCTGTAACCAACATGGTTTTATTAATAAGCGATCCACTGAGTCCAATCTGTGTGAGTTCTTGCATACAGTATTAAGTGTATGGAAGTTGGTTTCCAGGTAGATGTCGTATACACTGATTACTCGAAAGCATTTGATAAGATATCGCACAATTTGTTATTACAAAAACTTAACAACATCGGTATACATGGTGACCTTCTACGTTGGCTTACATCTTATCTCCGCGAAAGATCTCAAGCCGTTGCTATTAAAGGATATACGTCTAGTTTTATTCCTGTAACATCGGGTGTACCACAAGGTTCTCACCTTGGCCCTTTACTTTTTAACATTTTTATTAATGACGTAACTAATTGTTTCAAAAATTCTCAAGTTTTATTATACGCTGATGACACTAAAATTTTTAAGATAATAAAAAATAATCAAGACTGTTTTCATTTACAAGAGGATTTAAATAAATTAGGACAATATTGCATTGCTAATAATTTGCAGCTTAATGTTGACAAGTGCTGTGTAATTACATTTTCGAGAAAAAAAGAACAAATAATTTTTGACTATTCCATATTTAATACTAAATTAAAAAGGGTAACCGAGGTGAGAGACCTTGGGGTACAACTAGACAACAAACTTATATTCGATAAGCATATTGAGGAAATAGTGATGAAGTCGTATAAAATGCTTGGATTTATCTTTCGGCAAGGGGCAGACTTTAAAAATATTCATACCTTTGTAATTTTGTACAATGCTTTCGTTAGATCACATTTAGAGTATGCGTCAACTGTTTGGAATCCACAATATGCAAAATATGTCAACTTAATTGAAAATATACAAAACAAATTTATCAGGAGGTTGCGATACAAATTTACTTTTCCTGACTCTGTTTTTATGCCACTTGAAGAACGTAGAGAACAAAGAGACCAAATGTTTCTTTACAAAATATTAAATAATTTAATTGATTCTCCATATCTGCTCAGTGAGATTTTATTTAAGTGTCCTCGTTTTAACGCTCGCTCTCAGGATACTTTTTCAATACCCATTTATAAAACTAATTATTTCAAAAATTCTTTTATTCTAAGATCTTGTAATAGTCATAATAGAAAATACAACCACATTGATCTGTTTAAAAATAGTTTAAGTAAATTTTATAATCTTGTGAAAAATACTTATTAGTAATTAACCATAACCATATTTACGTTAAAATTTTACTTTGTCATAAATAGTTATATTTTATGTAACATCAAAATTAGTCCACTTCCCTGTTAAAACAGTAGTGGAAACTTAACTGGCATAAGTGTTAAAATATGATTATTATATTAAGTTGTAATATACGATATGCTGTATGTTTCCCTAATAAATAAATAAATAAATAAATAAATAAATAAATAACAATTATTATACTATTGTAGCGTTAACCAACCGAACACAAGCCGTTGAAATAAAAATTTTGTTTTGTTGTTGTTTCTGTATAACTGCCAGATTTAACAGATGTGCAAGGCTGATATGGACCTTTACTTTTTGTTTTTTATTGAGCAGATATCATTGGGCAGACATATTTTGTCGTTTTCATATCCTTGTTGGTAAAATAGTACAATATTTCGACGTACCGTAGTAGCTAAAAACAATATTGCCCTAAGAGGTAATATATCAATGGTCGTTTGATGAGATTGTTACACAATTGCGCATTAAATATTTTCAGCTCAACACTTTTTTTTATAGAATAGGAAGGCGGACGAGCATATGGGCTACCTGATGGTAAGTGGTTACCAATGCCCATAGACATTGGCATTGTAAAAAATTTTTAACCATCGCTTAACATCACCAATGCGCCACCAACCTTGGGAACTAAGATGTTATGTCCCTTGTGTCTGTTATTACACTGGCTCACTCACCCTTCAAACCGGAACACAACAATACCAAGAACTGCTGTTTTGCGGTAGAATATCTGATGAGTGGGTGGTACCAGACGAGCTTAAATTTAACGACGAGCTTTAACCAGTAGAAATAGAATAATATAAATTCGGTCAGAGGGATTAAATTTTTAATTTCTTTTTCAAATTTTTTTTTCATATGTCCGGGATGGCAAATGACTCTACTCCACCTGATGGTAAGTGGTAGTAGAGTTCAAACGCGACGACGGCCAGTACAGTCGGGAAGAATGTTCTGTACTAGTCACAACCGCCTTGCCGGCCCGCAAGATGCCTCTTCACGCCTCGTTTGAAGGAACCCGAAGGAAGGAAGAGGGGAACACGTGAGCTGGTAAGGAATTCCATTTTTTGGTAGTGCGACAAAGAAAGGAGTTGCCAAATTTCTTTGTGCGCGATGGAATTGATGTCACAGTTAGGCGGTGACATCGAGAACCAGCTCGCGTGGACTTAAAAAGTAAGGGGGAAGCAGGAATTAGAGAGAATAATTCCTCAGAGCACTCGCCGTGATACAGTCGATAGAAAGCGCTCAGTGCTGCTATCTCGCGACGCAATTGTAAAGATTCAAGGGTGTTTGTGACCTTTACGTCGCCAATAATGCGTACGGCACGTCGCTGCAACCGGTCCAAGGCCTCAAGTAAGTACTTAGCGGAGCCATCCATTTTGTATAACAGGCACAGTTGTTGTGAAAAGACGCCGAGAAAAAACGCCGCACCTTGTTCAGAACTCCGAGTTTCCGTGAAGCTGTTTTTATAATAGCCTCGATGTAATCCCTTGGACTAAGGTCGCAGCGAACGTCCATCCCCAGCATGGCGATTTTGCTTTGTATCATCAGCGGTGTGCCACAAAGGGAGGGATGAGGGTAAAATGGTGACTTTTTCGCTGTGAGAGCGCATACCTCTGTTTTCTTGGCATTAAACTCAACAAGATTATCAGAACCCCATTTGGCGATGAGTTCTAACGTCCTATCGAGTTCAATGACAAGATTCTCCCGCCTCTCCTCAGTTCCGCCCGCCCAGCCACTGCGCGTCCGTGGTATCCACCATGCACTGTACTATCATCTGCATAGCAATGTATATTCCCAAGGGAGAGCATATCATTGATATGCAAAAGAAAGAGTGTGGGAGATAGCACAGATCCCTGGGGGACCCCAGCATTCTCTACATATAATTGTGAAGCGCAACCATCTACTAAAACACGAAGGCTACGCTTGTGTAGGAAGCTGGCAATCCAGGTGCATAGCTGAGCAGGCAGACCATATGCCGGTAGCTTGGAGAGAAGACTTCTGTGCCAGACCCTGTCGAAAGCCTTGGAGATATCGAGGCTGACAGCCAACGATTCTCCATGCTTGTCGATAGCTTCACCCCAGAAATGTGTTACGTACGCTAGGTTTTTGCGTAAAGTTTTTGCGTAAATTCAAGGTTTTTGCGTAAAATAGCAAGTAAATATCAAGAATATGTTTTATAGAATTTTGTAATAAATTGAAAATCGCAACTTGCGAATATTGGAAATTGATATTCGAGTCATATTCTGCAATGGGATTTTATGATTCGTTGGTCAAGAGATATTGCTAGTCAAAATGTAACTTGAATATATTGAAAAATTATCATACATACGTTTTCATCTTGAAGATGCACAAACTTAATATACTTGTCATAGCTAATCATTATATTATTTAATTGAAACCATGTTCCATTTCTTTGTTAAGTTATTTAGTCATTTGAAAATATTAATGACTTTTTATTTATTACTGAAAGAGATATCTTATGCGAGATATTCTCAGGACTCGTTATTTTTTTTATGTATATAAAATAAATATATTTTATTAGCAAATCATGTTGCTAGTAATGGCGATCTGTTGAACGGTATATCAATTAAGTGCAGCGCCTAGTTACGAGTTTTAACCAAAAAGACAGTCATATTATTTCTATTATAGAAAAAATAATAAATATCGTAAATAATATTTCAAATGGGGATGTGAAGGGAAGTTTGTTTATTTGTAACGCTTTTACATTATAACAACTGAACCGGTCATACATAAAAGGATGTAGGTTATCTAACACTTGACAACTCCCCCCCCCCTCGGATACGTGGGCGAAAGCGCAGACACTAGTTGCAAAACAAAGTAATGACAAAAAATAAATAATTTTAAAACAAATACTTATAATATCAAATAGCTCGCTTATTCGTTTGAATACAAAGTTCTCCACATAAAAAATGAATAAGCGATTCCGCATAACGTAATACCAAAAAGTAAAATTTATGCTAAATAAAAAATGACTGCAGTCGGAGTTGTTCCGTCATTTTAGGCCAAAACTCAATTTAGAAAGCGTCCCAAAGGCTTTTGGTCGGTACAAAAAAATCTCATACAAAACTTCTGTTTTAGTGACCTGGAGGTCGTGAAACTCGTGTAAAATGAACCCTGTATACGAGGCTGAATTAAATTTTGCAATATCAAAGAGGAATTTTCAAGAGTTATGAGGTATCTTCATATACTGGATGCTTTTTAGTACGCCCATGGATGTAGTATTTTCAAATTAAATTTAAATTATTTTTATTTCAATACTCGGTTGAGTGGAATAGAATAATGCTGCAAAACTAGATGTAAGTAAAATATAGTTAAGCCTTGTTAATTATGCTAAACCCGACAAGTGTTTTCATCACAGATTTCTTTTCCTTTAATTAAATTTCATTCATATATATCTTTCAATCTACTGTTAATTGGCATGCAAATATATTGAGATTCTTAATCTAATTTTAACAGATTATAATTAAAATTTATTTATTGCACTACCGAATTTTGTTATTAAGTCTTATTTAGTCTTAAAAAAATACAAATATATTTCTAAAGAGAACAATAGAATTGATGTTGTAGGGCGTGAACGTTGCTGCGCTATATAAATAACGATATATTAAGGGGTTCAATTAAAAAAAAAAACGTGTGGAATTCAATACAAGCGATAGTGTATATAAGTAAAACCTTTTTGCGTCACAAACTTTTCGCTTAAATATATACGTTACACTCAAATTCGAGCTTAAAGTTATACTTTCATTAGGCCTAGAGGGTTTACTTGAAAAAGCAAAATCTCTTTAATTTAATAATATCTGACGTATCCAATAACCCTTCCCACATCAGTGTCATGCTCGTAATGTCATGAATAATAGACCCGTCACTGATTGTACCGAAACATTGAAACTGACGTAGGCCAACGTGTACTGAAGGTTTTTTCATTCATATTTATGCTTTTATAAGACCTCGTTGACCTTGAAATCGTAATGTTATTACAAGCAATCCATTTTTTTTTGTTTTAATGAATACATATAAATTTATTCTTTTATCTGTGATAGTGTTTTATAGTGGTTAGAACGCGTGAATCATAACCGATGATCGTGGGTTCAAAACCGGGCAAGCACCACTGAATTTTCATGTGCTTAATTTGTCTTTATAATTCATCTCGTGCTTGACGGTGAAGGAAAACATCGTGAGGAAACCTGCATGTGTCTAATTTCATTGAAATTATGCATGTGTATTCAACCAACCCGCATTGAAGCAGCGTGGTGGAATAAGCTCCAAACCTTCTCCTCAAAAGGGAGAGGAGGCCTTAGCTCAGCAGTGGGACATTAACAGGCTGTTACAGTTACAGTTACAGTTTTACAGTGTTTTTGTATGATTTTAATTATTTATCTTGATTATTGTTTTCTGTATTTATTCATATTAAGTTATGTTTTAAACTTATCTGTATTTTTAATTTTAAATATGAAAAACAAATAAATTTTGTTTCATTTTATTCATATTGTGGGCCCTTCCGTCCGGCGGATCAGTATATTTTCCCTTTTGGCAACCATTTGGGAAAACACGCCTCCATACTTTGCCCATCCCTATCGTGGCAATACGTCGCTCGCTTCACGTCTCTTTTCCTTATTTTTCCAAATGGTAGCGCAAATAAGAAATAAAGGTCGTTTAGCGGTGCACACCCCCACCATACCCACGCTGTTTGAGGTCGAGTTCTATAACATCCGAGGACTCCACGCTAACCTCAACGCTGTCCACCACCCTAGGGGCTCCCGTAGCTTCTGGCGTCTGACCAAGTCTGTGCAAAACAATTTCTGCCAACCTTCGCTGCCACCGCTCAGAAATCCGGACGGATCGCTAGCTCACAGTCCGCAGGAGAAAGCCGACCTCCTGGCTAAACTCTTTGCCGACAACTCTGTGATCGATGATTGTAGTACGCAGCCACCAACAATACCTTCATGTGGCCACACGATGCCTGACATCAAAATCAGGCAACGTGATGTGCGTGCGGAGCTGCAATCACTTGATATACGGAAAGCTAGCGGTACCGATGCAATATCAGCCATAGTGCTGAAAAAGTGCGCGGCGGAGCTGTCTCCTGTGTTAACGCGCCTGTTCCAACTTTCTCTCTCTTCGGGATGTGTGCCGGAGGCTTGGAAAAGAGCTAATGTGCAAGCGGATACCATGGACGCGCAGTGGCTGGGCGGGCGGAAACTGAGGAGATGCGGGAAAATCTTGTCATTGAACTCGATAAGACGTTAGAGCTCATCGCCAAATGGGGTTCTGATAATCTTGTTGAGTTTAATGCCAAGAAAACACAGGTATACGCTCTCACAGCGAAAAAGTAACCATTTTCACCTCTTCCCTCCCTCTGTGGCACACCGCTGATGATACGAAGCAAAATCGCCATGTTGGGGATGGACTTCGCTGCGACCTTAGTCCAAGGGATTACTCGATGTAATATTATATTAACTATTATAAGTTTTTATAATAGTTTATAAAGTATAATAGTTTATAAAGTAGCTTCACGGAAACTCGGAGTTCTGAACAAGGTGCGGCGTTTTTTCACGCCACAACAACTGTGCCTGTTATACAAAACACAGGTACGGTCTTGCATTGAATATTGCTCGCACCTTTAAGATGGTTCCGCTAAGTACCTACTGGAGGCCTTGGACCGGTTGCAGCGACGTGCAGTAGGCATTATTGGCGACGTAAAGGTCACAAACACCCTTGAACCTTTACAATTGCGTCGCGAGATAGCAGCACTGAGCGCTTTCTATCGACTGTATCACGGCGAGTGCTCTGAGGAATTATTCTCTCTAATTCCTGCTTTCCCCTTCCTTCTTAAGTCCACGCGAGCTGGTTCTTGATGTCACCGCCTAACTGTGACATCAATCGCTCACAAAGAAATTTGGCAACTCCTTTCTTTGTCACACTTCCAAAAAATGGAATTCCTTACCAGCTCACGTGTTCCCCTCCTCTTACATCCCGGGTTCCTTCAAACGAGGCGTGAAGAGGCATCTTGCGGGCCGTTGTCGGGTTTGGACTCTACTACCACTTACCATCAGTTAGAGTAGAGTCATTTGCCATCCCGGCAAATATAAACAAAAAATCAGTTAAATAATTTAACTATTATATAATGTTATTTATAAGTACTGGAATTTTTATGTTATTTATAAGTACTGGCATACGCAATGGTTAATATGATTTACATCGCCAATGTGGTGGTGATCATTAAACAACAGGCGGCCCATCTACCAGTCTACGTATCTTTTTATAACAATAAGTATATTAATAGCAACTACAATCAATGAACACATTAATTCAGCGTCATATTTCAAATCAAATGCATTATTATTTCATCACGTCTATACTTGGGAAAAAAGGATATATCTAGATTAAAATTTACATCAAACTGAATACGCTACAAAAAAATGAGTATCGTAAAAGTAGGTAGCTGCGAACAGGGACAATTTTTCAGCAGCAAAAGTCAATTGCAACTCAGAAATTTACATAAAACTGAATACGGTTCCTGGGGAAATGAAGATTGCTTCCTATATTTCAATCTAGGCCGTATTGACAGCTACGGCGTCGCTTGTTTCAAGAAATCTTATCTACATAAATTATACAGTAACAGCCTATTAGTGTCGAACTGCTGGGCTAAGGCCTCCTCGCCCTTTGAGGAGAAGGTTTGAAGCTTATTCCACCACGCTGCTCCAATGCAGGTTGGTAAATTATTATACGCCCATAATTAGTACAAGGCGAAGTGCAGATTTTAATTTCCCAGTTGTACGTATAAGAAAGAAAAGCGAAGTGATCAAGTGAATATGAACGTGATCTGAAGATAGCGAGATGAAATCAGCATAAGGAATTTCTGTGTTATTGATGCTTGTTTATAATATTGAGACTGGTGAAATTAAACACGAGAGGAAACCTGCCCTTGTTAAAGAAGAGCTTCCTGGGTGTCATCTTCGCCATCTTCGAGGTCATCTTTGCTAATCACTTACTTTTTTTATTATATTTTAAATCTCTAAACATTCTTTATATGATTCGAATATTTAAACTTAAAAAAATCCATTCCATTCTTTTCAGCTACAAGCGCTTTAGAATGTTTATCAATCTCGTTATTACCTATTTGGACGCTACACACAGAAGTTCTGCATTGTGTTTACGAGCGGTTCCCATTTCTTAATGGTTCATTTGTTAGTGGCCATTCGTTGCCAAAATTGTCAACGTTTTTAATATAACGCTTGCAGCATAATTTCGCGCTGCGGTAACGATGTAGCGCTCCAGTTTAGTTTAGAGCCTAAATAAATCACTTGAATTGTTGAATGTGCGTGAAAAGCCGTGGACTGTGTGGATAAAGCAAGTCATAAGCGGAAGCGACTATTGTTATTATAATTTTATAAATAATTAAATAATTTCAGTTTTATTCTTTGAAAAATATCTGTGTATGTGTGTGTTTGGGTTTTTATGTTCATAACATTTCATTTGCTGTAAGAAAATAATATTAGTAAACTACTAAACTACACATATACAAACACACAAGCAAAACAGACTGGCCATTTAAAAATATAAATTCTACTTTTATAGCTGTTTACTGTGCTAATCTAAACAGAAATTTATGTTCCGAGGTTCCATTTTTGAATTCTTTATTTACTGAATCTTCATTCAACACATATCTTTATATCATCATATCATATTAAATTTCAAGAAAAGTATAGAAACCGATGTTTTTGATGTGAAAAAGTAGCGGGGTTAGCTATGTTTATAGAAACATCGTGATGTATTCCATTTAAATTATTTGCACAAAACCGCTGAAAATTAACATCTAAAAGATACTTGAACACTTTTATTGAAGAAAGGAAGTAAAGTAAAAAAAAATTAAAACATCCAAACTTGGGGCAAACTACGTCAGTGCAATGCAAGCCGCGACCGATCCCATTTGTTAACTTTACGCTGAACTATTTGGACGATTCCGCTATGTGCTCTTTGACCTCGAGTACGGATTGGATCAAACATTTGAACCACCAATTGCTTAATGAATATTATGTTATCAGATATTAATGTAAACTTAATATCAAAGTACACTACAAAATAAACAATTTAAAATCTACCACCACCGGTTGTAAACAACTCAGACTTGAGAACAACTGACGAAAAACTCAGTAGGTAGATAAAAAACTTTCTATTAATTTTATGAAAATATGAAATGAATAAATATTTCAAAAGAAACGGTGTCTTTTAAATCATAATTAAACTTATTCTAATTGATGAAGACAGACCAAGCAAATTAACTTAATCGTAAATCGTGAGAATCATCCATGAAACCAATATTTGCTCAAATGTTTGTTAAACACAACACTAGCGTTACGATCAATGTTTCTTGCTTAATTTCACAAACAATAACCCATTTGCTGGGACGCGATTTATTTCCAGGGGCGTGATATATAGCCAATGGATTATTTAGTTAACGATGAGGATATCCATTTAATATTAATAATTTTGATAAAGCGTTTCGTTGTTATCAAAATTATTTAAACTTGGATTAAATTATATAAGTTATTTAACATCAATATTTTTAAATCGATCGGTGTGTTGTGTGTGCGTGCGCGTGCGGACGCGCTTGCATGGAAACCTGAGTTTAAGAGGTCGTGAAGTAAGCTTATATAATAAGCACATTTTATTCGTCATGTTATAGAATCAAATTGAAAGGAAAGTTACCATCGGTTCATAATTTAGATTCTTTCGAGAAGAAACGATCTGTCATTTTGAATAAAATGCATAATTAATTATATATAATTGAATTTATAATTATAGGTGATTTACATATATGACGTGTGTATGTAAATTAACGATATACACTCCACGTTTAAACCTATCAAAGATTTAATTGTAGTACTCGGTAAAAGCCAAGATGGCCCAGTGGTAAGAACGCGTGAATCTTAACCGATGATCGTGGGTTCAAACTCCGGTATGCACCACTGAATTATCATGTGCTTAATTTGTGATTATAATTCATCTTGAGCTAGACGCTGAAGGAAAACATAGTAAGGAAATCTGCATGTGTCTAATTTCACTGAAATTCTGCCACATGTGTATTTCACCAACCAGTATTGGAGCAGCGTGGTGGAATAAGCTCCAAACCTTCTCCTCAAAAAAAGGGGCATAGAGCTTAGCCCAGCAGTGGAACATTCACAGGCTTATAGGGTACTCGGTATTTCAACCCAGAATAACGAGATCTGCATCCATTTAAACTACTAGAACATGGAGAATATTATGACACCAGAATATACATGTTACTGTATGCTTATCTACCGTTAAGATGTTATATCCCTTGTGCTTGTACACTGGTTCACTCACCCTTCAAACCGGAGTGCAACGAAACGTTCTGTTGTTTGACGGCAATGTGATGAGATGTGGAAGTACCATCTGGTAGTAATATTTTTTCAATCATCAATCATTGCGGTATGTCCATTTTACAGAATATAACCGGCAAGATCAATATTGTTAAAATAAAAATATTCATACCTGTTTTTGTTGCTTAAACAGCAGTGTTATATTTATTAAAGAAAAAAAGTTTGTGCAGTGCAATACGAGCTCGCTAGTTGGTTTGAAAATAATAAAATTGGGGATAAACTTGTTAAAATATTTCCCTTTTTCATTTCAGCTGCACCCATAACATCGTGAAATTTCAGCCTAACAAAAATTTTTAGTTGATTTTTATAGTTTTGGTTGAATATTTAACATGTTGAAAATATTATTTATTCGATATTTTTTTTTGTTAAAAAGAGTTGAAAATTGAATAGGTTTGCTTTCTCGTTTTTCAAATTTTGAATATTTGATTGCCCAGTCGATATCATATGGAAGTAAGATTTAAGTGATAATAAGACGAATATTATAAGTGACCGTACTTATAATATTCGTCTTATTATCACATTCCTAACAAAAATTGCGTTCTTAATACATTGACGGTATTAAGAATGTATTTCCATCAATTTCGGGACTTAAAAAATAACGTTCCTTGTACCCTACGAGCCGTGATGGTCTAGTGCTTAGAACGCGTGAATCTTAACCGATGATCGTGAGTTTAAACCCGGGCAAGCACCACTGAATTTTCATGTGCTTAATTTGTGCTTATAACGCCTCGTTCTTGACGCTGAAGGGAACTGTATTGACCTGCCGGACAGGGAGACCCGAAGAAACGGCTGTTCCGCTGGCTGCCCGTGGCATAGTACAGGGGCCCGAGCGTGCCTAACCAGCTCGCGAGTCTGTCCCACCAGGCCACGCATAATCTCGGGGTGGACCGTCGTGCCAGTTGGTGACTGGAAGGTGGGGTCCCGGCGGCTACTTTCGGGGGAGTTCGGAGGCCCTTCCGTCAGTGTATTTTTCCTTTTGGCAACCACTTGGGGAAACACGCCTCCACACTTTGCCCATCCCTTCGTGGCAATACGTCGCTCGCTTCACGTCTCTTTTCCATTTTTTTCCCAAATGGTAGCGCAACAAAACAGAAATAACGGTCGTACAGCGGTGCACACCCCCACCATACCCACGCTGTTTGAGGTCGAGTTCTCTAACATCCGTGGACTCCACGCTAACCTCAACGCTGTCCACCACCATCTCGAGACAGCACGGCCAGCAATGTTGTTTCTCACGGAGACACAAATACTCCGTCCTGCCGATACCAGCTACCTTAATTAGTCGGGATAATTAAGGTTTAAACGCATAAAGAATCCTTCAAAGCGAAAGCCGGAGTATTCTTGTTCGTCAGGACGGATGTTTGCTGTCACCGACTGCGCTGCTTGGAGGACCCCTCCTTCTCCATGTTGGTGGTACGTGTGGACCTGGTTCGTCAGAGTCGAGTCTACGTGAGCCTCTACAGATCCCACAATGGTGACTTGGAGACAAGCCGATTATTTGACCATCTTAGTCGGGTGGCAGATGCTGCGCAAGAGCAGTGTCCTAACGCGGAATTGGTGTTTTTGGGGGATTTTAATGCTCACCACGAATCAATGTTGAAATCCCTCCTGTGTGCAGTGATATCTGTGAGCTGTGACATCAATTTCATCGCGGACAAAGAAATTTGGCAACTCCTTTCTTTGTCGCACTTCCAAAAAATGGAATTCCTTACCAGCTCACGTGTTCCCCTCCTCTTACAACCCGGGTTCCTTCAAACGAGGCGTGAAGAGGCATCTTGCGGGCCGGAAAGGCGAAGGCGGCTAGTGCAGAACGTTTTTCCTGTCTGTACTGGCCGTCGTCGCGCTTGGACTCTACTACCACTTACCATCAGGTGGAGTAGAGTCATTTGCCCTCCCGGTGAATATAAAAAAAAAACCTGCATGTATCTAATTTCATTGAAATTCTGCGACATGTTTACCAACCCGAATTGGAACAGCGTGGTGGAATAAGCTCTAAACCTTCTTCTCAAAAAAAGGGAGTTGAGGCCTTAGCCCAGCAGTGAGACATTAACAGCCTGTTACTGTGTTTTAGTGCTCTTCACTGCCCCAATACACTGGCTCACTTACACTTCAAACTCGAACAAAACAATACTATATGTTTTAAAAGATGTATTTTCGGGGTCTGTTTTATCTTTATTTTCATCGTCCATACTTTTGATAAATTTATTCAGTACAGACACACGGCGTGTAATATTTTCTTATAGTTATAGAAGACAAATTTAAAATTATCTTAAAATGACGATAACTTATTTCAATACCATTAGATTTCAATAAAACAAAGCCTAAATATTGCTATAACCTTAATCTACTTATAAAAACCGCCAGTTAGTTCCGTTTTGTAATTTCAGAGATTAGCATATACATACAGACAGACAAACCGATACCGTAACCGTAACCGTAACAGCCTGTGAATGTCCCACTGCTGGGCTAAAGACCTCTTCTCCTCTTTTTTAAAGAGAAGGTTTGGAGCTTATTCCACCACACTGCTTCAATGCGGGTTGGTGGAATAAGACAAACCGATAACAACTTAAAAATTGCGTTTTCGTATTCTGCTACTCTTTTTTATCGACCACATATTTATTCAATGTTTCCATTGATTTATTATATGTGTAGATTATACATATTTAGGGTAAAATAAGTTCATACATATTAATAAGGTTATATAGGCTCATGATAGCAGCGTGTTGAAGTCGATCCGGATATAATCCTGGGTAACTGCGCAAACGGGTAATGGGTGCGAAGTGTACTTAATACCGACACGGTTTACGATCATCTCTTAAGACATACATACACTGAACTTAGTATATATCTTGTTAAGGTTTATGACTTTTTATTATTTCTATAATACACACATACACACTCACAACACACAAACATTTATTAAAAATTACATGCACACATATACAATTTAATTTAATATTTGTTTTATTTTCAGGAATATTTTGTTATGCTTGTATATAAAATAAGGTATTTGGTAATGAAATGGTTAGTATTATAACTTTGTACACTAAAATTGCATATTTGTACCATACTTGGTGGTAGGGCTTTGTACAAGCCCGTCATTCTACCGCCAAGGAGTAATGCTTACTGTTGTTGTATTCCGGTTTAAAGGGTGAGTAGGTGGGTGTAGGTTAGTGTAGGCACAAGGCACATAACATCTTAGTTCACTAAGTTGGTAGCGCATTGGCGATGTTAGGAATGGTTAAGATTTTTAACAATTCCAATGTCTATGCCTCTCAAACATCTATTCTTATATGTACAGTTATGTATGTATGTATGTATTATATTTGGCTCTATTGGCTAAGATATATTACTATATGTCTTAAATAAAACTGCCTTCTGTAACCAGCCCTTAACCCGAGAGCCAATACAGCAAATCATCTATAGTGATATTTTAAATATAAAAGTAACTCTGTCTGTTTGTTACACTATCATGGTTACACTACTGAACCGGTTTTGATCAAACTGGGTATCAATCAAGCTTGAATAAAAAAAAAGATATAGGCTAATTTTTATACCTAATCTTACCTCATGGCACGAGGAAGTAAAATATTTAAATTTAGAGTTCGCTCTTTAGTATGTACACCTCCTTATACTTACGTGGTTTAATCAACGGCTCGCTTTATTAAATAGTCAGTTAAACGCGCTCTGTAATGCTGCTGTATTAAATAAACAAGGTGGAAAGCCGGGATTTAATCTAAGTCTTAGATTGTCTTCAAGTCTTGGAACGCTCGCTTTTTTATTTAACAGGCTACCAGATAATAATTGGTTAAATCTGCTCACTGACATTTTTATTTATAAACCCCGATGAAAAAAATAGAGTGTTAAGTTTAAGATGTGTACATGTCTGTTTCTTCAACTAATTTAGATTTTTGTTAAAAAGGTGACTTTAACGAAGTGTTCTCACCTATGATTAAGGAAAATCAGTTCCGCTATGAGTATTTGAACATAAAGCTCTTGTCTAGTTGTTGAAGGGACGTTAGCAATTTCTATTTACCTGATCGAATCAAAAATGCAATTATGCAATACGTAAGCAGATTGGCAAATGTAAGTAGCTACCAGTCAGGCAGGTCAGCCCATAAAATACCTTACATCATCTATGAGTCACCAACCTTGAGTGCAAGGATTTTTCCTCCCTTGTGCCCGTAGTTATAGTCCCACCCTTTAAACCGGAATACAACAATATTAAGTAATGTTGTTTAGCGGTAGAATATGCGTGGGTACCCACACAGGCTTGCACAAAGTCTGCCTTAATCATTTAATACTATAATGTAAAGTATAGCACCGGTTCAGAAAATAGATTGTAACGAGAAGAACTTGCATGAAACATAATACTTATTTTTTCTCAAATGCAATACATAATCCATTGTAGTTATAACTTTATACATTATGGCTAATGAAATGTGGGCAGCGCAAGACTGGCCAAAACGGAAATCCTTGGGGAAGGCCTTTGTCCAGCAGTGGATGTCTTTCAGCTGACATGATGACTAATGAAATATTATTAAATTATATTTGTCCCTTAATGTAATCCTTACTAATTTTATAACAAACTAGGTTTTGAAAGCGTCAAACTTTTTATTTTTGATTACGTTAATTTATATACTAGGTGTCATATATATATGCCCTAAAATGAAAATGAAATTAAAGCTCATTTTCATTAGAAGATTTAATTTAAATCCAAAAAAGACCAAAATAAACTTACATTTTTTTTAATAACAGTATTTATACTTAAAAAATATATAGGTGTTCCCCTAATCTTAAACATAGGAAAACAGGACTTGTAGCTAATCAATATAATATCCTGTGTATTTAAAAGATTTCATTGAGAAAATGCATTCGTTACACATTAAAAAAATAATTAATTTTTTAATAATAATTTTACTTTCAACCATAGACGTCATATCGAGTGTGATATGTGAGTCGTATAAAATACGATAGGGATTTAATATGGCGCCTTCGCTAGCGTTTAAATAAAGCGCGGTATATCTTCGAAGTCACGTATGATAGTAGCCAGGGATATGTTTTATGGCACGATACCGCTAGCGGGTATATTCTGGATATTATTCAAAACTGTTAACGCTTGAGATCATCGTTGAAGCACTTTAAATTGAACACTTATATTTAATATCATATGTATATTTCTTTTAATTCTTATTTTGAATAACATAATTGAAATAAATATATTTTTTATGAAATAATGAGTGGTCTGGCAAATCGGCTACCCAATGGTACTTGGTTGCCACCGCCAATTGCATTGAATATGAAAATGTTTATAATATACTAGCTGTTTCACGCGGTTTTATCCGTAAATTGGGACGGGTACGCTCCTTGGGTCGTATCGGTCGCGATGATAATTATACCCTTTGTTCGCAAGAAATGGGTCATCAAACGTAATAAGATTAACGTATTAAGACATTGGCGATGTAAGAAGTATTTACTATTCCTTACATAGCCAATGCGCCACCAACACCAACAAATATGTTATATCCCTTGTGTCTGTAGTTACACTGGCTTACCCATCTTTCAAACCGGAACTATATATACTAAGTATTGCTGTTTGGCGGAAGAATATCTGTTGAGTGGGGGGTACTTATCCAGATGGGCTTGCACAAGACACCTAGACACCTTATACACTACGTGGCACTGGTGGTAGAGCTTTGTGCAAGCTCGTAGGTAAGCTGGGTACCACCCACTCATCAAATATTCTACCGCCAAACAGTAGTACTCGATATTGTTGTATTCCGGTTTGAAGGGTGAGTGAGCCAGTGTAATTACAGGCACAAAGGACATAACATCTTAGTTCCCAAGGTTGGTGGCGCATTGGTGATGTAAGCGATGGTTAACATTTCTTACAATGCCAATATATATGGGCGTTGGTGACCACTTGCCATCAGGTGGCCCATATGCTCCTCCGCCTTCCTATTCTATAAAAAAAAGTGTATAATTTTTTTTAATTAGAACTATAATTTTTTTAACTTTTAAGCTTATATTATACTTATTGTGTATAGCACATACACAATAAGTATAATATAAGTAAATAATTAGTTTCCTCAAGTTGTCATTAAATTTAAAGGAACGATCCCCTAAACTCGAAGTTGTTAATAAGATGTGAAATAAAAGCTTATCTTTATTTTCAGCCATTTGAGTTTGTGTTAACTTTGGAATCAGGTTAAGGGCCTTAATTAAATTGGTAGCTAATTTATTATTATATATTTTGCATTGCCACGATAGTGTAATCAAAGTCAAAAAATACTTTTTAAAGTAGGCAAAAGCATTTATGAATCGTCATTTTATAATTTTATTTTAATACACTAGCGGTTCGGAATGTAAAATCTACCGAGAAGAACCGGCAAGGTTACATTTTGTTGTTAAAAATAGTAACGAACTCGTTAACAAAATGTAATAATAATTTATAAATATTTATATATTCTGTATGAACATTAACGAATACTAACTCATAGATCTTCTATTGTTTATTTTTTTTTTTATAGAATAGGAAGGTGGACGAGCATATGGGCCACCTGATGGTAAGTGGTCACCAAACGCCCTTAGACATTGGCATTGTAAGAAATGTCAACCATCGCTTATAGCCAATGCGCCACCAACCTTGGGAACTAAGATTTTATGTCCCTTGTGCCTGTAATTACATTGGCTCACTCACCCTTCAAACCAGAACACAACAATATCAAGTATTGCTGTTTTGCGGTAGAATATCTGATGAGTGGGTGGTACCTATCCAGACGAGCTTGCACAAAGCCCTACCCTTTATATAATAGTTTCCAGTATAATAAGCCTTATTTATATAAAAAAATACCTTGAGTTTTAAATTTAGTTATTTGCAAATGTAAATATATATATGTTGTTCAAAAATTTCAAGCCAACTGGTACTGTATATACTAACTCTGTTACAATCCATTTTTTTATGTAAGAACGGGCAAACGAGCATTTCGCTCATCTGATGGAAAATTACTATCACCCCCTATGGACACTTGCAACACGCGAAGGCTCGCAGGTGCGTTGACGTAACACGATTATTATTCCAGCTTCAAATGCGGTTATATTTTTGTATATTTATATAAGCATTTTAACCTGTGATCAATTATAAAAAAAAAAAAAACATAACCCTTGCGATGTTTTTATATAAAAAATTTCAACACCATATTTTGAAACAAAAAGGTATTTTCTTACTAAATTGTCTTATTATTAAATAGCTTAACTAAAAAAATGTAAAATATTACTCGGTATACTCAGAATAGTGGCACAAACACAGCATTAATACATGCATCGATGTATTTACGACATCGGAGATACAGTCCAGGCTACTCGTAAAGCTGCTTTTATGGTGTCAAACTGGAATGTACGTTACGCCGTTTGAAATCCAACGTGTATTATAAATTTTAAATTTAGTCAGCTTATGTTATTTTTAAATTTAAAGGAAGATTTTGTTATTCATATTTTTACATTTCTATTATAAGGACTAAGCTGTTGATCTTGAGCTTGAACTCTTCCGGTCGTGTCGGTTTCCAGTTTCATCGGATTATGATACTGAGGGAATATAATGGATCTTTGTTTACGTACATTTGTGCACTATAATATATCATGTGTAGTTGGCTAGTTTACATTTAGAACTAGTAAATCTTTTAGAACATCATTATTACCATTAGGATCATCTTAATATTAGTATTTATTCATATCATTTGCTTAAATAAAAAAATATTTGTCTTTGTAACTTACAAAGACTTGTGTCAGTAGTTTAAAAATATTAAAAATATAATATATTTGAATGTGCATGGAGAAATATATGCAGCGTGCAGATTTTAATATGATGTACCCCTTGGCGCAGTTCCGATTATATTATAATATTTGTTTTTATATAATTTTTAAAACAATGTCAATGAGTTAACTATCCGAGATGGCCCAGCGGCGAATCGTGAATCTAACCCGATAATCGTTGGTTCAAACCCGGACTGAATACTGAAGGACACTGAATTTTCATGTGCTTAATTTGTCTTTATTATTCATCTCGAGCTTGACGGCGAAAGAAAACATTGTAAGGAAACCTGCATGTGTCTATTTTTACTGAAATTCTCCCACATGTGTATTCCACCAACCCGCATTGGAGTAGCGTGGTAGAGTAAGCTCCAAACCTTCTCCACAAATAGGAGAGAAGGCTTTAGCCCAGCAGTGGAACATTCACAGGCTGTTACTGTAATGTTGAGTTAACTATTATTAACTTCCGTAAAAAGCTGGAATAGAAAGATAGTTTAACATAAAACATAAATAAAACGTCTAATTTTTATTTATTTATACTACACATACATAGCCAACACTTATTTAAAATCGTTAATAAATTAAATCAACATATAAAGACTAGTTGCTTCACGCAGTTTCATCTATGTTATAAATTACTGCTCTGCCCCGTGGGTCGTCGCTTAATAATTATATAACTTTTCTCTATAACTCGTGCTGTCTCACGCAAAAATATGTTTATAAATTTGCCATGTAGGTTCGAACAAAACAACGAACTTTTCAGCTTTTTCAGCAGTGGTCGAAATTCGGCAATAATTTATTGCTTATGAATTGAGATTTATCATTAAATAATATATATATATATATATATTATTTTTCTTCTATGCATAATTTTTAATTATAGGCAAACCTGGTAGGTATGGTAATTAATAAAAGCAAATCCAATGAAATATCAAAAAACGTTTCATAACGAACGAGGCTAAGTTTTTAGACATAGCCAATAGCAATATGAACGTAAACAATGATTTTCTTAATATGATATATTTATAATACAAATACATATAAATTTTAGCCTCACCTCACCTCACCTCACCTCTTCTCAATATATAGCTTTAACAATCTCCCATAACTAATTCGCGCAATGTGCTTAAAAGTGGTACAAAATTGTCTCATCAGGTATAGATTGATATGTGTACATCATATGTATATATAATTCCTTTTTTATATCAACTGTATCTATGTACATAAGTATTTAAAAATTAAATTTACCAGAATCCTCACGTTATTATATAAAAGCCTTACATAATGGCGTTTCAACTTGCCACTGATTCTGTATGTGGCGAGTCCATAAATAACTAAACATTCATCTTACGAAGTAAAAATGTTTGTACTCGAGCGACCAAGACGCTAATAATTCTTAAAAAGCCGTACCCACTTTCATTCCCTTTTCGCAGTAAAGCGAAGAGTAGAGAACTCCGTAGCAATTTATTGTGCTACGAGCTCTGCCCGCGACAGCGCTTTGAAATCACTACATAATGTTAAGTTATTGAATAATGACTCTTTAATTTTATATGATAATATGGATTTTATTACATAGGTTTGGGGTTAAAGAAACTTTATTCTCATCAAGAAACACATTCACTAACATGAGAACATAAGATTACTACAACAATTGCCAAGCGGCGCGGCAAAGCATTATGTATACATGACATTATTAAATGATAGAAAAATATAATTTCGAAGAGGGCATCTGTGAAAACTTTGCATTATTGTCGACAGACTAGTTTTATCGCAAATACACGGATTAAGTACAGCTGGGAAGTGGAGAGTGAGAATTTATTATTGTTTATTTTATTTTATATTTAAATAAATATATTTATTTTTCATTGTTACTATTTATACCATTAAATATAATAAATAATTTTACATTATTATACAGTTTGTTTCATTTTATGTATTTTGTTATATTATTATATTATTTTGAACATGTATTGTGCAAGCTCGTCTGGGTAGGTACCACCCACTCATCAGATATTCTACCGCAAAACAGCAATACTTGATATTGTTGTGTTCCGGTTTGAAGGGTGAGTGAGCCAGTGTAATTACAGGCACAAGGGACATAAAATCTTAGTTCCCAAGGTTGGTGGCGCATTGGATATGTAAGCGATGGTTGACATTTCTTACAATGCCAATGTCTAAGAGCGTTGGTGACCACTTACCATCAGGTGGCCCATATGCTCGTCCACCTTCCTATTCTATAAAAAAAAAAAAAAAATAGTCTCTTAAATTGACTTTTTGCTTCTTTAATATTTTTTGGTAAATTATTAAATCGTTTTGCTCCGTCGAACAAAATATTTATTATTATTATTATTTTAGTTAATAATAATAATAATAACATAAAACTATCAAAACTTTGTACTAACGTAACTCGTATTACGTAAAACGTTAATAGTACGAGGTTTTGATAGTTTTATGTTATTAGCGTTTCTTAATTTCATTCTTTGTGATTGCTGGTTTTTATTCAATTGTATTTCTGTGTTTATTTTTATATAAAAAAATTTTGATTAGTATGCAAATAAAGTAATTGTAAGTTTGAGCGACATTCAATATTTTCGTCTTTGTAAATTTTTTGAGTTGATGTAAAAAAGTCGTAATTAAAAAGTGTTTTTATTAATTTGTTCTGCTTAACTTGTAATTGCGCTAAGTTTGTTGGGGCAGCTGTACCCCAGATTTCTATTAAATAATCTAAATGTGGTTTGATTAGGGAGTTATACATCGTTTAATTTACTTGGTATGGAAGACCTCTAGTAATATTTCTTATAATTCCGTTTAATGATGTTAATTTTCTTTTAATTTTGTCAAGATGTGGTTTCCAAGTTAAGTGGCTATCTAAAATTAATCCTAAGTACTTTTCTTCCCCTACTTTATTTATAATTTGATTATTTATCATTAATGGCTTGTGGTGTCTTATTTTCTTATTTTTGGTCGAGAAAATTATATAATTTGTTTTAGTAGTATTTATTGTTAGTGGGTTATATTGGAACCAGATATTTAAATTATTTAAATCTTCTTGGGCTTCTGAAATTATGGTATGGATAGAGTTACCAAAATAAAACAGGGAAGTGTTATCAGCGTAAAGAGTAACGTCACCTTTTAATTCAATGTTTTGAATGTGGTTTATATATAAGGAATACCAGGGATCCCAGTATCGATCCTTGTGGTATACCAAACGTTATATTTTTAGGATTGCTTTTTATTTTACCGATTTTAACAATCTGAACTCTGTTAGTGAGATAAGATTTAAAAACGTTATATGCAACTCCTGTTATACCGATGGCCGCTAGCTTTTGTAATAACAGATTGTGGCTTATAGTGTCAAAAGCTTTTTTAAGGTCAATAAATATTCCTAAGGCTATTTGTTTGTTATCAATACTTTGTTTTATTATTGTAATCAAATCTACTGTTGCGGATAGAGTATTAGATTTTTGTCTAAAACCGTACTGTTTATTATATAAGAAATTTTGACTTCTTAAATATGTTTCTAAGCGATTATATAATCCTTTCATAAATTTTTGAAAGAATCGGAAGAACCGATATGGGCCGATAATTACAGGGATCGGATTGACTTCCCGTCTTAAATATTGGCGTGACTTTGGCAATTTTGAAACTATCTGGAAATGTTCCATCTTTGAGATTTTTATTGAAACAGCTAGTAATTTCTTCAACTACTAAGTTTGAAATATATTTTAGAGATTTATTAGACATGCCATCTATTCCTGAACTAGTATTGGAATCTTACTTTCGTATGATTCCAGCTACTTCACTTTCTGTAGTTGGTGTAAGTTGGGTTAGCGTGATTGTTTTAGATGAAGGCTTACAATATATCAAATTATTACTGTGATAATGTTTAGGGATTTGATTAGCTAATGCTGATCCTACATTTGAAAAAAAGTCGTTGAAGCATTCACAGATACCTCTTACGTCCGTTACACATTTGTCCAATATTTGAAGTTTCTTTGGAGCTACGATTTCCTTGTTTGTTATTGGTGAGACCGTTTATTAAATTCTGCATTTTTTTAGGTTTGTTTTTGCAATTATTAAAGGCACGGAGATAGAAATTACTTTTTGTTTCTTGTATTTTTAGAGTAACTTCATTTCGATTTTTTATAAAAAGTTCTTTACATTTTTCATCATGAGCATTATTTTTGTAACTAGTCCATAAAATGTTCCGTTGATTAATTTTATATAGAATTTCTTTATTTATCCATTCTTGTCTAGGTGGGTTCAATATTTTAGTTTTGGTTATTTTACTTTTCTTAATACTCGTAGTAATTTTTTCATCCAATATTCGATACTCACAGTTTTTTATGTCACTTTGTTTACTTTCCATTATTTTGTACATCTCGCTGTAGTTACCTGCATCATATTTAATAGAAGGTGTAGATAGGTGTAGAAGGTGTTTTGATAGTTCTTCTTGATTTATATAAAGAATCACAATTAGTACCTAGTACCTTAGTACCTGGTACCTCATATTATTATCTTTTTATGGTATAGGAAGGTGGAAATAAAATTGTTGGATAACAAATTATACACTTTTTTCAGAAATGTTAACCATTCCATTCATCGCCAATGCGCCACTATTTTTGGAAACTAAGATGTCAAGTACACTGGCTCACTCATCCATTAAACCGGAAAATAATAATACTAAGTATTGCTGTTTGGCGGTAGACTATTTGGGTGACTAGATGTATATTTGGGTGATATAGATTACTTGGCGGGATTGTAAAGAAGCCACCACCAAGTGAGTTCATTATAGTATTTTCTCATTATTTAAAAACCCAATTTTTAGGTAATATTATAATAATACTAGAACATTCCCTTGAGTTTATAGAATAATTGTAATGACAAAAAAAACACAAATCGATACGACAACACAATCTTTATTTTCATGAAGCTGATAAAATGTATAGATTGGCCAATGGCATAAGCCATCGCATTTCGTTTTTTAATAAATTTCGGGATGTTTCTAAAAATTCTGCCTGTTTCCGAGTAATAGTATTTACTATTACTGTTATTTTCCCCCTGCAACCTCTGTGTTACGTTACAATTATTAACGCAATAAACAAATAAATCAAGATTGAACCTTGTACTTTCAATTCACATTGGTTCATATTCCAACGACTTATTAAAATTGAAGCACAGTATTTTTTTAATTTTTTTTTTTTATAGAATAGGAAGGTGGACGAGCATATGGGCCACCTGATGGTAAGTGGTCACCAAACGCCCTTAGACATTGGCATTGTAAGTAATGTCAACCATCGCTTATAGCCAATGCGCCACCAATTTTGGGAACTAAGATTTTATGTCCCTTGTGCCTGTAATTACACTGGCTCACTCACCCTTCAAACCGGAACACAACAATATCAAGTATTGCTGTTTTGCGGTAGAATATCTGATGAGTGGGTGGTACCTACCCAGACGAGCTTGCACAAAGCCCTACCACCAGTAAAGATTATGTTGATATAGTTGTCATACGGATTTAAACCCACGCTAACAATGTATATTGTTATTTCAATTATAGTTATTGTAAATGATATTCTATTGTATGTATTAATAAGAGAACGAAAATTAAATTATCAACAAAAAAAATAAATAAAAAAAAACAAAAAAATAATCAATATATTAGATATTTTCCACGCAAAAATACTAAAAAATTGTGCCGATCGGATTTGCTTGGTGAGTCACGCACGCATTTCCTGTAAGGTAATACATGAGTTTTACCTTAATTTTTACACACTTTACGTACTATATATAAATATAGAATGTATGTATACTACCGTAAATGCAAACATACGTAATGTCTATCATCATGTTATGTAAGAAGTAATCTGTGGTTCATATTATCATGGGCGCCATCTTGTTTACGAATAATATATTAATCCTAGTACTCCATTAGCATACCGCTAAGCATTTGTAATATATTGAGATATATCCAAAGATTACGCGCTTTGTACATTTGAAGCGTTTCTGACGTCTTTTGATAAGGATTACGGTCTGTTTGTTCAATTAATTCGCTTTCATGTGGCTTCGCGGAGTGTATGTAAATTAATATTGATGGATACATACCTTATGAAGAATACACTCGAGCGGTTGAAATGATTTTAAGAATTAACCAAGACCCACTGGTTAGTTTCGTCTTGTTCGAAGATTGCGGGTTTTAATCTGCTTTCGTGTGCTTAATTTACTCGAGCCTCTGGAGAGATAAGAAGAAAAAAATATAAAATAAAACGTTGACTCTGAAAGATGTTTTTGTTATATTCTGCAAAATGGGTCTTAATAAATATTTTCTAATACAATATAGACAATACGATGAGTAATGTATATATATAGTATATTATAGTTTATGATCAGTGAGTGGAACAGCATGTCTGAACGCTTCAAAATTCTTTAGTTAACCCCTTTTCGACTTAACGATCGGTGTAATTACCAATTACCTATACAAAACTTCTTAAAAAATGTATAGAAAAAATTAAAAACAAATCTCTTAAATTTTTATTTAAAAATAATCACGAGTTAATTTGAACGATTATTATTATTTAGCGGTTTTCCTTTAAAAGTTTAATTATATTTAAAATAATAAACGATTTTCATGTAAAATTTAAACATCACGCTTGACGGATGGACGGACGGCTTATGAATAAATGGGATAGCCACTGATTGCAACTGAATTATTCAAGGGTGTTTTTTCCGAAAATACGCATTCGTCCGTTCAATATTGTAATCTTTCACTGTTGAATTTAATATGAACTACGTTCCACTTTCCTGGTCGTTACAGACATTCTGTTCATACTACGGATTAAGAGTATTTTTTAATGAAAAATATTCCATTCGTATGGCGCGTATCTCTCAACGAGGAATATGAACTCAGCTTACGGTTTATCAGTAAAGCGACAGTAGACAGTAATTTGAGTTTTGCTTAATATTTTGCTGTGCTGAGAGTGGAGAAATACGCTTCAGACATCAGTCGGAACTTTACTAAGTATCGTTGGTTTAAATTCTGACAATACAACTAGTTTTTCATGTAACTCATTGATGTTTGTTTATTCACCATACTTAGAAGAGAAAGCAACGTAGTGACGTAGTAGATCCAGTTCCTATCCTTCACATTAACACGAGGCGAAGTCTTTGTCCAGCAGTGGGACATTTATGGACTGTTACAATTTCCGTTTTCAGCGTAGCGTGTTAACTGTCCACAAGAAAACACGTGCTTCATATTGTAAGTTATCCCAATTAAGCAAACTACTGGTACAGACCAAGTAACTAATTGTAGCAATTTGTCGCTCGTCCCTATACCTCTAATCAATAGTAGTGGTAGCATTTGTGCTAACACGAGAATTTCCATTGGTTGGAATATAACAAGTCCAATATCTAGAAGTAGTGATTAAGTGGTCATGGTAATAGTCATATGACTTATATATAAAGCATATGCTTTTGCTCTTACCTGCATTATCTCTCTAGACAGTCTAGTTGGTCTAGTGGTGGGAGGTCCTGGGTTCAATTCCCAGGTCGGGCCAGTAAAAAGTTATTGGGTTTTCTTTTTAGAAAATACTCAGCCCGGAGTCTGGAAGTTGGAAGTGTGTACACTCCCGTACCTCGGAAAGTACGTAAAGCCGTTGGTCCTGCGCCTGAACTCTTCCGGTCGTGTCGGATTGCCGTTCCATCGGATTATGAGAGTTAGGGAATAGAGAGTGCACCTGTGTTTGCGCTCACACTTCTGCACTATTATATTTCCTGCGCAGTTGGCTTATCTCTCTTGAGATTGGTCGCCGAGGCCGAAATCGGTCTGGAGGACATAATTAGACAGGCCAAATACCATTAAATATAGCATTTCCTGACTTTAAGTATTGACTAAATGTAACAAGACAGTATACTAAATTATCGAGGTTAAATTCAGTGATTTGATATTTTATGACGGTATAATTGCAACAGTAAATAGTTTGATACTTGTTTTAATAAGCAACTATATAGTTTCGAGGCAATGACGTATAGCTTCACAATTCACAAGGGTTTCATAGCAAAACTTTTGATTGCCACCTTCATTAAAACCTTTGCAGCCGGAAATTGCCTCATCACATCGGACTTTCCCATTCAAAATGTTGTTTGCTATGAATACGATTTATTTTACGATTTTAAGTGGAAATTATTATTAAGATTATTAAATACGCTACGAATATTCTCTGTTTGTCTGGATTTACTGTAAATAATGACATTGGTTACTGTTATATGTGTTAAAGAAATATAATATTTATAAATATAATGTTTGCGATCGAGGTCCCGTGTAGAAAATTCCGGCTATTATCGGCTATTTCCGGCGGCTTGAAATATCTAAACAGACAAACTTTTATTTATGATATTAGTGCATGTATCAATGACATTTAATTAAATTGTTAATAACCATTTCTGCAGAGTTATTCTGTAAGAAATAACTTTGTTTCTCACTTGTGAAATGTTAAAAATCGACTTACGGTATTACATTATTTTAATGCGCCGCAAAACACCATTTAAACGTAAAAAAATACTAATTAACTTTATTTTATATTCATTAAAAGAAGCCATTTATGATCCGTTGTGCCTGTAATTACACTGGCTCACTCACCCTTCAAACCAGAACACAACAATACTAAGTACTGCTGTTTTGCGGTAGAATATCTGATGAGTGGGTGGTTCCCACCCAGACGAGCTTGCACAAAGCTCTACCACCAGTAATGTCAAGAACAAGCTTCGCACTGGTCAGTGGCTGGATCGAGAGTGAGCCCTTCGCCGGCCGAAACATTCACTTTTGTGTCGAACAAACATGTGTGACTCATCCAAACGTTTTCAAATAAAAAAAACGATAATAAATTTCGAATCGGAATAATAAACGAGATATTTCTTGTCACTTCCAACTTTTATTAAATACATTAATAATTAATTATAAAACGTTTTATTAGCTAAAAAAAAATTTTATTTAAGTAATTTGTTTTGAACATATATTAAGGTAATAAAAATAAGTTATAATTATGTATTTGCCCTTGCTATCACGTGCAATATTAAATGTTATGATTATAATAGTTATTATCGCTTATCATTAACTGAAACTTCATGACATTTTAATCTTAGAGTTGGCCTTAAATTTAATATTTATTTACATATGAAGGATCTCCAACAAAGGATACACACTTACAAGTTCATTATATCGTGGAATATGTTTTTTAAATATGTGTGCTCCTTTATTTCAAGGAGACCACAGCAAGCACATAAATAATGACTAAACAAAAAACAGAACAGAACAGAAAGAAATAAAAGAATTATAATATGGGACTCAATAAATAAACACAGGATTTATTAAAGAGATAAACAATTATTAAATTAAGACTAAGTTGTAAATATTACAAAACCAAATATAAAATGTATTAAATAGTAATAAAAATTAAAAATTAAATAAAGAAAATAATAATAATAAAACTTTTTTTTAATATTATGAATAATAATATAAAAATAAGTAACACAGGTTTATTATTCAAGTCAAAATATAACGCAATCGCAATATAATGCATCTGAAATCGTCTTTAAAAATATGGATAAAAAAAACGTTGATGATACGACAGGTAAGTGATTATGTCGTGTCCCGAAGCTGTTTCATATAAAAGTTGTGGCATAAGTAAAAATAATGCGGTAAGTTCTTTCATTTCGGTGCCGTGTCGCTGAGAATATTCTTTTAACTTTTTACGAGAAATCCTGAAAGTACGCCTACATGTTTGGTATAAGTTATACGCTTTATTAACGAAAATAATATATTTGCATCTAAAACAATGTTTAATATGACATTGCCTGCAACTATCCAGAAGAGGACGAAGGGAGTGAAGTAACCAGTGTACTCGTATGTAACAGAACATTTGTAGATATAAATAAATAAAAGTGTGATTTTTGATGTGTAACGTTTATATATATATATATATATAAAATTATCCTACTAATATTATACAAAAATGTGTGACAACAGATGGATATTTGTAACTCTTTCACACAAAAAAATCTGAACGTCTTTAGATGAAATTTGAAATAGGGATAGCATCAAACCCTGTGTTCTCACACGCGTAGCTAAAATTGAAAGCTAGTATGGCATATTTTTATTACTAGTCTTATATCTTGCTCCATAAAGAATAAATATTTGCACGCGTCTGATGGAACGGCGCTCAACTTGCGATTGTTTACTTTTCCATTATATTTAGATTTGGTAAGCGTGTGCACACGAAAAAGTTTAGCTTAGTTTATGTTACGAGTTTGAGATACTGCTGTCTGCTACTTACATGAATCTTCTTTTTACAGTAAATTCTCTTCCGAGCTTATACATATTTTTTTTAACTTTTATATATTAAATTAAGATTATTTGCAGAAAAAACTGCTACAGCTTGTCGTTTATCACGACATATTTGGTTAACAAGATTTTCAATTTTATCAAAATTGATCCAGCTTTCTGAGACTGATTGAGTATTAAGCACAGACAATTTCGCATTCAAAAACAGTATAAAATAAATATAATCATCTCAGTTATATGCGCTATCGTAAAAAATTACAGTTATTAATGTGTAAATCCTCCAATGTTTTTTTAAATTCATTGCTCTCAACGTACAACCAAAATCGTTGTTAAAGGCGCGTACACGCTCATCAATTATTAGAAACTCTTAGAGTCCACTCCGGCCGACTTATAAATAATGCATAGACGGCGTGCGGAACACCTGCCCGCTTTTAGTAAAAACCTAACGACGAAGACAGCTAGTATTAGTGTGTCATCATGACTAACTCAAATTTGAATTGATGAACTGGGTCGCTATGATTAAGGCATATTATTTTAAACTTTATTATAAAACTGTTAAATGTTCCCCATGACTCCATTCAAACTTATTTTTTCGCACTTTCTAGTAATTTACTGTACATTATTTATTGTAACAATATTGAAATAAAATTAATACATTTCGAACGTTTTAAAAAATGGCCTCATGTCCTCTGGACGTTTCTCACAGTGCCAATGTCTAAGGGCGTTGGTGACCACTTACCATCAGGTGGCCCATATGCAAAAAAAAAACTTTCAACTAAGTTGCAAGTTCATTTATTTTTAAATTTAGTATTAAAATCTATTAAACTAAATATTTGTTTTTTTGAGAATTGGGTCCAATGAATAAATAAATATTGTCCCATTTAAAGTGTTTGAAATAAAATATGATTGTATAGAAATGAGAATAGTGGGACGAGCTTATCCATATAATGATCCTCTCAATTATTTTCCGTTGAATTTAATAAAGCTTAAGAGGGATTCCTCCACGACTGTTTCCGGCTCACGGCGTTATGAACGCAAAACCTTTTAATTTTTCTCCCTCTTCGGAATTTTATGAAATGCGATTCATCCTCCGTTCTTTGTCATTGATTTTTATATTATCTCCAGTTCTAGGCAGCGCGAGTGAAATCGATTCCTTTCGATTATTACTCGATTCTCCGAGATATTCTTTATTATTTTCAAGCACTGAAACTTAGATTTCATGTATTATAAATTCTTTATTAACAAACCTACATATTATTTATTTAGATGAAGTAATACTGCTATTGCAACAAGGAAGTTGCTTGAAACTGTTGTTGTTGTTTATTTATTTATTTGTAGCACATTTACAACAAACATATAAAAAAATTAATTAAATTTACATTGAAAAATGAATTTATAAAACAATAATACTATATATAATATGCTTGTCAATTTCAAGTGTACACAGCACTTCCAGATTAAATCTAATCAAATTCAATGTTATTAGTTAAGTTAGAATATTATTGTTAAAGCGGGAAGCCGATAGTTACGGGTAGCGCGAGACCATCCATTGTGGACCTTTGTTCAGCAGTGGACGATGATGATGACTGGAACCGGAAGTATTACATAAAAATATATTTTTTCCAAACCATATAAAATTTGAGCTCCCATTTTAGGGACATACAAATTGATAGCGGGTCAGTTTTGAACGACCCCTGCATTAGATGCCACGTACGAGTCTGAAATACATTATTAATGCAAAAGAGTTTGTTCGTTCGTTAGTTATATGGGCCGAAGAGTACACAGGTAACTTTATACCGAAAAAATACACAGGAGCAAAGCCTCAGTTGAAACTATTATTAATATTAAAAACAAAGATATTTCGATGAGCCGGTTTGCGTGGTTGGTAGACTTCCTTTTCACGTCGAAGGTTGTGGGTCGATTCTCACCCAGTAGAGACATTTGTATGCATGAACGTATCTGTTTGTCTTAAGTCTGGGTGTAATTATCTATATAAGTATGTATTTACAAAAGAAAAGTAGTATATGTAGTATATCAGTTGTCTGGTTTCCATAGTACAAGCTCTACTTAATTTGGGATCAGATGGCCGTGTGTGAGTAATGTCCCAGGATATTATATTATTATTATTTTAGAAGTTTATATGACATCACAAAAAGCATGTTTTGGTAGTATGAATGTTTACGAAATATAAAACTTTATATTATATACTTTTTTTATTAGGAAAAACATTTTCTGAATTGAGCTAATATTTGGTTTGCAAAGTATATATATGATCTCGTTATGTTTAATTTCAATCCCCGTATAGTACTGACAAATGTCTACCGGTAGTGGATTATTGGATCGTGACTGTATGAAGGGCCGTGGCGCGAGTCAGCGAAATCACAAGGCACAAAGTATAACATTTAGATGGTAATTTTTAGTGTCAGATTTTTCAACCAGAATCTAAAATGTCTCCATTTGATCCAAAGTCATAAAATAATATACATACATCATGCTCTGATAATGATTAGAATAATCACATTATTATTGTTACATATTCGAATATATAATATTTTTTTATGTGAATCTTATATTTGCTTTGGAGGTAAGTCTGACTCGTACGCCGTGACGGTTAACGGCATGACGCTCTCCTTTCTATGTCATGCTGCATATGCGTGGAGTGTGTATGTTATATATTCAGATTATTAACGAAACTATACGTATTTATTTATTGTACTCCAAATTAATAAATTGGTTTTATTTAAGTATACATTTGTATATACATTTCAATAAACAAAATGTTTCCTTTCGTACGTGATATTCAAATTTTTTCAATGATATTCAACACAACTTATTTTTACAATGATTTGTCAATATCGTTTATGAAATAACGCGGTTCGACCATCAAAATAGTCCTGGATAATTCTGACCGGTGGCTTCACCACAAAGTATCCGGTAATCTCTACTTATGGTGTGGTCTCAGTGAGAGCGATTTATCAGTAAATATATGAGAAGAACAAGCTGTCTAACGTAACAATAAAATATACTTTTTTTTAACTAACAAGTAACGAAGGTTGCTTACAGTATCAATGGTCAAGGTTTTCATGAGTTCAAACATGTTACGTCTTTAGCGGCTACAATAACACTAGCAACTATCCTACACAGCGTGATAGAAATATAAAGTATTACTATTTGGGGGTAAAATAAGAATTTACCCCCAAAGGGATAATACATTGATTATTTTATAATGATTAGTGAATGGTAGTTCTAAATAGAATTTCGAATGAACACGATTAATATAAATATTTCTTGCCCTTAGCCGAGTAAGTATTACCACATGGATATTAACGGGATTGTATCGGAGTGGAATAAGTTTCAAGCCATATCTTAGAGGAAAGAGGCATTTGCTCAAAAGTTTTAGTCAAAATGACTGCTTGATGGGTTAATTTAATGAACACATTCGCTTAAACACAAACTGCAACTCGATAAAACTGGGTATAATGCATGAAAAACCTTGTTTGAAATGGTCCTTACCCGGCTTATAGAAACCGCCTGCTACCAACTGTTCCATACCAAATTTCCCTTTTAAAATACTTTTTCCATCATGAATATTGCAAAATGTTCCCTTTTGTCACTATGGATTAATGTGTATGTACATGAAATAATAATTGTAAGTAGTGGTCATATTTCAGTGATTAAATGAACAAGCTGGTTTGAGCCAGATCGTTTTTTTTAATTCAAATTTTTTAATTAAAATTTATTTAAATTTTTTTAAGGTAATGATCGATTTTTCGAGTGAGTCAAAAATATACTATATATAGAAATTATATACTATATATTAAATCAGCATAGAGAATGCTTTAAATCAGCATTCTCTATGCTGATTTAATATATAGTATATATATATAGTATATATATATATATAGTATATAGGTGGGTTTAATTATATACTATATATTAAATCAGCATTCTCTAGGTGGGTTGGCACTATAAGTAAGCACTTTGCCATACAGTATTATATTAATTATAAGCCCTAAAAATATTATAATTTTAATCCATTTGATATATGATGTTTTTCGTAGAATTATAGATGCGTTTCGAAACGACTACGGTTGTCATCGTCATGGAATGATCGCGATTAATATTGAAATCATATAGCCGACCCTTTTTTATAAAATACTAAAAGTTTGTAATATATGTAATAAATAAAACCCAGTATGATATAATTAATTCTTTTATTCTTATTTATTGTTTTCATGTATGTACTAAATTTTTTTGGTATCCAGTTTTGCGAATGAAATAAAGAAATATATAGAATAGGTATTTGCCTAAAAATAAAAGTAATACCAAAAAAAAACATTAAAAATGTATACCAACGAAGTTCCGTGTTAGTTCGTTATCGTTAAATTTGTAATATTCTGAAAATCAATAGTGTACCGAAGCCGTGTTGATCACGCTTCGAACATTTGAACACCGATTCAAGTACATCCATTATAGATGTTTCTGACTTCCAATTTCACAGATCATTTGAGCTGTCTTTTAAACTCATCCTTATGGACTGTTTTCCCTTTATTTCATTTCTATTAAGAAATATTTTCGCATAATTGATATTTATTTTCTTGCAAATAATTCAAATGAAAATATTTTAATTGAATATTGTTAATAAGTGTTGAATTGGTGTTTATATAATAAGTAATGGTTTCACTTTAGGATATAGTTATGTTAGCTCAAAGCATGAAGACAATAGAAGTAAATGCTTAATCAGCGGAATGTGAATTGTGTTATTCCATGCTTTGGGCTCATATGTCCTGGGAAACGATTTGTAAAAAAGGAAAGAACATTCGACTAGAGCATAAACCTCTGTGCAGTCGTGTCACTTAATTGTTATTAAATATTTTAAAATTCAAATATTATATCATTTTTAAAAAAGTCTGTCTTGCTCCCGTAAACTTGTCTTTATATTGTTTTGTTTGTCGTGGTAAAATGATTATTTAAAAAAATCAATGTTATTTAAAATTAGAATGCATTCTTTTAAAACAAAAGTCCCTGGTTCGTTTAGACTTGAACCAGTCTGTGGTGCTATGAACTTTTTCCAGAAAGTTATACAGACACACAATAAAATAAATGAACTTAATATTTAAGTTATTTTTATTATTAATGTTAATTTCAGATGTTATTATTAAACATTTTTTTATTTTATTATAGTTATTGTTATAAAATTACAATAATAAAACATTAATATCGTTGACTAAATTGCGGTTTGTTTTCTGTGGGCATAACATTTCAAAATAAAAGTATGTGTAAATGCTAAAATGTGATGATACATTAAGTAAATTCAAATTTTATTTATATTTCATAATATATCAAAGCAAAATTTAAATAATGTTAATAATGTTTGTAACATGTTTTTGTTGGTCTAACATTTAAATTTACAAATAGAAAAAGTTGAATATTTGCTTGCTTGCGGCTTTGCTTGCGTTTGGTGGGGGTAGTGAGATACCCTATGTCCTTATCTGATACCCTGTCAACGTGTACGCAAATTTCGTTATGATCGGATGAGTAGTTAAGACGTGGAAGTAAATTAACAAAACAAAAAAGCATTCGCATTTATAATACCAACTGGATGCGGAAGGCGGAGGACAGGGAGCTTTGGCGCACCTTGGGAGAGGCCTATGTTCAGCAGTGGACAACGATTGGCTGTTGATTGATTTATAATACTAGATTTCGACGACGTGTTAGGGGGTGTGGTAGTAGTTGTTAGGTAGCTTGCTTCAACAAATTTCATCAAAATCGGTTCATGATATTAGCCGTGAAAGCGTATTTAGAAAGATAGACACGAACAGAGTTACTTTCACATTTATAACATTAATTCAATATAATAATAATAATAATAATAATGTCCTCCAGACCGATTTCGGCCGCGGCGGCCAATCACAAGAGAGATTAGCCAACCACGCAGGTGATATTATAGTGCACAAGTGTGCGCGCAAACACAGGTGCATTCTATAGGGAATAGAATAGAACTCTCATAATCCGATGGGGCGGCAATCCGAAACGACTGGACAGAGTTCAGGCGCAGTACCAACGGCTTTACGTGCTTTCCGAGGCACGGTGTGTACACACTTCCAACTTCCAAACTCCGGGCTGCTACTGAGAATTTTCTGACTGAAAAATCCAATAACTTTTTATTGTCCCGACCTGAAAATTGAACCCAGGACCTCCGGCCTTTCATCAAGCCACTAAACCAAAGAGGCAGTCAATGTAGTATAGATTAGTATATGATGTGAATTTAAGATCTTAACTTAAAATCTCACCAAATCCTAAGTTAAAGTAATAAATCTTACTTAGCTTTTAATATTATTTCAACTATATAAAAACTCGCATCGCTGTGTAATTGCGTCGAAAATAGCTGCACTCGATGACCGGAGCCAACCGTGCAGAGGCAATATCACGGCATGGGGTAAATCTTACGTAAGTGATACAGACTTAGTCGGCTTCAAATAAATCGGGCGGTCGACTTCCTATCGCCCTATTTCACGTAGATTAGTAAATGTAGACGTACCAGTTAAGGGACGAGTTGATGGATATAAAAGAGTGTCTCTCAGAGGACAACGTCTCATGATGAATCACCGTCAGATAAAGTTAAGCGCCCGGTTCGGTTACGGTTATACTCTAAGTTTTAATATTATTGAAAGAGACATCATAAGTAGGCAATACTTGTCATTTGTGTAAATGAACATAAACCGAAAATAAGTGCACGGTAAATGAGGCTAGCCTGTTTCAAACATGTAAACATATTATTATATATCTTTTTGAATTAATTATTTTAAGAATAAATTATATGTAATGATAACTTAACTAGCTGACGTCAAGGCATCGATATAAAAAGTATAACAATACCTACTACCTATTTACTGGTGGTAGAGCTTTGTGCAAGCTTGTCTGGGTAGGTACCACCCACTCATCAGATATTCTACCGCAAAACAGCAATACTTGATATTGTTGTGTTCCGGTTTGAAGGGTGAGTGAGCCAGTGTAATTACAGGCACAAGGGACATAAAATCTTAGTTCCCAAGGTTGGTGGCGCATTGGCTATAAGCGATGGTTGACATTTCTTACAATGCCAATGTCTAAGGGCGTTTGGTGACCACTTACCATCAGGTGGCCCATATGCTCGTCCACCTTCCTATTCTATTAAAAAAAAACCTTCACGTATTTGTGCATTTAATCGAAGACATGGTTTTATAATTTCAAAATAAAAATTATGGGATGATATTGATTTCACTTTATTACTTAACTTCACTTTGACTTTACTTTGTTTATAACCCACTTCTTGATAACCGAAGCTTTTAATTTAATAGATACACGACCTTTTAATCAGTTTTCGTATCTGCTAAAATTCTTACGTAATCTTAATCTATTGCCGATGGCTGTATTGATAAATTGAGCAATCGGCCGGGATGAACACAGCAGCACGCTGCTAGTGACATAATAGTTACTCGCGGTTTATTTAACCAAATAGTTAATTAGAATTGTTAACAAGCAATACTCGTATATTCAAGAGAGCTATTTCGCAAGAACATATTCTACACTCACTGAATATGACCGTGAAATGAAAATCACTTTCTGAAAGTCATACAAGATATTGACAATTATTGTGACGTTTGTATTAGCGTATTTGTAATTCGGACTTTAAAGTCACGAGTGAGATACGAAGCGAGTTATAAAAATGAATAAAAATAAAAATTAATATAGACTATTCAAGTAGGGTCTTATAAGACTTTTGAATCTTCACTTTAATATTTTGCTCGGTGTGTAAATTCTACCGAGAAGTAGAAAAAACTCAGTTACTGTTATTTGCCATCAATTAATTGACAAGTATGTATTATAGAGTCGAGATGACAGAGTGGGCATGTGAGTCTTAACTGAAGAATTTTCATCTGATAAATTTGCGTTTATAGTTCATATCGTGCTCGTCTGTGGAGACGAAAATCGTGAGGAAACTTGCAAGTGTCGGATCTGTTGCATGGTGGAATGAGCTCCAAAATCTTTTCTAAAAAGGAGAAAAGGCCTTAGCTGTTACTTTATATTAATTATATACAATTTAATCAACGAAAACGAATTCCGAGCTTTTTATCATCCAAATAATCTTATAATACTTTAATCATAAATAAACTTTATAGCTTAGATTTAAAAAAAAACTAATTGTTAGTTAAGTTTTACATGTTTTGGTATATAACGGAAAGTGAGTCCATAATTATTTGAATTGGGTGTGTTAATAAACGTAATATGACTAATACCTATCAATCAACTTTGATTGTTATATAGCAACGCAAGTTGAATACAAAAATTTTACCTGGTGGTAGGGCTTAGTGCAGGCCCGACTAGGTAGGTACCTCCCACTCATCATACATTCTGCCACTAAGCAGCAATATTTAGAATTGTTGTGTTCCGGTTTGAAGGATGAGTGAGCCAGTGTAATTACAGGTACAAGAAACATAACATCTTAGTTCTTAAGGTTGGTGGCGCATTGGCGATGTCAGCAATGGTTAACATTTCATACAATGCCGATATCTATAATCATGCCCTATAATGATTCGAATGTAATATTTTAAAAGATATATAAATAAATAAAAATGTCAGACTCAAGTCTCCGAATTTAAAGGAGATTGCTTTTTAATTATAATGGACAGTTTCATTTTTCATCATTCGCAAGAAATGTTTTTAAATAATGTTTTAGAAATACTTCATTTAACTTTAATTTTACGAAGACATTTCCAAACGTCAAGTAATAAATTTTAATAAAAGGAACGAATTTATTATTAAAGTATATTAAGGTCAGTTGACTTTAGAGTGGATTCGTTTGTGTTAAATTTGAATCCGTTTACATAATTCCTTTGTAAATCAGAATAAAATGTCTACGTTAATCTTGTCTTGTTAGCTTTTTATTTTATCTATTAGGCTCACACTTAGCGGAAAATCTGCTAAATAAAATCTAACTGTGTTATAAAACAAAAGCTGTAACATTTCCACTGTAATGTTTTCGTAAAATATTGATGTATGTTAGAATAAGTGATGAATGACTCGTCTACCAACTTCCCCTAACAGCGCGCACAGTCGGTATTTGACAAATAAAATTGACCACAGACTATACGCGATAACGATCACTGACATTTATTCAAACATCGGTTTGTAAAAAACAGTAAATATACTATTCTATATAAATTAATTACAGAAATTTTGTTGTTATTCATATATACGTAAAATGTATATATTATTTTATAATGTATCACTTTATACATGTTATATATATATACTGTAATGATTGTAAGTTATCCGAGGGTGACCTCAAATGTCCACTAACAAAAAGGCTTTAAGCCTGTAAAGGATTTAATATGAGCATGATAATTATAGCTCTGAGTAATGATATTCAAGTTTATTTAAAAAAGGTTCTTCACCTACTTGGAATGGTGATTATAAATACTTAAAGTATATTAATGTTGATACAACGGGTGTCAGTTTGTCTTAATGTGATGATGATGATGAGATTTGAATCAATCCACTGATAATAGAATTCGGTTTTACTCACGGCGGCCATGTTTAATGAGGACTAGTTATAATATATCTGCGCAAGATTTGTAATAGTGAACAATCATATGCACAAACGAAAGGTAAACATCTATTTTTTTCACTCTCATAATCCCATGGAACAGGTAATCCAAATTAACTTGAAAGAGTTCTGTGAACTCCCGGATTCCGGGAAGCTACTGATATATTTTTAAAAGAAGAACCCATTAACATTTTCATTGACCCGAGGAACTCACGACCTCAGAGTCACCAGTCTAATTATCCACACAGTAGACCAACGAGGCAGTTTATTAAAATAAGTATATGATGTTTGTTGTATTTAAATTTCAATATTCATTTGATTACTTATAAGTAATCAAATTCTTGTTGATGGATATAATTAGTAAACCTAAAGTGTACAAATGTTATTATAATAGAAATTTAAATGTATGAGTTTATTAATTATTTGAAAAATTGTATTATAACAGCTGGTAAAGAAGAGCGCTTATGTAAATAGCCAGGCAGACGTATTAGAAATAATTAATGATAATGAAACAGGATCTAAGGCACCTCCATTTATCATGCTGCGGTCAGGGCTCCGGGCACGAATATCATGAATTAAGGAATTTATAATGGTCGGTAATGGACGAAATAAGGGACTAAATAACGTTTTCGTTTAAATATCTGTCTTGGATTTTCCTATTATGGGTGTTTAATTGTTAAGTTGTTTTTAATATAACCGCGTGTTAACATTTCTATTAAATGTATTCGCCCAGTGATCGAAATCCGATAACAATTATTATTGAAAATTTGAGGAAAATATATGTATTTTGTATTCGCTTGTATAAAACGTTTTATTTATACTGTTATTTCAATTTTTTTTACTGTCAGCATTAACTACACTACAGACAAAGGAGAAAAAGACACTATTTTTTGCATATATATCAATCAATCAATCAACAGCCAATCGTTGTCCACTGCTGAACATAGGCCTCTCCCAAGGTGCGCCAAAGCTCCCTGTCCTCCGCCTTCCGCATCCAGTTGGTGCCCGCCACCTTCTTAAGGTCGTCGGTCCACCTGGCTGGAGGGCGCCCTTCGCTGCGCTTGCCGATTCGCGGTCTCCACTCTAGGAGTCGTCTGCTCCAACGGCCATCGGTCCTACGACATACGTGACCAGCCCACTGCCACTTCAGCCTGCTAATTTTGCAAGCTATGTCGGTGACTCCGGTTCTTTTCCGGATAATCTCATTTCTGATCTTATCCTTCAAAGATACTCCGAGCATAGCTCGCTCCATAGCACGCTGAGCGACTTTGAATTTGTGGACTTGTCCCGCAGTTAGTGTCCACGTTTCGGCACCGTATGTCATGGCAGGTAAGACGCATTGGTTGAAGACTTTCGTCTTCAAACATTGCGGTATAGACGACTTGAGGACTTGACGAAGGTTGCCAAATGCTGCCCATCCCAAGCGAATTCTTCGATCGTCTTCCTTCTCGAAGTTGTTCCTACCGACTTGTATTATCTGTCCTATTATCATGATAGCGACAGATAATATAAATTATATATTATACAGGACAGATAATATAAATTATATATTATTATACAGGACAGATAATATAAATTATATATTATCTGTCCTGATAATATATAATTTATATTATCTGTCGCCGTGGAGTACCGGCTTAGAATAGTACTCCCCCAATCTCACCCCGTGGGTGTCGTAAGAGGCGACTGAGGGACGGGGAAAATGGGGGATGGGCAGCAGCGTCCCCCCCTCCCATAAACATCTTACCCCCTACTGCGCTCGCCAACACGCCTGCCCAGCGCGGCGAGTATGGGCAAACCCCTCCCTTAATGGCAGATGCGCCCAAAAAAAGGCCCCCAGTTACCGGCAAGCCCGCTAGGCCCGACCAAGGTAGCGGTCGCGGTATCGGCAGGGCAGGGGGTGCTAAGAATCACCGGTTCACGGCAGGCTACCGTATAAAGCGACTGAAAATGGCAACGTATAATGGACGCTCGATGAGGCTGGACCATCACCTCGCCGAATTAGAAGTAGAGTTAAGTCATATAAACTGGCATATACTGGGGTTATCTGAAGTCCGAAGACAGGGGGAGGACACGATAACTCTAGAGTCCGGTAACTTACTCTACTTCCGCGAAGGTGATAACCTCTCCCAGGGTGGTGTCGGTTTTCTAGTCAAAAAGGATCTCATTGGCAGCATTGTGGAAATCAGTAGTGTGTCGAACCGGGTAGCGTACCTTGTCCTAAAACTTTCCGACAGGTACTCCCTGAAGGTTGTACAGGTATATGCGCCAACTTCGACATACTCTGATGATGTGGTCGAAGCGATGTACGAGGACATCGCAAAGGCCCTCAATGACACCTCGAGGGCCCACTACAATGTTGTTATGGGAGACTTTAATGCTAAAGTGGGAGTACAAGATAGCGGTGAATCGAAAGTCGGACCTTACGGCTTGGGCTGCAGAAATCACAGGGGGCAAATGCTGGTAAACTTTCTCGAAGCGCAGGGGCTTTTTTTGATGAATTCTTTCTTTCAAAAGAAGCCTCAGAGGAGGTGGACCTGGCGAAGCCCCGATAACGTGACAAGGAACGAGATAGACTTTATCATTTCGAATAAAAGGCACATATTTAGAGATGTTTCAGTGATCAACAGGTTTAATACCGGAAGTGATCACCGCTTGGTTCGAGGCACTCTAAATATCAACTTAAAAGCCGAAAGATCGAGAATGATGAGGTCTACTCTTCGACCTACCATGCTCCAAGCTGCTCAAGGCTCCGAAAAGTTCCAAATGGAACTTCAAAATCAATTCACCGCGTTGGAAACCATAAGCAGCATTGATGAGAGAACCGACACGCTGGTCAAAATACTGCAAAACACATCCCGCAAGTGTTTTCCGCCACAGAGAAGAGACAACGCACCAAAACTCTCTGCTGAGACACTCGAGCTCATGAGAAAACGACGAGAACTACCATCGTTTTTGTCAGATAAGGCCTTAAACCGAACAATAAAAACGCTGACGCGACGCGATCTCCGACGCTCCAATACCCGTGCCATCAAGGCTGCGATTGAGCAAAATCGGGGATCGAAAGTGTTCGCTCGCAAGTTTGGGAGGCCGCGTCTGACAAAACTTAAAACTGAAAATGGTGGGGTCGTTACCTCTAGGCCTGAGATTATCGGAGAAGTAGAGAGGTTTTATGGGCAGTTGTTCTCTTCAAGATCGGATAAACCCGTGGGAATCAGTATTGATGACCAGCGCGCCCCTCTTATGCGCCATTACTCCGAGGAGCTCCCGGTCGTTGACCAAGGAGAGATTAGGGCGGCTCTAGAACAGCTTAAAAACAACAAAGCTCCGGGAGATGACGGAATCACAACAGAGTTGCTTAAGGCAGGCGGGACTCCGGTCCTGAAAGAGCTAGGAAGCCTCTTTAATTCCGTCATCCAACATGGCAAGACCCCGGAAACGTGGAGCGGGAGTGAGGTGGTACTGTTTTTCAAGAAAGGTGATAAAACCCTCTTGAAAAACTACAGACCAATCTCCCTCCTGAGTCACGTGTATAAGCTGTTCTCTAGAGTCGTCACGAACCGTCTCGCCAGACGACTTGACGAGTTCCAGCCCCCAGAGCAAGCCGGCTTTCGATCAGGCTACAGCACCGTGGACCACATCCATACTGTTCGGCAGATTGTGCAGAAGACCGAAGAGTACAATCAGCCGCTGTGTATGGCATTTGTGGACTACGAGAAAGCCTTCGACTCCATCGAAACCTGGGCAGTGCTCGACTCATTGCAGAGATGTCATATCGATTGGAGATATATCGAGGTACTGAGATGTCTGTACAACGCCGCTACAATGACTGTCCACATCCAGGACTGTAAGACGAAGGCGATCCAACTGCGCAGAGGGGTGAGACAGGGGGATGTAATATCCCCGAAACTGTTCACCAACGCGTTGGAAGACGTTTTCAAAACGCTGGATTGGACTAGGTATGAAGTCAATGTAAACGGCGAGTACATCTCACACCTTCGATTTGCCGACGATATCGTCATCATAGCAGAGTCGCTGGAACAACTCACCGAAATGCTGCGTAGCCTAGGCGAGTCTTCCCGGTGTGTCGGTCTCGGTATGAACTTGGACAAGACCAAGGTCATGTTCAATTGCATATATATATGCATATATAATTATACTAGTAGTTTCCGCGATCCCCTCCTCCCCCAGTGAGGTCAATTGTTCTTTATAAAAAAGGACCCAATGTTTTTCCTTGTGTTTCAAAATTAGTGGTCTGGTTTCGCATTTATAATATTAGTATATATAGATACTGGCTGCTTCTATATAAGTGGATACAGCGTTTTTGTTTGGAAATGTCAACAAATGTCACTTTTACTTAACTAATTCTAACTGACTCGTAATTCCTACCCTGTTGAATATTAAATAAACTATCGTCTACTAAATATAACAAGAACTTGGATATAAATGTATTTGCCGATAAGTTAATCGATACGGTATGTCAATTGACAACAGAAAGCAAGTTTGCAACTGATTCGCTTTGACTGAATCTATCCAGAAATTCGTAGAATTATCAGACATCGAGTGGATTAAAATACATAGTGTTGAAAAATTATCTAACAATTCACTTTGTTTGATAATAATTGCCCAATTGACACCTTAACATTGTTCATGCGCTCAACTTAAATTCGTACAGTTAGACGTAAAAATTAAGAAGAAATTAGCTTAATTAGGTCTTCCTTTATTCTCCAGCATGCATATCAATCGCGTGCCATGGACTAAAATGTTAATAATATTTTATAATTCATATTGTTTCATAGGCTTACGAAGAATATCATTCTTTGCGACTTTTTTGCATCGGAGATATAAAGATACTACGATTATCAAGGATATATAGATAAAATAAAAAAGCAACAGCGTTTTAATATTCCACTGCTGGGCTAAGGCCGGGCTCTGCTTTTTGGAGAATGTTTGGAGCTTACTTCACTACGCTGCTCTGATGCGCGTTGGAGGACACATATTAAGCACATGAAAATTCAGTAGTGCTTGCTAAGATTTGAAAGTGAAATCACTTCTTTTACTGTGACTATTTGAAAATGTGGAACCGAAGCACTTCCTGTGTTTTGGTAAGATATCGATATTACAAGATTGTAAGAGCTCACAGTATCAGCTTAGGTCCCCAATGTTAGAAGGTCATCCAATATAGACACATTTTATATATAAGTTATATTAATAATATGATCAATTACTAGAATATTTCAGATACCTTTTTATATTATTCTTAAATATACCCTTTCATTTTAAGTTTTATTCAAATCTTTATGCTTGTTATGTGTTATCTTTTTGTTGAATTTGGTGCATATAAATGATAGTCTTGAAATATTAATCCATACAGTGTTCATAAATTGCATTTTACAAGTTTCAAGCGTCTGTTGAATCATTTCATTTATATTTTCGTCGTAATTGGATGTTGGATGTGGATAGACACTCAATTAGTGCGGCCTAGACCAAAACAACATGGCCGACATTCATTAACGGGACAGCCGAGGTTCGGTTGGCTTGTGGCGATATCCTTTTACGTTTGCCCATCTTATATAAAATCGAATTTCGTTTAAAACGAGATCACATGTATGATATGGACTGTAACTTTTTGAAATGATGGATTTTTTTATCTGTAAAGGATATCAACAAGGTCTGTTTTTTTAATATAATATTACTAGAAATAATAATAGTATTTCTGTCATCTAAAATTCAGTTATGCGTAAATCTTGTGCTAGAAACCCATGGGGTCAGAATCGAATCTCCATATGTTACTGTATTATTATTATTAAACTTACTATTAGAAAAATGATATATTTTGATATGATTTATTTTTAATTCGTTATTTGTTCCACAATGGCTGGCCAAGAAGATGCGGTTTGGAGCTTATATTGTCGACAGGAAAGCGGCCAGCAGTAAAATAGCCGTATCCAATCCATAATACTGCTCCAGACTTGCCGACACCAAATATATAGGTTAGAGGGTAGTTAATGATGACGAGTGATGACATATATTATACTAGCTGGTTCCCCCGTTAAACCTGCTTAACCCCCGTGGTCGTAGCGTGTGTAAGCTATATCCAAGAAATATATCTAATGATGCTGCCACACTGTTATATGACTAAAATTAGATTAAAAAATTAAATAAAACCTGACGCAACAAAAACCTAAAACTCAAATGGCCTTTTAACATTATTATAAGAATATGCTAATATTTTATTACATGCGTTCTCGCGTCGGATAATTTAATTAATTTCAGAATTTGTAAAATCATTTGAAAGCAAACGCTACATGCTTATTAAACCTTCTTATTATTCTTATTGTCAAGTAATAAATTCAGACGAACAATCAAGCTTTATATATTAGTAGAGATATATAGATGTTATATATACAAATTTCAGTACATAAGTCGAGTGAATACGTCATGAACATTACATAGAAGTTTCGAACTATGTTTAAAGATCCCGAAACGCCAGCTGACTGGTTAAGAGATAAACTACGGCTATATTTCAAGGGTTGGCAAGTTTCAACCCTTTCTAGCGTTTGAAATATTATATAATTTGTCATTTGTATGTAAAAGAGTACAGCGTGGCGTCTTGATTAATTTTTTTATTATCTACATTAAGGATTAAAAATAAAAAAAAATGAATTTAAGAAATTAATTTAAAATTCGAACTATGAACTTATGTAAGTCTTATTTTTAAATTCCAAATTGCATTATTATAGAAATATGGTGAAAACTGATAAATTAGTTACTATTAGTTATATAAGTAAAGATGTAACTGCAGTATAAAAAACTGAAGCGTATCGCGCAACTCCCTCGACTCAACTACACGTGACTAAAGTAAAACCTTTTTGCGTTTGAAACTTTTCACTCAAACGTAGCACACAAAATCCTTGTAATTCTATTCTTATACTCAAAAAGTTTCACTGAAACAATATAATTGATACTTTTTTTTACCTCGACAGGTAAAGAGCGTAAATTTTAAGTAAAGATTGCGGGTGAGAAACTATAATTCATTACGTGCTCCGCGGTGAAGGAAAACATCGTGAGGTAACCTGCATATCGCATGAAATTCTGCTTATTATTCAGCACTATATGCCTTCACATTAACATAAGATCAGCGTGGTAATCTGAAAAGGGTCAAAATTTCTCCTTAAAATTTCAAAAGCCAGCACAGCATACTAAGCATTAAAAGTTCACCTTAAGAGAAGAAGAGGCCTTAGTCCAACATTGAGACATTTAAAAAATGTTACCTATGAGATTAAGCGTTGGTATTTGTTTAAATTAATATTATGTTTAGCAAATAATATGTTCATTATAAGTATTAACTATGACACTATATCTACAAGTAAAAACACTGTAAATGTTATGTTTAGTAACGTTAAACAATCACGGCCATAAACAATGCTGTGTTCTTTCGAATGTCATTTCAATAATGACAGAAAGAGAGAAATCAGCTTTTAACTAAACAGTCGCTACGCAACGTTTGTAAGTAAGTAACGTTACGTGACATAAATCAGTCTAGTTTTGTACAGTAATTGATTGTGTGTTCGACATTGACAAATCATTGTTTAGTTTGTTAGCTAATCTATTTCTTGTGCGTGTTTACAATACGAATGAACTGAAAGGGCGTTGTTTCAAAATAGCAAAATTGCCCAGTAAGTTACTAAGTTAATAGAAACTTTTTAATAATAAGCTTCCATTTCATCCATGTACACGCACGGCGGATTTTATACTTTGGCTACCCTAGGGTTACAGAAGATTTTTGCCCCTCTACTCCGTGTTATTGTTTTTGTAAACAATAAGTACATACAATCGTCATTATCTTCTCAAATATAAACAGCAACCACTTGTTAATGTCACGAACAAGTAGTACATTTAAGAATTTCTTTCAAAGCTAACAATAAAGCTAAGTTAAATAGTCAAAAATATGTGATTAAATTGTATGTATAACAGAGGCTTAAACATGTAACAACGTTCTTGCTTATGTTTCGTATAAAACCATTCAAAAGCTACACATCGTCGGTTCCCTTCCATGTTCATCATAAATGCAGCGCTTATCTTTCCAACTCTCACTCCTCAACTTATAAATTTAATGTTCTAAAGGATTTACGGAATTATAACTTGAGACTTGGAATTCAGTTCACAGTGTGAACATTGAAGATAACATTTCGAATTCGAAATGATAATGAAATAAGAATATAAATTGTTTTTTTAATTATTTCAATGTTTGTCATAATCATTATTAGTTTTTACGTTTCATTGTAAGTTTTTTTTAATTTTACTTTGAGAACATGTAAGCGTGCCAATAGTAGGGCTTTGTGCAAGCTCGTCTGGGCATGTACCACCAACTCATCAGATATTCTACCGCAAAATAGCAGTACTTGGTATTGTTGTATTCCGGTTTGAAGGGTAAGTGAGCCAGTGTAATTACAGGCACAAGGGACATAACATCTTAGTCCCCAAGGTTGGTGGCGCACGCGTTGACTGACTCCTGTGAGCCAGTCCCGTCCCGTCCTTCCCGGGATGGGGTTGTTGTGCTACTATGCGGAGGACACTTTCATCACGGCGACGGGGTGAAATTTCGAAGAGGCAGCCCTTCTGGCCGAATTCGGAACGTCGCTCATGATGGACCGGATAGATTTGCTGGGCTTCAGGGTCTCCATCTCTAAAATGGAGGCCCTCTGATTCCACGGTCCACATCGGGGCTCCTCTCGTGGGACGTGTATTACAGTATTCATCAATTCAACAATAACAAGTAGGAGCGGCGCACTCACTTTTAGACTGACGCAGGTGTTTACCGGACATGGCTGCTTCGGTAAGTACCTACACGGGATAGCGAGGCGGCAGATATCCCGGCACCCTCCTGCCATGAGTGCGGTGCGCCACTGGACACGGCGTACCACACTTTGACCGAGTGTGCTGCGTGGGGGCCCCACAGGCATACCCTAGCCTGGCCGAAGTCGGTACGTCGCTCACAGTGGACCGCATAGGAATGTTGGGCTTGAGGGTCTCCATGTCAAAAACGGAGGCCCTCTTATTCCACGGTCCACGTCGAGGCCCCCCTCGTTTATCGTATCGTATGTATCGAGAGGCGTTTATCACCGTCCAGGGGACGGTGATAAACGCCCCTCGAGGGGGGCCTGACCCTGGACGGAAGATGGAGCTTCGGGCAGCATTTTGTCCAACTTGGCCCGAAGCTCATCAACGCTGCTGCTGCCTTAAGCCGGCTCCTACCAAATGTAGGAGGGCCGGAAACGCCATGCCGGCGATTATACGCTGGTGTTGTGCGGTCCATGGCTCTGTACGGTGCTCCCATCTGGGTGGACGCTCTCACCGCTCGGAACAAGGTTCTCTTGCGAAGGCCGCAGAGAATCATAGCGGTGAGGGTGATACGCGGATATCGTACGGTGTCGTGGACGGCGGCAACACTTCTCGCGGGCGATCCGCCTTGGGAGCTCCAGGCGGAGGTGCTCGCGGAAGTGTACCGGTTCCGGGCGGAAGTGAGGTCGCGTGGCGACCGTCCAGGGTTGGAGGAGGTGCTGCGAATCAGGACTCTCGCCCAGCAAGCCCTGATTCGCAGGTGGGAGGAGGATCTGAGGTCCCCATCAGCAGGCCTGGCGACAGTGGAGGCGATCCGTCCCCACTTGAGTCGCTGGGTAACGAGAAAAGGCGGCACACTGACCTTCAGACTGACTCAGGTGCTTACTGGACATGGGTGCTTCGGTAAGTACCTGCACGGAATAGTCAGGCGGGAGGTAACGCCCTCCTGCCACGAGTGTGGTGCGCCTACGGACACGGCATGCCACACTCTGATGGAGTGTGCCGCTTGGGGGCCTCAGCGCCTTTCCCTGGCGACTTTAATCGGCGGAGACCTTTCGCTGCCGAGCGTGATAAATGCCATGCTTGGTAGCGAAAGGTGCTGGATGGAGATGGTCTCCTTCTGCGAAAATGTCATGTCGCAGAAGGAGGCCGCGGAGCGGGAGCGCGAGGAGAGTGCCTTCGCTGACCCGCTTCGTCGAAGAAGACCGGGGAGAAGACGCCAGCGCTATGCGCATCTTCTCCTCCCGCCGTGAGTGTCGCCGGGGCCAGAGGGTCTCTGTACCCCGAGTACCCCCTAGGATTTGGAGCCCCGCAGAAGCGGGCCAACCGTCGGGACGGCACGGTAGTATGCGCAAGCGATCCCGTGACGTCCCCCGACAAGATGGAGTGGGTACCGCTGGTTTTAGTGGGTATTCCGGCGCCTTCAGCGCCGGCGAGTCCCACATACCCCCCCACCTTATGTGGGGGAAACACATAAATGTGTTTTTCCAGCGAGAAAAAAAAAAAAAAAAAAAAAAAGGCATACCCTAGCGGCGATAGTTGGCGGAGACTTTTCGCTGCTAAGCGTGATTAACGCCATGCTTGGCAGCGAGTGGTGTTGAATGGAGATGGTCTTTTTTTGCGAGTGTCATGTCGCAGAAGGAGGCCGTGGAGTAAGAGCGTGAGGCGAGTGCTGCCGCTGCCCCGCTCCGCAGAAGAAGACCAAGGAGAAAGCGCCGACGCTATGCGCACCTTCTTCTCCCACCGTATGCCGCCCTGGAAATGGAGGCACGCTTAAGAGAGCTAACCGTCGGTGAGTCATGGTAGGATTTACAAGCGACCCCGTGGTGGCCCCTCGAAAAGACCGAGTGGGTACCGCTGGTTTTTTGAGTGGGTACTCTGGCGCCTTCAGCTCTGGCGAGATATCGAGAGGGCGATGTATCCCCACCACCTCGTGTGGGAGAAACGCGTAAATACAGCGTATAAAAAAAAAGGTTGGTGGCGCATTGGCGATATAGGCGATGATTAACATTTCATACCAATGTCAATGCCAATGTGTATGGGCGTTGGTGACCACTTACTTTCAGGTGGCCCATACGCTCGTCCGTCTACCTATTTTATATAAAAAAACGTAGTTTAGTGGGTGATTAGTTAAGCAATGCTGTGTTTTCTTCTTTCGAGTTTAAAATCAATGATGACAGAAAGAGCGAAAGCAGTTAACATCCGCTAAGCAGAATTTATAAGTAAGATCGTAAATACTACACACCAATATTAATAAAAATAGCTACTGTACTTTGTCTTCAATGTAAATACTTCTTATTTAGATAAAAGTTTTTGCTCCATAGAAGGTTCATTTAAAAAGTTAAAACGTTTTTCTCAGATATATGCAATTAAGAATTATTCTGTAGAATAAAATTTAAATAAATATAAAATATCCATAGAAATAAATAAACTTAAAAATTTATATTATAAAGCAATCGAGTCTGTTTGGATGCGTTAATCTCAGAATTACTAGAACGATTTGAATAAAACCTATGCATTTAATAGCCTTTTTATTGTGATGAGTTATAAATTATATATTAGTTTCGACCCATAGAGGTGGAGTATTAAACGTTTAACTCAGTAACATAATACATTCAAGGCAATTATTTCAAATTAAACAGTTCAGAATCAACATTACAAATGTTGAAATGCGTTTCATTAATATTTATTAATCAGATATTTTCATACAAAGCAAGCTTACTGCATTGCCACAAGTTGCTTTTCAGTCGCTTGAAAGCATTTTTTCAATTTCATAAAGAACATTTTCTTGGTAGAAATTTTATCATTCTCTTTCTGTTAAGCGAAAACATAAAATAGCTCTTGGGATATTTATTTTTCTACTTTTAAAATTGTTTGTTTTACGATAATGTTTTTGAATGAGAATGAAGATATACTCGTATAATTTGCTTAGAGACGTTAATTCATATAATTTATGAAACTGATTAAAATTTGTAAATACTAATTGTATTTAGATTTATATAACAATAACTCATATGGAAAAAATATCATTAGTGTTTAATGGGAAAATAATTATAACAATATTAGATGCAGTGATTATAGTCAAGTCAAACATAATACACTCGCTAGTATAATATATATATATATATATATTTCAAATTGACTGTTTGCAAATGTTCTCGGCAGCGTCACCGGGAGTGGCGTCGAGTCTTAAAGTACTTTGCAGGAGCCCACTTAAGGGCTTAGAATACGCGCGTCCTAAGGGTGCTGGTCCTACGAGGCCGAATCTCGGCTTAAAATGACGTCAACGTCGGGAACTACTATAAAATACAATACAAATACAATAAAAAACCTTAATTTAAATATAAAATAAAAAGATTTTATTTTAAAATAATTAAAAAAAATTAGTGAATAAAATTTAAATATCTTTCGGTAATCTTAAATTAACTACAAGATTAAGTTACATAAGTATTTCCTTACCGAATATGGCAAAGCCAATAAAATTAGGTATGTTCACAATATTTACACATACATTGGTTATTTTAACTACATACATCAATTAAATGATTAAATTGCATGCATACTTATTATTGATAACACATAATTCGGTCGACAACGTTTATAAGTTTATTATAAATCGAAAATCTTCGTTCTAATATTCTAAGATTTGACCTTGCAGGTTGACCTAAAACCACTAAACGGATTCAGTTGGGATCGTCACCAGCACGGAGCGATGTTAGTTCAAACAAAGATTACACTGTTTGTCTTTGTGCCAAGCCAGGCTAAGATATAGCTGACTGGAAATATATACGAACATGGATTGCATAAGGTTGACCCTTGCACATGCTACACTGTTAACATGATTATCGTAACTCAGAGGAACATTGTAAATTGAGAGACAAACTAGATTATATGATCACCTATTAAACCGATTATATGATCTTAACCGGTGGTAGGGCTTTGTGTGTTTGTGTAGGTATCACCTGCTCATCAGATTCTACCGCTAAACAGCTGTACTTATTACTGTTGTTCCAGCTTGAAGGGTGATTGTGCCAATATAACTACAGACAAGTAACGTAGCATTTTAATTCCCAAGATCAGTGGTGCATTGGAGATGTAAGGAGTGGTACACATTTCTTATAGTGCCCATGTTGCCATCCATGTACCATCAGGTGGCCTATTGTCCGTCCGCATACCTACCTCTAATAATAATAATAATATTTACACATATTACTTTATGATATGATAATATAATATAATTCGAACATTTATTGAAACAATATATTTTGAAAATAGTTATAAATATAATACCAAGGTTTTTATTTAACAAAGAAAATTTAAACAAATTTTGAATTTGTGTATTGTAATTTGCGATTGAATTTCAACTGACATAAATAATATCCAAATATAACGATTTTTTTTATTAATAGACAAATATAATCCTTAGTCAATTAAAATTAATTGCCTATGAACACATCACGAGAAAAAATAGACATTTATTATACAAAATTTATTAGGGACGTAATCAGTTACAACTAATTTTAGCAAATAATTAATTTTTTTTTTTTTTTTTATATTTGCCGGGAGGGCAAATGACTCTACTCCACCTTATGGTAAGTAGTAGTAGAGTCCAAACGCGACGACGGCCAGTACAGATGGGAAAAACGTTCTGCACTAGCCACCTTCGCCTTGCCGGCCCGCAAGATGCCTCTTCACGCCTCGTTTGAAGGAACCCGGGTTGTAAGAGGAGGGGAATATGTGAGCTGGTAAGGAATTCCATTTTTTGGAAGTGCGACAAAGAAAGGAGTTGCCAAATTTCTTCGTTCGCAATGGAATTGATGTCACAGTTAGGCGGTGACATCGAGAACCAGCTCGCGTGGACTTAAGAAGGAAGGGGGAAGCAGGAATTAGAGAGAATAATTCCTCAGAGCACTCGCCGTGATACAGTCGATAGAAAGCGCTCAGTGCTGCTATCTCACGACGCAATTGTAAAGGTTCAAGGATGTTTGTGACCTTTACGTCGCCAATAATGCGTACGGCACGTCACTGCAGCCGGTCCAAGGCCTCCAGTAGGTACTTAGCGGAGCCATCCCAAAGGTGCGAGCAATATTCCACGCAAGATCGTACCTGTGTTTTGTACAGCAGGCACAGTTGTTGTGGCGTGAAAAAACGCCGCACCTTGTTCAGAACTCCGAGTTTCCGTGAAGCTGTTTTTATAACAGCCTCGATGTAATCCCTTGGACTAAGGTCGCAGCGAACGTCGATCCCCAGCATGGCGATTTTGCTTTGTATCATCAGCGGAGTACCACAGAGGGAGGGAAGAGGGGAAAATGCTGACTTTTTCGCTGTAAGAGCGCATACGCAATTTTCTCACAAAGAAAAGTTTGTAGCTTATAATAGATGACGAAAGAAATTCACGCAAACATTTCACTGCTATATAAGAATATATCTAAGAAACCAACATAATTTAATACAACAAAACCGCAAAGACTCACTGCCATTTCGCTTTTCCTTAGAATTTGTATCGCACTCCGCGTTAACGCGGCGGCAGCGTAAATCACTTGGAAGGAACAGTTGCTTTGTTCGGTAACTAATGTTTATACTATGCTTTAGAAGCTCACAAGCCATGAGTTTCGTATTTTATTCGTTCTGTGATATTTACAATTGCATATTTCTGAGTTATTGTACCCCAGATTTAAGATGATTCTCGTAAAATCTATTTCCTGGATGAAAAGCCATGGCACTCATTTTACAAAGAGAAGTATTTAATTTATAAATAATTGGCATATACTTTAGACAAAATGTGGACATTTTGAGACATAAGCGACCTTTAAATATTTAAGAAAGAATAATAGCAGATATTACAACAAGTTATATTATTATATAACCAGACAGTAACGGTTGTAATTATTCTCGTCTCTGTCAAAACTAAATAATAACTAATAAACAAAATTTCAAGACTAAAAAAATTGTTATCATAGATCTGGATACTGTTAGTAAATAATCAATATCTGATAAACAATAATAGTCTTCAATGTTTACGATGACGAAAACATACCTCGTTCATACGTTCCTTCGTATTTGAACTTGGGCAATAGATAGTTTATTTATAAAGGATATAACCCTCACTTTATAAATTACATCACAATTTCATATCCACTTTCATAAGGGAACGGACACTCCAGAGATATCAAGTTTTATTATAACGTTCTTTGAAACTATCATGTTCCTTGTCCATTCTAACTTGAAGATATCATGGACCCTTAGTAAGTAGTATACGACGTCTCTATGAAATATTGAAGATTCGACTTACAATTTTCCATTGTTTAAAACTTTATTCTTAAGCTTGTAAAGTTCAAATTCGTTTGTGATTATATTCGTGAAAGTTTCGTATATAGTTTTGACAGTTCCGCTGACGGTTGTTTTGTTCAAAAGGAACTTCGCTTGTTTAGGTGTTTGTTTGTAGTTTTAGACATCATCAAAGTCAGCATCGAATTGAGAAGTTATTTTCAAAGTAATTTCTTGAAGCACAACGGCCTTTATTATACAATATTATTTTTTCATGAGTAAAAAAGCTGAATTAAAGTATATAGCAAGTAGTTTATAAAAGTTTCAGTGTTGGATAAAAAAAATATTACTGACTATATAGTATTAACGTTTCTTACGACACATAAGTGTTTTCATCACGTTTCATCATTGAGCATGGTTCTAATAGTAACAAAATAAAGCAACAAAAAATCTAAAATTAAAAGCCTCTAACTATCGTACTACTGGGCTCTTCCTTTGGGGGAGAAGTTTAAGGTTGAAGCTTATTCCATAACGCTGCTCAAACATGGGTTAGATACGCATGTGGTAGATTGTCTTTCGATTCATGCAGGTTTCCTTAAGAATTTTTACCTTTCGAGAAAAATAATAAACACAAATGAAGTCCATGAAACTTCAGTATTGCTTGCCTGTGTTCAGACCAAATTACAGTTAAGATTCACGTGTTCTAACCATTGGGTGACAGAAAAATCTATTTGTTGATAAAATAACTATTTCATACAGATAACATTATTTATACTTAATTATAATTTCTTTCATTATCGTCATCATAATTTGCTTGCATTATTCTATTAATAGTCGGTGTAATTTAAGAGAAATATTAACTTCTACATTATCTCTTGCACATTTTTTAATAGTGTGATAAATTATAACTGTTCCTAAATACGAAAAATTCTCTATCTGCTTCGGGAAATCAATGAGTCAATCAATTACTTTTTAAAATAAAAATAAATAATAAAAAGTATAATATTCCTAATTGTTTCCTTCACTTAGTTGAGCATTAACTTTTAACGTACTTGAGTGAATAGTAAAGCTTTTATATAGCCTTCATATAATTTTGTATTGGATAAGTCAACATTGTACAACAGTATAGTGTTAGAACAGAAACGCTTTTAGATTACCAATGAATAATAAAAGCAAATCGTGTATACAGTATACGTGTAACAAATGAAAATTTGTTTAATAGGTAGGTTAAATAGACTAATTAGCAATTGGGCCACCTGATGGTAAGTGGTCACTATAGCCTACACATATTGGCACTGTACGATATGTTAACCGTCTTTTACATTGTCAATGCGCCACTAATCTTGTAAGTTAAGAGGTTATTTCAAATCGGAATACAACAATTCTAAGTATTGCTGTTTGGCAGTAGATTATGACTGTGATGAGTGGTGGTACCTAACTAGGGGGCTTGCACATAGCCCTACCACCGAGTCAAGTTATTCGATCGAACGTTACATAATATTTACGTTGCGTTTACCTTGAAATGTTACTCGTATCGCATATAGAAGTTTCATTCTAATAAATAATCCAGACGATGTAGCTGATATTTATTGGAATTTACTTTTTATTTACTATTACGAGAGGGACCGGATATATTCCGCTACCAATCTTTATAAGACTAACAAGGGTGTTATCTTTGTAATCCAAATTAAATTCATGGTGAAAATAGTCATAAATTTCCCGAAATTTGTCCACAAGAATAAACGACGGACTTTTACGTTTAAAAACACAAAGATAATTTATTTAGTCTAATTTTTTTAAAGGTGACATTCTTATAAAGGTCATTGTTCCCAAAAACATTAGAAACTTATTTAATATGAATCTAAATCAACATAGAAGTATTACACTTTCTGATTGATTGTCGAATTGGAAACTACCCTCGCTCGGAAAAGAAATACTCTCATCGGAGAATAACCGGCGAAAGAACTCGGCGATTTTATTAAAGGCCTTTATTAGCACTGTTTGAATCATGTTACGGGATTAAAGTGTTTGTTTATAACTATAACTTTCTTTATCTTTAATTACATTGACACTCACCCCTGTAATGGAGAAATAGCAATACATATCATATTTTAATTTTATTTATATATATAATTTGTAAAATTCAAAAGTTTGTTCATATAATATAAGTTAATGGTATTTTTTTTAACTTTATACATTAAAATGAAATGACATACAGAGATAAAATTTTATGTTATATGCAATATTATATAACTAATAATTCTTACTATTGTTATGAATGTGAAAGTGAGTTGGTTTCTTTGTTACGTTTTCACGTCTTTACTATTTAATCGATTGTTATGAAATTTTTCATACAGTTTTTAGGGTATACAGAAATGGACATATTTTGCCTAACTACCCATAATCACAGATGGGCGAAGCCGCGGGCGGAAACTAGTAAATATAAAAATACTTCAACTCACTTCGCATCTCACTCGTGAAACTGATTCAACTATTGAGAATTTAAATGTTATGAAAGTTATAGTCAATGTCGCATATCACTTGCTGGCATTTCAGTCGTATCTGCGATGATTCAAATTTGTTCTTATAAAAAAACTGTTCGTTCGTTTTTTATTAATTAAAAAAGATATCGTTACTGTCAAACTGAAAAATAATTATATTCTCAAATTATTCTTTTTTTAAATTTAGAATAGAAACAATACACAGAGTTTGAGATAAAATAAACAACACAAATGTCGCTTGATGTACGAGTGTATGAACTCGGTAACTAGTTCACTAAACAACGCTGTTTTACACCTCATTACACAGACTTAATTTAAAGGATGTTTACGGATATTCTTATGAGCATACGATACGATTAGTCGACGACAACGATTATATTAGTCGATTGATTGTAAATAGCTTTTTACCTATCGTATATTTAAAAGTGGATTTTTTTTTAAATAAGTAGACACACGGTTAAATGATACACCTGATGGTAAGTGGGCACAACAATATTAAATATTGCTGTTTGGCGGTAGAATATCTGATGAGTGGTCGGTCTCTCCCCAGACGAGCTTGGTTTATATATTTGAGGAAGCTCCAAACCTTATACTTAAAATTGAGAGCAAAATTTAGCCCAGCAGTGCTACATTAACAGGCTGTTTTTTTAAATAATATCGGCCATTTACTTGCTAAGTAAGTATAAACTGTTTTATTAGTTATTTATATATTTATTCGATAATTAACAAATAAACTATTAGAACGATTTTTCAGACATAAAATTGATATATTTTATCTTGTCACGTTGAAGAGAACCGGAGCTATAACAATAAAAACGTTAATAAGAAATGTGAACTACGTCATAAAATACGGCGACAAAAAGCAATTATTGTCTTAAAATGTTATCTGTATTATATTATTTTGTTTGTTATTCTTATTCAATTGTGTGTTTTTTTAATTTATTTATTTATATGTTATTTTGTATATTGCACAACGATATGAAGCTTTACAAAATGTTAAATGAACGAGACTGCCTTATGTACTAACAGACCTTAAACGTTGAATTTTACAAGCCTACTAACAATTTGAAAGTTGTTAGTAGGCTTGTAAAATTAACGTAAAATAATAATAAATTTAAAATAATAAAAATAAATTCCCAATCAAATAATATAACGTAAATAACACGTTTCGAATATATACAATTTATATTGAAGGATTCGAACAAATCACTTCGCTTTAAATTTTGCTTTTACAAAGGTGAAGCTGCAGAATATAAACTTTTTTAATTTACAAACAAGCTGGCTGATGAAATTTCAGTTTAAATATAAAAATTGTAAACGAAATAGGCTTTATAGGCCAATGATGCATTCGTTAAATGAGAATATGAATGAATGCTATAATATCAATCGATCAATATAATAAAGTATAAAATCTTTAAAAGATTAATGTGTATTGTTCTGTTTCTCAAAAAAATTTTACTATTATAATATTTAATGGTGGGGCTTTGTGTAAGCCCCTCTGGGTAGTTACGGCTCACTTATCAGATATTCTACCGCCAAACAACAATACTGTATTGTTGTATTCCGGATTGAAGTGAGCCAGTGGCACTACAGACAGAAGTGACATAACATCTTAGTTGCAAAGGTTCGTGGTGCATCGACATCGTAAGGGATGGTTAATATTCTTACTCAGGTCCATAGGCGATGATGACCACTATCAGATGGCCTATAGGGCAGTCTGCTTAGGTAAGCAGAAGAGTAGGTACTTAAACATGTAAAGCTACAGATAATTTACTCGACTCCGTTGAAACAAATACTTACGTAACGGTTGGGAGGTCATTAGACACGTGTGCCTAATGTTTTGAATAATTACATACGAAGCGGAGTCCGCAAAATGCGGTATGAAGTTTATTACTTTGCGTACGAATAATCTACATAACTTAATACGATTTAAAGCGAATTCCATGCGTTTTTTTTTACCATTTTACAACTATAACGACCTTGAGGAAATACACTTCAGAATGAAAAAGTGTACAAAGAAGTTACATTTGTATAAAAATAAAGTTGAAGATAACGAGCCGGTTGGCGTGGTTGGTAGATACTTGCCTTTCACGCCGAAGGTTGTGGGTTTGATTCCCAGGACAGACATTTATGTGCATGAACATGTCTGTTTGTCCTAAATCTGGATGTAATTATCTATATAAGTATGTATTTATAAACGAAAAGTAGTATATGTAGTTGTCTGGTTTCCATAGCACAAGCTTTGTACAAGCCTAATATGGGATCAGATGGCCATGTGTGAAAAATGTCCGAGAATATTATTATTATGAAAGTGAGATCGGAATCAATATCTGTCGAACTGTTAAGCATAACTCTCCCCTCCTCTTAAGGAGAGGGTTTGAAATTTAATCCACCGCGATGGTCCGATGCGTCTTGGATATGTATCACTATTAGTCACTGACTATGTTTTCCTTCATCGACGAACCCGATATGAGTTATGTTTGTAATTCCATCGGCCACATGATAACTCGGCTGTCAATTTGTTCATGACCAGATTCACCGCAAAAGTTATCAACGTAAAAAAAAAATTCAATCTTTATAAAATTGTATTGTATTAAATCATAAATATTAATGTAATATAAATAATTAATAATATTTAACCTTAAATGAAATCAGATCTGCCAGTACGAATAAAAACAAAGGCCACGAGATAACTTTTCAATTAAGAAAGTAAATGTTTACCTAAAGCTACTCGAAATGGGGTAACTCGAATAAAAATTATTTTATTAAAAGCTACACGATAATAGTCCGGTGCTCGGGTGAGGTTTCAAATACGAGTGCTATTTTGCAAGTATCTCCGAAAGTAGCTGAAGTAACATCTTGTAAATGTTCAAATGCTTATTCCACCAATATTGTTCATGTTGTTGGACACATGTGGCTGACTGTGAATAAGATAATGTTTGATACTTATAAAAATAAATTAAGAACATAAATTTATTTTGAATATTCAATTTTATTTAACATTCAGATGTTCTAGTCAAAAGGCTATTTTAGTTGTTAATTTTATTTCATATTTAATGTTATTGTGACGTTAATTTTAAAATTAAACGAGTATATACAGCATCTTAGTTCCCAAGGTTGGTGATTGGCTTTTAGTGGATGATTCATATTTCTCACAGTTCCAATGTCTGTGGTCATCGGGGACTATACCAATACCCATATTAAAACTACCTGCTATTTTAAATAAAAAAGTTAGCAAACACAGCGAATTCCTCAGACTAATTTTTATTAATTAATAGTGAATAAATCTCAAATAAATTATTTTCATTATCGGACTTTTTGTTCGTATTTAAACTAACAAAGCCTCCGCAGACGTGTCTTTCGTGCCTTTAGTCTATCTTTTCTATTATTTTTATTGAGTTTAATACTTTGATGGGCCTGTATGTTTTTATTTGCAGTCATAGTAGTCATTCATAGTCATAACTATTGAAATTTCTGGATTACAATTTTATTTGAATCCTTTGATGATTTTTGTTTTAATATTCCCATTCTTATTTTATATTGCAAATTGCTTTATATTTATACCATAAAGCAATTTGCAATATAAAATGTGCTAAAGAAGACATAGTGGAAAATGAAACCGGTAACACAGGTTTTTCAGACTCACATGTAGCTTACATGTGTCTGAAAAAACATAGTGAGGAGAATAAATTAATTCATTGTATTTGCACTCGTAATATGCATATTCTGGTTGGAAACTTGGAAAATAAGAAAAATAATGAAAATTGGCACACGTACCAATGTGCTTGCACTGTTGACAAATGTATGTTTTTTATAAGTATAAACACAGCTGATTGTGTGTGTGTGTGAATTGACATATGTTAATAATTTCAAATATGGATTTCTCTTGATATTTTGTTCGTAAAAAAATTATGTATATTTGATGATAACCGTGATATGATACAACACAACGAGCTCATACATATGAAATGATGAATATCTCATTTTGTCGTTACGCAAATTTTATATAAGCTTTTGTTTAAAAATCGCTCTAGTAATATATAACTTAATACAGTACAGTCACAGCCTGTTATTATCCCACTGCTGGGCTAAGACCTCCTCTCCATTTTGAAAAGGTTTGGAGCTTATTCCACCACGCTGCTCCAATGCGGGTTGGTAGAATACACATGTGGCAGAATTTCAATGAAATTAGACGTGCAGGTTTCCTCACGATGTTTTCCTTCACTGACAAGCACGAGATGAATATACAAATTAAGCACATGAATATTCAGTGGTGCTTGCCCGGGTTTGAACCCACGATCATCGGTTAAGATTCACGCGTTCTAATCACTAAGCCATCTTAGCTCGGCTAACTTAATATATAAGGTATATTATGTACATGATTATATCATATAATAGCTGGCTATATAATAGCTAGCCGTCGATTTCGTACGAGTAAAAATAATACAAAGCATCTCTTTTATAATTTAATATAGTTGAAAATTTATTTTCCGTTTCAGACGATAGAATTTTTTTCGGATAGGATTTGGGTAAAAGAGTCTTATAGTAGTTAGTCTATAGTTTCAGTATATATATATACATATGTTTAAGACTAGTAGACTACTTAAAAAAACAATTAGCTTATTTTTATTTTAGTAATCGACGTGCAAATTTGTGGTTTCTTTTGATATTTTATATAAGATGAATTTGTTGGGTATAAGTAAAATGAGATGTCGTTAACGTTAGTTATAGCTATTATATATAGAATATATCTTATTGTAACATGTAATATGTTACAATGAATAATAGGGAAGGAGTTAAGTACTAAGTATCTAAGTATCCATTTCTGTACAGTCATTTCAAATAAAACCAATTTACGTGAGCTTAATCTTTAGTAATATTAATAGGGTAAAGAGTTTGTTACTGGTGGTAGGGCTTTGTGCAAGTTCGTCTGGGTAGGTACCACCCCCTCATCAGATATTCTTCCGGAAAACAGCGGTACTTGGTATCTGGTGTTTTGGTTTGAAGAGTGAGTGAGCCAGTGTAATTATAGACACGAGGGCTATAACATCTTAGTTCCCAATGTTGGTGGCGCATTGGCGACGTATGCGATGGTTAACATTTCTTATAATGTCAATGTCTATGGGCGTTGGTGACCGCTTACTGTTTTAAACCATTTTACATTAATCAGCGTGTTTATTGAGAAAAGTTATAGACTATATTCTTACGCTTTACCACTACGCTTTTAAGCTCTACCCACGAGAGAGGAGCAGTAACGTTTAACGCGAATGAAATCATGTGGAGTTCTGAGTATCTAGTTTGACTATAAGTATGGGATTGCTTAATGGGGACGAAAAAACATCGCGAGGAAACCCGCATGTGTCGTACGACAAGCTTCCACATTTGTATCCACCAAACAGCAATGAAGAAGAGTGGTGGTCCTTAAGAATGAGAGGCCTTAGCCCAATGGGCCATTTACAGGCCTCTCCTTTAATTTTTCAATAACAGTATTAAAAAAAATCAACATCACATTAATTGATTGCAAATTTGTAGACGACTGTACTTTTATAAATCATATCTGAGAAATTCATAGTTGCATAATATATGGTTCCAATAGTGTAATCTCAGCTGATACATGGAAATAGATGTACGTCTTCATTTAACGACCAATTTATCAACACTTTATACGTACTGACAGCCGAAGGAAACTGATTTTAACATTGAAACAAGTTAAAACTTAACTTCAGTTAAAACATCCAAACTATTTATGCGTAAGTTCATAACACGCGTAAAACTTTTAGCAATCACGGAATGAGGAACTTTTGCTATTAAATAACCCAAAGGCGCGCATGTTAATGTTTTCTATTCTTTCCTCTTATCTTTTGATTAATATTATAAAGATTTAAGATTTGGTTTTTCTTTGTAATGGATAAACTCAACAACTTATAAACCGATTATTAAAATTCTTTTACTTACAGAAAGCTTCATTATCAGCGAGCAAAATTGGCATTTTATTTAAAAAAAAAATATCGATTTCAACATTTTCCTGCAGGTTCTACACCTTATACCTCTCTGGTCTTATCGAATGGCATCCCATCGGACTAAAAAGTAAGAATGTAAGGAGTGTACCTGTGTGTGCATAAGCACTTGTGCATTTTAATATATATTGGTTGGTTTGTCTTAAAGAAAGACACACAATAAAATAACATGAAAATATATATTTATATATTGCTCAAGCTATCTTATTTTAATATTATAACATCCAAAAGCGGATTGTCCTATATATCTGTTGAAAATCTAAAAACTTTTAACTAAATGTCCTTTTAAGATAAATGCTGGACCTTATTGGCAATTGTCCATTTCTTCAGCAGTTTAAAGGATCGAACACACTGGTACGATGACGCGACGTCAAAGCGAAAATAATGCTTACGAGCAATCGTTAAGAGTGTGCCATTTGCGATGGCTTTTAAATTCAAATTAAAAATCCTATATTAAATATGGAAGCAGTTCAATTAATCACTCACTAATGATTGATAAAATTAAAAACAACCACCGGTTTGGAAAAGAAAATATCCCGATTCAGAAAACCGGCTTAAGAAATTCTGAGATTTTTCATGATTAGTTGTGTCATTTGGTGATCATCTGGTACTGAAAAGTAATAAAAAAAATTATGATTCTTATGTATATGATAAAAAAGCGTGGTAAAGAGTAACTACAGTGTTTTTTGTCGGTTATAATGTACATCCGAATCGCACTTTAACATTCAATTTCATTCTTCATGATTTGAAATAATTTGTAAAAATATACTTGAATATAGATTTTTTTATAGAATAGAAAAGAGTATAACGGCCGCCCGATGGTGAGTGGTCACCAACGCCCATAGACATTGGAATTGTAAGAAAAGTTTAACATCGCATACATCACCAATGTACCACCAATCTTGGGAACTAAGATGTTATGTCCCTTGTGCCTGTAATTACACTGGCTCCCTCAGCCTTCAAATCGAACACAACAATATCAAGTATTGCTGTTTTGCGGTAGAATATCTGATGAGTGGGTGGTACCTACCCAGACGAGCTTGCACAAAGCCCTACCAGTACAGTAAAAACGATTATGTAATTGTTACAATAATAACTATACGACGTTTTTATTTGATATTATTACTAGTAGTAGTTTTTGTTGTCTACGCACCTCGTTTCGTATTTAATGTAACTGCTTGTGTATCATAGCAATCGTTTTCGTTGAGCTTTTACTGTGTGACATACGTATAACCACTATGCGTCGTGCGCTTTTTCAATTTTATTGGCTATTTTATGTGACAATGACATATTATAATTTCTAATGTAATTTAGGTAATACGCGGAGATATATAAATTATTACACTAATTTGTCTCTTTATATCAGTAGCTTCAATTCCCAAAGAGGTTTCATTTATTTATATAACTGAAAAGGGATCATAAAGCAAAATTACCAACCTTTTATTTAATTTTGTGTGGCTCAATCCAATTCATTACAGTTCATTACTAAATTTTATATTTTCAAGTGTTGTGTCAGATCAAAAACATAAAAAGCATAAATTCACGATTTATATACGTAAAGCTATTGGTTATTAAGTTTAGTTAACAAGGAGACAAGAATTGGATAATTAATTATATTTACAAATAATCTAGGACTGTCTTTAGAATTTTTCTAAAACCTTTTCGTTTTATTTTTACAACAATATAAAGTTTTAGGCGTTTACAAATCACATATCCTTCCGCACGTTATTCATACTTAAAACATATATTTTATAATTGTTTTTAAGTCAATCGTTGTGACGCTTTTTGGCGAAAGGACTACATAAAAACACCGTTTAATCATATAATACTGTAAAATCTTATTATTATAGTTAAAAAAATATTTTTAACCTATGTGATTGCCGAAAAAGTATAAAAATGAGATCGCGTCGCGAGTGAGCCTTGAAATAGTCGCGCGGTTAAAATCTGATCTTTAGGCGCACTCTTAAAAAGAGAGAAAAATGAGCGATTGCTACTCAATAGACGTAAAGAAATTTAATAACAGAAAAGTTCCATTTTAAAATATTACACATACCTTGTATTCAATTTCAACATTGAAATTTTGCTTTCATTGTACCGAATGAAGCTTTACTTTGAAACGGAAGTAGGTTCAATTAAGTCTAGCTGAGGTCGGATCGATGATCTAGGCTGTGTTTCCGATATAAATGCTATAAATAGTTCAACAAGTTCTGCCATATCTGTTTTCATGGAATTCCAGCAGTCACCGTCTTACGTTTAATTAAACAATATTGAAAACTAGCTGTGCCCGCGGTTTCACCCGCGTATAACTTAAAGTAATCACTAAGAGCAGACTTATAATATTTCAGTATATATAACATTTTTAGTTTTATTTTCATGGGATTTTACTATTTATTGGTTTTCGTCGCACATATTGTGTTGATAAAGGCACCAAATAAGTTTACTCATATATCTTTCATGTACAGACGGCGATCAGTTACATTTTTATTATATGTATAGATGAAACAAGCCGTAAGGTCACACTCCCTTCTTGAGGAGAAGAATTGTGAACAGGTTTTCTCGCGATGTTTTCCTTTACGGAAAAGTACGAAATGACTTATAAACACATGAAAACACAATTGACCTTACCTGGGCTTGAAACTCCAATCTTCGTTTAGATTGATGTGTTCTAAGTACTAGGTCATTTTAGGTAACTTATTATGTTTAACGAATCACGACTTTTACTTACGTACGGAGTGACTTATTCAATATATTACAGACGAAATGAATTTCAAATGAGGTATTGTGTAATTTACTTTAAATTATAATTTTGATATCATAAAGTAGAACGTTGTAAAAAACATCATGACATTAATGGTCCAAGTTAAGATAGATATTCTCATTGTTTTGCGAAATAATAAACGACCTTGCTTATTTATAATTCAGACACCGAAAAAGAGGAAGGAGGTCGGCGTGTAAAGAAAACTGGGAACTGTATAATATTCGCATTAGTGGCTTTAGTGCCCCTTTAGTGGCTTTCTATCGACTATCAGAGGTGGCTCAGCATCTTTGCGGGACTGTGAATGGTTTCGTTAATGTTTGAGATCCATTTTTCCCAGATATTCTCTTCGATTTCAAATAGTTCCTGGAATTTAGTATTATGTAGTTTAATAGATTTTTTTTTGCTTATTTTGTTACTGATCGTAATTCTTTTATTTTGCCTTTGTAATGCCATGCAATGGTTCTCTATTATATTATTTTAAGATTCCACTTGATTTGTTCAAGTTTGTTTTGAAAAACACACTTATTTTAAACATATGGTGACAAGATCACCAATAAATAAAATAGATAGTGGCATATGATTTTTTTTAGAGTTTGGGTTATTTATTTATCATTTATTTACATTAAAGTTTGAATTACAATAAAAATTAAAAATAGTTACTGCACAATAATAACCGTGTTTTGACAATTGAAAAAAATGCAGAACTTCCTCTGGGCGAAAAATGAACTACGAACCATATGTAAAAAAAGCTTATTCTAATATGGTTTTAAAAGTAAATGATTTTTAGCGATATTAATTTTTAATTAACAGAAAAACTAACGGAATAATGAATCATAAAATAATTGGTAATATGAGTATATTGTACATAGCATTATAACACAGATAATAACCAAGTACAAAGCAAAACTTATGCAAATATTGATTTGGAATGTGGATCAATCACCACATATCAACTACCAAAAAAAAAACAGTACACTATATGAAATAAAAAATAAATAAAGTTATCACTACTGAATGTTTCGAGTTAGTTTAAAATATTGCAGGAAATCTTCAGTGAATTACATCGACTATTTTTTTATCAATTATCAGTGAGTTAAAGGCTTAATGATTGATGATTAAGTGATTTGTCAACTTAACAGAATTGATCCAAAAAGTCATTTCGATTTGATTACTCAATGATGTGATGATTTTGAATGATTCGATCAAGCCTATCAGAGAGTAATTAACTTAATTAACTTCGGTCATTCGGGTTAAAGTATTTTTTAACTTCCACTTTTCTCGTTATGTTTGGAATATTTAAAAACTGCAATGATGTATTTGTATTTTGAAGTTTCCAAAGCGAATGTCAATTTATTATATTAAAATCACATGTTATTATGATAAAATCAATATGTTTTTAATTAATATTAAAGTTTAATTTTTTAAACTTTTGGTTCAATATAATATCCACGTTACTACGTCTCACTGCTGGGCTAAGGACTGCTTTAAGTTCATTCCACCACGTTGCTCCAATGTGAGTTGTTATAAGACATTCCTGACCCCCCTCCCCCGAGTACGAGATGTTTTAAAAAGTACAAATTAGACGTATGAGAACTCATTGGTTCTTTCCCGGGTTTGATTTTTAAGATTTAAGAACCACGGGGCATCTGGGATCTCATAGTATGTTATCAAATAATATTCTTGTTAATCCTTTGAAGAAGTTATAACCTACTAACTGCCTTAATCATTACAGTAACAGCCCGTTAATGTCCCACTGCTGGGCTAAGGCCTCCTATCCCTTTTTACGGTTTGGAGCTTATTCCACCACGCTGCTCCAATGCGGGTTGGTAGAATACACATGTGGCATAATTTCAATGAAATTCGACACATGCAGGTTTCCTCACGATGTTTTCTTTCACCGTAAAGCACGAGATGAATTATAAACCCAAATTAAGCACATGAAAATACAGTGGTGCTTGTCCGGGTTTGAACCCACGATCATCGGTTAAGATTCACGCGTTCTAACCACTAGGCCATCTCAGCTTAATCATTATCGAGAGCAATTTACCTTCGTTGGTCTAGTGGCTACCTTATAAGACTGCAGGTCTCAAGGTGGTAAGATTAAACCCCGGGTCGGGCTTATTTATTTATTTAAATTTATTGACTTTTTCGTCAACATCTGTAGCTGTTCCAAATTTGAATGTTTACAATTAGTATAATTCTAATTATTTACCAGTACAGTTTGTAAGCTCTGTGCTGTGCTGGATTATGATTACTGCTCGAATTTTTGGTATTTTATGATGATCATAATAATATCCTCCAAGCTTATTTCAAGCACGGCGGCCATTCTCTAGGAAGACTAGTACAATCATGAAAATTCTTCAACATGGCGCAAAAATTTGTCCAAATGTATAATAGGGAAGTCGAAAATAGATAAACATATATAAATAAGAAAGAGTCAAGGTTTGTTTTATGTAAATTGTTTAAAAGAATGATATTAGTGGGTATTACGTCATTTTGATTATTATTATTTTTTAAATTAAAAAAAAATTACGATTTACATTTTTAGGGCATCGGTTGAGATTAATATGAAATATTTAAATAAGAATATGAAAATGTATAAAAGCAAGATAAACATAAGTAATTGATACGAATATAATAATTTTTCGTAAAATTCTCGATCAAAATATTAAAAGTATTTTATAATATAAGCAAAACAATTAAGCCAGGAATGAACTGGAAATTCCACAACCAAGCTAATTAAGTCCGAGTTTATTACGAAAGTTTCGAAGCCTCTGTTATAGGCAAAATAACCCCGTTAAGTACGCTTTATTTTCTTAATATTTTTTCCTTAAAGTAATAAGCTGAATTATTATCTTAGCGCAGAGTTTTACTAGGAATTTATTAAAATTATGAAAATTTTAATAAACATCGCAGTCGACTACTTCATACTTAATATTAATTATTATAAATCATCAGGCGCTTTCTCTGAAGTTCCAGGCTGTCTTAGAATTTGTCAAATCCTTTTTTTGCAGTATGTATATAATATACAATGGTGTCTTATCTTATCTGACCGTCTTACTAACTGCTTGATTCTGCACTCTTTATTCTCTTGCTCTTATGATCCAATGGGACGGGAAATCAGAACCGACCGGAAAGAGTTTGGTCGCAGGACCAATAGCTTTACGTGTTCATCTCATTCGTCTGGGTAGCTACTGAGAATTTCTCGAAGGAAAAAGCGAAATAACATTTTTATTGACCCGATCCGAGGTTCAAACCCAAGACACCGGTTCTGCAGCCTTATAAACCAGATTATTTATTTTTGAAACGGCCTGGGCGATCATTTCATTACCAGAGGTTTATAGTATATCAATACTTGTAGTAAACGTAACCGTAACATCCTGTGAATGTCCCATTGCTGGGCCTAAAGGCCTCCTCTTCCTGTTTGGGGAAAAGGTTTGGAGCTTATTCCATCACGCTGCTCCAATGCGGGTTGGTGAAATACACATGTGGCAGAATTTCAGTGAAATTAGACACATGCAGGTTTCCTCACGATGTTTTCCTTCACCGTACACACGAGATGAATTATAATCATAAATTAAGCACATGAAAATTCAGTGGTGCTTGCCCGGGTTTGAATCCACGATCATCGGTTAAGATACACGCGTTCTTACCACTGGGCCATCTCGTCTTATACTGCATATATGTGGTGAGATGATGTTACAAGTACAAAAAATCTAAAAAAGCTTTTTCAGTTTTGATTTTTTGTGAACTTATGTTTCTTTTTTCTATATGATAGGTAGACGGACGAGTAAATGGGCCACCTGAGGGTAAGTGCTCACTAACGCCCATAGACATTGGCAATGTAAAAAACGTTAAATCCCTTACATCGCCAATGCGCCAGCAACCTTGGGAACTAAGATGTTATGTCCCTTGTACCTGTAATTATACTGGCTCACTCATTCTTTAATCCGGAACACAGCAATACCAAGTACTGCTGTTTTGCGGTAACATATCTGAGTGGGTGTTACCTACCCAGACGAGCTTGCACAAAGCCCTACCACCGGTAGAATGTATATCAATGTAAATAAATGTATATAATATTTATAATATAATTGCTTTGCATATTCGTATTTTATTAAGCCACAGATGGCCACTTCCGTAAATAAATTCTTTCAAACATAAACTGTGGTCAGTAATAAATATAAATAACGACACATTAAATTCGATATAAATTCATTTTATTACCGCGCAGCTTGTTATCCGTTGTTTTGTTGACAAATTGTTGTGTTTTCAGCATTGTTGAATTTAATATTTGTTGTATAAATACAACTATAAAAATATTATAATTTTGCAATAAAACTGTGTTTGTAAAATCAAATTTACACCTGAAAACCCTTTACTTAAAGATTTTTTTTTAATATTTAATCGCAAATTAATTGCACATGTGTTATACTGTTGGATAAAAAAAAACTACATCATAATAAGCTGAGAAGGTCGAGAGACTAAAAAATATCTCGAGTTCAATAGGTAAACTGTCAATAAAAAACGGCAAGGAACACGTATTTGTCGGGTACGGAAGCAGTTAATTGAGTAACTTACGAGGGATTTATCCTTAACGAGTCAAAGCGTAAGCAGGTGTCTATTTCCAATTATTAACTTAATATACAACATATAATATCTAAACGTAACATTTATCTATCATAGCATAGATGCCTCGTAAGTCTAGCGACTCGCATATACGTATATTATATAAACCATTCTTAGTTTCAAATTACAGGTCAATCAAAACGTTTTTAATTAATTGTCAGTGTCTACCTACTTACTAATATAATAGTTAATTGTACAGTTGCTATTTTAATTTTTATTTGTATATATTTAAGGCTTTAATGTAAATAATTCTTATTTAATTAATATATTATAGTTGTTGTTTATAACAATAAAATGGAATAGCTTTAGGGATTCTAGTAAAAATGGTATGGAAGTCGATTATTTCATGGTATAAAAACGAACGTTATTTATTACATTATACATAAAAAAATATTATAAAAAGTTACGCTTAATAAAGCAGCCCGATAAAAGCTATATCATAAAATATACAACACGCGAATAAAACAAACACTATATCCATACTGGATCAATCAGCTATCGTAGTTTTTCGTGTTTTTACTCGAGTTTTTTTGTTGGCGCAAATACACAAAAATGAATATAAATAAAAGTTAAAAATTCACACTGTTTATTAAAAACTCAATTATTTTATAAAATACTACTGTCAATGTCGAATGTAAAATTTAAGTTTACTATGCAGACGAATTTAAAATTATCTTTAAGTAACGATATATTTTTTTAAGGTCGCCGATATCAATAAATCTTAGATGTTGCTCCAAGATTTGATTAATCTGTAAAAATAGCAAGAAAATCCGCTCCAATTGATAAATTTATTCAATGTACAGACACAGTTTCTACTGATTTATTATATGAATAGATATTCTGTAAGCTAAAAACACAACGCTCACAAAGCAATTCTAAATCAGGAAAAAAAATGTTTGTAATTGAGATATACCTCTACAAGATGAGACACGGTACTGTGTGAAAAATTCTCAAATCACAAAGTCGGTCTCCAAGCTTGTTTTTTTTATTAAAATATGCCGAAATTAAGTCTTTGAATGAATAAATTTAGACTTGTTTTACGATACTCCCGGGCTTTTAATAAAATTCTTTACCTTGTAAATTGTATTTGTTCGAAAATGCTGTTTGTATGATTTATTTATTTTATATTACGCGTCTAACGTAACTCTACATGGCTTAAATAATTGAATTTTTGGAATTTCTAAAAGTGTTACAGATGTACACGATTAAAGTTTTAACTAGCTACCCGTGGAAACACTAGAATAAGGGTCTACATGAAACGTAGACCTACCGTGGAACAGCAATGTATATAGTATTGTTTCGTTCCGGTTGGAAGGATGAGTGAGCCAGTGTAACAGGTACATTACATCTTAGTTCCCAAGGTTGGTGCCGTAGAAATGGTTAATAATTCTTACATCGCCAATGTCTATGGGTCGTGGCGACCATTCACCATCAGGCCCATTGGTCCGTCCGCTTAATTATAAAACAAACCAAAAAAAAATCTTACTTACTCGTACATTAGATACTGCGTATATGAGAATGAATATTTGATTTATTTATTCAAGTCTTGAAATTCGTAAAAGTATCGTATTCCACTTCTGAATATATAATCCAGAACTGCAATAGACTTTATAAAAAACAATTCGAAATCATAATAAAAAAACAACAATTCCTACAAATTGAAGTAAATTACTCACTCAATTACTCTTAAAAAATATGTAAATAAGTCAATTGAACACAACAAATCTTACTTTCATGTCAGCAATAAACAGCTGTATGAGATAGCACGTATCTTTTTTTTTAACACGCTGTTAAAGGAATAAATGGAAATCCTAACTATATATTCCCTTTAAACTCAATAGCTCTTATGACAGCAATAAGGTACGGTAGGATACTACGGGGCGTTCGTCAATCTAAATGCAAGGTCTTTCAAATGTATTCATGTATGTTATAAGCATATATGTGTGTCGTTTAAACGGATGTCCTGCTTTGGATTTCGAAACGAATTGCAATCTAAGCTTCCAATCCAAGTAGACATCAATGTTAATAACTATGAAACATATTGAAATATACGTAAAATAATGCACTACTATTATTATTATATATTATATTAAATAGTTAGCTAGTACATACTTGCCTGCCTTCGTACCTGCGTGTACCGACTTCGTACTGGTAAAGTCCTTACAAAAGATTAACCTTTTAATATTTTTATTTAGTTGAACACTTTACTTGGTATTAGGGCTTTGTGCAAGCCTATCGTGGTACTTACTCACTTATCAGATATTTTACTCCTAAACAGCAATAATTAGTATTGTTGCGTTCCGGCGTAAAGGGTGAGTGAGCTAGTGTAACTACAGGTCATAACGTCTGAGTTCCTACAGTTGCTGGCGCATTGTTGAAGTATAAGTATTCTTTATACTTAATATTTCTTACATTACTGTTCTTCATTTTAATATAATACTTTTTCATTTTAATATAATTAAGTTACTCTAATTATCCGTTTTTTTTTTCGATGGTAATGCGATCGAATAAATACATATGGACAGATCAAACTACTTAACTCGATCGAATAATATAAAGAAACAGACAACACATGGACACTAGAAAGATGGATTTAAAAAGAAAACTACTTTTTTGTTTCAAATTAAAAATGTTATAAATAACATTTAAATGTGTGCTAGATCAACATTCTATAAGTGGAATTTTTCATCCTTACGGTTATTATTTTAACAATGCTTTGTCTTCTTCTTTCAAATGTCAAATCAATAATGACAGAAAGAGCGAAATATGTGCGCTAAACAACGTTCATACGTACGGCATTTATAGTTATTAATTGAACGGTAACATAAGAATGCTAGCTTATAATAAAAATGTTTAGTAAGTTAGAGCGTGATTTTGGAAATAAAGATCATTAATTAATGCTCTCTGCAGGTTTGCAAGTAACAAACTGTCGGCCATCATCGGCCGGCGGAGTTAATATGTGTACTACGTGTGGTCATTAAAACAGAAAAGAATTGACAAGCTTATATATATTTAAATATGTTTTTCCGTTTTAAAAGATATCAGTAATAAGAAATATGATGACAATTTTTTTTCTATAATAATAACCTTAAAAGCTTACTTTCTTGTACTTAGATTAGTAAAAGTTTATGATACCATTTATTCCTCAATAGCTTGACACATTATTCATTACGACCTGTCTTTGCTTTTCACATTGAACTGCGTCATGTCAAAACACATGACAACCGTATTTTCAACATTTATAAATGTATCTGTTTTTGTGACACAACAACTCTGTTTTTTTTTTTTTTTATATTGGATAGGTCGACCAAATAAGCCGACTGATGTAATCACGAGTGAACACAAAAATATATTGAAAAATTAAAAAAAAAAAACTAAAATAAGTTGATTTTATAATATTCAATGGCCACACATTTCTAAGTTAAGGTTACGTGCAAAACGCCCCTAGCTTATAGCGGCGGTCGACTTAATTGTTTTACAACCATAGACCCATCAACATTCGCCTTTTATTATATACATACATATATGAGCTGCTTTGCTTCATATACATTCCTACTGACTTTGATGGATTATATACTGAGGACGCCTTCAATCATCATCATCACTCTTTTCGCGTCCACTGGACATAGGTCTCTCCAATGGCACGCCACTGAGCTCGATTTTCAGCTCTTAATCTCTAACCGCTGCCAGCCACCTTGCGTATATCGCCTACTAGCTGGAGGGCGTCCTACGCTACGTTTGCCAAGGCGTGGTCTCCACTCCAGAACACGTCTACTCCACTCCAGAACACGCCTTCATTATTTAATGATAAATTTGGCTTAGTGGTAGGGCTTTGTGTTAGCCTGTCTGGGTATTACTCACTCATCACATATTCTACCACCAAACAGCAACACTTACTACTGTTGTTTTTCGGATTGGAAGGTGAGTGAGCAAAAGAAAAAAGTATTTAGTATGAAGCAAGCTTGAACCCCTTAGGGTTCTAGCTTGCTTCATACTAAATACTATATAATAAATATCATCAAGATTAATTCGGTAATTTTATATAAAACTTAACAGATAAAAAGACGGTAGAGGTACTTTTGCAATTATAATATTGGTATAGATAATATCCTCGGCCAATATTTAAGTAATATTTAATGTATTAAAAATGAGGAGGAATGATTCATTTATTAAAAAATAATGAACAAGTTGACATAACAAAGGAATTTTATAATTATAACTTTTTCTAATAATTTTTTTTTTAAACTAGAATAAATTACAACCTTAACTCTTGTTATACTATACAATTTCTTGTTTGTTTGTTTGCTTAAAGTTACATCTTTACTTTTTCTTAAATGTAATAGAATGTTTACATATTTAAAATATAAAAATGACATTGCTTTATTATTTGTTAAGCGCTATACTTTCTTATATTTATGTATACTTATTTTAACTTAACAAACAATAAGTTAAATACCTGACAATTGTACCATTTGAAAGTAATTTAAAAGATAAATATGAATGTCCGGCTCGAAGGACCTTTATTTATTTATTTATTTATTTAACACTTTTTGCACAACATATACATAAAATGAGAGAAGTAGGAAACAATCAAAGAAAAAGAAAATAAAAAATGGTGCGCAAAGGCGGTCTTATCGCTTATAGCGATCTCTAACAGACAACCTTTGGTGAAAGAATTTTGTAAGAGAACAGGTAAGTGCATTTACATATAAAAAGGAGATACTAATTATTTAATAGACTACACATATCTACATCCCACTAACCACATATACATACATACAAATATATATATATATATAATTATTACTTAGCATATACATATTATATATAATTATAGAGTATAAAATTATATATAGATAAATTATAAACCACATACTATTTCATACATACATACATACCTTACTTGGAAATGGACAAATAATAGCTTTTCAAGCGGTATTTAAAAATACTCAATGAATTCGACTGCCAAATATCTGTAGGTAGTGCATTCCAAAGTTTGATGGTTTTTGCAGTAAAAGAGAGACCTTTATTTAACATAATTACATTTTATAAAACTAATCTTACTTTATGTAATATTAGTATTTTTATAAAGAAATCAGCAATACAATATGCTTTTAATTATTATTTTTTAATTTAAATACAATATTTTATATCTAAGCTACAACAACCTTAACGCGAATACAAAGGTGGTACTTATTGGTGGTAGAGCTTTGTGCAAGCTCGTCTGGGTAGGTACCACCCACTCATCAGATATTCTACCGCAAAACAGCAGTACTTGGTATTGTTGTGTTCCGGTTTGAAGGGTGAGTGAGCCAGTGTAATTCCAGGCACAAGGGACATAACATCTTAGTTCCCAAGGTTGGTGGCATATTGGTGATGTAAGCGATGGTTAACATTTCTTTCAATGCCAATGTCTATGGGCGTTGGTGACCACTTACCATCAGGTGGCCTATATGCTCGTCCACCTTCCTATTCTATAAAAAAATTGTAATTTAAAAATTCAATTTAACCTTAATATACATGTTTATATGAAAGAAACCACAGTTTAAAACAAAAGGCAATGAAATCAAAGGGCATTATAGACAATGCGTTGCGTTGCGAATCAGGAATTAATTACGACGTCAAATTAATATTAATTATAACGTTTCATAATGTGTTCTTCGTCCTTTGTCTGAATGGTCGGAAATTGTAAATGTTAGGTTGTATTTATATTAATGGTGGTATGCAATATTAAAGATGAATTTACAATGAGACTTAGGGAGCTTAGGATGTTAACACACTTGTCCGGCACAGCGTATCGTAAGCGATATATATCGGTGTATATTTCTTCGAAGCGAAGTCTTGGTATTGTCCGAAATCAAGTGCGTCTATATCAATCATAATAAGCAAAAACACTGAAACTTTATGAAAGTTTAAGCTATCGGCTGTTCTACACAGGTAGTCCTCCTCCTCATAAAAGAAGAAAGCCCCTATTTAAAAATGGTAGTCCATATTGACTTTAGTTGGTTGCGGTTTGGTTGACACATGTGGAAGATTTACATCCGTGGCATGTTTCCTCAATATGTTTTCCTTCACCGTCACGCGAGATATGAATTATAAACATAAATAAAGCATATAATGAAAATTCAGTGATGCTTACCCGGGCTTGAAGCCGCGATCTTCGATTCACGTATTATAACCATCTCGGGGTATTGCTTAGCTACTGAAATTGCTACAGATAACAAATCAGTATTCCTTGAAAAGAGGTCATTAGTTCATTTATTTTCTTTAATTCAATAAATAATAATAGTCCATAAAACTAAGCCTTTACTAGTGCAACTGAGCGTATGATTATAACAAAGAGATTTCACAGTCGCCTCGTTGGCTATTCAAGTTAAATAGCCTAGCTTGTTTTTGATGCTTTATGATGTAGCTTATTTGTTTCACTCGCTACAAAGACCTTCGAACGTTTATGCTCTAAATTTAGTGTTTTCTCTCGAGATATTTAAAAAAAGAATTCTCCACGGACAAATAATGTAAATACCGTGATATATGCTTAATATTAATATAACTATCTATACTATTACTATAAATGCATAAGTAACACGAGTAAGCCACTATACCGATTTTGATTAAATTTGGTTTGAACTAAGCTTGAACCCCAGGCTACTTTTTTATACCTTACACCCATCCAAACACGCGGGCGAAGCTGAAGGCGATAACTAGTCTATAATATAACTTAATGAAATGTAATGTTACAATCTACTTTATCTATTATTTTGCAAAAGCACGTTATCTTTTATTTACGGGAAATATAATTTTTTTTTATATTTAAATCAATCAATCAATCAATCAACAGCCAATCGTTGTCCACTGCTGAACATGTCGTCATAACCGAAGGTGTGAGATGTACTCGCCGTTTACATTGACTCCATACCTAGTCCAATCCAGCGTTTTGAAAACGTCTTCCAACGCGTTGGTGAACAGTTTTCAGTTTATATTTAAATATTGTATGAATAATAATTATTGCAGGTCATTATTCTGTAGATGTTTTGTAGATCAACAAATCTAAAGTACAAGTACAATTGTATAATTCCTATAGTTTTGAAAATATTATTCTAAAAAGTTCTTAATTGTAATTATACTATATAATTGTAATATTGTAATTTAATGTAATATAATGTATAAAAAAAGAGCATCACAGGAATGTTATAATATACATGTATACATATCTCTACTCTGAAATTATTAATTATCTTAATATATCTAAGTCGGTTTTCATGTCAATAAAATCAGCAGATTTTGTGTAAAAAAATCATCGCAGGGTATAACTGTTTACACTGAAAAAAAAGGATCCAGTCTTATAACCCAGAACCCGAAGTTTTCTTTCAAGAATATTTAAGTCTCTTTGTGTGGGCTTTACTTACTTGTATAATAATAGTTTATAGTATTTCTCTTCACTAATTGTAGTGATTTTCGTAACTAATTCCGGAAGTAGCCGTCGCACGCGCACCGCATCGATGTACGTTTTTTTGCAACTGAGCGGGAACGGAGAGGGGCGAATAGGAAGAATGATTGGAAATCTCGTTTGTGTACGTTTGTATTTGTGCATGTGAATATTATTAATGTAATTCTATGCGTTATATGTATTCATAATACTTATTGTTTATTATTTAATTTAATTTATTTATTAAATTGCGCAGACACTTGTACATTTTACTGTAACTTTTCTTTAAATTTATATTAATTATGTTATTCTTTGTAAAATAAAGCATATTTTTACTGCATTGTAACTGCAATAATTGCAGTAAACATACAGGTACAAAAGACCGGACATCAAAAATTTATAACTTTTGACCTCATAAAACCTCTTTACAGCTTCAGGTTCTTATCATCATGTAAAACTGGCACACAAAATGGCTACCACTCGATGCTTCAGTCCTGGACCGCACTTCACACGTGCAGCGACATTTTAATGAACCCTGAGCGCCCTTCAGCTCGGTATAAATTGGATCATGTAGACGATAAAGTTATATTTTAAAACAGTTTGCCTAATTTTATACCTCAATATTACATTGATTATGTGCAAACTTTTACTAAAGAATAATATGTATTCTATATTTTATTTAAAGGTTATCATCATAGAAAACAATACTAATCTTAATCGGATAATTGATATGCAAGACTTTCAGACAACTCCCAAATTTGTTCCTAAAATATCGCTATCAAAATATAATCAATTAAAATACATTATTTTTCTTATTTTTTTTTAAAATTCTATATCGCATGAGTGGCATAGAATCTATGTCCACGTGAATGTATAGTCTGTGAAATGGAGGCACCATATTATATAAAGAAGTAAAATCAAACATCCAACTAAAAACATCTTCAACACGCGTTTTCTTTGGATTGTACAAAAATAAATTTAATATATAGTGTGTTGTTGACGTAAAATCTATTTTGTATATATGTATTACATTTACTTAACTATGATTTTACATATAAAGTCTAACTTTATCTCCAAAAAATTTAATTATTTTATGATAACTAATGTATTCGATATAATTCCATTGATATAATTCGTATGTAATTAATGTTACATTAAAGGCCTGTGCCGATGTGGTACATAAAATCCCGCTATTCAGTGATGACCACTTCAAAAGCCGCAAGTCCTGGACAGCCCTTCACGCCGTGCAGCGACATTTTAATGAGCCTTGAGTACTCTTCACGTGTAGGCATATGTGAAGGCGACCTCTATTGTATAGTGCTTTTATTCTGAGACTATTTTATTTATTTTTTCCGTTCTACAGTGCCAGAAATATGTCGATATATTGAAAATTACAACTTTTTAAATTAAAAACCACACGAGTAAACAAGTAAACATGACAAGATTTTGAGGTTACATACAAAAAAAACAACTGAATAAATCCCCTACTTTTTTGTAAAGAACACTAGTTACAAGAATATTTCCGTTACCAACCCTAATGCGATTATAATTTCAAGTACAGAACATTAATCATATTTACCTAATTTTATATAGAAGCTATTTTCAAACGTCTCTAACATCATAGCTTATAATAACTTTATATAATATTGCGAATAATGTTTCAACGGAAGTTTACACGAGCCATAATATATACTTTTTAGTTAAGATTTATGATGCCCTGAGGACTGGACCGGGACTCAATCTGCTCCCATAGGAACCACTGATTAAATTTTTAGGTTAAAATATCCGTTCCAGCCAGACACCAGTCGCTTGAAATTCTAATTTAACATGTTATTAATTTTGTTTCGGATATGATTTAAAATGGCGCCTCGTTTAGTTTTATAACAATATTATTATAAAGAGGAAATTGTTGTGTCGTTTCTGAATAACATATTATAAAATTATTAAACCGTTGGTCCTGATATAATTAAAATATTCTTTAATGAAATACTCTGCTAAGCACTTTTGAATCGTAATTTTATTTATTTATTTATTTTTATGTAAGAACTTGAAGTTGAACTTATGGGAGAACAAGAAGACTCACCTGATGGAAAGTGACTACCATCATAGACTCGAGGAAAAAGCCAACTTAAAAGTAGTAATCTGCCCTTGTGGGTCGGAGAGTGGTGTTATATGTCCTAACCTTTTCGACACGACAGGAAATAGTTCAGGCGTAGGTCCAATGGTTTTATGTGCTATCCGAGGTACGGGAGTGTACACATTGCCAGCCAAATTCCGGACTTTTAACAGAAAAAAAACAATTAATTATTTTATTTGCCTGGAGACTGAATCCAAGATCTCGGATTCTGCGACCATAAAATCTAGCTGCTAATGACATAGTCAAATTTTGCTTACGTTATATTACAAAATTAACAAGAGAAACCCAACATTTCTATTAAAGCGTCTACCGAAACTACATTTTAAAAGTGTATATTTTTACGCTTTGTATTTATTTTCAACTGAGGAGAGATTTATAGCTAAAACATTAGCATTGTAAAGTTGTACAGAATTATACACCCGGATGAACTGAATTGTAAAACATGCTTTATTATATTTAAAATAAGATTCAATTCAGATTGCGAGGATTAGTTGGTATTTCGTAAATGGTGTACAAGAGGATTCTGCAATGGAAATGGCTATAGTCTTCTGTTAGGTTAAAATCAATTTCAAATTGAGAGTGAAATTATTTTTTAATTATTAAAATATAATTGACATTGGAATCATCCTCGAGTTAATATTTGTATTGCTTTACATCTAAGACCTTAGATGTTATGTAATTTCAACTTAAGACGAACCAAGTTTTATAACTTATTAAAATCTTGTATAAAAGCATCATTCAAAAGTCTCTTTAAGTTATTAATTTATTTTACAATACCTTCGCGGAAATATTACATTAAAATTATACTGCCGTTTGTTATAATTCATTGTTGAAATGACAATAGGAACTTGGAACCTAAACCGTAATAATTGATATAACGCTGGATATTTTCCAGTATTGCATTTGTTACTCGTATTATCAAAGTTGAATTTGAAGTTGGATTGCCGTTCCATCTGCTGATGAAAAGAGACAGAGTGTGTCCTTTGTTTAAACACAATTGTGCAATATGAAATCTACTGCACCGTTGTCTAGTCTCTTTCAAACGTGCTCCAATGGACACATGTGTCAAGTTTTTTTTTATTGAAATTCGGCCAAATGTAGTTTTCATTATGATCGATTCAGGATGAATAATAAATACTTATTAAGCAAATACAAATTCAGTGGTGTTTACCTGAGTTTGAACCCGCTATCTTGAGTTAAGATTTACGTGGGCTCGTGTGCTCTTGGGCTTGATGAGTATTGAGATAAACTTTATTCAAAATGCCTCAGTTAAAAAGTCTAAAAGTCATTAAGCAATTAATGAGTTTATGGATGATAGCAATTTGGGAATGAGATGATCGCCGCATGGCCATTTCTCTTTTTTTTAAAACGAAACATGATATAAAAAACCCGCTGAGTTTCTTTCGCCGGTTCTTCTCAGGGCTGGGTGTTTCTTTTCCGAACCGGTGGTAGTTTCTGGTTTGACTATCAATAAGTAAGTTTAATACTTCAATGTTAAAAAAGTGTTTTGATTTTTTTATATTGGTCAAAATACATCATTCCTACATAATATATATATATTTAACATTACAATAACAGTGAACTAACGATCATATAATATAATATTCATATTAAATAGTCGTATATTAATCCTTTGCAAAAACGAAATAATCTCTTTTGGCCTGAAAGTGCTTGCAGCAAAGGCACGGCGCATATTTATTTGGCTGCATACGACTACCAAGTGGTTTTTCAACTGATTGAACACACTAGAGTCTGCCGTATAAAAAGATCAGATTCCAAGCCATTTGACTTTGGGTGTTCACACAGTTTCGCTTTGAGTGGTTGATTGAAAATGGTGAACGGGAACTTGAATTGTTTGGAGACTATCGGATATTTTGGACGATTTATTTTATGTTCTTTATATAATTGATTTATTAGATTGGCTATAATAGAATATTGTATATTTCAGTGAAAGAATGTTATTTAAAATTTGATTAAAGCAAAGTTACAGTTTGTTAACGTTCCTATGCTTGGCTAAAGCCTCCTCCTCTTTTAAGGAGAAGGTTTGGAGAATATTCCATTGTGCTGCTGTAATGTGGGTTGGTGGATATAAATATGACAGCTGATGATTTATTTTACCAATGTTAAAAACCTGTTAAAAACTTACACACATAACTATGCATAATGCCGCATGCATCAGTGCCTGGTTTTGAACACGCACTCTTCGATAAAGATTTTATGATAATGATTTAATGCAGGGATATCTCGATTCTTAAATTTGTTTAATTTTTTATTAAAAAATATTTAGCGAAAACACATATTATAGTTTTTACATGACATGACATACCGATATTCTTACGATGTTTTCCTCCACCGCGAGATGAATAAGAAACACAAATTATGCACATGAAAAATCAGCGCTACTTGCCTAAACTTGATCACGTAAAATTAAGATGCACGTGCTCTTATCACTGCGCCATCTCGGTCAACTTCAAACATTTTTAAATCAATCCTATTTACGGAAGCGTTTTTATATTAATTTTTGGAAGGTAGCTAATGATCAACCTTAGTGGTCATCATTAGCCATACCATGTGCCATTATTTATTTAAGAAAGACAAGCTAATGACCAATTCGAAGTGAAACCAATTTTATGTAAAAACATTATCAATGCGTCAGTTGGCAGGGGGTCTAAAATACGACCCTAATATCTGTAATTACACTGACTCACTCTTAACTCACCTTTAAAACCGACCCAAAGTTATACAAAGTATTATGTGTGGTGGTCAACTAATTAATGAGCGGTTTATACCAAACACAAACAGATGCACAAAGCCTTAATATCGGTTTTAAGTTTATTTATTTGAGTAATTTGATTCTTTTTTTTTTTAAATTTCGAATCAAATTCACGAACAAAATTGATACAGTAATATACAAGAATCGTTATTAGTATAAAAAACGAAGACTTGAAAAATAATGATACTGTTATCCAAGATTGAAATTCCCTTCGGTTCAAATATAAAAAATCGGGACCCCTTAAATTGCTTCCATTTTCCGAGATGAACGTTGAAAGCGTAAAAACCGTCTTATTGGAACTCAAATCTGATTTGTGATAACGTGATCGATTTACTTAAGTGTGTCTCTTTTTTGTATAGTAAGTAATTTAGACGTTTAAAAAACTGAATGACAAGGGTAACTCTATTGTATAACTTGATCAAATAGAATCGTGATTAAATTGACTTTTATCTGAAGATTGAAATCCAATCACTTATCAATGTGTTACTTATTTATGTAATAGGTAGGCGGATAGTTAAGTGGACTCCATCGGCGGACCTGATGTTAAGTGGACTCCATCGCGCATAAACATTAACGATGTAAGAAGTATTAACCATTCCTTATATCACCAATGCGCCACCAACCTAGGGAACGAAGATGTTATGTCCCTTGTGCCTGTAGTTACTCTGGTTCACTCATCTTTCAAACCGGAACGCAACAATACTAAGTGTTGCTGTTTTGCGGTAGAATTACTGATGAGTGGGTGGTACCTACCCAGACGAGCTTGCACTAAGCCCTACCACCAGTAAATTGAGTAAGCAAATCCGTGGTATACGACTTCACACTCAACTCATCACTTTTTTAATTTTCTTGTCTTGTAAGGATAAATCAGTGTAAAACAAAACACCCTTATCCAAACGCTACGACAAACACACACACACAATAATAAAATTCAACATTAACTTGGCACTTTGAAAGCTGATTTGTATGCTGTTTGTATTTGTTTGGTAATTAATCTTTTTAGACCAAATACCAATATAAATAAATCTAACAGATGTCAAAAGCTATTGTTTGTTTATTTAATATAGATGTACTATAAAATTTTTATAAAGTTATGATAAGCCACTTGGAAGTTACTAGAAAGTTAAATACAGCCATCTTATGTTAAGCCTTTACTACGGGAATTCTTGTGGATTACCTGAATAATTACTTGATTGGTAGATAACCAATCAAGTAATTATTCAAGTAAACCACAACCACTCGTTATCACTCGGTGGTATGGAACCAATTCACCAACAAAAGCATTCTCAAGGTAAGTTGGTGATTGGTCTGATTTATGCCATGCCAGTCTGTAGCCAAATACAAATAAACCAAATGAGAGCAATCGAATGACAATGAATTATCATCGTGTAAGTAAGTACGGTATATAAGATAAGCGCTAGTTAGCCATAATCTTTATGTGGCCATAATATATATTTTTTAATAAAAATAGAATAAATTAAATTGATTTTCACACAACTACATGTACATTTACATACGCACATAAATAGAAAAAGCAAAAAAAAACAAATTATAACGGTGTACTGTTGAGTGTATCGTTAATTTTTATGAGTCATATTTCATGATTTGAATATCGCAATATTTTTTATTCGTGTGCAAAACGCGTGTCGTTTGTGTGTGTTGTATGTTAATAGTATTATACAGATTATTTAAGGAGTAATTTGTTCGTCTGAGTTATTTTAATAGTTTTTTTTATCTATTATTTATCATTACATATTTATATATTATTCTTCGTCATAGTTATATAAGACACTGCTTAATTCATACATATAAGGATCTAAAGAGTTAATTTATGGAGCAAATAATCAAATTGCCCAATCCTTTTCGGCCAGCGTCGGAAGCCATGTGACAATGGAATTGATAATACAGTGGGTCCTCCCTTATCTTTTTCATTTTCGAAAAACCATCGACCAGACATAAATAAACGTTGAAACGGGTTTCATCCCGTTCAAGATTGATAACTCTCCCTGACACCCGCTGGGTGCGATTTGCGAACACTACTCTCCATTTTTTTTTCTAATTTCTTTCTACTTTGAAATGAATTCGAGCCTTGTTTATATGTAAAAAGGTTGACTTTCGCTTGTATTACAGTGGTCATGCGTGATCGTAGGCAGTACAGAGAAAATTGGGGCCATTTCAAGAGAATGATGGGACATTTTACGGAACTATACCACATTATTCACGAATGTCTCGGTTACCTGTTAAGTAGTAATTGCTATTTTATACGAAGATTAGATTAGAACTGGAACGACGTTAGCTACAAATGTGTTCTGTTTTACCAAACCAAATTGTAAACCAAGGTAAAATATCCTCAGATCGTAAACTTTGATAATAGAATTACCTATATTTTTTTGTTTTGTAACTGCTTACAGACACCAATAACTTGAAGATTTTAATTGAATTTTAACAAATGTACTATTGTAGTTAAATATATATTCAATGTGATTAACAATATTTTATTTAAATCACATAATGCTTCTTAAACAATCGTACATAGATACGACAGTTTTTTTTTTGTTCAAACATATTTTTATGCCTACTTTTTTAGCTTTTAGTTAGGGACCCGGTGACCTAGTGATTTATTACCGCAGGTATCAGCGCTCCATGTATATCGTACCTAGACACTATATCGAAGTGTAAGAGTGTGTGTAGTGTGTATTTGTAAGAGTGTAGCTTTTGAACTTGTTTAATTGTAAAGTTGATTAGTGGCTACAAATAAACTTATTTTATAAATATTTCAGTCCTTAAAAAAAATAGAATATGTTATTTTTGGAAAGTATTTCTTGCATGTATGTGTGTTATTTACTGGGAGTGTGCGAGTGCAACATGTAAGATAGCTTGTAAGTTACATTACCGTATACACTTCAATAGTTTGTATCAGAGCAGTGTGATAGTCAAGCGCTTCGAGGTGTTCTCAGCGTTATCTAAGTTGGTCTAAGTTATAAAATTTCGCAAAAACTTAAATACTTTTAGTATTGATTATGTAGTAAAGTTGGAATGTCTTGATTATTTGTAAATATAGTGGTAACGTTAAGTGCAAGTCTATCTGGTTAGGTACTGTAGAAACTTGGGTTTCTTGGATTTAAAATTCTTATTAGAAATTTGCTATATAAATAAAATATGCGTCAATTAATTCATTGACTTGATTTGTCACGTACATAGGATAGAAATGCCACGGTGGTGGAGATGTCGATGAACAAACGATGGTTGGGTTCTGATCGCAGTACTTCGTTTGTTGTCCGTTACGTTTTTGACAGTTCCAATATAATATTCAGCGCTTACGCTCCTGACATCAATTATTGAGTGCGTTTTTGCTGAGCTACTCACTGCAATCAGACGCTATTCGTTTCAACAAAACAAACCGATGAAATAAATTGGACTTTACTAGTTACTTGTATTGTACATTATATAAATATATTTTTCAATGAAATATATAGACAGAAATATTGCTGTTTGGCGATTAATTATCTGATGAAGGGGTGGTACGAAACCAGATGGGCTTTCACAAAGCCTCACCACTACGATAATTTATCATACGTTAAATGTAATATGTTACAATTGAGCGTTGTTAGAGGCGATGCGTACTCGTAAAATTGACTCGAACGTGTGATCCCTTTTTATTTTTAGTATCAATTCCTAACATTTTGGTCTAGTGGTTTATAGATTGAAGATCCCGAGTTATTGGGGATTTCTTGTAAATTATTTAGTAGCAACGCGATATTTGGAAGTTGGTAGTATTTACGCTACCATGTCTCGGAAAGCACAGAAAGCCGTTGGACTATACCTGAACTATTTTCGGTTGGATTTATCTTCTAATCAAACACTTGTGCTTCTGTGCAGTCCCCTTAAGAATTTCCGCTGTTTTTAATTATCACAGGTTTTTAAATTAAATAAAACGATTGTTCTATTAAGTTCAGTTGATAGTTTTATTTTTCAGTTGAGTGTAATTTGCAATTAGAAATTGATAACATTATATAAATAAATCAGTAAATTGGATATATCTGAAGTCTCCTGCGAAGGTCTCTTTTGAATTGGAGCTGATCCATATTAACAGCGGGGTTAGTGAGCCTCGACTGATAACAATGCAGAGTTGATTCGATCTGCCGTCACATTGCATCTGAACAAAGTTTTCATTACTATTCCGTCGGAAACAGCTCGGAGCAACTTAATTGTTATTACGATCGAATGATATACATTCCATATAATCTTTGACTAATATAGCGTGGTGAAATAAGCAGCATGATGGAGTAAGGTCTAAATCTTTTCTTCAAATTACATTTTGTGGAAGACAAATATTGGATCTCTATGAGACCTACATAAATATAATTTTAATCAACAAAATAATACAATAGAATTTTGAAAAAAACTTATAAGATAGTTCCCTTTTTCAGTATTAATATATATAGTAGTACAGTAGTATAGTCTGCTGTTAATTACGTTATATTTGGAGGAGTTCTCGAGATGTTCCAAGACAACGATTTCCATAATCAAGTGCGGACATGTCGATGGCATTCCTCGATAATCAAATCAAAATATATTTTATTCAAGTAGGCTCTTGCAAACATTTTTGACTCGTCATTTTACAAGAACAAATTAAACTTAAAGCTACCAATGGCTTGGACTGAAGATTTTACAAAAGGAAGGCAAGAAGCTCAGTAGTTAAATACAATAGAATTATTAATAATCGTTTACAAGCCGAGATGGCCTAGTGGTTAGAACACGTGAATCTTAACCGATATAATATTCATGTATGTATGCTTAGTAGTAACAGCCTGTAAATGTCCCACTGCTAAGGCCTCCTCTCCCTTCATAGAAATTCTGCCACATCTACCAACCCGCATTGGAGCAGCGTGGTGGAATAAGCTCCAAACCTTCTCTTTAAAATGGAGAGGAGGCCTTAGCCCAGCAGTAGGATATTAACAGGCTGTTACTGTTTAACAAGTAAAACTTACAGATTGTAACAAAAGGTTGGAAGTTTTCACAAATTACATAGAAATGTTCACACAGTATTATAATATATAAAAATAATAAGTGTATGGAATTATATGAATTGTATAAGTATACAAAATTTAAAAAAGTATATAAAAGAGAGATAAGTATGATCAAATTTACATATATCTTAAGACTACTAAAAATAGGTGAAGAGTTGGTTTGCTTGAACGTGATAATCTCAGGAACTACTGGTTCGAATCGAAAAAAAAGTTTTGACAAATATCTAACTGCTAGTTGAGTAGGTTTTTTTTTTATATTCGCCGGGAGGGCAAATGACTCTACTCCACCTGATGGTAAGTGGTAGTAGAGTCCAAACGCGACGACGGCCAGTACAGACGGGAAAAACGTTCTGCACTAGCCGCCTTCGCCTTCCCGGCCCGCAAGATGCCTCTTCACGCCTCGTTTGAAGGAACCGGGGTTGTAAGAGGAGGGGAACACGTGAGCTGGTAAGGAATTCCATTTTTTGGAAGTGCGACAAAGAAAGGAGGAGTGGACTTAAGAAGGAAGGGGGAAGCAGGTTGTTTGAAAATAGGCTGTTTGTTTGTTAGTATTGTTTTCGTACTTTAAATTTTCTATATACTGAAACGCTGTAAGTTTGCTCTTAGTGATTTCTTTAAGCTATACGCGGGTGAAACGGGCACAGCTTGTTTACAATATTTGTCATTATAAGCACATTTCGTAATACTATAAGTAAAGGTCACAAGGTATATATATATATATTATGAAACTATATAGTAAAATTTTAATATATATATTTAAATTTTACTATATAGTTTCATAGAATATGCTCGAAAGGAAGTATTCGAAAAAGACGAGGTGACGATAAGAATCATTTGTAACAGAGGACGGTCGGAGAGGTTATAACCCTGCGGGTTCAGGAAGGACGGGCATTAAATAAAAGAGAACGTCTCAATCAGTAAAAGGCGAGAAAAATAATAATGAAATACTTATTTACTCGGCACATCCTAATTGATGCCCATATCAATTTGATCAATCTATTTCATTGGGCTATGAGTGGAGCGTTTCATCGATGTAAATAGCTTTATTCATAGCACTCAATTGAATTTTTTTTATATATTTGCATTTTATTAAGTAGTTTAAGCGAGGTATTTTAAGAGCTACAAAATTTTCTGACTCTATAGATTAGTGACTCGAGTAAAAAGCTTTTTTTTTGTTGTAATAGTTAGGCAAATTGGCAAGGCCACCTTATGTTACGTGGTCACCATGACCAATAGATATTGGCGTTGTATGAAATATTAACCATCTCTTAAATTACCAATGCGCCACCAAACTTGGAAGCTATATATATATTATGTAAGGTAATGATGGCTCACTTACTCTTAAAGCTGTAACACAGGAATACGTTTTTCATCAAATGTTACATATGAAAACGTGGCACTCAAACAGTCTTAGCAGTTTCTTATTTTATTTAGTTAATGTATCATAGGTATTTTAAACAAAAAAAAATGTCCATACAACGCCTGTTTCATAGTCACACCATACATAACAGTTCGTTAAATATCGTCATATCATCCCACCTTACAATGTTAGGCATATTTCATTCTGATAATTAAATATTATTCCGACCATTCCAAATAATTATCACGCACGGAATTCCATATAATTAATAATATTATTCAAATATTTATGAAAAGGTTTTCCGCAATTGTATTCACATTAATCGAGTTTAATTTATACGTTTATTGTACGAAGTATTCTATTATATATTTGACTCATATACATAACTGGTCTTTACTTATTATTAAATAAATAAATCAACAATTAATTTATTATATTCAATAATCAAATGTTTTCGATAATTGCATATTTTAATAATTATTTGGATAAATAAAAGAGTTTAACTCAATCAAACGAGAAACAACTTTATGTCCACTGAATTTAAAAATGAAATACATAGAAACAAGTAGTTTTAAAGTGTTCAGTGAAAATTGTCGTTATATTTATTGATAGCAATTTACTTGTCTATCGAAGAAGGACTTCAGGTTAAATTAAATTCCACAATGCCAGACGGACAGGAATTTTGCATTCCTGGCAAATACGCATTGCAAAATTCTCAAATTTATTTATTCTATTAGATATTGTAGTATTTAGTAATGAAATTGATTTAATTCACACTTATATATATATACTTTGTATCCCAATATAAATAATTTAATGTGTAGTTTTTATGTTATTCGTTTATCTAGTAGCTTATATGTTTGCAAATACCGATATTTGTTTTTTGTTTCAATTAGTGGGCAGTCTTACAAATGGGCCATCTGATGGTAAGTGATCACCACCACCTAAAACTATTGGCACTGTGAGAAATATTAACCAACTTGTGCCTATATAACACAGCTATATAATAAGATGAGCTGGTGGTAAAAACTCAGTCCTGCTTGCACAAGGCCCTGCCACCAAGTCATATTATGAATAAGGATTTTTTTAATAAATTTTATAAGTTTCTTTCATGATTAAAATTGACATTATCAAACAACAAATTTATATAGATAAATGCAAAACCAAATTCCTGAAATATTAATGAATTAATCAAATGAAACCAACATATACTTTATTCAAGTAGACTCATGTATGTAATATATGGTATTAAAAATATTAAATTAAATTCATAATGCTTGAAATTTAGCTTCTAAACATAAAACCGATAACCGGCTCCGCGCATTGTGTCATCTGTGTTACCTTTTATTAACTAAAAGCCATATTTTTTTCTTATTAGTATGCAAAGTGTTTGGTTGAATTCATTTTAGAAGTAAGCTTGATTAATGAAAAATGAAGAGATCTTACGGAGACGGATATTTGGTGTACTGTTATCAGTTCAATTAATTTGCTTGTGTTATGCTGATTTATTGAAAACGTTTTATTTTCCCGTTCATGTAAGTGCTATTAAATAAAATTCATCCACAAAAATGACAAAACATAGCTTAAAAATATAAATAATAATAAACAAAGTAAATATACATATATATTTCTGTTATTGTAAAATATTAGTCAAGCACATTATTATTTTTAAGAAATTGTAATCGGTGCAAGAACACTCAAAAACACACAAACAGTTTTTGCTTTCAAATAGGTGAAAAAAAAATTCTAGTTTTAGTACATGATTTATTACGATATAGTTTATGTAACATCCGCTAGTAAGCCTTTAATAAATAAATAAATAATATTAGTCAGTAAATAACCCCTCACCGGCAACATCAATAAAAAATGGCGCGAGTGCCATGATAGTTACGAGAATTGATGTATAAATAACAAATCTTAAGCTGACGTCATCTAACGCTCGAAATCTTAAGCTTACTCTTTAGACGCTCGAAGTCTTAGCCCTTACCGCGTACCGTGCTAAGATGTAAACACATCACAATGGCATATAATTTTTGAGAATTAAAAAAAAATCAACAGAACGATCTACGAAAATTTATATTACTTCAAAGTTAAACAATCTTAGCGGAATTTTCACAATAAGTACAACATAGTCCGGTATCTCGGGACAAAATGCAATCAAAGGAAGCAAAGAGACAATGCGGACGGCCGGTCACGTTCCGTATCCGATTTCATTACCCGGCTAACGAACTGAACGCCCAGCAACTGTGATTGATTTTACAATCCGACTCTGATTAGCATACGGTATTAAAACGTTAGCATACGGTTCAAGGGTTGATACTAATCAGGTTAGAAAGTAATGTGATTCGTTTGTCGTTGCTGAACTCAATTTGAAATGTTATTTTTAAATTTAAATTTATAACAAGTAAGGACGAGTAGAGCGAGAGAAAACATACGGAACTTGATCTATTGAACTACTTTACTCTCTCTCTAACTCATAGTTCGTAATTACCCCAAATGAACTAAAGGTTTTTGCTAAGGTAACTTCGAGCTGATAAAACTAATTTCTTTACAGAAATCCCAGAATTTGAATCGAAGAACTCAAAATCTGCAGCCTAGTAAGCTAGCCACTAGACAACGAGGGAATTAATAAAAGTAAACTTTAATGTAACATACGTCCGTCGTAATTTAGTCCGTGTCAGTTATTTCAAGCAAGCGCTGTAATAAAAGCAATTTAAATCGATTGACTGCCGATCACGTACTGAATTGCATTTCATTATACATCCCTTGAATTAAGCATGTCGAGTTGTGATTGATTTTATAGCATTGGCGTAAGCTAGAGATAATGCAGCTAAATAAAATCAATATGAGTTAGTATTGATGGGCTTTTGTTGTTGTTTTATGTTTTTTTATTGTCTAGGTGATCTTTTTTTATTTTTTCGAGGACGAAACTTGTCTATCGTGTTGTAAGTCTGGGGCTATCATTATAATTTTATATTATGTGTGTAATGTTTTACTGAAATACTTTCTCGAAAATGTTTCGGTTATGTCATGTCATCAAGCGCTATAATTTTTTATCAACATTTTTAATCAAAGGAATAAATAAATTAATTAATGCTGATAAACATTTTTTTCTTTAGTTCTAAAAGCAATTATATAATTTTTTTTATTGTCTAGGTGATCTTTTTTTTTAATTTATATCTATGAAGTGATTTAAAGGACGAAACTTGTCTATCATGTTGTAAGTCTGGGTCTATCATTATAATTTAAAATTATGTGTGTAATATTTTACTGAAATACTTTGTCGCAAACGTTTCGGTTATGTCATGTATATCAAGCGCTTTTTTTCAATATTTTTAATAAAAGGGATAAATAAATTAATTAATGCTGATAAACATTTTTTTCTATCAGCATTATTATAAGTTCACATTTGTTCTAAAAGCAATTATAAGAAATTAAGTTTAAAAGTGTTAAATGGAATGAACGATACTTAAACGTTTAGATTACGTAAAAAAGTATAATTTTGTAATAACTAATATTAGATATTTATTACTTTCTGAACTAAGATCCCTTGTGTATGTTGTATATCTGTACTATGTAGGTATACATGTATATACATATATATAATATTTTATTTTATTTGAATATCTAGTGTATATATCTTAGCTCCATCGCTCAAGTGCTCAGCAATTAGACTGTCGTGAAGCGGAGATTTACCACGTTTCATTTGTTAGACTGTGTTATGTTTCAGGGACTAAACTGTAGCCGGTGATTCGAAGCACGTCTGCCGTGCAATTTACACATTCCCACATTTAAAGGCTTGAGACAGAATAACTCTGCAAACATATTGACTACATTTCAGCTATCAACCGAATTATTCATACATACAGTGTGCAGAATTTGGCCGATTTTGTTTATTAAAAGATTGTAGAATTGTAAATATTTTTTTTTAGTTTTTATTTTTTCTTCAGCAGTGCAATTTTTGTAAGAGCTCACTTAATTATTCAACCATGAAATATTGACAAACGAGCGATTTTGATGCGCATATTCTTGAAATGTTACTATTGTAGCCAAAGTCGCATAACACTTCCTGATATTTCACGTACAATTTCTGCGATGAGTGTCGACTTTGTTCTTATAGAAAAGTCCTATAGAAATTAATTTTATTAATTTTAATATTTATCATTATGAGAATCAAAGTACAATATAAAATGACCTGACCAGCTACGCCTACTAATAATAAGATAATATTATATTAATATATAACAATATTATCGTGACATTTTTCATACACAGCTATCTGATTCCAAATTAAGCTTGTACAGAGCTTGTACTATGGAAACCAGACAACTGATATACTGCATATACTATTTTTCTTTTTTCTTTTTCTTTTATAGGTAATTACACCCAGACAGGATAAACAGTCATGTTCATGCACACAAATGTCTGTCCTGGGTGGGAAACGAACCCACAAGCTTCGGCGTGAAAGGCAAGTATCTGCCAACCACGCCAATTTTATTACTTCTAACAAAATCAAAATCAATATAATAACCCAAATATTAAATTTTGTAAACCACCCTTATCTCTACCATGTACATATTGAAAGCATATAATTGAGCTGATTTTAACCTGCTTTAAATATAGGAAACTTTTAATTACTTTGCTTAAGTTATGCCTTGGTATAACTTTCGCATATTATATTGTTAAAACTTGTATTACCTGTATAGCATTCGATATGCGTGAATCTCATAACAAGATAATTCATGCACAGCTTAAATAACAAATAAGATATTAGCGACCCTTTGTCTCACATTACATAGACATTCTAAAGTGTAAGATACTGATACAGCAATACTTAGTTTTGTCACATTCCCGTTTGAAGTTCCCGCCTACCTATAATGTAAAAAAAAACATTAATGTATATCAGCGCTACATATACTAATATTTTTAGATTTCTATTTACTCAATATCATCGACATTAAACACATTGAAAAGTAATAAAATATTATAGTTATCTGGTCTGACGATCAGCTACAGGGGCCAGAGTGCTGGAGCTGCCGAGGGCGCAGTCAGACCAGGCCGATAAGCTAGCTGACCAGCTCCGCACGGTGCTGGATGGAGTGGCCAGCGTCGTCCGCCCCATAAAAAGGGTGGATATAAAGGTGACGGGGCTAGACGACTCCGTCAAAAGGAAAAAATTATCGCTGCAGTTGCTCGAGAAGGGAATTCCCCCACTGAAATGGTAAGATGTGGAGATGTGTCACATGTACCCGGATATATGGGTATGGCCCTCGTGACATGTCGGATAACTGCGGCAAGAAAGGGGTCCAACGACGGTCGTCTCCTGGTTGGTCGGAGCTCAACCAGAGTTTGCGCACTAGAGCAGCGCCCTCTGCGCTGCTTCAAGTGTATGGTCCTTGGCCATACAAATACAGTCTGCCCATCCAAGGCTGAATGAGGGGGCCTTTGCTTCCGGTGCGGCCTCGATGGCCACAAATCAACGGATTGCAACGGAAAGCTGCGCTGCGCTGTTTGACATGAGAGAAGTATACAGATTCCTTTAGACGAATATCAACCACTGTGCTGGGGCTCAGGACCTGCTACTGCAGTCCATGGCAGAGTGGGGGATGTGGCCTGCGAGCCCTATTACGTTAGTGGTGGAATGGGGGGAGTATTCAGTTGTAGGTACGTACTTCTCTCCCAACCGCAGCCTGGCAGAGTTCGATATTTTTCTCGACTCTGTCAGGGCCGCGGTAACCAGACAGTCGCCAAGACCGACTATGGTCCTCGGTGACTTTAATGCCAAGTGACGCGCCTGGGGAAATCCAGACACGAATCCGCGAGGAAGGGCCGTCCAGGTGTGGGCTTTACTTTCTTGCCTGTCCCTACTCAACAGAGGGAAGGTTCAAACCTGTGTAAGACATAACGGAGAATCTCCTTCGGCATACAGGCCAATTGTACTGCTGAATGAGACGGGCAAACTCTTCGAGAAAATTCTAACTGCCCGTCTCTCAGAGGCTCAATACGGGTTCAGGGCGGGTCGATCAACCATCGACGCCCTGAACGCCCTAAAGACCCGGACCATGGAGGCGGTGGCCCGAGGAGACGTGGTCCTGGCAGTATCGCTGGACGTGGCGCACGTCTTCAACAGTCTTCCTTTCGAGACAATAAGAGTGGCGCTTCAATATGATGGGGTGCCTTTCTATCTTTCTAACTAAAATATTTCTTCCTATATTTTCTACTTTATTCTCAGTATATAGCTGTTAGTTGTACAATTTTGTACGATACAAAATTTAATAAATATTCCGCACACAACACAAAAACTAACTGAACCAACTAGAACTGTAGCTGATTTTTTAGACAAATTATAGTAACAGCCTGTGAATGTCCCACTGCTGGGCTAAGGCCTCCTCTTCTTTATTTAAGGAGAAGGTTTTAGACAAATTGTAAGATAAAAATGTTAATGATACAAAACGATCATAAAGAACGTTGTGCTTATAAGTACAATATCTAACGCATTCTGGATTTTGATTCCGGTTTGGTTGTAAAATACTTATGGTGGTAGTGAGTAGTACCATTAAGTTGTACTGTTGTGTTCGGTACACTACGATGTACTGTATACAATTATTTCTTCGGCATCATCATCAGCCAATCGTTATCCATCGCTAGATACATCACCGCTGGAACGTAGCGGGGTTATGGTGGACGAGGTCTACGCCTCACCCAATATTTGCTAAAACTCCGGCGTCCGTATACAATTGGGTCCCGCCAATTTCTTCAGGTGATTAGTCTAATCGGCTGGAGCTGTACTTTACAAAGGAGATATATGTATATAAATATTTCAATATGATCTGGTACAATTAAGCCATCACGAAGTGTCTTTTAAATTTACATCAAAGTAATTTCGGAAAAAATTATCTTAGACTGTAAAGAACTGCTGAATGTTTATATGAAACAATCTGGAGGCGATCCTTTCGATCACAAGGTGTGTATCTTCAATGTCTTAGTTTTATAGAAATGATTGTCACACAAAATTTGCTTAACATTTTATCACAAGTTTACGCGTTTTTTATATAGAAAAGGTAGGCGGCGAGCATATGGGCCACCTGATGGTAAGTGGTCACCATCGCTCATAGAAATTGGCATTGTAAGAAATGTTAACAATTGCCTACAGCACCACCAACTTTGGGAATAAAGATGTTATGTCCCTTGTGCCTGTAATTACACTGGCTCACTCACCCTTGAAACCGAATCACAACAACTTTACTTTCTTGCCTGTCCCTACTCAACAGAGGGAAGGTTCAAACCTGTGTAAGACATAACGGAGAATCTCCTTCGGCATACAGGCCAATTGTACTGCTGAATGAGACGGGCAAACTCTTCGAGAAAATTCTAACTGCCCGTCTTGTTCAGCATCTCGAGGAAGTGGGACCGGGTCTCTCAGAGGCTCAATACGGGTTCAGGGCGGGTCGATCAACCATCGACGCCCTGAACGCCCTAAAGACCCGGACCATGGAGGCGGTGGCCCGAGGAGACGTGGTCCTGACAGTATCGCTGGACGTGGCGCACGTCTTCAACAGTCTTCCTTTCGAGACAATAAGAGTGGCGCTTCAATATGATGGGGTGCCTTTCTATCTTAGGAGGCTTCTGGGGGCATACCTCCAGGATCGGATGGTCCTCTGGGAGGGGAGCGATGGGCGAATTGTTCGACGTCAGGTAGGCGGTGGCGTTCCACAGGGGTCCGTTCTCGGCCCAATCATGTGGAACGTCGGCTTTGACTGGCTCCTGCGGGCACTTGTCCTTCCCGGGATGGGGCTGTTGTGCTATGCGGACGACATACTCACGGCGACGGGGCGAAATTTCCAAGAGGCAACCATCCTGGCCGAAGTTGGAACGTCGCTCACGATGGACCGGATAGAAATGTTGGGCTTGAAGGTCTCCATCTCTAAAACGGAGGACCTCTTATTCCATGGTCCACGTCGGGGTCCCCCTCGTGGAGCGTGTATCACAGTCCAACGGACAGTGATAAAGGTGAAGGCCCAGATGAGGTATCTGGGTCTGATCCTGGACGGAAGATGGAGCTTCAGGCAGCACTTTGTCCAATTGAGCCTGAAACTCATTAATGCCGCAGCCACCTTAGGCCGCCTCCTACCTAATGTGGGAGGGCTGGAATCACCATGCCGACGATTATACGCCGGTGTACTGCGCTCCATGGCACTATATGGTGCACCCATATAGGTAGACGCTCTCATCGCTCGTAATAGAGCTCTTCCGAGGAGACCGGTTACCGTACAGTGTCGTGGATGGCGGCGACACTTCTTGCGAGTGATCCGCCCTGGGAACTCCAGGCCAAGGTACTCGCGGAAGTGCATCGGTTTCGGGTGGAAGCCAGGGCGAATGGCGACCGTCTAGGATCAGCGGAGGTGGGGCGAATCAGGTCTGTAGCCCAACAAGCTCTCATTCGCAGATGGGAGGAAGATCTGGGATCCCCATCAGCAGGCCTGGCGACAGTGGAGGCGATCCGCCCCCACTTGAATCGCTGGGTAATAAGAAGGATCGGCACACTTACGTTTAGACTGACGCAGGTGCTTACTGGACACGGCTGCTTCGGTAAGTACCTGCACGGGATAGCGAGGCGGGAGATATCATCCTCCTGCCATGAGTGTGGTGCGCCACTGGACACGGCACATCACACTTTGACGGAGTGTGCAGCGTGGGGGCCCCAGAGGTATACCCTAGCGGCGATAGTTGGCGGAGACATCTCGCTGCCAAGCGTGATTAACGCTATGCTTGGCAGCGAGAGATGTTGGATGGAGATGGTCTCTTTTTGCGAGAGTGTTATGTTGCAGAAGGAGGTTGCGGAGCGAGAGCGAGAGGCGAGGTCAGCCGCCGCTGATTCGCTCCGCCGAAGAAGACCCGGGAGGAGGCGCCGACGCTATGCGCACCTTCTTCCCCCACCGTAAGCGCCGCTGGGGTTAGGGGGGTACTCCGTAACCCGAGAACCCCCTAGGAATGGAGGCCCACTTGAGCGGGCCAACCGTCGGTGCGTCACGGTAAGATGCGCAAGCGATCCCGTGACGCCCCTTCGACAAGACGGAGTGGGTAGCGCTGGTTTTGGAAAAAAAAAATAAGGGTAGTTGGCGATATATATATATATGATGCTAATCGATAGGTTAATACGCCAATTTGAATCGAAGATATAGCTTGCATTTGGACGGTTCTCATTTGACGCGTAGTAATCTGGATATGGATTCTGATATGCCTAAAACTGGTGATTACGATAATGAACTTGCTTTTCTTGAATGCGCTAAAACGTAGCTAAACGTAGAGGTCCTGGGTGTAGCAATTGTTCATAATTGGAACAACGTGCGAATTACTATCAGATTAAAATGAAACTTTTAAAGTTTTATATATTCTTTAGATTAACGGTTTATATACATATAAACATTATTGAAATAGTTGTGTTTTGTTAATATAGCTAAATTATATTCGTAGTAAGGTACTTATTTCTCGTGCAAAGCCCAACCACCATTAAATGTATTTGTCTTGGTTCAGCACCGTACAAATAAACTAAAATATTTCTTCCTATATTTTCTACTTTATTCTCAGTATATAGCTGTTAGTTGTACAATTTTGTACGATACAAAATTTAATAAATATTCCGCACACAACACAAAAACTAACTGAACCAACTAGAACTGTAGCTGATTTTTTAGACAAATTATAGTAACAGCCTGTGAATGTCCCACTGCTGGGCTAAGGCCTCCTCTTCTTTATTTAAGGAGAAGGTTTTAGACAAATTGTAAGATAAAAATGTTAATGATACAAAACGATCATAAAGAACGTTGTGCTTATAAGTACAATATCTAACGCATTCTGGATTTTGATTCCGGTTTGGTTGTAAAATACTTATGGTGGTAGTGAGTAGTACCATTAAGTTGTACTGTTGTGTTCGGTACACTACGATGTACTGTATACAATTATTTCTTCGGCATCATCATCAGCCAATCGTTATCCATCGCTAGATACATCACCGCTGGAACGTAGCGGGGTTATGGTGGACGAGGTCTACGCCTCACCCAATATTTGCTAAAACTCCGGCGTCCGTATACAATTGGGTCCCGCCAATTTCTTCAGGTGATTAGTCTAATCGGCTGGAGCTGTACTTTACAAAGGAGATATATGTATATAAATATTTCAATATGATCTGGTACAATTAAGCCATCACGAAGTGTCTTTTAAATTTACATCAAAGTAATTTCGGAAAAAATTATCTTAGACTGTAAAGAACTGCTGAATGTTTATATGAAACAATCTGGAGGCGATCCTTTCGATCACAAGGTGTGTATCTTCAATGTCTTAGTTTTATAGAAATGATTGTCACACAAAATTTGCTTAACATTTTATCACAAGTTTACGCGTTTTTTATATAGAAAAGGTAGGCGGCGAGCATATGGGCCACCTGATGGTAAGTGGTCACCATCGCTCATAGAAATTGGCATTGTAAGAAATGTTAACAATTGCCTACAGCACCACCAACTTTGGGAATAAAGATGTTATGTCCCTTGTGCCTGTAATTACACTGGCTCACTCACCCTTGAAACCGAATCACAACAATACCAAGTACTGCTGTTTTGCGGTAGAATATCAGATGAGTGGGTGGTACCTACCTAGACGAGCTTGCACATAACCCTACCACCACTGCTATTTGTTTCACTTAACTTTACATTATGATATAGGCCAAAATGGTCATGTGCGCAAGCTCATGCCCATAAGCATAATATGTCATGCCTAGTTAGCCTATCTGTTAAGAATGGTCTACATAAGCCAAGAGAAGATCATCAGCATAAAAAATATTTGACCGTCAATATTCTTACGAGTAAATATATCTTTTATATAAGTATATTAAGATTATATCAAAAGGAAAGTATTTTTTTTTAAATCGTTAAAACTTATAAAAACGAGACAATGTTTGTTTGCTCTCGTATTTGTTTCAAGTTAACGAACCGTCTTCACGTTGCAAACTTGATTTGATGATTTGTAGTTCGTGTAATATAATAAAAAAATCAATGTTCTTTGTTGAAAATAGCATTTATGCCTCTGTATATTTTTTCAGCAATAGATAACTGAACGGATGGAAACTGATTGTATTTAATCTTTATAATCTCTCAATTAGTAACTTTTAATATTTTAAGCATTCATTGTTTGTTTTAACTTAAAGGTTTATAACGATAAGGATGTTTATATCAAATTCTACACCACATTTGTTTTATAAAGCCAGAGAGTTTGAGAACGCTTATCACAGAAACTACAAGTCCGATTCCAAAACAACTTTTTGCTTTAGATCGCCTATTCATCGAGGACGGTATATAAACGCCATATGATTCTTATTAACGGAGCAATAAATTTAAACATATAAAAAAAATTTTTTAGCGTATTTATCATGTAATTTGAATTTATTATAGGGAAAATTCAAGCTATGACACGCTATAGAATTTTTGATGGCAAATGAAAATGCGGGAACTGTGAGCAACGTGACGCCTCTTAATGAACTTTTTCCCAGAGAGCTAGAGATATAGAAGTTACCTGAAATTAAATAATTTATCGAAAATGGCAAATATTATTGAAACGAAATTTACGTACAGTAAAAATCTTTAAAAATAATATTTTAAATCCAAAAACACGTTCGGTAAAAAAGAAAATAATAATACCATTATAAAAGGTCTTTACAAAACGCTGTGCATACAAATCATACAAAAAAGTTTCAATACAAATCCTTTAATAAAACCGGCTTAAATATTTTCAAAGCTTTTACATGTAAATTTGCTTTTAAAAAATAGTTATTTTAAGCCAGTTGGCCAAATTACAACGTCAGACCCGTCTCAAAGGCCGAGCAAATAAATCCGGTAGCGTAACAATAGCGTAATAGTGAGGTTTCCACTTGTACTGTCCATTCATTTATTATATAGTTTATAATTGAGCCTTTGAAGATCCGAAATTCTAATTTCAAAATTATTTGTGCATAGAGGTATAATAGTAAAATACACAAATAGAGGTAAAACGTTCGTACCATTGACATTGTATAAAAACATTACCTATTTCTCAGACTCCTTTTTTTAAAAATTTAATGTTAGTAAACTGATATTTTATGTTGTGCAAAAATAAATATTTTACACATATTTCACGTCTCTTATTGTATTCATTCATACACTATCGCCTAATTTGGACAAATATATAATCGTATTTCAAATCTAGTACAAGTAGGAACGAACTCGTCGACCGTAGTCCGCTAATTGAATAAGCGCCGCAGTGATCCCGGCGTCGCAGGATTGCGCGGTATAGCGCGGGATTGCCGCCGACCTATTTGTTACCTGGATTTGCGGGGCTCACGTATTGGCGACTATTGCTTTCATATTGAATTCCAGGGAAGTAACATGTGACGTGTATCACGGATACGGATTTAAGCTTATGTACTCTTAAAGGATTCAATATGGATTTGGGACTTTGATACAAAAATAATATTATTTCCTTAATACAAAAACATTTTTTTCGATATGTAACAGGAGGCAAAACTTAAGGCTTTATAATAATAGTATTCAAAAACCGTTCATGTTGCTGATACTTCAATCTATCTATTATATTATTAAGTTTTTAAATTTAAAATTCTTTTTATTATTAGACGTGATCACGTCAAGTAAAGAATGGTTAGAACGCCGAATATTCAATAAATAAATTATTGGGCTTAAATCATTTTGAACAAAAAATATTTTAAATATTCTAAACAAATCTCAATAAAATTAAAACAAAAAAATCATATCTGGCTAGTTCAGGAAACTAGTCGATTCATATTGAGTATGATAAGCTTTCGACCAGATTTTTAAAAACAAATTTGCAGGGAATACCCGAGCTGTATTAACAAGTTCGTTGTTCGAATTTTGAACTGTTTCCAGAAATCGTGTTAGTCCACTACAATTTTCGGCCAAACCTTAATAGGTATATTTTCTAAACGAACGTCTTCAATTATCTGCTCTATTCAAGTTTGGTTAAATTTGTTATCGCTGTAACAAAAAATATTTTTTGGATCAGTGTTAATTTATTTAACTATAACATTGGACGGCAGATCCGGAACGAACGAAAATTTCGTAATATAAAATCCCCATTGCTTTTATCAGCCTGACCCGGCTTAAAATCAGGACTTTAGAATTTTCGGTCTATTACAAGTCACTAGAGTTGCATACAAAGGGCAGTTGCATACATATAAGTAGTCGTTAATTAATTTTACTAAGGGTAGTAGCAGTATAGTATATTCCACAGCAAATACGAGATCTACACAAAAGACACATGTACGAAATATGGCTTATCGATAGAGAATCTTTTTCTTTTACTAATTTTACTTTTTATTTACTTCTGATTAGAAGATTTATCGTTGGAAACAATAAATACGGGCACACTTCTAGTTTTGTCATCGAATTCTTCCTGTTGTGTATAATCATAATCTTCATCACTAAAATCTGATATTCGTTGAAATTTATTGATTATGCCGTTTCTCAGCTTTCCAATTACATCGTCATTGCCATCACGACTTTGTGATGTCATTTTCACGTCATTAGGATAATAATGATCATCGGCGGTTTCATGTCTTGCTCTTCGGATTTCATATATTTTTATCGAAGGTTCATAAGCTTCAGCGAATATAGTTAGTGTAACTGAAATCACAAAGTTTATATTATATCTTTTTTCAATACTTTTAATGAGTTTGTTCCTTTGAAACAAAATAGTGTTTAAGGGTCTTTACACAAAGTAAGAAGTTCAACTTCAAGTTATAATTGCTTTCTTTTATCATACATTTAACTTAATAATTTCAATTTTTACAATAGAATTTAAGTTAAAATGTATTTAAGGAAAATTTTCGCTTTTCATTTTAAGAATAGCGCAATAAGTGCTAGTATAAAATCTCGATAAAACTTTCCGAAGATTTAACTATATAATAATCTACGGTAGATTTGAGCAGCAGTGAGTGAGTGAGTACAGTAACAGCCTGTGAATGTCCCACTGCTGGGCTAAGGCCTCCTCTCCTTTTTTTGAGGAAAAGGTTTTTAGAGCTTATTCCATCACGCAGCTCCAATGCGGGTTGGTGGAATACACATGTGGCAGAATTTCAGTGAAATTTGACACATGCAGGTTTCCTCACGATGTTTTCCTTCATCGTCAAGCTCGCGATGAATTATAACACAAATTAAACACATGAAAATTCAGTGGTGTTTGCCCGGATTTGAACCCACGGTCATCGGTTAAGATTCGCGCATTCTTACCACTGGGCCATCCCGGCTCAGTGAGTGAGTGAGTGAGTTTATTCATTATAAAATTAAAAAATCAGATATGAATCCTTAATCAAAATAGTCCATTTTATAGTAATAGTTTTTGCTTAAAGACATTAGTAGATAATAATTTGTTTACATTGTATACGGCAAAAATAAGATTAAACTTTAATGTTGAATTGAACAAAGCCTGACAAAACTATTATTGTACGTCACTTTCTCCCATTGTCATGGCAAGAAATCTAAAGTGATAAATAGTAACTTACATCAATCATGGGATCTAAGATAATAACTTTCCTTATATCCCTTATGTCTGTTATTAATTATGTATTTAATCACACGCGTTCAGTCACCCTTCAAACCGGCACACAATACAGAGTATTAATGTTTGGCTTCGACCACCAATTGGTTGTGTGAATGGGCATAAGCCTAGAGCCTTTAGAAGCCTCTTCCAATGACAAATTTAGCAACTACTTGGTTTATTCTATGATAGACATATGATAAGATTATGTGACATAAGTTGCATTTTATGAGTGTATATTTGTTGTGTACGTTTTTACTATTAATGTATTTATGTTTTACATATATTTGAATTTAAAATAAAATTAATCCCACCGAGTATTATAAGACTGGAATCGATCTGGTATGGATTGATCCTTTGTACATGTATAATATAAATAGCATCAAGTATCTTTTTTATATGTTTATTTTTCATTATATGCGTACAATAAAGATAATAAAAAAAGAGTAGGTTAGACCGATAATATATTATATGTCTGAGAAAATAAAATAAAACAATAAAACAAACTTACCTAAATATGCGACAAATATTTTCATATTCGTTATCAACACACAATGTTACTTGGGAACCATTAAAAGTACGTAGATTTAATTTAATTTATTTTATCGTTTTTTTATGAGTCCAGCGACATTTATTCAACATTCAGAAAATCGGTAAATCATAAATTGGATATTTGATCCTCTTTTGACAGTCTGGTATTCATTGAAACGCGTAGGTGAAATTTCATAAATTTCACTTTGAACTAAAAAACATATTATTTTTGCATTTTCTTTGGCAATATATTAATTTTCTTTACAATATTCATAAGTGCATTTGTGTATTGAAAAAAATTCAACGTATTTTGTTTATTTATAATTCGAATTCGGGTATGGTTTCTCTCGACTCTTATGTGTTTTTTTTATAAATTTACGTTAAACGAAATTTAATCAAAGTTTATTTTGAATATTTACGTAATTTGTAAAAAGCGGCGTATTAAAAAAAATAAAGCAATCGGAAAATACACACACTGATTGCAGTGATACACCACGACAGCTATTAACAACCAAATTTATCCGATTAATTTTTTTTTTAATTCTTAGGTGCACTAATCTTTTACCCAAAGTTCTATTTTGATGTTTTGTGTCTATATTTTTTCTGGTACGTATAATTATAAAGTTTTAAATAAATTAACAATACCGCATACCGGTTAGAAGATCGTTAAATTTAGAAATCAGGCAGCCCATCTTAGCTCGATACTCGAAACAATAAACAAAGAAATATCTTTCCATTTTCAATTTTTATTTCGATACCATTACCTTCGTTAAAACTTATAAAGCGACTATTGTTAGATGACATAAGAATATTTTTAAAGAGAAAAATAATTACATTGTTATATTTTGTTCACTGCTTTCGTTAGGGAATAAACTTTTTTGTTTAGGAAAAAAAGTCAGATAGGCAAACGGGTCATGTGATATTCTTAATAAGGTATGATACACAGTATTGAATAAAATATGATACATTTTCTTTTCGCAAACACTACATCTCCTATCGCATGTCAATCATACTTCAAATCAATTATTTCTTAATTCAGTTGTTGCGGTGTTTTTGCGATAGGACTACGGAAAAAGACAGCGCATTGTATTATTTATAATATTATAGTTAAAAGAACTACGTATAATATATATTCCATATTCTTCAGAATAATTCGTAAATTATGTACAACGTGAAAAAAGTTATATTCAAATTGCCGGTTGTTGTTGATAGAAAAGATACGCAGATAGACGCGCCGGCGACATCTGAAATTTTGTTGGCTATAGGCGTGCTCTTAATTAATACTTTTGTTGGGTTGATCACCAGGGTTAACAATTTTATATTTTAAATTTGATTGGTTACCAATAATAAGGGCAACTGAGGTGCTTTATGTACAAAATGGGTGGAATCGCTAAACAAAATTCCTTTAATCGTCTCTTATATAATATTTAGTATTGCTGCTTCTAGCTTGAAGCGTGTGTGAGCCAGTGTACAAGAGACATAGCATCTTAGTTCCCAAATTAGGTGACGCTTTGGTGATATAAGGATTGGTTAATATTTCAAACAGTGCCAATGCCTAAAGGCGGTAGTGACCGCGTACCATTAGGTGGAATATTTGACTTTCTGCCCACTTATTATAAATACAAAAAAAAAAACAACCCAATAAAATATCCAAAAGGAGGTCATTGCCTTTAATTCTGAATGAATTGAATTATCTTGTGCTAAATTTGTATTTATAATTGATCCCGGGCGTGGTTGTGAATCTTGAAGTAACCTGCATATGACAGATTTAATTTTGCAATGAACTGGAGCATAATAGTGGAATAAGTGTGGAGTAATTGACTTGACATTTCGTGAAGTCAGTATTAATACAATTCACTGCTTACTTAGCTTAGATCGAGGTGATATCTAAGTAGCAATCCGTCTGATATACAAATTACCTCTATAAATACTGATCGAATCCTGAGAGCGTTTCCTTGTACTGCGTTCGTCGGACGATTAGTGAGTGACGGCCGGGGCGGGATTCTACGCTGAAAATTCCTCTTTACTAATGACTCGCTTGTTACCTATCTTTAAATAAATAAATGTAATAATTGATTACCACAGTTTATTTATAATTACCTAAATGCAAGCATTTTTTTTCAAGTGAATTAATATCCTGCATATATTCCATAGCTAACTATAATTCAGGACCAATGTCATTTGCATCACAATATTTTGATGCAAAATATAATTTTATAATATTGCTCTTTATTTTGTTTTTGGATATTCTATCTAAATAAACAATATAGTAATATAAGTGATTTTTTAAGCTTATCTATAAAATATACAGTAAAGTGGTCAACATTATTTTTATCATCCGTCAAATTTTAATCTAAATATATATTCGGGCACCAGAGTTATGTGTGTTTAGGATCGAATCCGTAATTGAAGGGATAGGGAGGATTAGCCATATTTGGAATACCAATTTTTTCGTTATTGCGAATTAAAGTTGAATAAATATTGACCAATATATTTTAATATGTACCAAAAAACAAGATAATAAATACATAGTAAAAATTTAATTGATTAATAATCTTATGGTAAGTTCCTTACACAGTCATCAGTCATCAAGTTCCTATCACAGTCATGCTAACCAATCATTTTAAAATTTCTCGAAAGTTATGCTTGGGTTGTCTTCACTTTTACTTATTAAAGATTTGTTCAAGCCCGTCTTCATTACATCTATCACTTCTAACGCCAAACAGCACGCACTACTTAGTATTGTTGTGATCCGGTTGGAAGAGTGAAACTTCAGGCACAAGGGACACATCATATTGGTCCCCAAGGTTGGTGGCGCATTGGCGATGTTAGAAATGCTTAACATTTCTTAAGGTGCCAATATCTATAGACACATGTCACTACATGGCCATCAGGTGGCCTATTTGCACAACCTACCAAATATTAAAAATAATAGAAGACTTACATTCACTGCATAATATTGGTAGCTATTTGGATTATCATGTTCTCCATATTTTGATGTCCGCTTATATCGACACTGTAATCCAGGTTACAAAAAACTTTTTTTTCTCTTCTTCAACGCCCATAGACAATAGCATTGTAAGAAATATTAACCATTGCTTACATCGCCAATGCGTCACCAACCTTGGGAACTAAGATGCTATTTCCCTTGTGCCTGTAATTACACTGCCTCCCTCATCCGTCAAACCGGAACACAACAATACTGTACTGCTATTTTGCGGTTAAATATCGTATAAGTGGGTGGTACCTACCCAGACGAACTTGCACAAAGTCCTACCACTAGTAACATGAAAAAAATACATTCGGAGAACAGCTTACCATAGGATCACAGGCATATCAAATATTAAGTTCTCTATTTTGGACGTCGCTTACCTTATTATTATTGACCTAAAGCCGTTCACTTTGACTCAAAGGGAAAATCTATATTCAATATATAACTATTTTATCTATATGTTAATACGTAAAGAGACAACTTTGTATCCCTTTTCAAGCATATTGCGCGGAAGAATGTGAGGTTTGACATAGTTAAAGTTCATATAAAGAAAGAATGAATATAAAATTAAAAATTATTACATTTAATTGTGTAATAAATAAATTGTTTACGTCCATACAACCAATGACAATACACGTTTTTTTGACATTTCTTTGTTTTTTTTTTATTATAATAATGCGAAGGTCTCATCTACAGTAACAGCCTGTTAATGTCCCACTGCTGGGCTAAGGCCTCCTCTCCCTTTTGAGGAGAAGGTTTGGAGCTTATTCCACCACGCTGCTCCAATGCGGGTTGGTAGAATACACATGTGGCAGAATTTCAATGAAAATAGACACATGCAGGTTTCCTCACGATGTTTTCCTTCACCGTTAAGCACGAGATGAATTATAAACACAAATTAAGCACATGAAAATTCAGTGGTGATTGCCCGGGTTTGAACCCGCGATCATCGGTTAAGATTCACGCGTTCTTACCACTAGGCCATCTAGGCTACTAGGTCTCATCTAGTTGAGCCTAATTTTTCGATCATTCGAATCAATATAACTTATATTCTTATTTCAATTATTTTGGTCGAATTTCGATTACCGGGTAACCACTAGTTATTTATAAATATTGAAAAACCGTCGAAAATAACCTGGTATATATTTAATTGGAAACAGTAAACATAGATGATATGAATTTAACAATTTATTCAATACTGTTGGTTGTATGTATAATATCTTTTTTTTTTTATTTGATTTAATTTTTTTTTTATCTTTAGAAGTCGTCAGTTTCGATTTGAGTAGATTATTCGTTGCTGTATTTATTTTACTTTGACGGGACATTCTGTTTAACTTTGCCAAACACTAACTCTATAGTATATAGTAGTCCTTAGTATATATATATATATATATATATATATATATATATATATATATATATATATATATATATATATATATATATATATTATAAACGATATGGGATTCGTACGTTCATTACATATATTTGTTTATTTGGTTTATATGCTTACTTTGTTTATAGTATTTTTGAACGATAATATAATATTCATGTATGAATTCAATTAGGATTTCAAAATATTGTACAAAATAAATTTGATTAAATTCTTCTGTATACAATGTCGATCTATTTTATGTAAAACCACTTTGGCCACGATTTGAGTACAATTTCAAGTTCAAATTCGAGTGCATTGTTCGTAATAAAAACGTTTCTGACGAGAAAACTTAATAGTTATTGTTTTTTTTTTTAAATTAAATTCCATGTATTCGTGTTATATTTAGCATTTGTGGAGCTTATCTTTATGAACCCACTTCGTATCTCACTCGTGATCATTTCAAGCCTTTAACTTTATTGTGGTGTTCTTTGGTCAATTGGAATTTTAAGCAGGCATTTAATCGAAAGAGATAAAATCCGCTGGAGTTAATTTAATTTATAACGATCCCTTTGTACAATAGTCATGTACCTAATCAACATTAACAAGGGGGAGAGAATTTATTTTGTTTAGTTTAGGAGTTTGTTTGGAATTGTTGTTTTTGATTTATAAAATAAACAGACCTCACCTTAAATGTGTTAGTGCTGGGATAAGGAAGTGTAAAAAATTGCGGCCCTCACGGGACGGTACATGTTACACATTGCTTTTATTGTTATTAAAACAATTTATAATCAAGAAAACAAAAATAAATTTTACTCATATATCTTCCATGTACAGGCAACGATCAGTTACATTATTAGTATATGTAAGTATGTATATATATATACATTCATACATATATATAATGGAAGTATACTACCCAATTTAATTTTTTTTCCTTCATTTATGTACATTGAGAAAAAACGTACAAAGCGCAAATTTAAGTCATAAGATAAAAAAAAAGGTGTTACTGAAATTGTAAACGAAACCATAATATAAGGGTGCGGTCACATTCACCTTTAAAGCCGTGGTAAACATAATAATATAAACAATATATTGTTTATATTTTTATGAGCGCGATATTAAGCTAGGAAGAGAAAACGTATAAAACAACAGCACAAAGACGTATCAATCCGTCCTTGATACTGAGACTCGTTATAGTCGCTTATTTTCTGTTTTCCTAATTATAAGTCTCGGAGAATTTTCTGTACGCCGTCTCTTATTATAAAATCAAAATATACTTTATTCAAGTAGCTTCTTATTATTTGATTTATAAATGAGACCGAGTAATACCGTCGTGAGGAATAATTGTAGATATCTATTTGAGCAGTAAATATTTTTAATTTTTATATGTATTTATTTAATTATATTAAGCCACCTAGTAAAACCAACTTAGCAATAACAGCAATTTTGTATTAATATATAATGTTAAAGTATATCTTATCTCAATATTTAAGCACATTGTCAATGAACAATAGAGTACATCCACAGCAAAGCATAGATAAGTCTACAATTCACTTTGTATGTCAGAGATAAGATGAGCGTATCAGTCATGGATGCGGCGAACGTGTGCTTGACATTGTAATGCGCAATCAGGCTTCATCAGTGTCTAGGGATGCCTTGATAGTAAGGCCATGAAACACGCTGTTTTGCTTTTTCATTATACTTAATCTATTAGAAATAAAAATTACGTGATTTTCACGCTCGTCATGTCAATAGACTAAATTTAAAGCGCTTTTTATCGCTGGATATTTTATCGTTGAAATAAAATAATATACTTTAAGCGTTTGTATAGGTAGGTAAATTACAAATTGTAAATTATAAGCAAAGGAAATTAGGGATTTATATGAATATGAAGGTATTCGATGATGAGGCCATGAAAGTCGATGTTGAAGTCAAACTATTTTATTTTATTAATCTTACTAAAAAGTTTGTATTACATTTCAAATGGAGTAGAAAAGAGGTTATAAGCGGAGTGGTGTTGTGGCGAGGTAAGGAAAGAAACCTATTCTTTGGTTTTTGTAGAATTTTGAATGGCTGTCGAATTTTATTTGAAATGCCATTTTTATTCCTATATACTTATTCAAATGAAGTTTGCCTAACGCACATATATATATAATAATATAAGATGCTCTAGTTTCAAGGCTCAACGTCCGTGTCAATCAAGGCGCCTGGTTTCCATAATCTTGTTATCCGAAACACCACATCTAGTACAATTTGCAGGTGTCCGATTTCATATTAATCTTTATGCTAAATTGATTCAACTCTTATAAAATTGAATGAATTGAATTATTTGATGAACAAAGAATATCTGACGGTTTGTATTCTATCAATTAAAGAATTCTATCAATTCTATCAAAAAGTATGTGGAGTTTATAACAATTTGTGTGTATTGAATAATATATTAAGGTAAGTACCCATCTATACAGCGTCCAAACACACGGATCGCTCGTTTGCTCAAATAAAGCGTGTTGACTCCAGGCCTGTCTGTTACTATAGCGTGTTCCAAATACAAGTTGAGTAAATACAAATAAACAAATTTGACATTGAATTAACGCGATATCGTCGATTTGGTGGAATTACGAAAAAAATGGCGTCTTAGTTGTTACCGAAACTTTGGACATTAAATTTAAATGGTAGGTAGTTATGTGGAATAGTGGTGTTTTTTTTTTTTTTTTTATAGAATAGGAAGGTGGACGAGCATATGGGCCACCTGATGGTAAGTGGTCACCAAACGCCCTTAGACATTGGCATTGTAAGAAATGTCAACCATCGCTTATAGCCAATGCGCCACCAACCTTGGGAACTAAGATTTTATGTCCCTTGTGCCTGTAATTACACTGGCTCACTCACCCTTCAAACCGGAACACAACAATATCAAGTATTGCTGTTTTGCGGTAGAATATCTGATGAGTGGGTGGTACCTACCCAGACGGGCTTGCACAAAGCCCTACCACCAGTGTTGTATTGTAAAATATATATAAATCTATATTAATCAAATCGCATGGAAAACTTAAATCTTAGGATTGTTTATTTTTACTTTTTCTTTGATTGGAATAGGGTATGATTAGCCTCAAGGTTGACTGGTAGAAAATTCCTTTAAGTATTTCCTTCAAGCCCACCGATTCTTGCAACACCTACTTTGTAAAAACATAAAATAAATTCATACTCTTTTTCTCTACAGTCGGATAAAAATATGGTCTTATAATATGTATATACCGACCATCTTAAGCTCTACTTGACCTCATCTCTCCTAAGAAAGATTTTAAGTAAATATTCAAAGGGGCGCCTCGAACATCTCTTAGGATTATACCGTTTAACTAGAGATCCGCTTGCTGCATTGAAAACTTAGTAATGAGGAGTCTACACTCCTTAGACTCCTATAAATCTGAATGATGTTATTCTGATTTATTATGTTACATAGTTATAAATTATCGTATTTGTTTGAATAACGATGTCTTGTATATGTTTTGACGCACATGGGTACGTACTACAAACTCATCTATTATAATACGTTAGATGTTTATTCAATGCATTTAAAACCATTATGTTTATGATATTTTTGTAATACCTAATAAAATATAGATATATAGAATTGAGTAATGTAAAAATAAAAATTCAAAAGCATATGAAAAGTATCTATAATATCTATGTATGTTCATATATGTTTTTATATATTTTGATTATAAAATTGATTTATATATTTATATTGCAGCTTAACTTTAAATAAAACACAGGTATGTATTAACACACTTTTTGTGTTGTCGTAAATATAATTTACAGTACAATATCAGCCTGTAAATGTCCCACTGCTGGGCTAAGGCCTCATCTCCTTTTTTGAGTAGAAGGTTTGGAGCTTATTCCACCACGCTGCTCCAATGCGAGTTGGCGGAATACACATGTGGCAGAAATTCACTGAAATTTGACATATGCAGATTTCCTCATGATGTTTTCCTTCACCGTCAAGCACAAGATGAATTATATACACAAATTAAGCACATGAAAATTCAGTGGTGCTTGTCCGAGTTTGAACCCACGATCATCGGTTAAGATTCACGCGTTCTAACCACTGGGCCATCTCGGCTCTAAATATAATTTACTTAAGTTTAATAAAAACTAAGCTCCATAGCCTTGCGAAGAACAAGAAGAATTATTTAAAGCTGACTGCTTACCTTCGCTAGTCAAAGTGGCCTTCGAAAAAGAAGAAAGTTTAATATGTCATTAATATTCTCTTACATGCAATAATTATATATTCGTGTTTACACAAGAATTTATTTAAATACAATGTAATAAGTAGTCTTGCTTCTTCTATTAAATTTGAAGCTTATCCTTACTTAAGGTTGCTATGCAAGTATCAAAATGGAATTCGATTTGCAGGTGGAAGAAATGTACATTGACATAGTTTTTTCGTTTCCAAACGAGATATAAAAATTAGTTATGCAAGTTAGTACTTTCAAGGATTCGAATCCAAAATCCTTAGTTATGCTTTACGTTTTCGATCTACTGGGTAATTTAAGCGCTTAATGTTCTTCTAGGATATAAATATAATTATCGATATGTATGTATATTTTTATTACGAAATCAACAAAGCAGAACGTGATCATAACAGCACTAAAAGCGCTTATAGATTTATCGGACGCATGTTTGCTATAAGCTATACTGAATCCCATCAATGTCATGAGATTACCATGTCTAGCTTTCAGATCAGATTCTTGAGCTGCGCTTACACTAATTGAGTAAGCAGAGTACGACAATATAAATGCGTACTATTCTTGCGAGACAACAAAACACAGTAAGATTATAGCGAATGCAAAAGGAAGGAGAGAGACAGATATATATATATATATATATATATATATAACATTCAAAAAGGATAGACATAAATAAACTTAAAGTGTACAAAGGCATTTGTACACTTTAAGTTTATTTATTGCAGTCACTTACAGAAAACTTTTAACATGAGATAACTAGTAGAAATCGGGATAGAAAATGTTACATGTACATGGAGTACCTAATATTAAATACATAAATATCTATAGCACAAGATCATCATCAGTTATTTTACTGGTAAATATCAATTTGACTGCCTCGTTGGTCTTTTTTTTTTTTTTTATTTCGCTTGAAAAACGTGTTTACGCGTTTCCCCCACTTGAAGTGGGGGGATCTGGGACTCTCCGGCGCCGAGCATGCGCCGGAATACCCACTAAAAAACCAGCGGTACCCACGCCACCTTTTCGAGGGGCGTGACGGGATCGCTTGCGCATACTACCGTGACGCCCCGACGGTTGGCCCGCCTCTGCAGGTCTCCAAATCCTAGGGGGTTCTCAGGGTACAAAGACCCCCTAACCCCGGGCCTCGTTGGTCTAGTGGGTTGATGTAAGGCCGCAGACCCTTTTTTATTATAGATTAACTTATTCTATCGTTGCAGTTTGATATAGTCATTAACAACATTAGGTAATATTAATATACATATATATTAAAACATATATACATATACTATGACTGCCTCGTTGGTCTAGCGGATATAGGGCCGCTGACCCGGAGGCCATGGGTTAAATTCCCATGTCGGTCTAACAAAAAGTTTTGGGTTTTTCTATCAGAAAATCCTCAGTAGCAGCCCGGAGTCTGCAAGTTGGAAGTGTGTACACTCCCGTGCCTCAGAAACCACGTAAAGCCGTTGGTTCTGCGCCTGAACCAATGCTCCACCAATCTGAGGAACGAAGACGCTTACACTGGCTCACACATCCTTTAGGCCGGAACACAATAATGCTTATTGTTGTTTGGTGGTGGAATATCTGATGAATGGATCACATGGCTCTACTACCAATAATAATTATTCTAACATAATATGTGATATATATGTTATGTTAGAATATATAGTCAACTTATTAATATTATAAATGGGAAATTGAAATTGTTTTTTTAAATTTATTTGTTATGTTTTCACGTCAACCAATTATAATTAAATTTTGCATCCTATCACAGAAACCTATTGTGAATAGTACACACGCGGGCGAAGCCGCGAGTGGAAACTCGTATTAAATGGTTATCCTCGTATTTATATAAAAACAAGCAAAATCCGACAGGCGGTGTTTTATCTATACATACATAATTCCTACATTAATGCACAGAATAGCATTTAATGGGCAGCAGTGTCATCTAGTTGCGAGTTATAACGAGAAATACATTTTTTTCTAATTAAAAAAAAGATCCTACAAAATGCGCTCTTTAAATCAAATAATCAACAGTTTAAAAAAATCATTTTGTTCATAATTATAAGAACAATTATTTTAAACAAAATATGAGAACTATTTATAATATATTTATAAACTGGTTTTATAAAATCATCGAATTTGTCTATTTAAAAATAAATCATCATACATATTGATATAAGTTACTCTCTCAATTACTTTTCATTATCCAAATAACACAATTGCATACATTCGCGTCTTTTTATACAACGTATTTGTCCATACAAAGAAAAATCCTAACTATACAATTTTACAAAGTTAAATTACTTACTACAAAGCGATTAAGTTTGAATTAGGGACAAAACAAAAAATAGAGTAAAATTTTATTAACAAGCGAGAAGGTACAGATAAGTAAAAAAAGGTACACTGTATTATATTGAAATAAAGACACCACCATAATATTTTGTATGGCACCATTATTTCTAACTGCAACGGAAGTCTCCTTTATTTGTAAAGGTTCACATTTTGTCCCTGTCTTTCCTTCGAAAGCAAATTCTACGTTACGAATAAATCAAACACATGTGTCGACGACAACGTTTTTGTACCGGGCTCCTACTTTTATTTAAGGGTTTAAAATACATTATATGTGATATTATAAGTTTATTAAAAATGAATTAGGGGGTAGGAGGGGAGGAACTTTCAGAATTCTTTACCCAGAGTAAATGTTTTCTTTAAAAATACGCGCAAGAAACTGTTTATTTTTTAACCGTCCGGCATCGCACAGGTAGAATAATGGTCCACATAAAACGTTTAAATCGTAATACTTATATATTGGTTTACACGACGAACGCTTGTAAAACTACCAGTCGACATGACATAACATTTTCACAAAACATTAATGAATTATACACCTCAACCTTCCTCATGAATCATTCTGTCCATTGCGGAAAAGCGTGGAGAATCCTTTCAGTAGTTTTTGAGTTTCATACGGACATACAGACAGACATACGTGGCGGGGAATTTTATATGTTGTGATTAGGTTCATTTATTACCAAATAAAGGGTTTTATTACAGGCAAAAGTGTTGTCACTAGTAAGAGAAGTTTATACATCTTGTATTTCCAGTTTGTATGGTTGAAGTCACTCATCATTAGACCAGAAATGACAAATATCACCAATAAAAGACCAATACCCAGAAGTTGATGAAGTCGGGTTGTGGATGGTGATGATAACTAATGGTATTTATAATGTTGTTCATTTTTAGTCTATTAATTTGTCCTATAATATTTTTAGTGGCTATTCTAAGATAAGTAAAAGCGTTCAAGTTTATTTAAACAAATAAAGTCGGGTTGCAATTTAAGTTGATTAAATTGCGTTATATAGTAAAATTAAGTAAAACTTTTAGTTTATTTTATTAAGTCTGTCCTACTTTCTTAGAATACATCAGATGGTTCTGCTTTAAAGTCTTTATTATTTAATTATACCCTGGGCGTACAGACAGTCCGAAAATAAACAATTCAGTAATTTATCCGCCAAACTGGACAACGGATATAAAATATTCAGCAACTTAAAAGCGTTCTGCTGTCCTTAACAATCACCTCAATTACTATTATTAGAATTGTTTCCTATCGTAAAATCATTTTATAAATAGATAGTTCAATTATTTTTAAATTTTGTTATGATAAACTGATATTAGTTTCTCCTTCCACATTGTCAGATTAAAGTAATACCTGACTAGTTTTTTATTGTAGTTTTTTTTAATAAATGTATTTCGTACAATCTTAATTCTTACATGCTTTAACAGAAGTATGGTATTAAGTTTGCGCAGCAGTTAGACAACAAACCGTTACTTTGCTGTTTTTCAAAATATATTCATATCTTCTCTTTCTTAATATAATAAAATAAATACACAATATTGTGAATTAATTACTTATGCTATATTACAAAAGTACTTTCTTAAAACTATTAATTTTCTTAGTAAGATGACGTGAGATGCTTAATTATTATACGTAGGAAAAATATACATAACTGTTACATATTTCATAGTAAAAATATAGAAAATATAAAGAATAAAAAATATGTAACAATCCATTACATGCTCGGATACCTTTTTTTAAGAATTAATTCTACATACAAATCAGTGTACTTTCCATCCTGGTGTTTAGATACATTTCCATTTATTTAAGAAATATTAACCATCGCTTACATAGACAATTTGCCACCAACCTTGGGAACTAAGATGTTATGTCCCTTGTGGCTGTACACTGGCTCACTCACCCTTCAAACCGGAACACAACAATACCGAGTACTGCTCTTTTCTGTACACTGAAGCTTTGTACGTTCATGTTGTAGTGCTTACGTTTCTGAATAATTACATACAGTATCACTATAAATAATATAATACAAATATGCTTTATTGTACATTGTATTGTTTTTTTTTTGTTTGGTAGCTTTCATTAAAGAATTTTAGTATTATGAATGAAATAAACTTGGAAATAAGTGAAGATAAAAAAATGTTTGAAACATAATTATTATGATCGAATTTTAAAATTCATTTACACAATTACATCCATATTCTAAGAAAAACGTTATAGTACAGTCACAATTACTACAAGTATATATATGCCTTATGAGAAAATCGTTTAAAAATTGTGCTCATCAGCATTCCAATTACGGGCGACTTTAAATGATCTAATCTCTAATTCAAAATGGTTATTTTATACGCGTATTCTTAGATACGCGTGTCATCGACCAAAGAACGTGTCGCAAAGGTTCGTGGCTTAATGTGTAGTGATACGCAATTTTTGAACTTTGAAAGTCACTGCCGACACTGGTTCAGAAGTCGACTGCTTCGTCATGGGGTTCGGACACACTTACACTTTATTTATTATGAAATACATTTTATACTTCTATTTATATGTTCATATATTAAAAAAAATGTTAGTTCTATCTCGTTGTTCTAGTGGATTATAAGGCCGCAGATCCTGGGTTCAAATCCCAGGCCAGGCCAATAAAAATTTCTGTCGAACATACTCAGTAGCCGATCCTACTAGGACTTTTTCTTATCACCAACGCAATTGTAGGTGGTATTTGGAAGCCTCGACCTTCCCATATTGAGGCACTGGATACACACACAGCGATATAAGCTTAGTGCAGCAGCAAGCATTTAATAGACATTAGGTTTATTCCTTTACTAATATTGTTTTTAGATAAATGTGTATTAACACTGGACATATGGACCCAAGGTTTGAAAAGAAATATAATGTTTTAAAATAGGTTTTGTCTCTTACTGTGTCTCAATCCTAAGTTTACCTCTAACCACTTGGGCGGTGACTTTCAGTTTGTAAGAGCGTTCTTGACTGAAAAAGGTTTTCAAGAAATAGAAGTTGGAGTTCTAAGTTTCAAATCCACCGCATTTACCTTTTTAAGCGACTTTAAAAGAGAATCTTTACTTTGAATTTCCTTATCAATGATACATACATACATAAAAACCAAAAAGAGGTGAAGTGGCTTAGTTTATAGATTACATAGTTGATCTTTTCTTGTAAATAAAACCCTAAGCACCAAGCCTTTACATTAAAAGGAGTAGAACCAGCCGTGGGCCATTAATTAGAGGGCTCTTAATTTAATTTTGAAAAGCATTTAAGCGTAATTTTTATATCATCATAATAATTGGCGTCAGTCGGCGTTTATTTTAAAGAGAGTTTATAAATATTAGTTTTTATTCCAATTGATATTGATACTTTTTCGATTGACTTTGATACCTTTAAGATACTCTAAAAAATAATATCGACATACCTTTAAAATCAGAAAATCCAATTGATATTGAAATTAAATTTATAATGATGAAAAACATTAATACAAAAAAATTAATGTCATAATAATATTATTTTTGAGGAGAAGGCTTGGAGCTTATTCCACCACAATGCTCCGATGCGGGTTGGTAGAATACACATGTGGCAGAATTTCAATGAAATTAGACACATGCAGGTTTCCTAACGATGTTTTCCTTTCAAATTATAAACACACAAATTAAACACATGAAAATACAGTGGTGCTTGCCCGGGTTTGAACCCACCATCATCGCTTAAGATTCACGTGTTCTTACCACTAGGCCATCTTGGCGAACCGTCTCCTCAAAAGGGAGAGGAGGCCCAACAGTGGGACATTAACAGGCTGTTACTGAATATTAATAATATATAATATATATTAAATTATAAATCCTATATGAGAACAATAAACTGAACAAACTGTACAAATTCAATAGGCGTTCTGAATACCACATATTGTATACAATAACTACACCAATTTGTTAAGGGTATCTGATATATTTCCATGAACACACAATACTACAATAGATCGAGGGATCCATTCGTTTAACCTACTTTTAGTGAGCCCAGAAGTGGTATTTATATAAATAGTATACGCTTAACATGGCATAATACTAGCTAATTTATACTTTATATTTTAATTTAGTATCAAATTCATACTGTGTCCAATGCTGTTACCATGGTAACTTAATATATTCTAAAACATTATATATAAAAAACTACGACATATTCCAGTTTTGCATTTGACCATAAAGTAAACGACTTTTATCTTATTTACAATAAGCAGTATAACTTATTATTTGTGTATAAAATATATATAAACGTAAATATAAAAAACATGTTCAATCTAAAAACTGAAAGAACTAAATTTTTTTCTCCTTTTTCACAGTCCCATATATTTATCCAGCGAATGCACATTCTCGACAATTCCCCGAAATTCGGATAGATGACACGGTTCTTTTAGATTTAGGAAGGGTATTGAATCCGTCTTTTATCGGACACAATACATCCGAAAGGATCGAGTATTCAAAACATTGCCTTTGATCTATATACAAAAATATAAAAGGTATATCCTGACTGATTATTATCAACGCGCTATTGGACAGGACATTCATTGTATGTAAAAAGGATATAATATTTTTTATTTTAAAATGTGGTTTGTAAAACTAAAATTTTCAACATGATTTGCGTAATATTATATTGTTTTTTTTATAGAATACAAAGGCGCACGAGCATATTGGCCACCTGATGGTAAGTGGTCCCCAATGCAGATAGACATTGGCATTGTAAGAAATGTTAACCCTCGCCCACATCACCAATGCGCCACCAACCTTGGGAACTAAGATGTTATGTCCCTTGTGCCTGTAATTACACTGCCTCGCTCACCCTTTAAACCGGAACACAACAATGCCAAGTACTACCTGTTTGCGATAGAATATCTGATGAGTGAGTGGTAACTACCCAGACGAGCTTGCACAAAGCCGTATCACCAGTAAAATGTGAAATTCAAATAAAAATATCAAATTACATATATAAATAAATTTTGTCAAAAGAAATTGTAAATGCATTTGTAAAAACATGAATACATAATCATTCTAGTTATGATAATATAGAATGCCAAGACTTTTAAGATTAATATATTCTGCTTTGGTGGATATTAGGTAAATTTCATGTAGCCAATAGAATATTAAGTAAATTCTCTGCGAATATTAAATATAAAAATGTAAAAAACGTGACTATACAGAGAGGACATATGATCAAAGGGATTTAACGTTGATAAATTTTAAATTCTGGACAGTGGTATTGGGAATATGTCTTTCAATGTTAGAGAAAACCTATCTATTGAAAAAGTGTCATAAAAAAATAGTACTGACATTTTCTAATCTTTCAAATTATTTAAAATTACACTGACAGATCTGAAACGTAAATTAAATTTGACTTTGAGTGTTAATAAATTTCAATAACATATTAAAAATAAACATTGGATATATCATTATTTTTAGTATATATTATATAAGAGTCGAGATGGCCTAGTAGTTAGAACGCGTGAATCTTAACCGATGGTCGTGGGTTCAAACCCGGGCAAGCACCACTGAATTTTCATGTGCTTAATTTGTGTTTATAATTCATCTCGTGCTTGACGGTGAAATTCTGCCACATGTGTATTCTATCAACCCGCATTGGAGAAACGTGATGGAATAAGCTCTGAACCTTCTCCTCAAAAGCGAGAGGCCTTAGCCCAGCAGTGGGACATTAACAGGCTGTTACTGTTACTGTATTTTTAGTATATAAAAGATTATATTACATATATTAAATAAGAATGAAGTTTGTATATGTTTAACTTGTTTAATTATGTCATAAAAGTACTTCTAATATTGCATATGATTAAATCGGTAGCAACTCCTATGTTCTCAACTTAAGGTAATTATCAGAAAAAAAAAAATTTTTGTAGCAATGACGATTTTTTTTATAAAATAACTAGACGAACGTGCAAATGGGCCACCTGATGGGAGGTAGTCACTAGCTCCCATAGCCATTGGCGCTGTAAGAAATATTAAACATTCCTTACATCGGCAATGCGCCATCAATATTGGAAACTAAGATGTTATGTCCCTTGTTCTTGAATGGGTAGTAAACACACACACACACAAACAAAGTCCTACTAAGTAATTTATTTAATTTACATGATTGATTTACTTTTGTTTAATTATTAGATTAAGGTCATATGTTAAAAAACTAAATGTTATTAAGTTGATATTGTAGACAGTAGCGGATTTACATATTTTCGAAGAATAGACTATTAATTTTTGCAACCTTATTTAGATTCCACAAAAATTGCTAATATAGGTCACATGTACTGAAAAAAGGAGAAAGGAAATATCATTGGTAAGGTCTTATAATTTTTTTTTATTAAACTGCCTCTGTTGTAACTAAGGTAATTAAAAAAAATGTCCTCTAAATTAGCCCCTTAAATCCTCCGCCCTAGGCTCAAACCTACTCAGTCTGCTGCTAAGCCCACCACTGATTGTGGGCGTACATTCGTTTCTATAATAGTAGCTACTTAATTGAATGTAGCTGAACATTTGTTGATATACAATATTATAATAACGTACTCGACTTGTTATGGAAATCACACGTTCATTACGAACAATGGAAATTCTAATAGCATATAATTACATCGATTTTGTATGGGTTGCCTACCTCGGTGATTTAATTTATAGGCTTATAAAGCGACAAATCTGGAGGCTCCGAGTTCGAACCCCGGGTCAAGCCATGAAAAATTATTGAGTTTATCTGTGAGAAATTTTAAGTAGCAGCTACAAGGCTGGAAATTAGCAGCGTTTTCACTCCCGTGCCTCGAAAGCACGTAAAGGCGCTGGAGCTGCGCCTGAACTCTTTCCGATCGTGTCAGATTTTCCATCAGATTATCAGAATGTATATGTGTTTGCACACACACTTGTGCTCTTTAAAATGTCCCCATCAATTGGCTAGTCTCTCTACCGAAATCGATCAGGAGGAATAATAAATATAGAATATTTTTCAATATAAAAAAATCATCATTTTTAAATAAAGCATTTTTTCTATCCTAAATTCTAAACTCCAAACTGAATGGATTTTTATGAAACTCCACTTTACAAATCTATAAACTCGGCCTTAGTTGAAAACCGTCGTCATGCAGTAAAAACCTCAAAGAACATTTGTGCTCTATGGGGTTTATATTTCATTGCATTTTTTTTATATGTGTGGTAGAAAATATTGTATTGCGCATTTAGAATGTGCATGTAGAATTTTAATTTTTTATAATGTAATAAAGGGCTATCTAATGGTAAGCGACCACCACTCATAGACGTTGGCTTTGTAAAAAATATAAAACATTACCTACATTGTTAATGCGCCACCAACCTTGGGAACTTAGATGTTATGCCCTTATGCCTGTAGTTGTACTGGCTCACTCAACCTTCATATCGGAACACAACAATATTAAGTTTTCACTGTTTTGTGGAGTTCCACTTACCCAGGCGGGCTTGTACAAATCTCTACCACTAAGTAAATAAATTAAGGGCTGATTAACGATTTAATTACTAGTACACAATAATTATTTCGACTAAATAAACTAATGAGTGCAAATTCTGTACTTTTGTTACTAACCGTCATCCTTGTTCGTGTGGCAAAGTCTTATATTTTTAACTCAGAGAGGTTTCGTTATTAATCTTTGAGATTGAGATGAATTATAAATACAAATTATTAATACAGTTGACAGTACAACGAATAACTTATTTCGCTTTACCCATGTATTATATTGTTAAAATATATACCGCAAATCAAAATTTAAATGATAATTACGTTACAAATAACAAATGCGCGAAATTTTGGCAAAGCAGTATACTTCCGTTGAATAATGTATAATAGGTTTCTCTGGGTGAGTATTTAAAATGCTCCGCATCCGAATGTCCGAGTGCTTTAACTGCAAATGTCTTAAAATAATTAGAAATAATAATGAGTTAAATGGTCCTTTCTATTCTTGATTATTTTATTAGAAATTATTGTATTTTTTATTTGATAAATGTTTATTATAAATACGTTTAGCGATTGTTTAATTGAACACTGATTTGTCTCTTTCTGACATCCTGACATCGTGGCATTCCAAAGAATACAAATCATTGATTAACTGTTCACTCCCTGAACAAAATTTATGGATACCGAAAGATGTACAACCAAGAAAATAGATGACGTACATTAAAGATTTAAATGAAATTAAACTTTGTGTAAAAAAACTACTTAATAAAAATACTCAGAAACTTTTATATTTCAGAATAAAAGGGATATAATTTTATATCATAAGCAGACAAAATATATGAAAATTTACATTCGTTCACTGTCTATAAAATATATTCTTATGAAAGGTAGTTGATATTTATTAGTCTGGGGCGGTAGTCGAAGTACGGGACCTACAAAGTAATAGACGGTTATTTATCATAGAGTGAGCCTAGATGGTTCAGTGGTTAGAACAAGTAAATCTTAACCAAAAATTTAAGATTCATTTCAGGGAAAGTACGAACTGAATTTTCATATGCTTAATTTGTGGTTTCAATAATTCATCAAACATCGTGAAGAAACCTGCATGCGTAGGGAAGTTTGCCACATTTGTAATTACCAATTGGTGTGGTGGCTCCAAGCAGCATGGTGAACTACATTCCAAACCATCTTAAAAGAAGAGAAAGACGTAGCTGACATCGCAGGGGCTTAACAGGTAAGCCTCCGACATAACCCGAATTCTCCCAAAGGCAGACTATATCTCGGTTGCGTCGATAAAAAAAAAGACAAACTATCTTGGGAATGTTTGACAAATGTATTCGCTGGTGGGCTGATTTGGCCACTACTAGCTAATTGAATTGTTCAACAAATATTGCCTTGGCTGGTCGGTTTACCACTATCACTACGATGTCTAGTCTAGGAATGGAAGTCTAGTTCCACTTTACTGAAACCATAAGGCCATTCTCAGTGTAGCCTTTCTAAATTCAAATATCTTTTACATATATGTACCTGAGGTGCTTAGTCATGAGGTTGGTCTAATTTGTCAATAGTGTAACTATAACGATCGGCAACTACAAAGACATTTATGAAGTCTAAGGGCTGTTTAAATCCGAACACAATAGCCTCGCGTTATAATAAATTCTTTTGTTTTTAAAAACAATATAAAACATGAATATTTTTATTTCGTAGAAATTTCATATCTAAAATTCGTACCTTCATTTTCCGCGACGGTTATTATTTTGTTTACTGGACTCGTAGAAGACTAAAAAATGCCAAATTTGCAATTTCTATTCAGCTTTTTTTAGTTGTTTTTTGACTTAATTTAGTCCTACATTCGTAAAGCTTTGAATATTTGAATAAAGTTCAGAAGCTCTTATCTTGCTGTTTATTTTGCTACGAGTAGCTGTGTCCGGATTTCCGAGCTCATAGCTTTGGATATGTACAGTCGAGATCAAAGGTGTTATGTGGTGACATTTATCATTATTTTTAGTCATTTAAAAAATCCTTCCAAATCTGCCTTAACATACATAATGTCTTTTTGAACTATACATATAAAATATTTAAATTATTAGGTAGCCCGGTGATCTAAAATAACATAAATATTTCTCTTTACAGAGGTTTCCTGGAAGAGATAACTGTAAGTGATAAAGCAGCCTTTGCATAATATATGTTTTTTTTTTTTTTTCAGCCTTTTGCCGTCCACTGCTGGACGAAAGCCTCCCCCATAGAACGCCAACCATCCCGATCTTGGGCAGTCCGCATCCATCCCGAACCTGCCACCTTTTTTAAATCGTCGGCCCATCTTGTCACAGGGCGTCCTACACTACGTTTGCCTAAGCGTGGTCTCCACTCCAACACGTGTCGGCTCCATCGGCCATCAATGCGCCTGGAGACATGACCAGCCCACTTCCACTTCAGCGAGCTAATTCTAAGCGCGATGTCGGTGACTTTAGTTCTCTGGCGAATGTCCTCATTTCGGATTCTATCTGCCAGAGAAACCCCAAGCATCGCGCGTTCCATTGCTCGCTGAGCGACCCTAAATTGGTGGACCAGTCCTACGGTAAGTGTCCACGTTTCGGCACCGTAAGTCATTACAGGTAGGACGCACTGATCGAAGACCCTGGTCTTAAGCGACTGTGGGATCGACGATTCAAAAATATGACGTAACCTCCCGAATGCCGCCCAGCCCAAACGTATTCTTCTTTTAGCCTCCTTCTCAAAGTTGTGCCGGCCAAGTTGTATAGTTTGGCCCAGGTAGATATATTCCTGCACAACTTCAAGTGGAGAGCCATTTACGACCACTGGTCTCGGGGATACATGACGGTTTGCCATAATTTTGGTCTTTTCAATGTTCATCCCGAGACCTACTTGTCTTGAAGAATCGCTCAGGCTGTTTAGCATCTCTTCCAAATCCTGCAGAGTCTCCGCCATGATGACAATGTCGTCGGCAAATCGCAGATGTGTAATGTGTTGGCCATTTATATTAATGCCGCGTCCGTTCCAATCGAGCGTCTTGAAGACGTCCTCCAATGCATTGGTAAAGAGTTTCGGTGATATTACATCTCCCTTACCCCGCGATGCAATTGGATTGGTCTTGTGCTCTGATCTTGTACTTGGACGGTCATGGTTGCGGCTTCGTACAAACACTTTACCACCTGGACATACCGACAGTCAATTAGGCATCTCTGCATGGATTCCAGAACAGCCCAGGTCTCGATGGTATCGAAGGCTTTTTCGTAGTCCACAAACGCTAGGCATAGAGGCTGATTATATTCCTCGGTCTTCTGTATTATTTGCCTTAGTGTGTGTATGTGGTCTACGGTACTGAAGCCTTTTCGAAACCCAGCCTGCTCCACGGGTTGGAAGTCATCGAATTTTCGGGCAAGACGATTCGTGATTACCCTCGAAAACAATTTGTAAACATGGCCTAAAAGTGAAATGGGGCGGTAGTTTTTCAGAAGAGCTTTATCGCCCTTCTTGAAAAACAGCACCACCACACTTCTGCTCCATGTCTTCGGTGTTATACCATTGTGGAGGACGGAATTAAAGATGTTAGCCAGCTCTCTCAGAACTGGTGTGCCTCCTGCTTTGAGAAGCTCTGAGGTAATTCCGTCATCTCCTGGAGCCTTTTTGTTTCCAAGTTGCCCGAGAGCAATCCTAATCTCGCCCAAATCGATGTCGGGAAGATCGTCTGATAGATGGCGTGTTAGTCTGGCTCGTGGGTCATCCGCACTGTGGGACTCAGGTGGAGGTACTCGTGATGAGTATAAATCGCCATAGTACTTTTCGACTTCAGCTAGAATCTCTGGTTTTGAGGTGACGGTTGTGCCTTGTATGGTTCTGAGTTTTGTCAGGTGACAACAGGAGGTATGTGACTTTGCAAAAACCTTTGAGCCCCTATTGAGTGCTATAGCATCTTCAATATTCCGGGTATTCGCTCGTCTTGTGTCACGCCTTATTAGTTTTTTAACCTTCCTGTTAAGTGCCTGACACTCAGATGGCGTCATGTTCTGCTGTTCTCGTCTCTGTATAATATATGTACTACTTGTATATGTTTGTAAATTGTGTGCAATAAAGGATTAATAATATTTTTTTTTTTTGTAATTCGTAATCTTAATAGAAACTTCAATTTTATTTATTTGTTTGAATTATAAATATGAAATGATTAAATTAACATAAGGTATATAATTGCGCGTAATACATATAATGCTTTAAGGAATACTTCAATAATGTTACATGTCATTATTTTTACTAGTTTCCGCCCATGGCTTTGCCCATGTGGTATAAATGAAAAATTGCATGTATTTCGTTTGTCTACTTAAGATGTGATAGCGTAAGAAACAAAATCACTATCGCATTTATAATATTAGTTAGGATTAAAGCTCTATATTAGCTTGAAATTTAATTTTCATCATTATGGTTCAAAAAATATCTATTTTTTTTATACAATAGGAAGGCAGACGAGCAAATGGGCAACCTGATGGTAAGTGGTCACCAACGCCAATAGACATTAGCATTGTAAGAAATGTTAACCATCGCGAAAGTCAACAATGCGCCACCAACCTTGGGAACTAAAATGTCCCTTGTGCCTGTAATTACACTGGCTCACTCACCCTTCAAACCGGAACACAATAATACCAATTACTGCTGTTTTGCGGTAGAATATCTGTTAAAAAAACCAGCAATATATATTTTTTAAAAAACCTCACAAATGTCTTAGTTATTATATACAAATGTATACAGTATATTGTGTACGAATGTATACAGTACACATTGGCATAATGGCTTTTAACTGTATAAGCGAAGTTTATATCTAAGTTATTTTGATTATGTTTATATATTTGTATAATAATTGGTGTAAAAATTGTTGATGAACCAAAATAAATATCTAAATAAAATATAACTGAGCAGTTTTGTTTGTTTGAACGTTTGTCTCTGAAACCGTCAGTCCAATTTGGTACATTACATACATTGGTAGTTACGAGTGAGTCAAGCTAAAAGCGCCAAGGCGTGTTAATTCTCATAACATTAAGATCACTACCATGATCTGATCCAGTTGCTCATTTGACTCTCAAATATAAATAATAAAAAATACACACTACAATTGTCAATCGTCGTATTTATACTTAATCGAATGTCACTATTATCTCCGAATAATATTTACGGTTACTGGCCTTACATCGTCTATTGTTCTTTCGCGTGGTAATGACTGCAATAAGTTCATAGAGAGTGATGAATTTAGTCCAGTATGTTCTTTGTGCCATACTACTTTTATGCGTTCTTGATACGAATTGCAATCTCAATGAATTTATAGCGAATTTGCCGGCAGAATTTGAGGTATAAATTTTTTATTTATTTTCTTGTTATAAATAGTCTAATGCTATTCTTAAAGCAAACACTTCATTACTCACCTGTGAAATTTTGACAAGCATTTATGGTGATATACTATTTTGATACGCGTATTCTTGATATGTCATAATTATTATGGTAAATGTCGCATATCACTTTCTTTTATTTAACGACCGATTTCTATGGTGAATTTTGAGTATGCTCTTATACAATAGCTGTAGAGTGTACAATAGAATACTCTCTGTAAATGTTTCATTGCTTTTTATTTAATTTATTAAGATCAGCTCGCCTCTTGCTTAGCGGTGAACGAAATCCGAGAAATGCAAGTTGCAGGCTTGGCATAATGTATAATTTTTTGCTAAATATATTATTTTAGTTTTACAGCTTCGCCTGACAATTAGGAAGGCAGATGTTAGATATAAAAGTATCCTATGTTCTTTCTTGGGTTTGAAGTTTGAAGGTAGCTTAATATTATGATGTGATTTATTTTTAATTTAATTTAGTCTATGTTTATTTATATTATAAACGTTTACTTTAATTATAAATTCCAGTAACCATCATCAATTTCGCTGTTTCACATCTATCGATAACATTTATCAGTCTGATCCAGGGTTTTTACCATAGACCTCGGGATCTATACTCTCATAAGCTTACCAGGCCGACGAGTATCCAGCATTAGCATATAAGTAAACCAATGCATATACCTTCCTAAAAATACAGTGTATTGTTTCCGTGTCATATTAATTAATTCCTCAATTTGTTCCAATTTTACAGAATGTTGCAAGTAATGCCTGGAAGGGCATAGTGAAAGCCATAAAAACTCCAAGATTAAGAAAAACAAAACGAAATAGTAAGTTTCTTTCAATATACCAAGATTATGTTCGATGAAGCCGACAAGTAACTTGTTTTTCCAACTTATTTTTAAGCCGGCTTCACTCTTAATCTTATTTCATGAAAGTCCCATGGCTTCTTTTATAACATTAGTTTACTATTGTTTGACCTCTTTGTTTCATTTTTACCTATCAGTATGTAATACAAGAAAGTGTTTGCATTAATAGTTTTTAAGTACTAGATAATATATACATTTATATGATCCAATATTTTATTATTTTTACTAATAAAGTAAATAATAAAGTGCATCTCGTGAATTTTCCACTGCTGGCTAAAATCTGTTTCTTTTCTGGAGGTTAATAATAAGGAGCTATTCGTATCATGCTTAATTGTTAATTGATATGATATCTGGTCCATGGCATCCATTCTCAAGCGAGACTAGCCAACTGCACAGGACATTATTATCATAGTGCCAAGTGTGTGTGAAATAAAAGTGTGAAATTAGGCGTAGTTGCCGAGGCACAGGAGACACACTGCTAAAATGGAAACTTCATGAAGCAGCTGATAATTTCCCGAATGAAAGATGGAATATTTTTTTTATGTACTTAGGGTTTTGATCCTCGGGATCCATGGCCTTATTATCTAGCCAAAATACCAAATAGGCAGTTTTGGTAATTAATAAAATAATTATGTCACCGGATATTACAAGCTTCGTCAACAAATAATAAATTCGACGAGACTGTACACCGCTGGAAAATTTTCAACGAGCATCAAAATTACAAAAACATTTGGCTCGGTTAGTAATTGGACTTGATATTGTAATGTGATCTCTTCAAAATTTTGTTAGATTTAATATGGACTAATTGAGCTCACAATTACTCTATGACATGTACATTTTATTCGAGATCGAGGTTAAAATATATATACGCCGTTGTCTCACTGTCATTTCACAAAATGTGTACATGTTTTCCCTTACGACATTTTGCAAAGTAAGTCATGTTATTAAAAAACATAATACGCGTACAAAAAAGGGAAAAGTATTTAAGATAATTCACATGATTGTGTGGGATTCTGCTTTGGGTTTAAAGAATTTATTTTCTTATAAGGACTTACATAATTACCTAAATTATAATATTTTTATAAGTAAAAAAATCTTATTAATTTGCTTACTACTTTGCTTACTTTTGGATACTATTTTGGTCACATAAATTAAAGATAATAAATAAATAAATAATCGCTATCTGATCCCAAACTAAGCAGAGCTTGTGCTATCAAAACCAGACAACTGATATACTACATATACTACTTTTCTTTTGTAAATACATACTTATATAGAGAATTACACCCATGCTTAGGACAAACAGACATGTTCATGCACACCAATGTCTGTCCTGGGTGGGTATGGAACACACAACCTTCGGTGTGAAAGGCAAGTATCTACCAACCACGCCACCCATCAAATCATTTTGTGTAATACTACATTGTAAGGACATGTTCTTTAATTAATTATTCTTAATATCTGTGACGTCAATGAAATTCGTGACATGTAAGAAGTAGATCAGGCTTTGTTCAAGCACTTCTAGGCATCGCTCACTGATTAATTAATTAATCGCAAACAACATTTTATTTATGATCTTGTTATAGGGTGAGTGAGCCAGTATTATTATAATTTTAGCTAAGCAGTTCGTTGAGGATTAAAGGAATAGTTAATAAATCTAGCATTATCCAAGACTATATGTGGCAATCATTTACTATAATTTTGCTTCTCTATTATATAAATAAAAAAGAGAATAGACAGATAGGATAAAGACAGGTATTTATCCAAAACAGCTGTCTTTAAGATAATTTCCTTCACTGCTGAGCACGTGGCCACGATGACCCAATTCTTATTTTTTTTATAGTGTCGGTAAGCGTATTATTATAACTTCATTCATTAATGTTAAGCGTATTTTACATTGTATATATAAAATATGACTTATATCATATTAATTAATAATTACAGAAAAAAGAAAGTTAACAACCACAGAAATACCAACAGAACTCGACACGAAGTTGGTCGCTAAAATTGACATTTATCCGGAAACTGAATCATATAAAATGAAGGTTACGATTCCCATATTACATCAGCCGGAATGGAAATCGATGCTGCATTGGAGACACCTTCAACGACCAAATCTTATAGAGACAGCAAATACCTTGGAACAAAAAGGTAAAATTAATTAAATAAAAAATATTTGTTGTGCATTTTTGTCAGCACTGCATACTTTGGCTAATCTGCTTGTAATCTTAATACTTTTATAAATATACCCGTCCATATACTGATGAAGCCCTACCGGCTTTGTACAAGCTCGTCTGGGTAGATATTACCCACTTATCGGATATTCTACCGCAAAACTTTGTTACTTTGTTACTTTGATTATTCAATGGAATTCTTATATAGTTTTATTAGCTTTTTTTCCTTTTTTACAATTTTTATTTTTTACATAAATTAAGATAAATCCTGTATTTTGTAAGCATGTTTTTTTACGCAAATGAATATCTATTATTTTTATTAATGTAACTCTGTTAGTCGATGATTGCCTATAACAAATTGCATGCTGTAATTACCTGTAAGTAAAAGAACAATTGAAATGTATTACTAAAAATTACTGCTGTACACGAATTATTGTATCTTTTGTTGGTAGTTCTAAATTAAAAAAAAAAAAAAAAAAAAAAAAAAAAAAAAAAAAAAAAAATATAAAAAAAAAAAAAAAATCAGCAGTACTTGTATTGTTGCGTTCCGATTTAAAGAGTGAGTGAGCCAGTGTATTACAGGCACAAGGGACATAACAACAGTTCCTAAGGTTGGTGGCGCATTGGCTACGTTAGCCAAATGACAATGTCTATGGGCGTTGGTAACCACTTACCATCAGGTGACCCATATGCTCGTCAGCCTACCTATTCTATAAAAACAAGCTTCCCACGGGTAGATTAACAATTTAAATAGAACTTTTGTATTTATACTTATAACTATATTGGGTTACGTGGAAAACGCCAGTAAAGCTTCAATTATAATATTTAATATGAGTTTGCGAATATGCTTTTGATTAATAAGATGAAATTGAAATAATAGATGGAAGAAGATTGTAACGTAACTGATACTTGTAAATTTAATAAAAATTCTATCACAAACATTAAGAAGGAAGTTAATGAAATGCAATACCTTTGTAAGCAATTTTCTTTCGACTTTATATTCCTCTGCGGAACTCTAAAATTTTTCTATTATTATTCCACGTTGGCACTTGACGCACTATAAAAAAATCCCATAAATTTTTATAGGGCTTAAAGAAAAAGGTTTTATGACTTGTGGGATAGATTTAAAAATTCGATCGACATATAATATGTCATACGTAATACTATATTCTATTTTAAAATTGGGAGCTGTACACTTATTTGGGAAACAGCACAGTTGCATGCAGTATATTATATATGTACATATTTATAATATTGTTGATGTTATTGTAAATATACAATAATTATACAAGGATTAAATTTAAGTAAATGAAAACAAAAGTATTTCATATGGTGGCTTGGCATTCTACAAGGTCGTCTGGGTAGGTACCATCCACTCATCAGATATCGCAACTCAGTATTGTCTGGTTTGAAGCGTGAGCCAGAGTAACTACAGGCACGAGGGATATAACATCTTAGTTCCCAAGGTTGGTGGCACATTGGCGATGTGGTTAATATTTACAATGCCAATGTCTATGGGCGTTGGTGACCACTCACCATCAGGTGGCCCATTAGCCCCTACCTATTCTATATATAAAAACCAGAATTACCCTAATAAATTATCATATTACTTTTTGGGAGTGATTGTTAACGAATATTTTTTCGTATTTTTGTTTTTATGCATTTTATATTTATTTTTGTTTTGGGTTTTGGTTGTTTGTGTACTTTTTTTTATAAATTGAATATTTTTACGAGCCGGTTGGCGTGGTTGATGGATGCTTGCCTTTCACGCCGAAGGTTCTGGGTTCGATTTCCACCCAGGACAGATATTTGTATGCATGAACATGTCTGTTTGTCCTATGTCTGGGATTAATTATCTATATAAGTATGTATTTACGAAAGAAAAAATAGTATATGTAGTATATCAGTTGTCTCGTTTCCATAGTACAAGCTCTGTACAAGCTTAATTTGGGATCAGATGGCCGTGTATGAAAAATGTCCCAGAATATTATTATTTATTACATAGTGTTATTGTTATATTTTTATTCTTAAAACAATGGTATTGTAAGCTTTTGTCTTATTTAAGATTGCCCATTATTCACCATGTATTGCATTCGTCATTTAAAGAGAAGCGCTGGTATTATGGTATTGAAATAATTGTATGTCTATCTGTAACCAATGAAAATATATAATACACTTACGTCATATACATTCTTAATTCTCTTGATATCTGAAATTTCGTAATATGTAAGAATATATGAAAATTCGATTCTGTTTCGTAATTTAAAACTTAAGCTAAGCAATATTATTAAATACTATATTTTTTTCCTTATAAAGTTAAAATTTTCCGTTTCGTTTTCAGGAAACGTGAAAATAAACGGAATATTCCAATATGAAGGTTATAGCCCCAAAAAACAGAGGGCTATTGAAGAAAACGACGAAAATGAATTTGGTATTTTGTATTTCATATAGTGAAAATTTTTGTGAGAATTTTGTTTCAATTCTTGTTATTTTTTTCTTTTCTATATAAAAATTATACCAACAGTTCATTAATAATAAAGGCAAAGGAAATTATAAAATTACACTGCAATAATATATATTAATGTATTACTGAACCTTTATGCATACATACATATTTCCTTATCGAGTATTTTGAATAAATAAATTAAACTTTACTTGTGTTTTTCTGAAAAATCACGAATCACATTCAAAGACTTTATTTAATGTCTGTTTTACATTTTATTCTTATTAATTATTTATCGCAAAATAAAAATCTTATTTTTATTTTGACAACTTCCAAATGAAATGAAGATGTTGCGGTGGATGTGTGGCGTTTGCGATGTAGCGGATAAGTTGCAGGAAAGCCGCCTGCGTTGGTTTGGCCACATTAGCCACAGGCCACCAGACTATGTTGGGAACCGATGCCTGGACTTTGTTGTCGAAGGCCCACGGCAGGCCGAAGAAGCGCTGGCTCGATGTTGTGAGGAACGATATGAGAGAGCACGATCTCACTAAGGAGGACGCTTTAGATCGGGCAAAGTGGAGGCATAGATGCAGGAAAGCGGACCCTGGCGTTACTAGGCCGGGAAAACGCTAGGCAGAAGATTTTGACAACTGCCAGTCGATAACACGACAAAGACTTAAAAGGGTTTGTAAATATATATTTTCAAAGATTTGTAATAACATAATAATAATTATTTAATGAGTAAATTATTTAACTCGGAAAGTTAAGACTGAAATCTAGGTCTCAAATTAGTGGCTGTTATTTTATCAGGTAGTATAGTAAACGTTCATACATAATATTCGAGTTTTTCCACAATCATACGTTTCTTTTTTGTTTTGCCCGAGAGTCATAGTCAACAGTTTGCATGCGAATAACACCGGTCTCAGCTAGAGGATTAAAAACAGTAGTAATTCAATTCACCTATATTAAAAAAAAAGCCATCGTGGGGCGCTTGGCAGATGTCGATATTGATAGTTGGCAATTAAAGAAAAGTAAAAAATATATATATATATATATAAAAATAATAAAAATAAAGAGTTACAATCATAACATTTCTTGTGCTGCTTGTTGAGTAACAGTGGTTCGTATATTTGAATATAAAAAACATACTTTTAATTTGAATTACTATTTTGTTGTCAACACGAGTTAGTTAGAAAAGTTGGTGTGAAACTTAAGTTCTTAACACAAATTAATTCAATATTTGTTTTGAAGAACAAAGATTTTACAATTTCTCATCATAATATCAATCTAAAATAGTTACTATAGTTAGAAAACTATTTTTAGTTCAAAGTAACGAGACATCACTGCACAGATATAGTTCAGAAAATCAATACATACGGTTATTTGTAGAACTTTGCGTCACAGAGTAAATAATCCCAAAAATGGTTCACCGATTGCCCCAGACGTAGGTGACATTTATACCACCTGACAAAATAGGAAAACTCAGGTCCTATAGGTGTGCAGCGTGTAACGTGTAACGTGTATTATTGTATTTAGGCATATTGAAAATGTAAGGCTTTTTGTACAGGAGCCGCAGTCTTATCGGCGCCGCACCGCTGCCGCATCGGAGCAGCACTGTCACCGCACCGACTTGACGCCGCCATGTTGTGTATACTACGCGATTGACATGTGATACCAGTGCAAAGTACAGATGCATTTCGTAAATTATAATAATCGAACAAAGCAAAACTGTAAAAATAAGCATTTCTAATACTACTTAAGATATTCATTATTTTAAATTTATAAATATTTTTCGAAATTTCTGTTCTAAATTTAAAAAGCCTAAGTAATAAAACATCAGTAACACAATAAATTTATTACGGGTATTTTTTATAGATTTTACGAATGAATCCCAAGCCAATGATAATAGAATCGTGTCTACCATAGGACATATATTTTTAAGCAAGTGTTTTTTTTACGGCTGACGAGCACTGCACATTTACCCCCGTTTTACAATTTACAACGCATACGCCTATCGATATTTCTACCACTCTCCACTGAGTTAAAATAAATACTTTTTTTATATGAACAAATAAATTATGAAATAAATTTCTATTTTAAAGAACATACTCATTTGTTCCAGACAAACTTTAAGAAATTTGATCAGGATGGGAGATTTATTTATTTATTTATTTAGATTGGTTGTTCAATTATAACTAGTTGATTGTTTTTTAAATTATGCGCTAACCAATAATATTATTAAATAATAATCTCGCTGACCTATTTATTAGTTTAACGAAAAACTACTCCCAATATAATTAACCGAATATATGTCAAAAAGATTGGGATTTTTTTATTCAATATCGATTCAGAATTAAACCGAAATAAATTCATAATTTAAATAAGTAGGCTACACGCACTTTTCAATCATAAATTTAATAGCTAAATTAATTTTAAAGCTATCTCTGGTTAGGAATGTAGATACAATCGAGAAATAAGAAAAAAGACGAAAAATTACTGAGTACATATTGTTTTGTTTTCTTTGTTGTCATGATATGGAGCTTAAAACATATTACAACTTTAGAAAAAAAACACAAATTAAAAAAATATATATTTGTCACTTATACCCTTTTAGTTCCAATCCCTTTACATAATATAGCATAGTTGTTAACTTTTCGTCAAATTATATCCGTCCATTTCGTCTGTACAGGTAAAATACGAGATCGATCGAATACATCATTAATAATACAGGGAAATGGCTGCCATTGTCTGTTCATTTGATGAGGGTGTCTCTTACCAAAACACCTGACACTGTTTCCCGCTTATTTAGCTTTTATGTATGTAGCTATTGATGTTTACAGAACAAAGTGTTACCATGGAGTTTCCCCAATTATATAATTTGCCCAGAATTCGTCAGTAATATTTATCTTGTTAAGAAATCATAATATTGTAACGTAATTTATTTTGTAACAAATTTTACTTGGTGTTAGGACTTTATGCAAGTCTGTCTAGGTAGGTACCTACTCATCACTTATTTTGCCTCTAAACAGCAATACAAAAAAAAAAGTGATTCGGTAAGTGATCAGTGTAGTTATAGGTATATAAGGGGCATAACTTCCCAGTTCCCAAAGCTTGTGGCGCATTAGCCTTGTAAGGAATGGTTAATATTTCTTCTACCATCATTTTTCGCGTACCGTCATCAGATGGATCATTTTCTAGTCCTATTACAAATAAAGAAATAACAAGACTTTGATGGTACCCTTTTTCATATTTAAAATTACTTCCTCCTGTTCTCTTACAAATTTTTTTTCACCAAAGGTTGTCTGTGAGAGATCGATTGAGTCGATTTGTTGTTTGAATTATTTTGTTACCCTTATGTTATCTGTTATATATACGTTGTGTGATTTACTATTTATCTAAAATATAATTATTATTTGTCAATAACAGTATATTATAGTATAAGTACTATAGTATTATATTGAACTTATTGGAATATTTTAAACCTTATTTCAAATATGTATTAAGTTATTTTTCATGGTCGGTTAATTTATTTTTCTTTTTTTGTATAGGATTAGAAGCGAGCATTGAAGACTTAGAGAGCTGTATTACCCGTAATGTAATCAGAGTGCTATTATAACAATTTCAGTTCGCTTATTAGTTGAGTTTATTGTTTTGGCAAGTATCTGGTATTCTTATTAGAGTGACATCAAATGGTAATGTGATTTGTAATTTATGGACAAGTAAATTGCTCAGAAATAATCACAATGATTTACTTGTCTGTAACTGCTGATAGATCTTTTGAAGGCTTCACCTTAGTTCTAGTTTTGTTTTGTATGTTTATTTAAATATATATATATATATATTTTATATCACAAAAAAGACTGAGCCTTACTTATACAGCTTGCTGTTCGTTCTAACTTCGTCTGGGAGATTTTTATACAAAGTTCCACTTAAAGTTGTAAAATTTATAAAGTATATTATTAAATTCTGTGAATTAGCGAAAGGAAAATCGGTGACTCGATAGTATGTAACTTCTACCTGCCAACTTGTCAATATTACCAACATAACAAAAGACCGTTCTACCAAACATGGAAACCAAGATATTTTGTCCTTCGGGACTTATCGTAATTTTCTATATCAAGGGGAAAAAATATGATGTCACAAGCTCAGTGTATTATATAATTTTATGTTAAAGATCGCATCGTTTGCTTTATTGATATATTTGTTAAATATCACGAATAATAGCATTATAGTTTAATTCTTACTAAAATTATAAATTCGAAAGTAAATTTGATTGATTGATTGAAGTAATTTGATACACGTTAGGGATACATAAAAGGACATATAATAACTCCCTCCCCTTTCTACGCGGTCGGTAAGTAAATAACAATATATACAATCAGTAGTAGGTAATTGTTAAACATTAATACAATCTTAAGCTCCATACCAAACACTTCATTTTCTCGACATGACAGAATACACAGTCTGTGGTTTCGAGAATAGATGGTTGGAGACAGCTTCTGTCGAAACTGTCAAGTGCACTTAACAACAATATACATTACACTGTAGTATCCATATTACACAACCATATGTAATACACATCTCGAAAAAGTACAAAGGACATGAGGTTTATTAAACAAGTTATAAAAGAGTTTTGACTCAAGTTGAGTCGAGTGCGGTTCATCTCGTTTGCGCTCGTAAGAAATGTCGTATAGCGGTTTGAACAAGGCAATTACAAGGCTTCCGCAGTATAAAAAGTGATGGATGGACGTTCCAAGTGCTACAGCTTAAAAGACAATATTGCTAAACCGAGGGTCTATGAACTATAATTTAATTTTTGAGATAATTAAGATTTTATTTGATCGTATTTAAAAATTTTAAAAATTAAGACCAATTATTGTATTCGTTAAATGACAAACACTAACTTTCACTCAGCTCTATGAATTACTGTTTAACTAAACATATACATTAAAATTAGAATGAAATGCCTACTATTTAATTTTAGTTTTTACATAATTAAATTTTAGTAGTTTAGTTTTTACAAGTTAAATGTTCGTCCATGTTTCATTTTTCTGTTAAGAAGTATAGTAGTATTTTTTTGGAAGGTGAACATCCGAATTTTGTTGTTCAGAAAGAGAGGATAAAGAAAGACTGTATTTGTACTATAGTGTGAAGGAGGTGTCTACTGGTGGTAGGACTTTGGCGTTGGTGATCACTTACCATCAGGTGGTCCATATGCCCATTCACCTATACTATATATATATATATATATATATATATATAATATGACGATAATGGGTGATAACATGACGAATTTAAATAAACATCGATATTATATGAGAATCATAATCCAGGACGTGATTTATTACAAATCAAATTCAAAAAGCAACTATTTTAACATTTTTCAAGACAGAGTTAAAAATATCGGTACAATTATATAACCAAATACTTTGTCCAAGGATTTGTTGTAAAGATTTTGCGGAGTCGGAAATGTTAGCTAATTTACTTTTACTTATCGTATATATACAAAGATTATTACAGATTCTATCAAAAATATATATTTTTGTGAATACATATATAAAATTTTGGAAACATATTGTGACGAAACTCAAAGTATACCTTAATTGCTAAAACATACAAGGGACATAATATATTAGTTTTCAAGGTTGGTCGCGCATTGAAAGAAATTGTTAATTTTTCTATGGGCGGTAGTGGAACTTATCATTAAATCATCATTTACCAGCCTGACTACTTATATTTTGTTTAAAAAAAAATACACTGGTCAGGTAAAATAACACTTAACAATATTTTTATTAACTGCTCCTTTTGATTTGAATATACAAAAGGCCGAGATGGTCCAGTGCTAAGAACGAATGAAACTTTACCGATTATCATGGGTTCAAACCCGGGCAAGCACCACTGAATTTTCAAGTGCTAAATCAAGTATATAATTTGTAATTATAATTCATTTCGTGCTTGACGGTCAAGGAAAACATCGTGAGGAAACTTGCATGTGTCGATTTTCACTGAAAACCTGCCACTTGTGAATTTTGGTGGAATTCCTTGGATCCCGAATTGGAGCAGCGTGATAAGCTCCAAACCTTCTCCTCAAAAAGGCACAGGCTGTTTCTGTTACTGTTATAGTACAAATATTATAGCTTTAATTTTCTTCCTATATATTAAAAATAAAAAATAAAAATACTAAATAATTCGAAATAGGTATCGAGGAAAGCGATCTTACTCATATCGTCGACAGAATCAAATAACAAAATTACTACATAGTGTCACGCACCCTCCCTTGCGATACTATCTTTCAACCCTTAAGAATCTTTGATCCCTTGGCGCTCGTAGGTTTTATCTATAAATAAAAGGTTTGCCATTTCTGTTCGTTTTTAAAAAAAACTTATTTTAAATATAAAGTTAAGTGTATATGTAGGTTTTTAAAGATGGTAGCTTTGGTAGAAATCATCATCATCATGTCAGCCGAAAGAGGTCCACTGCTGGACAAAGGCCTCCCCCAAGGATTTCCATGTTGGCCAGTTTTGCGCTGCCCGCATCCAACGGCTTCCCGCGACTCTTTATGTTATCGGTCCACCTAATATGGGGCCTGCCCACGATGCGTCTCCCGGTTCGTGGTCGCCACTCGAGAACCTTTATAGAAATATAAAATGGTAGAAATGACATGTCCAATATAAAGGGTCTTTATGTGCCAGCACCTGAGCTAGTGTAAGGCACAAGGCTTAATTTAAATCCTGTCAACCATAGGATAATACTATCTGAAAATATGATTGAAAATACATTGAAGCATTATATATGTAACACATAAACAATTACGACATTGGACTAACTAGACGCATTATGTACTTTATTTACTTAGCCTACTTAAGAAACTTGACAGGTAACCTCAATCATACTGGTGTAATTACCTACTAAGCTTTTTTATGTATTCACGTAAAAATGTTTAAAAATACTACGAAAGTATATATGCTTTAAATAAAAAAAATTTTTTTTTTCCTAATGCTCTTAGTAGACGATCGTAAATATGTAATGGACGTTGATCAATGACTTGACTCAAGACTAATTGCGTTATGGTATTTGTTTGTCTCATTATTCAATAAAAAATCACGGGTAATTCTCTAATTGTACCCATGTGAAGTCAAAACGGGCAGATACTATTGGACCAATGCTAATTAAAATGTTTTTTTATTTTATTAAAATAGGTCACTCACCAGATATTCTACAGCAAAACAGCAGTACTTGGTATAATTGTGTTCCGGTTTGACAAGTGAGTGAGCCAGTGTAATTACAAGACACAAGGGCCATAACATCTTAGTTCCCAAGGTTGGTGGCGCATTGGCTATGTCAGCGATGGTAAACATTTCTTACAATGCCAATGTTTTTGGGCGTCTATGAATAATTACCATCAGGTATGCTCGTCCACCTTCCTAATATATATAAAAAAAATAACATTAAGTGATTAATATTACATGAATATGATGCTCAATGCTGTCTGTAAATAAAAACTTGTAGACAAATAAAAATAAAGTCAATCACACTATATAAAACACAATACACCATAGCCTTGGACTTCACAATTATAAAGAACTGTTTATTAAAGAAAAAAAAGTTTTTATATTCTCAACGTCTGTATTATGAATATCGTAATAAAACACAGGTTTATTAATTCCGGTTGAATACAAGCAATCTCTGACGATGATATAACAACGATAATAGCAAAGCCGGAGGCGACAGCTAGTTTCAAATATAATCCTTCTACTTACTGACCCAGAAGAGATTTCAATGAAGATGAGAAAATGACGAACGACTATTCTAGTTCCTTTAAGATTCCATTATTACTGGAGTATTTGTAGCGGAAGAATGTGACTCAGTGATTATATATATTTTTGTATGAATCTTAGACTTTTATTTCCTTATTTAAATTTGGAATTTGCACAGTCACCTCTGATCATACACACATGCCCTTAAAAATATGATAATGATTATATCGATCGATCGATTTCGGCACGGCGGACTTTCTTAAGAGACTTGCCATCTGGACGGTATATATTGTAATGTGCGAGTGTGTGCGCAAACACTAGGCCACTCTAATATTCTTACTCTCGTATTATCATGGATGGAGATTACTATACAACTGAAAATAATTCAGGCATAGGGACAACAGTTTTAAGTGCTATCATGGGCTTGTAAACGGGGCATTGGAACAACGTTTTAAAGTGCTGTCACGAGTTTCTAAACAGTGCCAAGTTCCAGGCATGAAGTCTACCGAGAAATAATTGACTGTAAAATTTAATTTTTTTTTTTTGATTTGATCAACCTTGGTTCGAACACAAAACCTCTGACCTTATAAGCCACTACAACATTCAGACTGACAGTTCATAATATAAGCCAATCATAACAACGTCAATGCGTTGCGGACCGGGGATTACAAGGTGTTACGTCCCTTGTATCTGTAATAACATTGTCACGTTCGCCCTCCTAACCGGAACACGGTAACACAAACTAACCAGCAGCACAAAGAACAGTTAGTAATAGAAGTCTTAGGTACTCGTTATATATTGTTTACCTTAGTTTTGATTTCAATGTAATATTTTAATCAATGAAAAAGTAAAATTTTATTTCGGATAAGCTTAAAAGTAATAATTTGAATAGTCTAAATATTAGTATTCGATTGAGTTTTAAGAACTAAAGAATTAGACTAGACCTTACATATCTCAACTACTATTAAGGCGACTTGGTATAAGATAATATTCTCCCCGAGGAGGACGGCAGCCGGGATGGCCTCGCGCTGCCGTACGCACTAGCGAGGAGTGCGGGGGTGGCGGGATTACCTTTGCCCCCTGAGGAGAGCTCCGCCAAGCCACGAGCGGAGCAAAGCACGGGAGAGGCCGCGGGTGCGTTATATTTACAGTGGGTTAGTGGGTAAGAATCCCATATAACCCAGTTCCCCCCATGGGAGCTGGGTACTCTTCTGAAGGTTTCCACTGAGTGAAAAAAAGATAATATTCTATATAAGATTTGTTATATACCTCGTTGGACTAGTGGTTTGATGTAAGGCCGCAGACCCGAACGGCCTGGGTTCAATTCCCAGGTCGGGCCAGTAAAAAGTAATTAGGTTTTTCTGTCAGAAAATTCTCAGTAGTAGCCAGGAGTCTGGAAGTTGGAAGTGTGTACACTTCCGTGCCTCGGAAAGCACGTAAAGCCGTTGGTCCTACGTTTGAACTCTCTGGAGGACATTATTATTATTATTATTTTATATTCAAAACCTAATTTTTTATACTTGCCAGGCAAATGACTATTCCACCTGATGGTAAGTTGTAGTAGAGTCCAAACGCAACGACGGCCAGTACAGTAGGAAAGAATGTTCTGCACTAGCCGACCCCGCCTTGCCGGTCCACAAGATGCCTTCACGCTATGTTGGTTATGTAGCTAATTCCTTCGGCTAGAAATATCACGGTTTAAATATCGTTTGATTCTAGTAACAGATTTATTGTGAGACTCCCATTGGATACCCGTGGATCTTACGCAATATACGTATTCACTAAGCCTATTTAAATAAAACTAAAAATTACATAAATCTCTCTCACGGTGAAAAAGTCAAGTATTTTAGACTGGTCCGTTTGAACATTGTGTCCAACAAAATCGATAGCAATCTATACGATTTCAATACAAAAACATTGAGAAACAAAATAAAACTATTCATATTTATCTTGTTTTATTCTGCAAAATATTCGCCTCAATAAACAAAAACTCTTGCCCGCACTCCACTTAGGTTTTTCAGACTAAAAACCTGTTTCACGGTAAGGCTGGACGCTATAACTCATCAGGCTTGGCTGTTCGCCAGCTGTGAATTCAAATGCGATACTGAAGCCACTCGACGGACATACAACTTGTCTACTTTTTAACGTTATAAAACGTTTTGAATTTATTTGATAGGTCAAAAATTTTTTTTGTGGAATTTGTTATTTCTTCTTAATAAAATAAAACACAACACCATACGATAAGACAGTACACGCCACGACACAATACGATAACGCAACACTACACAGCGCAACGAAATACAACAAAATACATTACAATGTAATAACTGCTTTACTTATAAATACTAACCTTTGTTTAGTTAATACACTAATTTATCTCTTTCTATCATTATTAATTTGACAATCGAAAGAAGAAGACACAGCATTGTTTAACTAGTTACCCGCTGAGCAATGTTTCTAAGTAGCCGTTAATTTTGACACATTTTGGATTTAAAAGTAATCTTTTGTAAGTTAATTTCATTATATTTTTTAATGTAATAGACCTCATATTGTTACTCTCCACAGGGATCCCGCGTTCTACGCCTCAGTTATCACACAGCATGTGGTGTTATGAGTATCTCTCTATTATTATCGAACTTACATATAACCGTTATAATTATATGAAGAGCTTATTGAATTGAATTTCCCACTTTTTTTAGTTTTAGTCAATTACAAAATATTATCAACTTGAGTATTGTACTTGACTTAATAATACACTAAAACTTCTTTAAAAAAAAAAACTAGTACACAATATAGGTAATAAGGTATTGTTAAAATTTCTTACATCGCCAATGTTTATGGGCGGTGGTGACCACATCAGGTGGCCTATTTGCCTACCTATAATGATGATACGAGTACAATACAATATTTATTATTTTAAATCACATAATTATACTCTTTATAAGCATCTTTTTGTTTCATAAATCAATTGATTTTCATTTGTATTTTCTATAAAATTATTATCGAGTAATAAATATGAAGGCTCAAGTATTTCTTTTATCTCTACATTCTATTGGATCGGAATGGATTGTAGGGTGCGTTATTGAAGTCATATTTCCCTCTATATACATATATTTATTCCAATCACTCGTCTTTGTAGATATACAAATGAGACCCTCTTGTAACATCAAAGTGATCGGTCAAGCAAATTGTACGTTCCCCTTTTGGAAGCTTCACTTGGATTCGCTTGTATAATAATAATACCGAATGATTTGAAACTTCGCAACTTATATAAATACTTTACTTAATATTTTAACTGCTTATAATATACATTATAATAAAAAATATATTTAGCATACCATTATTACACACAATTACACAACCACACACAAATATTATATATACGGTGGTAGGACTTTGTACCGGTGGTAGGGCTTTGTGCAAGCTTATTTGGGTAGGTACCACCCATTTACCAGATATTCTACCGCAAAAACAACAGTACTTGTTATTGTTGTGTTCCGGTTAACCGGTTAACAACAATACCAAGCCAGTGTAATTACAGGTACAAGGAATATAACATTTTATCCCAACATTAGTTCCCAAGGTTGGTGGCGCATTGGCGATGTAAGCGATAGTTAACATTTCTTACAATGCCAATGTTTATGGGCGTCGGTGACCACTTATCTTCAAAAATAAAAAAATATATATATCTTATATATTTTTTGACAATATATTTAATTAATCATAATTATTGTGTAATCTGTTTTGCCTTATTTTAGAACTATTTAGTATTGAACAAAAATGAATTGTAACGCTGTTGATTTCGAAATAAATATGTATGGCTATATAAAAAATATTAATCATTACTTACATCGTCAATGCACCCTCAACATTGAAATTGTGCCAACAACAGTTAAACTGTAGTTACACCGGCTCACTCATCCTTCAAACAGGAACCCAAAAACACTAAGTACTTGTAGAATATATGATTAGTAAATGGTATGCTTACACGAAGCCCACAAAGTATTTATTCTAATTCTATCAACGATAATAGTAAATAGCCATTAGAAATAATAGATCAATAACGTACACAATGACAGTTTTATTATATACATATAAGTTAAGGTTATAATGCATGAAGAGCACCATTTATACTATATATATATGTTTATTTCGCTTCAAGTTTTTATATCGTCAATTTTATATAAGGAAAAACGTTTTTAGAAGTAATGTTAGATGTACTCTTACAACTCATCCAAGCGTTACTATTCCTCGTATGTTTTGAGGCCGTATTTATTTACATTTCATTTGTCTTATATATTGAGGTTCGTATTTATTTTGTCTTAATTTTATTTAAAGAAGGTAGTCTTTACAGATTATAAGTTAGTACTCGTCATCTTTTGATTGCTTTTTATCATCTTTAGATTGCCGTGGAGTACCGGCTTAGAATAGTACTCCCCCAATCTCATCCCATGGGTGTCGTAAGAGGCGACTGAGGGACGGGGAAAAGGGGGGATGGGCAGCAGCGTCCCCCCTCCCATAAACATCTTACCCCCCTACTGCGCTCGCCAACACGCCTGCCCAGCGCGGCGAGTATGGGCAAACCCCTCCATTAATGGCAGATGCGCCCAAAAAAAGGCCCCCAGTTACCGGCAAGCCCGCTAGGCCCGACCAAGGTAGCGGTCGCGGTATCGGCAGGGCAGGGGGTGCTAAGAATCACCGGTTCACGGCAGGCTACCGTATAAAACGACTGAACATGGCAACGTATAATGGACGCTCGATGAGGCTGGACCATCACCTCGCCGAATTAGAAGTAGAGTTAAGTCATATAAACTGGCATATACTGGGGTTATCTGAAGTCCGAAGACAGGGGGAGGACACGATAACTCTAGAGTCCGGTAACTTACTCTACTTCCGCGAAGGTGATAACCTCTCCCAGAGTGGTGTCGGTTTTCTAGTCAAAAAGGATCTCATTAGCAGCATTGTGGAAATCAGTAGTGTGTCGAACCGGGTAGCGTACCTTGTCCTAAAACTTTCCGACAGGTACTCCCTGAAGGTCGTACAGGTATATGCGCCAACTTCGACATACTCTGATGATGTGGTCGAAGCGATGTACGAGGACATCGCAAAGGCCCTCAACGACACCTCGAAGGCCCACTACAATGTTGTTATGGGAGACTTTAATGCTAAAGTGGGAGTACAAGATAGCGGTGAATCGAAAGTCGGACCTTACGGCTTGGGCTGCAGAAATCACAGGGGGCAAATGCTGGTAAACTTTCTCGAAGCGCAGGGGCTTTTTTTGATGAATTCTTTCTTTCAAAAGAAGCCTCAGAGGAGGTGGACCTGGCGAAGCCCCGATAACGTGACAAGGAACGAGATAGACTTTATCATTTCGAATAAAAGGCACATATTTAGAGATGTTTCAGTGATCAACAGGCTTAATACCGGAAGTGATTACCGCTTGGTTCGAGGCACTCTAAATATCAACTTAAAAGCCGAAAGATCGAGAATGATGAGGTCTACTCTCCGACCTACTCATGCTCCAAGCTGCTCAAGGCTCCGAAAAGTTCCAAATGGAACTTCAAAATCAATTCACCGCGTTGGAAACCATAAGCAGCATTGATGAGAGAACCGACACGCTGGTCAAAATACTGCAAAACACATCCCGCAAGTGTTTTCCGCCACAGAGAAGAGACAACGCACCAAAACTCTCTGCTGAGACACTCGAGCTATTGAGAAAACGACGAGAACTACCATCGTTTTTGTCAGATAAGGCCTTAAACCGAACAATAAAAACGCTGACGCGACGCGATCTCCGACGCTCCAATACCCGTGCCATCAAGGCTGCGATTGAGCAAAATCGGGGATCGAAAGTGTTCGCTCGCAAGTTTGGGAGGCCGCGTCTGACAAAACTTAAAACTGAAAATGGTGGGGTCGTTACCTCTAGGCCTGAGATTGTCGGAGAAGTAGAGAGGTTTTATGGGCAGTTGTTCTCTTCAAGATCGGATATATATATAGGCCTCTGCATCTTTGACAGATGATTTAAGCGGCATCGCGAAGGCACTTGCGTTCATGACTGAATAGACCAATGCGAGAGAGGATCCTCCGGCCGCACTTCCGACAAGTGTATGCGCCCCCAGATGGGCGGGGGTTTGAAGCCCGCTCATGACGCCTAGTGCGTTTTTCTTTTAGTAGTTTAAACCAGTCATTGTCATGCTTTGATTGACCTTCGTGAATAAGGCGTCGCCACTTGGCACGGTCCTCTGCCAGTTCCTCCCATCGATTGCTAGGGATGTTAAACGCAACCATATCACGCTTAGCGCAATCTTTGTAACGGAGCATAGGCCGCCCAACAGACCTCTTTGCATCCACAACCTCTCCCAGTAGTATTTGCCTTGGAAGACGGGTCTGCTCCATTCGATGCACGTGTCCCAGCCACCGTAACCGTTTTTTTTTGAGAATGGCCATGATGCTAGGCAGCTGTGCCTCGCCTAGAACAGACTCGTTTGTCACGCGATCCTGCCATGTGATGCCCAGAATGCTCCGAAGACAGCGCAAGTGAAATGTGTTTAGTCGGCGTTCTTGTTTTGCGTACGTTGTCCACGTTTCTGCTCCATACAAGAGTGTGCTTAGGACACATGATTGGTAAACAAGCATTTTCGTTTTTACCGTAAGGTGTCTGTTATCCCAAGCCCTTGAACAGAGCCTCCCGAACGTAGAGGCTGCTTTGCCGATGCGGAAGTCGATCTCTGCATCAAGCGAGAGATTGCTCGACAAATGCGACCCAAGGTAGCAAAATTTGTTAACCACCTGTAAAGGTGCGCCGTTAAGCAAGATGACTGGCTGCTCTAAACATCCTTGCGCTAAAATAACGGTCTTCTTGCAGTTTATGGACATTGAAAAGAGGTCGCACGCTCTGGCAAATTTGTCCATTAGACTCTGGAGTTGAGCTTGGTCATGAGCAACGAAGGCAGCGTCGTCAGCGAAGAGGAGACTATCTACAAATAGGTCCTCCCTGTAGCGTTTGGACTTGAGCATTGAGATGTTGTACAGCCTACCATCGGTTCGCGTGTGTAAGTGGACGCCTTGCTGTTCATCTCCAAAAGCAACCTTCAGAAGCACTGAGAAGAATATTCCGAACAAGGTGGGGGCCAGTGCACAACCTTGACGAACACCACGGCGTACGTCGAATGGCGTGGATGCGTTGCCATTGTGCAGGACGGTAACTTCCATACCTTCGTGGAACGATTGCACTATCCTTAGGAGTTTTGGGGGGCATCCAATTCTGACAAGAACCGAGTACAACCCCTCTCTGCTCACGGAGTCAAAAGCCTTATTTAGGTCTACAAATGCAATGACTAGGGGGGTATGTTGCTCCCTACACTTTTCTTGTAGCTGTCTGAGTGAAAATATCATGTCGACAGTTGACCGTTGGGACCTAAAACCACATTGTGCCTCAGGGTATACGCGGTCGGCGAGCCTTTGTAGTTTGCCTAAAATGGCCCTGGCAAAGGCCTTACCGACGATGCTAAGAAGAGATATTCCGCGGTAACAGTTGCAGTCGCCACGATCGCCTTTGCCTTTATAAAGAGTGACGATGTTAGCATCTCGCATATCCTGAGGGACGTAGTTTTCTTCCCAGCACTTAGCCAGGTGGTTATGAAGGATGGGCAAGAGGCACTCAAGCTTGACGACTTCGGTGACAACATCGTCTTTTCCGGGGCTCTTTCCACATTTGAGCTTCTTGACGGCCAGATAAAGTTCCTCTACTGTGGGTGCAACGTCTAGCTCGTGCCAAGTTGCCAGATTCGGGACAAGCTCCATTGCTTCTGGCTGAATATCCACTGGGCACGAGTAGAGCCCCTTGTAGTATTCTACCCATCTTGCCATCTGACGGGTGCTGTCTGTTATAACAGAACCGTCGGTTTCCTTGAGAGGTGCCGTCTTTTTTGGAGTAGGTCCAAGAGCTCTTTTGATGCCCGCGTACACCCCGCCAATATCCCCCGCGTTTGCGCACGCTTGGATGCTTTGGCAAAGCTCTGTCCAATACGCATTAACAAAGAAGCGCGTGCTACGCTGGAGTGAGGCTTTTGCCTTCGTGAGATCTTTACGCGTCGTATCGCAAGGGTTAAGGCGAAAATTTAAAGCGGCTTGGCGTTTCGAGTCAATCAAGGGAAGTAAGTGCTTCTCGTTTTCTTGAAACCAGTCGTAAGATTTTGCCTTTTGATAACCAAAAATCTTGCCTGCAGTGTAAGTGAGAAGAGACTTGACTTTTTCCCATTCGACTCGCGCTGATGCCGTACTATCCCAAGTTGCAACTTCTTCGCGGACGAGTTCCCCAAATGACTCCACTACTTCCATGTCACGAGTCTTGAAAAGATTTATCTTTTTTCGACCGAGTGGCTTGGAAGAATGGACTCTTCTAGGGACAAGTCGGACTTTAGTAGCGACGAGGCTGTGATCGGTGTCGCAATCGGCACTGTGAAACGCCCGCGTGTGGAGTGTTTCCCGTAGATCCCTCCTTCTTGTTAGAGCAAGGTCTAATTGGTGCCAGTGTTTAGATCGAGGGTGCATCCACGAGACTTTCCGCATCATTTTGCCTTTAAAAAAGGTGTTGGTAACACACAGCTGGTGCCTTGAGCAAAACTCCAACAGTCGTTGTCCGTTGTCGTTAAGCTTGCCTATGCCGTGTGCACCGAGGCATTCAGGCCAGGCTGATGTACCCTGACCGACGCGGGCATTAAAGTCACCCAAAATATGCAGTCTGTCAGTTGGATTCACCCTGCGCACTGTCTCATCGAGCTGGCCGTAGAATTGATCCTTGGTCTCAGGTTTTGAACTAAGCGTCGGTGCGTAAGCGGAAATTAGCGTGACAAAGCCGCTTTTTGTATTTAGACGCAAGACCATAATCCGCTCGGAAACGCCTACAGGTGTCTCTATGGCGTTGATGAGATGGTTTCGAACCGCGAAACCTACACCATGCTCTCGTGTTTCCAAGGACCTCTTGCCCTTCCAGTAAAAAGTGTAGTTAGCTTCACGCAAAGACCCTTCGTCTTCAGTTCTGGTCTCTTGTAAGGCTACGATATCGATATTGAGCCTTTTAAGCTCCACGTCGATACTGTAAGTTTTGCGCAGTTTTTGGGCGCAATCGGAGCTTCCGTAGGTGTTCGGGAAGCCTGTCCTCATCGTTCGGACATTCCATGTCGCAAAGCGCATGTAAGCAGCGTTGTTGTGGGTTTTGAGATTTTTGTTTCTTTGAGCAGGTGGTTAATGTCACAGCGTCAACGTCCAGCTGTAAGGCTTGTGTTCCGTTCACCCAGGCGGAACAAGTTAACGCTGAGGCGGATCAGTACCTTATTGATCGGGGGCTGCCCGACTTAAAGCAGGCGGTAACTGATCAATGGATCTACGATGGATCCTCCTACTGTCAAGAGTGGCCCCTGGCGTCCTCACTTACGCCTATTCGTGCTGACTTATAACCGGTGACTGCCACTCTCCGTGTTGTTTTCCACCTGCAAGACAGGTGAGCGAAGTGTCCTCTCCGTGGATGCTGCTACGCCTGGGCCAGGCGACTTTATGGCAACACGGGCTTGCCCAGTACCCATGCCACCCTCTCCTCCTCCCCAGCAGGATCCGCAGGAATGACGAGTCAATACGTGTGGTGCTGGTTTGGCCGCAGGTGACTGGCTTACGCCTAAACGGAGGCACCGCTCCGGGTTTAATATTAGTTTTCCTTCTTCTTTGGCGTGACGCTGGGATAATTTTGGGAAACAACGTATCAAGGAGAGGGGTGAGGATACTGTGATCACGGAAGATACAGGAATGTGACACTAGTAGCTAGAGCAGTCCGGGGTCGCGTACCCGTAGTGATTCCAACCAGCTATCGGACAGATAACTGGTAGATCCACCCTCTGGACACTGATAGATCACTGATAGAACACTGATAGAAGATCGGATAAACCCGTGGGAATCAGTATTGATGACCAGCGCGCCCCTCTTATGCGCCATTACTCCGAGGAGCTCCCGGTCGTTGACCAAGGAGAGATTAGGGCGGCTCTAGAACAGCTTAAAAACAACAAAGCTCCGGGAGATGACGGAATCACAACAGAGTTGCTTAAGGCAGGCGGGACTCCGGTCCTGAAAGAGCTAGCAAGCCTCTTTAATTCCGTCATCCAACATGGCAAGACCCCGGAAACGTGGAGCGGGAGTGAGGTGGTACTGTTTTTCAAGAAAGGTGATAAAACCCTCTTGAAAAACTACAGACCAATCTCCCTCCTGAGTCACGTGTATAAGCTGTTCTCAAGAGTCGTCACGAACCGTCTCGCCAGACGACTTGACGAGTTCCAGCCCCCAGAGCAAGCCGGCTTTCGATCAGGCTACAGCACCGTGGACCACATCCATACTGTTCGGCAGATTGTGCAGAAGACCGAAGAGTACAATCAGCCGCTGTGTATGGCATTTGTGAACTACGAGAAAGCCTTCGACTCCATCGAAACCTGGGCAGTGCTCGACTCATTGCAGAGATGTCATATCGATTGGAGATATATCGAGGTACTGAGATGTCTGTACAACGCCGCTACAATGACTGTCCACATCCAGGACTGTAAGACGAAGGCGATCCAACTGCGCAGAGGGGTGAGACAGGGGGATGTAATATCCCCGAAACTGTTCACCAACGCGTTGGAAGACGTTTTCAAAACGCTGGATTGGACTAGGTATGGAGTCAATGTAAACGGCGAGTACATCTCACACCTTCGATTTGCCGACGATATCGTCATCATAGCAGAGTCGCTGGAACAACTCACCGAAATGCTGCGTAGCCTAGGCGAGTCTTCCCGGCGTGTCGGTCTCGGTATGAACTTGGACAAGACCAAGGTCATGTTCAATAGGCATGTCGTGCCTCGTCGAGGGGAAACCTCTCGAAGTTGTTAGTGAATATACCTACCTAGGACAGATAATACAAGTCGGTAGGAACTACTTTGAGAAGGAAGCCGATCGAAGAATTCGCTTGGGATGGGCAGCATTTGGCAACCTTCGTCAAGTCCTCAAGTCGTCTATACCGCAATGTTTGAAGACGAAAGTCTTCAACCAATGCGTCTTGCCTGCCATGACATACGGTGCCGAAACGTGGACACTAACTGTGGGACTAGTCCACAAATTCAAAGTCGCTCAGCGTGCTATGGAGCGAGCTATGCTCGGAGTATCTTTGAAGGATAAGATCAGAAATGAGATTATCCGGAAAAGAACCGGAGTCACCGACATAGCTTGACATAGCTAGACGAGTCCTAGAGTGGAGACCGCGAATCAGCAAGCGCAGCGTAGGGCGCCCTCCAGCCAGGTGGACCGACGACCTTAAGAAGGTGGCGGGCACCAACTGGATGCGGAAGGCGGAGGACAGGGAGCTTTGGCGCACCTTGAGAGAGGCCTATGTTCAGCAGTGGACAACGATTGGCTGTTGATTGATTGATTTGAGTCGTCATCTTTTATATAGGATAAATATTAATTTAATTTAATTTATTGACTGGTCCGTTGGCGCCGTGACCCTGCCTTCCACTCCGGGGTTGCGGGTTCGATTTACGACCCAAGTTTGGATATATTTTATATAAAAGCATGTATTTTATATTTATACATTTATATAAAATTATTGACTGCCTCGTTGGTCTAGTGGCTTGATGTAAGGCCGCAGACCCGAAGTTCATGGGTTTATTTCCCAGGTCGGGCCATTAAAAAGTTATTGTGTTTTTCTGTCAGAAAATTCTCAGTAGTAGCCCGGGGACTGGAAGTTGAAAGTGTGTACACTCGCGTGCCTTGGAAAGCACGTGAAGCCGTTGGTCCTGCGCCTGAACTTTCGGCAACGGCAATCCGTCACGACCGGAAAGCCGATTATGAGAGGAAATAGAGTGCACCTGTGTTTGCGCACACACTTTTGCACTATAATATCTCCTGCGCAGTTGGCTAATCTCACTTGAAATTGGCCGCCATGGCCGAAATCTGTCTGGAGGACATTATTATTATTAAAATTATTTCTGTGAACATGTATATGAGTCGAATGTTACTGATTATCGAATTTTTTACCGAATACAAAATAGGAATTTACCCCGCCTTGGTGGATATAGCATCTTTGTTATTATATCTGCTCACTTAGCTGGGTAGTTGAGCTGCTGCAAATCCGTTGAATATGAAACTCAAATATCCTTAGTATTAGAAATTCAAGTATAATCGTCTGTTTGAATTCGATCCGCAACTTATTTATAACTAGCTACCCGACCCGCCCTCGCATGGGTAGAATAAGAATGTACATTAAATGTTTTTATCGTATATATATAACTAAAATATGGTTTACGTGGCGCACCTCAGTAAAGCTTCAACAAAACGTGACATTAAGTAGTAACATTTAAATATTGTTTTTTTTTACTATTTAGATTAATTCCTTAAAATATATGAAATATTTAAAATATGAACTACAGACATTATTAAAGTAATTAAAAAAATATGTTTTAATCACGTAAATATCCTGTCCATGCAATGTGTTAATTATATTAACTTGGTGGTTTGTGTAAGCCCACCAGGATAAGTACCACTGCATTGCATAGTGTACTACCAAACAACAATATTTAGTACTGTTGTGTTCCGGTTTGAAGGATGAGTGAGCTAATAAGTACAGGTACAAGAGACATCGCATCTTGGTTCCCAGCGTTGGTGTCGAATTCATTGTAATATCGACTATTCTACACTTGCCTGTGTGCTTATATACTTGAAATAAAATATGTATAGTTCGTATGAACGATTCCAGACGCAATATGATTTCACTTCAGTCACGCTTACTTAATTGCACGAGCTTTTTACCATAACAAAGCAATCACTTCAAAACGTCCATAACAGCCAGCAGTTTAATAACCTACCAAACTTTTGGTACCAAGGGCCTATAAATGAAGGCTGTATAAACTTACTTTACGCTCAATTAAATAACCGTAGAACGAATGCTTGCTATAAATCTAGCAGCTTGAATTGAGATTCCTATAAACTCAATAACTGAGCTATAAATAATAAATGCTTAATTTAACGCAACGTAAATTCCTGAAAATATTATAGGAACGTTTAAATACATATTTTTTTAATTTATTTAGGCTCAAAGCAGATTTAACCTAAATAATTTTACAGGAAAATTATACATTTACAATTACAAATGTATTTAATTACATATTAATGGATAAGAATCGACGGAAAATATAATATATATGACGGAGGATGAGCCTCAGCTTCATCAGTATGGTCCATAGTTTCTAACTTCCAAGTTGCGGGCGTCGATGGGTAATGTTGGAGCAACGAAACACAGTAGATTAATGAACTCGTTTATAATGTACCATCACTTAGCACTAAAACTAGGAACGCGCGTCGGTTTCAATATTCGACCGCACTGGCCGGCTGCTGCACAAGAAGTGTCGTGTGCACCGCTCAGCCGGTGAATCATTAACTCCGTCGAGCGCCAACAGAGGGCGCTAGCGTTCCAATGATGATACGATTGCGACATATATTATTAGTTCCGCCGCCCAGATTATGACAGTCTATTCCTACCTACCGACATATTCTCGGAACTGGATCATAACTCGCGCCATAATTTCTTATGTAATCAGGGAAGAACCGGGAGTGACACCGCCACGTTAGACATTACCATAGCACCTACCATTTCCATGGTGCAAAAGGAATAAGTGATTTCTCTGCTACATACTTTATGAGGAGACGATGGTACAAAAATCATGGAGTTAGATAATAAACATTTTTTTATCTAATTGATGAAGTAATATCATTTAAGAATAGAGTAACTACTAAGTTTCTTGGCCGTTTTTCTCACTAGAACATACTTTTTAAGCTAATGATTGTTTTAAGAGAAGGGGGTAGGGAAGAAAATTCACCTGTGCTTACGTACAATTATTGTTTTTGTTTAGTTGGATAATCCTTGACTGACCATTATGGTTGAAATTTCACAAGAAGTTATTGACATTCCATATTGTTTTCTATGGAGCACGATATTTTGAATTTTAATTAAATTTACAATTAGAAATGTTACTTACAATCACTTTTCATGTATTTAATACATATAAAAATATAATATATTTATGACAACATCAAAATGCTAATAAAATAGTACATATAACGTTGATTTATATTTTTATATTTGATTCGCTCTCACACGACGAAATACAATACATTTTTATTGCGTTGTAACTTTCAACGTATCAAAGAAACGCAGATATTTATGTGTACTTGTTTCAGAGTCATGAGCGAGTGAAATATTTACTTATAAAACAAAAGAGCTGTATAACTTTAAAGTCATGTTCTTCTGCGAGTATCTTCTATGAAGTAGAATAGAATAGAATAAAATATGCTTTATTGTACACCAAAAGAGTTACAGAACCATTTTAAACACAAACACAAAAGAAACGAAAACTATTTTGTTCAAAAGGCGGTCTTATCGCTAAAAGAGCGATCTCTTCCAGACAACCTTGAAAGTACTTGAAGTACTTGAATCGTTCTTTAAAATAATTGATAATATTTAACCACGTATCAGAATGTTTCCGTTTCTTCCACAAAATATACATAGAAATTATTTGTGAGAGACTGGCGAACCGCCCAGAAGGTACTATGGCGCATAAGTATGGGAGCAAGCACAGGCGTACTCCTTAAAAATTTACTCTCATAACGTTATGGGACGATCCAATATGACCAGAGATAGTTCACGTGCAAGACAGTGATTTTACGCGCTTTTCGAATTACCGAGTTGTAAACATTGACAGTTTCTAAACATCTTACTGCTAACGTTTCGTTTAATGAAACTCCTAATATTTTTTACTTGCCCTATCATAGAATTGAACTTGGAATCACGAGATATACAACCTTTAAAGCTAGCGTCTAAACCAACGAAGACGCTAACATAAATTTATGCATGCACACGAAAAGAAATCAAAATCAGCATAATTATATTTAATATCAAGTCAAAGTGCCAATTAGTATTTGTACGCAAACCTACGTAAGTAATTATTGATTTTATTAATACAAAAAATTGAGTGAAATATATATTTCAACAATATTACAACATAAAAAATTAGCCTAATTGTTAATTTGATTAGCAATTTTTTTTCGTGAGAAGTCAATAGTTTTGATCTGTAAACAATATATCTGGTCGTTAATCCACAATATTGCTGTGTAACTAGAAAAACGAATACCGAACGACCGATATGCATTTATTTTTTCATTTGTTGGTTGTTTAATTTTTGATAGTGAAATTTATTTGTTGCGTAACATAAAACATAGCGTTGCGTTACTGATACCCGTATAAATGATAGCGATATAACATAGGTTTCTTTCCGATGTTCAATAAAATATTTCCCATAAATAATTATATTCGAACCATATTACAATTTTCATTTTTGTAATATATGCTTAGAAACGGTGGACGAAGGATAATCCTGTTCAAAGAAGAACCGTAGCCCATAGTAAATTAAAAAATAAATTATACTTGTAACCAGGCGATCTAAGATGTTATGTTGCCTGCAATTACACTTTCGCTCGATCATCAAATCTCTTATATAATCTGTAGTTGGCAGTATAACTGGCAATTTTATAACATAGTTTCAGTAGCAATCTTTTTTTAAATGTAATAATACTTAATTGTAATTTAAAATACATCAGTTTGTGTGAGAGTGTGTGTTCTATAAATATATGAATTGTAAACACTAATTGTTTAAAATAAACAACAGCTGAGTTCCTACACAAGTCCTCTCAGGTTTCAAGTAGATTTTACGAGCTGGTGGTAGATTTTTGTTGATTAATGAGGAATTTTAATACTATTGAATATACATTTTAACTTCCACTTTAATATATATAAACTTTTAGATATTATATTATTTTTAATGATGTCATGTAAACCCCTTACTTTTTTTGCTTCTTTCCTCTACCTTAAGGTTCCATGGAAGAGATCGTTGGTTTAACGATAAGGGCGCTTTCTGTACATATTTTTCAATACAAATCGTTTTAACTCGCTTGTTAATTTGTTAATTATACAAAACCGTTCCTTGAAATTTATTATGAGTGTCACTTCATATACAAGTTGCATCAATAATTTAATATAAAGCTCTTTCATTTGACAAGTTTCTGCTGATATTAATTTATCGACATACTGACGTTTAATTTAGACGGGAACTCAAGGGGACCTAATATTATATATTATGCTATAATTTATATTACTTATTTATATAGTTCTAACTTTATTATAATAAATTAAAACTATACAAATATTAGCTAAACATTGAATTATCATTTTTATTAATAGAATAATCCGAGGCTTAAGAAATATATTCAATTTCAGCTTTTGATCAAAAGGAAAAACAAACTCACACAATATTTCGGATATCGTTTAACGCTCTACACTTTCTTTTTATATATTATTATATAATTATTTAATTTAATTTGTGTTTATAATTCATATCATGCTGGACGGCGAAGGAAAACATCGTGAGGAAAAATTCTGCAACATTTGTATTCTACCAACCCGCATTGGAGCAGCGTGGTGGAATAAGCTCCAAACCGTTTCCTCAAAAAAGAAGATACACAGGCTATCACAGAGAAATAATTATTTTGATTTATGAAACAAAAGCTTATCACATACGTAATGCTTATCAGCTCGTTAATTTTTTTTTTATAATATAGGACGGCAAGTGATTGTCACCATCACACATAAACATAAGAACTAAGATGTTATTGTTGCTTGGCGATAGAATATATGGTGACTACCTAACCTAGCCGGGTAGGAAGGGTGGGGGGGGGGGTTACCGTCAATTCAAATTAAGTTGTCAATTTGACCAAATACAAAATAGAAGTTAACTCCGCCGTAGTTGATATCACATCTATGTTAATCTATCTGCTCACTTAGCTGGATAGTCGAGTGGTTGCAGGTCCGATGAATCTCAAACTCGAATATCCTTGGCATTAGAAATACACGCATAATCGTGTCTGATTAAAGATCTACTAAATTATCTATAACTAGCAAGTTCATATGTAATAATTTTTGTATTTCACAGAAAACACTTTGTTATTCAAATAATACGAAAGTAAGCTTAGTTGATAATATTTTTTTAAAGTTTTAAGATTTTATTTTTACTGACTGGCGACACACATGCTTTTGAAACGCTGATTGAATTAAGATTTATTCATTAAATTAAATCTGTGCGCTCATTGGTCGACTCCAACCATCGTACGTTAAGTATTTAATCCGTTAATTTGATTTCGATCAGCATGACAGAGTCTAGAGGTTTTATAAATTATTTTACAAATTCAAAGTAACTTAAAGGTCTTTTTTTAAATTGTTAAAAAATATAAATTGACAGCCCTGCGATTAACATAATTTAACAAGTTCGACGTTATTCTGCGCGAATTGTAACTACAAAGCTTATCAAAATCAAAATACTTTACTCAACATAGAAGTATTACACTTATTTATTGATAGTTGAATTAAAAATTACTATCGGTTTCGGGAAAGAAGTACTTGAGAAGAACCAGTGAAAGAATCACAGCAAGTTTTTTCATAATAACATTGGGCGTAACAAACGTATTACGATGCTGTATCTTCATTATAATGATAAGTAACGATTTACGTATTTTAAATATCGAATAGGGTCTGTATTATTTTCTGCTTTTTGTGTATTTTTTTTTATTTTATTTATTGCTAGAAGCCAATTAATTGTGAATTATAGAAGAAAGTTTTTTTAATTATGCATAAATAAGTTTCGAATGGTATTTGTAGAAATTTGTAAATATATAACATGTAGTTGTAAATGTGTAAAATTATATAAAATCTATTTTATAAAGAAAAACATCTATTCCATTTCAACATATTCGAAGATTTTTTAGTATTTCATAAAATTTCCCTCATTCTACGTGGATTTTCACTCCTTAATAATTCTTAGTGTTTAACTGTTGGCGCAACAACACAACAAACCACTCATCCATTTTCCTGCACACGTCACTAACAGATTATTGAATTCTAACTCAATAAAGTAACTCCAAGCTTCATAAAATTTTAGTATCCTTGTAAACAGCGTAAACATTCACCCTTAGAGTATAAAATTCCTTTACGCCTCACGTACAAACATAAGCGTTATTAGATTATTCTGTAGTGAGATGTAAGTAACATATGCTTCATCTTAAGTGTATATTAAACCAAATCGTATCGTATTTTGTGGGTGTTCTGCAAGGGATGAAATGTTATGTATCAAAAATATATATGTATGTACATATTTTTCATGAAAATGATTAACTATTGATATTCCTGTGGTTATTCGTAGAATCTATACTCCAAACAGATTGTAGCTTTACACTAAATTTATCATTATGAAATGTCGATTCAAAAGTGATTATAATGTCATCCAGACCGATTTCGGTCACGGCGGCCAATCTCAAGAGAGATTAGTCAACTGCGCAGGGCATATAATACACAATTATGTGCGCTAAGACAGGTTCCTGTAATAATAAGATGGGATGACAATCCTACACAAACGAAAAGAGTTCAAGCTCAGAACTAACGGCTTTACGTGCTTTCCGAGGCTCTTTAACCTTTTGGCCTCCAGGCTGCTACTGTGTATTTTTGACAGAAAAAAAACGAATAACTTTACTGGGATCTGCGGCCTTATGTCTAGCTACTAGACAACGAGGAAGTCGAGAAGGTAATTATACTTAGTATTTGAATAGATTTTTATGAAGCGCTACCACTAATGAGCTTCATATTTTACGTCAACCTCTTAAATAACAATAAACTTAGCTCATTTAGTAATGAACTACATAATATATAACTGTATAATACATCATTTTAAAATACAACCCTTATAATTTTAAATGAAATTATAAGTATATATAATAGTAATATTATAAAATAGTAGAATTCAAAATGAGCCCGTCGTGGAACATTGCCCTAACCCATAACCCCATTTATCCTAGCACCGAACATTGTTTTGTGTTTTGTTCCGGTAGTACCGGTTAGTAGGACAGCGAAACAAGCCTTAGATAGCATGTATAATTTTACGGTTCACAGCAATTATGAACGTAATACATGACTTCTGCCTTAAGCGGTCTATGAGCACTCACTGGCAATTTTTTTTTAATTGAACATTTTTTATTGATAAACAAAAAAATAAAATTAAATATAGTAATTAGAAATTTTAGTTTAAAAATGGCAGACGAATAAATTTGTTTGTAAATATTATGAGATGGTTAAAATCGCTTTCGATTTAGTTAGCAGTTAATCGCGGTTTTACTCGCTTTTAATAAGTACATCTAATTGGATAGACATACTTAATTATTATTTTTTAGGATTTTTCTTAGTTTCAAGATTAAATTTTATTTGTAGATAAAATATAAAATAACGTTCAAGTTAATATAAATTAACATTGACTAGCCGGTTGGCGTGGTTGGTAGATACTTGCCTTTCACGCCGCAGGTCGAGGGTTCGATTCCCACTCAGGACAGACATTTGTGTGTATAAACATGTATGTTTGTCCTGAGTCTGGGTGTAATTACCGACATAAGTATGTATTTACAAAAGAAAAGTAGTATATGTAGTAAATCGGTTGTCTAGTTTCCATAAAAATAATAATAAAAATATCAGTAGTACCCATAGTACGAGCTCTGCTTAGTTTGGAATCAGATGACCTTGTGTGAATAATGTCCCAGGAAAAAAATAGTATTTATCCGCATAATACTTTTTACATTAAGGGCTTCAATATATTCAAAATCAAAATTAAAAATAGCTGCTGTACAAATCATGACTGATTGCAAATGGTAGCAAGAATGCTAGCAGCATTTCGCCATTACATCGCAATTCCGATCTCCGCGAAATGAACCTTTCTCGAGAGGCAATAAGACGGGGTGAACAAAAACATTTCTAAAACACGTAGTTTCAAAAGTGCTTCAACTGTAAACATTACAAATAAATTAATGATTAATAAAGACATGAATTATATTATAATATTCACATCAATCGTATACTGAACAGATGAACAAAAGCCGAGATGGCCCTGTGGTAAGAACGCGTGTATCTTAACCGATGGTCTTGGGTTCAAACTCGGGCAAGCACCACTGAATTTTCATGTGCTTAATTTGTGATTATAATTCATCTCGTGCTTTACGGTGAAGGAAAACATCGTGAGGACACCTGCATGTGTCTAATTTCACTGAAGTTCTGCCACATGTGAATTCTACCAACCCGCATTGGAGCATATATAATATATATATATATATATTATTTACATACGTTCATTACGTTATAACGTATGTAAATAATATATATATACAATATGAATGGTATATATTCATGCTTATAAAATTGATTTCCATAAATATTCTTATTCCATTCTAAAAATAAATTAATATAATTTCAATTCATTCCAAGTGATATCTATTGCGTATTTAGTACCTTTTATTCTGAAAATTTGTTTATCTGAACCATTAACTGGTTCAGATAAACAAATTTTTCATAAAATTTGTTTATCTGAACTATTATCAATAAGCAAATTTGTCATAAAATTTACAAAATTAATTACTTAAGCAATCTGAAATTACAATTTTAATGACGTCATATAAATATAATCAACATAAATAATATATGTACCGTTTTATACCATCGATCATTTTATATAATAACATATTAAATCATCAAAAATAACATTTAAAAGAATCAATAACAACTGAATGTAACCGTTCACGTCGTAGGCCAGTAGTCTGGGCGCCGTTGCGTCGAACGGACGTCTACGTAACGTAGCGCGCTACGAAGCTTGACTCGTAGAATGTGAGACGCGTGTCAATTACATTTTTTTTCTAAGTGTGATTCAAAAGTGCAAGTATGGATTGGAAATTATACGTAACATTTTTAACACTTCTCGTTGGGGTTTGCGGTAATCCGGCGAAGTTAGGTAAGTGAATAATTTATTTTTGATTTATACTTATTGGTTATCGGTTCGGTTTGCTTAGAACAAAGAAGTCGTTTACACAAGACGATTAGGATTAGGTTTTGATGCTATACTATCAGAAACATATAAAATTATACACAAATTGAAACCTGTTATCAAATAACAAAAATATATTAAACTTTATTTTTATAAATCAAAAGCTGTACTAAATATTTGTTCGCATTTGTTATATAATTAAATATTTTGTTCCAATTAGATATTTTAAGAGATAATTTACAATTTTCCATTGAATAGAAATATATCAATAAAATTTTATCCAATAAATGTGATTGCTTTTAAAATTTTACTCTGTCAGTATCTACATATACTTTGTAAGTACGAATGTTATCAGTAAACAGTAAATAATCATATCAAATGAACTTAAAGGAGTCATTGTATGTATAACGGATACTAATATAATTTCCTTATCACCTTACATGTTATTCTAAAACAAAATCTTCATATTTGTACGTTCTATTACATGGTATGTTTTGCTAACTGTAAAATATAAAATAGTGTTATATTTATAGCAAAATATATTATTACGACTACGTTTTGAATTAATTCTTATATGAAATAATTTATAAAGTTGAATTAAAAAATGGGATGAATCTCGTATAAAATAATTCGAAATTAGAACACGCATTGGTTTTTTATCTATATATTTCATTTAGAATACATGTAGTTTGCTTACATACATCAACCAATTTACATAGATGACAAAAGTGTATTATTCACTTTTTAACTGAATTAAGTTTGATCTTAGAATAATAATAATAACAAAAGAATATCGGTATAGAAATATCGGAACGAAAATTCTTACGCCATATGTAAATATATAACGTATTTAGTATATATATTTCATCATATATATTTTTGTGTTCATAATTTCATTATATTGTATTATGTAACAAAACAAACAATACGAAATTAGTTTTGATCTGTTTTCAATTTAAATTAACATTAATACTCAATCAAATATGTTAAATTATTTAGACGTATGTATGTGTGTAATCAAACAAAGGCTAAATTTCGATATAAATGACTACTAATTATGACAAAGTTTTGTACATATATGGAATTATTTTTCAAAACTACTTGACAAAGATAATATTTGAATGTTTGTGCATACATCACGTGAAAATAGCAGAATGAGCCGTGATATAACACCGTATTATGATAATAAACAGTAATGTACAATGGATGTATTTTTAATAGAAAATTAGTTAACTTACCGACATTCATGTATATTTTACATAAATATTTTTTGGAAAAAAATCACCCATTATACTTACATAGCTTAGTTGATAGAATAATTGGACCTTAACTTAAGATTGCGATTTAAAACATTATAAATAGAAGTAAGTTGTCCAGTTTATATATTTTTCTTATAATTTATTTCGTGTTTGCATACAACCTGCATATCTCGGATGAAATTCTAACACATGTATAAACAATCTGTGTGCAGCAGTGTGATGGAATAAGTTCTAAAACTTCTCGGAAAGTAGAGTGTTTTCAGTAAAAATAAGTTTTCAGTTCGTTGTAAGAAATATTAACCATTCCTTACATGGCCAACGCACCGCCAACATTGCGAACCAAGAAGTTATATTCTTTGTATTTAATCTAGTTCGCTCATCTTTCAAACCGGAATACAATAATACTAAGTATTGCTAATGGCGGTAGGATATATGATGAGTTGATAGTACATATCCTGACAAGCTTTTACAAATTCCTACCACTAAATGAGGGTCAGCGATTAAGCTCATTCTTTTAATATATACAAGTAGGACATTATGAGCTATTAATTTATTTACGTACGTAATCAACTATTTTTAATGGAAATAAACAGTACGTAATATTAGACTATATAATATAATAAAATGCAATATCATAAGCGCGATAATAACTACTTTATATATTATTACTTTATATATATTTCACCTCAACCCTCTCAAAGAGCAAATTTATTAAACGAGGACAAAGTTTATATTTTAATTAATAATCTAAGTATGATTAGGTGGATTCTAATAAAATTTTAAAGTTAAATCGATGTTATTGTGAAACAGGACATAGAACATGTTTGATGTGAAACATCTATTGGCCCTTGGAGTTAAAACAGATTCGTAGGCCGTGACTTTCTTCTACCGTATCCCTCGTCGCCTCCACTCTCCACTCCATTGTATACGTATATTATCACTTCGTTACTTCATATTATTATAATTCGATACTTCATATAATAAACGAATCGGTTTTTATTTGACTCCAAAGCAATAACCTACATTTGATATCTATTAACCTATAAATAAATAATTGATTTTCTTTGATTATAAGTTTGAATAACTATAAATATTGAAGTCTCACACGTGCCGAGGGCCTGTGATGGCCATATTTTATTTTAAATAATGAATGTGTAACTAAATACAAAACTTTATATTATATATGTATAATTACAGTAACTGCCTGTTAATATCTAACTAAGAGGACTAAGAACTCCTCTTCCTTTTGAGGAGAAGGTTTAGAGCTTATTCCACCACGCTACTCCAATTCGGGTTTGTAGAATACACATGCGGTATAATTTCAATGAAATAAGACACATGCAGGTTTCCTCACTATGTTTTCTTTCACCGTCAAACACGAGATGAATTATAATCAGAAATTAAGTACATGATAATTCAGTGGTGCTTGCCCGGGTTTGAATCCACGATCATCGGTTAAGATTCACGCGTTCTTACCACTAGTCCGTCTGGGCTAAATTGTATATTATGTATTTATAATTAATCGAAGCAGGTTGATAATAGATATGGCCATATTTTCACGCATTCCTGCACGATAGTCCACTAACATGTATGTACATATTCAACCTGCAACAGTAATTGCTTTGTGGTGATTAATGCAACGTAGCAGTAATTGTAGAACGCTTCATTCGCTTTTAATGATATATTTTCTCTAATTAATAAATATTGCTTTTGTTATATACTGAAGTTTTCTTTGTGAAATAAAGTTTTCTGGGAGATTAGTTGATTGATTAACATTAAAGGGTTATTTTTATAAATAAAAATTAAAAATAGCTATGTACAGATCATGACCTCGTAGAAAGCAGCTTTGAATCGTAATTCCAGGCGTTTCTTCTTTTATCTTCTGGGCGTTAATGAATTAGCCCTCCTGTCACGAGTAGAAATAATAAGACGAGGTGTTATGTTTTTAATAAAAGTTTATCATATATATTAATTAGTTTCATATATTTATGATTACTGCCTCGTTGGTCTAGTAGCTACATGTAAGGACATAGACCCGGATGTCCTGGGTTCAAATCCCAGGTCGGGCCAATAAAAGTTATTGAGTTATTCTTTCGAAAATTCTCAGTAGTAGCCGGGAGTCTGGAAAGTGGAAGTGTGTACACTCCCGTGCCTCGGAAAGCACTTAAAGCCGTTGGTCCTGCGCCTGAACTCTTTCCGGTCGTGTTGGACTGCCGTCCCATCGGATTATGAGAGTTAAGAAATAGAGAGTGTACCTGTGTTTGCGCACACATTTGTGCACTATAATATCTCCTGCGCGGCTGGCTAATCTCCCTTGAGATTGGCCGCCGTGGCTGAAATCGGTCTGGAGGACATCATCATAATCATATATAATCTGTCATTTTCGTTAAAAAAATCGTTGAGTTTCTCACGCCGGTTCTTCTCGTGTCAGGTTTACCTGTGGTAGATTTATGACAATCAATTATAAATTGTAATAGTATTATGTTAAATAAAGATTTTGATTTTATTTGATACATATGCTTCATACTGACCGTTATTCATAACTTTCTGAATCAAAAGTACGAAGCCAGCGGTAGCTCCTGAATTATAACTCGTAGACTATCCGTTAGCTAAACGGGTTATTTTTTAAGCTTACCGAGCATAAGTTTTCTTAACGAAGGTAGACAGCGGTTTTCAATCGAGTTTTCGTCAACAAAATGTGTCTTTTGCTCGTAAATCATTTATTTGGGGTCGGCGCAGTATTTTGTCCCGTCCATTCATCTCCGTTTATAGTTGAATTCTTTGCTGCTACCTTCTTGCAAATATCATCCATAGTTCATCAATCTTAAATGTAAAGTAATATATATTTATATTCTATTTATATGTATGTATGTTTTTTTTACGATTTTTCTATAAAAACTGTTTGCTTGTCCATTTCGATATATTTGTTTATATTCATATATTCTATAACTAAAATTAATATAAAAAACATATAGCTTTTTGTTTTTATAATTATTTTTATAATATATTTTTTTTATAATCAAAGGTGAAATATTGCTAACGTTCTTGCCACCATTCCACGCACATCATGATTTGTACAGTAACTATTCTTATTTGTATTTATTTAAGACTTTGATGAACCATAATGGTTAAGTAATTATGAAAATTTAGTAAGGTACTGTTTTGAATAAAAATTTATTAATAACAAACAATTTATATTGTATCAGTACAAGATTTAAGATTAGTCTATATAACTCCCACTGTTTAGCTTGCCTTTACTATTGAGAAGGAGCTTATTCCACAATAGATTGGTATATTATATATATGCGGCAGATTTTCTTTCCACATAAAAGAGATTTCGTTGCGATATTTTCGTTTACCGACAAGCACGAGATAAATTATACACACAAATTAGGCACATGCTTGCCCGGCCTTGAACCCGTAATCTTTGGTTGAGATGTACAACTGCGTCATTTCAACGTATTTTTAAAATTTTCTGTGTTTTTTTTTATTGTTCTGTAATAAGCATGCTTGTAAAATATTTAGTATATTTGGTGAAGTTTCTAGATTATATTATCAATGTTTTTTCATCGTGAATCGTAATAGACGTGTACCAAGGGTTGATTTTGGTCAAAAAAAAAATAGACGAATTTTAACCACACGCAACATTATGATTTTATCTTTAATCTTGATAGTGTGAAACGAACTTAAAACCACTATCGCTTACATACAATATTTTAATTTCGATTCTGTGCTATTTACAATCAAAAAGTCAAATACAATTATACTTTTAATTTAACTCATTATAAAGTGTAATAGTAGTTCGAAATATAATTATTTCGTTATGAGCAGAAATGAAAAACTTCTCAAGGTTTGGATTGTTATTAAAAATATTCGAAACTTTGGAATGCTTAGCAGTTATTGTTACACGATTAACTTTGTCTTTGTATTATTTTTAATATATATTGAACATGTTTTAATAGCATACAGACACCTAGATACTAACTTTTTATCTCTACTGGTTGTTAAGCTACGTGTTATATTCATTTCCGACTCATTTGAGAAGTTTTTCTGAGAAATTTTTGGCTAAAGCGAATAATATCAAAAATAACTAAATACCCGGATGATATTATACTGTACAAGTGTATTCGCAAATCCGAGCGCACTCGATAGTTTTTCACTCTTCTTATATTCGATTGTGATGGAAATCGTAAAACGACTAAAGAGAGACAGGCGAAGTACCAATTATTTTTAAGAATAAAATAGAAAGGTGGATGGGAAAATTGGCCATATGATAATAAACGGTCACCACCGCTCGATATTGACATTGAAACAAATATTAACGTATTATATTATCAAGGAAATGTATATTAACAAGAAAAGTATTATGTCCATAGTGCCTGTAGTTACATTGGCTCACTCACCCTTTCAAAACGGAACACATCAATGCTGAGTATTACTGTTTGAAAATAGAATATGTGATGAGTGGGTGATATCTACCTCGCTTAGCTTGCACAAAGCCCTAAAACATAATAAATTAAAACAAGTGTAACGCGAATTTTAAAATAAAACAAAATAACTCTGAACGCGTCTTAAGCGGCAGCGGAAGCTAGTCGGCTAGACCTCACCCCCGCCCCCAGCACGCGTCTCCCCTTAATTCGGATTTCGGTTATCTAGTTAGTGAGTTCAAAGATTCGTACACGTATGCTTGGCACGCGCTTTTTTATGTTTTTGTTAATCAAAATCAAAATTATTTATTCAACATTGAAGCATTACACTTGCTTATTAAACCATATGCAGTCAAACCGGAAACTACCACCGGGTCGGAAAAGAAACACTAAGCCCTGAGAATAAATAAACTCTTTTTTTGTCTCATCTTCCTACTCTTCGGGCAGCTTTTGACGATTTCTTAATAGAAAAACTCAATAAAGTGTTAATGATCCGTTGGGGAATTCGGCCCCTTGAAATTCCTATCAGCCATGATGACAGCCTATCTCTACCTTAGTACTGCCTAAACACAAAGAGACAGTATTTGAAAGCGTTAAAATTTAATTTGTTTGCTTGCATGTTGGTGGAATTGATGGAACTAGAGAACAGACGTATAAATTATTTCCCAAATCGAAATTATCACTAAACTATATATATATATAGATTTTATTTCATTTTGATAAAAAATATTTGTAAATATATTGTTAATAAATTCAGCCTGTAGAAAAATAGTTGAAACCTCAGGGCGTCGCTACTCGAAATAAAAATTTTTTTATACGGGTGTTTGTCGTGATCTTGTTTTTTTAAACACTTGAAGCAAGTTTTTATCAAAGCCCTTGAAAGTAAAGCCTACTTTGATGTGAAACTTTTTTAGGCGCAATTGAAACGAAATTTCAAGGTTGAATTTGAACGCAACATTTCAATACGTTACGTTTGTGTCAAGCGCGAAGTTTCATTTCCGTCGCAAGTATTTTGAATATAAGCTTTTATGAAATATCCTTATACATAATTTTATTTGACTTTTGGTATACATATAACAATTCCCAGTTTTATTGCATCTATCCTGAGGTTTCCTCAAAACAGACGTAATATTTCTCTATATTAAAAGCAGAACGGGTGATCCCGTAATATATTTACAACATTAACATTTGACGATTTATTTTGTTTATTCTGTGTCAATTTGGTAGACGTAGAGATGAAATATACGAACTTATTTAAAGATATTATTCATGTATAATTAATTATACCTCGAGTTTTAAATAAAACATTTGTCCTTAAGACAGCAAATTAACTAATAAAAATTTTACGCACATTCAAACAAGTTATGACAAAGGACATTTTTCTGATTGAGTGAGATTTGCTGTTCTTTAAAAAATTACGTGTACGAAAAAATCTGGCTTTACAGATATTATGTATTGTACAAAAGGCGGGCTTAATGCTTTATACGTATGTGTGTATGTGTAAACGCCACGCACACACGTGGGAGTGAGCGGTGGTCAAATCGGCGGTTCGTGTCGTTTACCGTCACGACATACGAGTCGGTTCTATACTTTGGCACGCCAATAGATGTTTCAAATTAAAGACTGGTGTTATGGTATTATTCCAATAGACAGTTACATAAGAAAAAGAAACAATTATAAAAGTTTAAATGTAAAATATAAGTAAAGTTTTATACGAGTCAAACGCTCATTAAACAAGCACATTTTAATCGTCTTTTACAAGATTTAATTCAATTGTGATGATAGAAAACTCTTATTTACTTTTAACAAAATACAATTAAATATATCAGAAATGAAATCAACGAAGTATAAAAGTATATACTCGCTACTTCCCTCCCTCCGCCTCCAACACAAATACTTATATATATTTGTATTATTAATACATGGATTATTGTCTTATTAACTTCTATTCCTATTATTATCCTGACATTGTACGAAGGTCAATTGGTTACTGTAATAAAGATTTGATAGATTACTTTTTAAATGGAGCGATTATAATCTGACCTCTGTAACCCCTTATAACCTTAACCAGTAACATAATCGATCTTTTTTTTAAAAAAAAGTAACTTAAATTATCGACGAATATTTTAGCTACAGAAATATATGCTTTTGAATGCTTGTAATTCATACGTGTCGTCAATTAATCGTGAAATACCAAAAATTTAACGTCGAGTATAAATCACTATAACGTACCCTTGTTCTTTTAAAATTATTATCTATACGATAAAAGGTAGCATCAACTATCATAAACATTGGTAATGTTAATATATATTATTCATAATATCATAAAAGCAACCACCAATAATAATTAAACAGCATTGTATCTCCGTAAAAAAATAATTTAAATAAACATTTGTCACCAACACGTTGATGATTCAAAAGTAACTCTTTTTTAAGGGCAAGCAACGTGAGATTACTTTAAAAAAAATTGTCCCTCTCTTGTCCCTGTCATCTGTCAATCGTGAAACAATAATAATATACTACTCACATAACAAGCTTTCCTGGCTATACCTAGATGTATATGTATTTTATGTTATCTTTAATATATAAATGTGTGAGTGTGTCTTTATAAGTTTGTGAAAAATGATGTTATTAATAAATTCATTAAAAGTGCTAAATTTCATGCAACTTATATCGCAGTTGCAACTGTCTAATTAGTACAAGCCGCAACTAACCACTACGTTCAAATTCGCCTACGCTTATCACGCAACGGGAACATATTGCTAGCAAGGTTGGACTATAGAACAAATAATAAGTTAGAAATGACATATTACTGTAATGTCTGTAAATGAGACACTCCTAAGAATGCCTCTCTTTTTGAGGAGAACACTTGAGCTTATTCCAACGTGCTGTTCTAATACAAGATGGTGGCTACATATGTAAACTTCGCGAACTATGAGATGGACACAAGTGCCGAGGCGTGAAGAGGCATCTTGCAGGCCGGCAAGGCAGCTAGTGCAGAACATTCTTCCTGAGTGCACTGGCCGTCGTTGTGTTTGGGCTCTACTACCACTCATCAGGTGGAGTGGATTGATTTAACTTTCCGCGCATATATAAAAAAAACATGTAAATTCAATAGATAATTTCAAGATTCCGGTCTTGAATCCGCAATCGTTGGTTAACTGGTTCGTCTGGTTTCTCAATCTCTAGGCTTTCGGTATTTTTTTAATTTTCATAACATTATTTAATTTTATTAAAAAAAAACCTTTGCCCAAAAAGATCAACTTATAAAATTTTGTTAATAATGAAATCCACTCGTTTCTTCTGGCCATTCACTGTACTGGATTGTTCTTCACATGGATGTGGTGGCAGAAATCTCCACCGACTACACATTAGGTGCAGGTTATATAGTCTTTACTGCAGTTTCTTTTTTAACAGAAGTATTCATGAAAAGGTTTTTTTTCTTTACTTGCAGATGTTGATACTTAAATATTTATTTCTGTTCTTTGTTTAATTTTTATTGCTTGTTAAATCATTTTTTTTAGTAAATACCTGTGTAATATTTTTTCTTATCGATTCTCGAGTGTATTTTTATAACAAAGATTTTCTTATTAATTTTTATTTAATAACGTAATAAATGGTTTTAGACTAATAAAAATATAATTTAAGGCTTAAAAAGCATATTTATAAAAAAATGTAGGCGTCATAAATATCTGTATATAGTTTGCGTTCGTCCCTTTTTGCGTTTCAAATTTATTCCATTGTTAGTTTGAATTTCATGCCTTCGTTACATTTTTATTGTAAACTAATTTGTACGTTAACTTAATTACAATTTTTATTACCTTAATTACTAAAACTTAACAAGTGCAAAGGTATAATAACGGCTTGATTTTCAAATTAGTTATAATGTGCGTTAACTTCTTTTTTAAAAATATCGAAACTATTCCCAAGTTTTTGTGTTGACGGCAATTAAGCCGAAAAGAGTATTTACTTACCTAAGTTAAATAGCTGGTAGTTTAATTTTACACAATGAAAAAACATTACAATTTAATATATATAATTTTTAATACAAACTACATACAAATTTTAATAGACCTTTAATTCTATAGAACAATTTGATCTTTGTAGATTAGAAAATTTTCGACAATATTTTTGAAAAGAAAATAAAATTGAAAAGGATTCCATGTTCAAACTGAAAATACATATTAAATGTAGAAAACCATTTGTGTAATGCTGTAAATATACTTGACAAGCTGCTTAAATTATTTAATTGAAGTGGCATCGAGCTGTCATAACAATAGTTACTTTCGCGAACGTTGATAACGGAACAGTGCCTTTTTTATACTTATAGAGATTTGTGTCAGCTACAAATTCCAATATCAGATTTCAATTATCGTATAAATGTGACTTAACAAATATATTAAACATAATATTATACATTTACATCAATAAATTGTTTTAACTTTTGACACACTGAGTATTACCAATATTAAATCTTAATAGATCTATGGTTTGCAAGCTGCGCTGCGATCAAAAAGTTCACAAATTCGAACAGAGTTGGTCTCCTCTTCCTTTTTGAGCTTACTTAGTTAAGCATTACGCGTTTCCCCCAAATACCCACTAAAAACCAGCGGTACCCTTTCCGTCTGAATGAGGAGTGCCACGGGATCGCTTGCGCATGCCACCGTGACGATACTAGCAGTGCCTTTGCCTAACGCTATCTTTTTTTTATATTATAACTAGGCGTGTATTATAAGAGCATTGAAAGAAATGTTAAAAATCGCTTACATTGCCAATGCGCCACCAGCCTTGGGAACTAAATGTGTCTGTGTATGTTCTTGTGTCTGTAATTACATTGACTCACTCACCCTTCTTTACACCGCTGTATTGCGGTTGAATATCTAATGAGTGGATGGTACTTACCCAAAAGAGCTTGCACAAAGCCCTACTACCAGTAGAATAGTAATTGTCTTTAATACTACAAAAAAAGTGATATTCAAAAATTTGCGTCTGAAATTAAATCTGTATTCAATTTCATACAATTACAATTGGAAATAACTCTAGATACTTTATAATAATTACGCACTTGAACACTGACTATAAAAAAAAATTGTCAAAAGAGGTCATCAACCACAATATAAGATAAATAAATAGTTAGTAATTAAAAAAATACACAACCTCACTTACTTAATTGTTCTGAAACAAATTTAAATTTAGAACAATATAATCTTTAGCACTAAAACAGTAACGGCTTTACATTTAGTTTAAATTTTATTTATGGGTAATTATTTATACATTACTAAAAGGCAGAAATCATTGTTTAACTAAACAGCCGCTGAACAACGTTTATAAGTAAAGCCGTATATCACGAAACACATGAACCAGACAGTTAAACATGATTACAGAACGCTGTCATCGCAGACTGTTTAAAATTGTTTTAGCGCTTGACATAATATTATATTATACTAACGACCCCACCGGCATAGCAAATAAGATGGAGTTCTGGTTTCTTAAATTGAAATTAAAATATATCTTATTATAAAAATAAATCTTTATGTGACTTGAACTCAACAGTCAATTATAAATAAGTATAACAATAGCAACGGTTATATTACTTTTCTGGCGTATTTATGGTATTCAGCCCGATTATATATGGGATACCACTAAATATTATAATACATACTTCTTACTTGCAACCTGTTTCGGGGAAGAAACGTTCACGCCGTTTTTATTTCTTATAATTTTATATTATAAAATTCATATCTTATGATATTTTTAAAACTGGTTAATGTGAATCATTTTGATTTGTCATTGTATTTATAAAAAAAAATATGCACAAAAAAATTAGCGAAAAAATCGATGTAATGTTTCATATATCTCTTCCCATTTTTTTAAAATAAAATCTTAGCAAAATTTAAATACAGAATCGAACGCTGGTGAGTACCGTACCGTACCGTAACAGCCTGTGAATGTCCCACTGCTGGGCTAAAGGCCTCCTCTCCTCTTTTTAAGGAGAAGATATTGGAGCTTATTCCACCACGCTGCTCCAATGCGGGTTGGTGGAATACACATGTGGCAGATTTCAGTGAAATTAGACACATGCAGGTTTCCTCGCGACGTTTTCCTTCACCGTATAGCACGAGATGAATTATAATCACAAATACTGGTGGTGAGTACGTTCACCTAAAATTGAACGCAATACTTCTATATGAAATTTAAATATACACATATCCATAGCACAGAACGGTCCACCAGACAGTACAACGTGATCAATCAATGGCGCGTATCGCTGTAATACGCGCTCAACGACTACACGTATCGTTGCAAATGGTGCAAACAATTTATCACGAAACAATGCCGCTGCAAATGTGCCCCGAGACAATTTGAGCGCACTTGACGTCCATTTAGCGCTCTGTGATACAAACGCTTTGGATATGCGATGTTCTATGGTAACTCTAACTTGAGATTATTGTCATATTTTAATTGTTATATGATGAAAAACATTTATAGCTCAAAGGCATACATGCTGAACGAACGTCGCAGATTTGATACCCTTGACGTAGACTATTAGCGTACTTCACAACAATCTCGCCTGATAAACTAAAATATAATTTCTTAATTAAATTGAAATTGAGAAGAATTTATTGAAAAACAGCCAAGTTATCGTATTTTGTCTGTGAATCTCTAAAGTTTCGGGATAGCGTGGACCGATACAAACTTAGTGTAAGTTACTTATCCTACAAATTAAACAAATTTATCCCGGAGCAAGGTATTCCTTTCTAAAATAAAATTCTGTAATAAATTTTCCAATTTATCAATTTAAATCATATGCTAAAAATCGGAAATAAATAAGGCGTATACACATGCAAAATCATATAGATGAGAAAAAAACGGAGTTATTATCTGTTGCATGAAAATGCAGAATATATTATAAATTTAGTTGTATTTTAGTACAATCAAATTACATACATAGGCATATATAATTTGTAACAGGTTAAGTTTCTTACCGGTTTTTCCCGTGGAACCCGTGGTTAAAAATAAATGGATAGCTTATAAGAAAATTAATATTAAATTTTGTATACATAAAAATTATCCGTATTACATGTTTATTAATAATAATAATGCCTTTCAGACCGATTTCGTTCACGGCAGCCGAATGTTTTTTTCTTTTTTATTTATTTATTTCAAGAGAGATTAGCCAACTGCGCAGGACATATTATAGTGCACAAGTGTGTGCGTAAACACAGGTGTACTCTTTATTCCCTAGCTCTTAATCCAATGTGACGGCAATCCGACACGACCGGAAAGAGTTCAGGTGCAGGACCAACGGCTTTACGTGCTTTCCGAGGCGCTGGAGTGTACACACTTCCAACTTCCAGAATCCGGGCTGCTATTGAGAATTTTCTGACAGAAAAACCCATTAACTTTTTATTGGCCCGACCTGGGAATTGAATCCAGGGCCTCCGGGTCAGCGGCCTTATATCCACTAGACTAATGAGGCAGTCATAGTAATACATATGTATATTAATATCACCTAAAGTTCTTAATGACTATATCAAACTACAACGATAGAATAAGTTAAACTTTTATCACGTAAAAGTTTAACAATCAATTTGTCCAATGTAAACTTATCAAAAAGGGAATTTAATTAACCACCGGATTTTCACTGATTACTGAATAATTAACGAACTAATTAATGCCGCCAGTTTAAAGAGCATCAGTAAAAATATTAGCTGACAAACCAAATAATTGCTGTTTAATTTGATTCTAATGTAATCGAGTGGTTTACGTTAATTACATCCAATCAAATAAATAATTCCTGACGTCAATAATTTTATTTAATTCCATAATGAACACGATGTCAGTTTTAAATACTATCTGTGTGATCTTTGTATAGTGTTTGAAAATAAAAATAAAAGGAAATTAACAACCTATACATGTCCTACTGTTTGGCAAAGACGACCTAGAAGGTCGTCATTTATAGGGTTGGAGTTTATTCCACCAAGCTCTCTTATCTAATTTGGTGGATCTACCATTGTCATCATCAAGTGTCAAGTTTTGGGATGGTTTACAAACCGAGCATGAGATAAATTACAAACACTTATTAAGAACATGAAAATAAAGTAGCACTTGAATTAGTTTTGATTCTATAATCTTTCTCGTGTTTTAACCTTTAGGCTATGGAAAGAATCATTAGAAAACTAAGCTTCATGTACAACAAATTGAAAACAAATTATATTAAAATTCATCAAAGCTCAATATAATCACTATTACACAGACATTGAAAGATTCGTAAAACTTCTTTGACGAGCCGGTTGGCGTGATTGGTTCGATTCCCACCCAGGATAGATTTTTGTGTGCATGAACATTTCTGTTTGTCCTGAGTCTAGGTGTAATTATCTATGTATGTATTTACAAAAGAAAAATAGTATATGTAGTATATCAGTTGTCTGGTTTCCATAGTACAAGCTCTGTACAAACTTAGTTTGGGATCAGATGGCCGTGTGTGAAAAATGTCCCAGGATACATCACGTAAACCAGTATTGGAGCAGCGTGGTGGAATAAGCTTCTTTACTTCTCAAGAAGAGAAAGCGGTGGGAAATTCCCACTCTTTTACCTTAATGTACATAGTATTCGGTACCACATTGGTTAGCTCATTCGATATGTTTTGAAAAACCCGATCCATTAAAAAAGCTGGTGTGTTATATATTTTATAAACTCCGAATTAAGTTTGTGGTAGTGCTGTGAGAGCTGAGCAATGTCATTCGAACAGCGTGACCTCAGGGCGCGGCGCAATCCTGTTGTTTTTACCCGTAACTTTCACGTACCACTTTGAAGGTCAATCATCGTTAGAGCTAAAATGAGTAGAAATTAAATTTTAAATATATTTATATTTATATATATATATATAAACACTTAGTATGCGTGTGAGTATCGGAAACAACACATCTCGTATTATTTCCGACAAAGGGAAATGGAATAATCCCATCAAAATCATACGAGTCGAGTAAAATATTTTATTGTAAAAATGAAATTGTTTATTTAACAACGAACCAGCTTATAATTCAATCATCGATGTCGACATTAGGTAGTGCTGTCTATATTTATATAATATACTTTAATCTGTCACACTGGTTTTTATAAACATAAATATCGTTTTGTGTATTTCAAATAAGAAATATATATGCGATATATTTTTGTTTTTATTGTATTAGCTCGATTATATTAAGTAAAAATGTACTTATCGCTTTGAAAAACACGTAAGAAAACTAACCAGCTAAAGCATTAAAACAAAAATGACTCGCGTGAGATAAGCTGTAAAAGTGACAATTTATTTTGATAAAAAACATCTATTGGTGCACCTTAGTTGTAAGACCGAATCATATGCCGTGACAGCCAACGGTATTACTCTCGCTTATAAACACCGTGATACTTTCCTTCTTTTTGTCTTCGTTGTAATATACAATTGCTATAATAAGATAGATGTGTATTAAAAACAAAACTGTAAATCAATAATTACAATACTATCAAAAGTAAAAAATAGCCTATGACGCATTATATGTTTGAAGCACCCAAACTTCACATCAATAAATGAGTCCAATACTTTGTGGGTGCGTGATTTTATTTTCTTTTATTCATAGATTTTATCTTTTTATTTAAACTGTTCTAAAATTTTTCTAATTTTAAAATTTAATTGCATTAATTATTTAAATGCTTTCAGACGAATCCTAAAAGTTGCAGACGCAGAAATCACCAATAATTATATTATAAAGCATGTAGTAAAAGTGAATAACAGATGGTAACAATTGCGTTGTCTATATGTATATTTTTTGCTCGGATTCCGGTCACGAATGCCGCAGGGCGAGAGGTGTGTGAAATATACAACGAATGATAAAAATAAAATCTAGACAACAAGTCGCGAGGATCGTGACAAATGGAGTTCTTTGTAAAAAAAAATTGTCATGGTAATATCTCGTGTAAGATGATCTTATAATATACTGGTATTTCTTTGACGGATCAGGTTCCTTTCAAAGAATATTTCTTATAAATTTCATAAGGAATTCTTTGAGAACAAACAATATGATATATTCATAGCTATTGAACAACATTTTATTATTATTTCTGTAAATGAAATAATACATCAAATCAATATTAAACTTATAAAATATATATTTAAATTACATGATAATGTAGAATAACTACAGATTTATTGCGAGTATTATTAATTATTCCGAAGCTGTGGTAGCTTTACATTTAATATAATAAGTAGTAAGTAACAGCCTTTGAATGTCTCACAGCTGGACTAAGGCCTCATTCCATAAGCTCATTCCACCACGCTGCTCCAATGCGAGGTGAGCACGAGATGAATTATAAACACAAATTAAGCACATGAGAATTCAGTGGTGCTTGCCCGGGTTTAAGCCCTCGATCATCAGTTAAGAAGATTCACGCGTTCTAACCACTAGGCCATCTCGGCTCATATTTTGTAAAATAACAATTCAATGACGTATTTTACATAATAATTTGCTTTATTGCACGTAAAGACAAAGTAGTTACAGTAAAGCAATTAAAATAATACGTGATTTACTTAATGATGGGGGCATTGTGCAAGTCCTTTCTACCGCCAAATAGTAATACTTAGTATCATTGAGTGCCGATTGTATGGTTGAGCGAGCCAGTGTAATTATATGCACAATGGACATCTTAGTTCCCAAGGTTGGTGGCGCATTGGAGATATATGGATTGGTTAGTATTTCTTACGGCGCCAATCTCTGTGAGGTGGTGCTTACCAACAGGACCATATACCTGTACCCCTACCTATGATATATAAAAAAATATGATTTATTTATTTAACTTAATAATTTTTGCCAAAAAAATTTAGATATAAAAATAACCAATGAGAACTAAGTATAAAAAAAGTATTCTTCCAGCACAAGGAGATCGAAAACTAGACAAATAACAGGTAGGCACATACAATCATACAAATAGAAAATGAAATATATCCTTAGCCATATAGCAGGTATATAAATAACTGACTATATAAACCACTGATTGCCTCGTTGATATAGTGGCTAGATATAAGGCCGCAGATCCTGAGGTCATATCTGGTCAATAATAAGTTATTTAGTTATCCTGTCTAAAATTCTCAGTAACAGCCCGGGGTGTGTACGTTTCCATGTCTTTTTTTTTTCTCGCTGGAAAAACACATTTATGTGTTTCCCCCACATGAGGTGGGGGGGTATGTGGGACTCACCGGCGCTGAAGGCGCCGGAATACCCACTAAAAAACCAGCGGTACCCACTCCGTCTTGTCGGGGGACGTCACGGGATCGCTTGCGCATACTACCGCGCCGTCCCGACGACGTTTCCGTGTCTTGGAAAGCACGTAAAGTCGTTGACCTTGCGCCTGAACTCTTTCTGGTTGTGTCGGGTTGCTGTCCCATCGGATTATGAGAGTGAGAGAGTGCACCTGTGTTTGCGCACATACTATAATATGTCCTCCGAAGTTGGCTAATCTCTCTTGACTTGTCGTCGTGCCTGAAATCGGTCAGAAGGACATCATATAAATAAAAAAGTTTAGTCGTTATAAGGTAGCAAACAAACAAAGTTATATTCCCATTTATAATATTAGTATATATAGATAGACGATCGGTGTTTATTACAAACGCTTATACCTTATATTACATTACAAGTGTACTTGTTAATTTGGATCCATGCCAATATCTTGACAGTGAATGTTCCAAGCTCCTCTCGCTTCGGGTGTTATCCGGCTGCATGAAATACAGCCCCTAACATGTGTAACATGGACTTTTTATACGGATTTTTAAACCGGTCATGTTATGTCAACCAAGCGTATTTTGTTTGGCTTTCGCGGCTTAGATTGGCATTGTTTGAATAGTTTTTTTTTTTTTAATATTAATGAGATAATAACTGGTAATGTATATGTTTAGTATGGAATTTGATATAATTTTTTTATCACTTATATGAAAACGAAACATGAAAATGAAATTAATATTTTTTGCAGCGTCAGTCACATGGTGAAATTTACACGTCATATAATATCAAATATGTCGGTTTTTTTTTAAATTCCAATTAAAATATACAAAACTGAAATCGACAAGCAATAAAATTAAATTGTGGCTTGAAGATTGAGTTCGTTATTAAGTTAATTGAGTTTGTACGTAGATATAGGCAACTTAATGGTATAGGTAATAGCTGACTGACATACATAATATAGGTCATTACCTATATATATGTATATATATTAAATAAATGTGTAATACATAATCTAACCAGATTCAGATCGGAACCCTGGATCGGAAGGCATGGCCACTACTAGCTGTGCCAACGGGCCAGTCGGATATGTGTTTATTGCTTTTTAAAATTCCATTCTGGATATACGATCTTGGGCAACGAATGAGGATGGGACGTTCTTCCGGCTTTGATAATAAGAGATACAGCAGAAATCTAAAGTTTGTTTATTTGAACACCCTCATGTCTTAACCTTAAAAAAATATTTGTAAGGAAATATAGTTGACCATCAAACAGCAGCATGTATTATTGTGTCTGGGTTGAAAGGTGAATGAATCAGTTAACTACAGGCACAAGGGAAAACATCTTAGTTTCCAAGGTTGGTGGCGTATTGGCGATGTAAGGAATGGTTAAAATTTCTTAAATCTCAATGTCTATGAGCCGTGGTGATCATTTACTTGTGGCTCTTTAGCCCGTTCGTCTATATATGCTATTTATTACATTAAATTATTTCTAGATAGATATATTCAATTAATATTTTGTGTCGAACCTTTGAATTTATTATTATATCACATAATATAAAAACATATTTACTGCTAATACATTATATTTGTCGTGAAAAGCGATATCGCTTAATATTAAGTTGCTCATTTGAATATCATAGTACCAGAGAAGGGGTAAACACTGTGACGTCACTTGTTATTGTAAAGGCGGCACGTGGACAGAGCCGTGATCGAAAGTAAGGAATTGAAACGGCACGTTAGGATTCGGGATGCCGACCAGGTCACTTCTCCAAAACGAAACTGTCGGTTTACCAAGTTTACTTTTAAGTGTGTTTATTGTGTTCAAAAGAAAATAAAGCAAGGTTATACGAAGTGTACTCTATCATTTTCGTCACCTAGGACATGGACCCTGTACCACCTATTTAACATGGAGACAGTACTATCGCTCCTGCCGTCATATTATTATATCAGTACCTGGGCAACCGGCTCTAATGATTAATTAATTTGCATTTTTCTTTAAAAGCATAATTTTTTTCAGTAGAGATAATTCCTTTTAGTAGTTTTTACGCGAAAGAGTAAAATCTATCCATCTTCACAAACTTATTAAAAAAAGACTATTAATATTATAACATTTCGCTACGACTCACGGAGATGGAGCTATAACGTTTAACGCGAGTAAAGCCTCACGGAGCAACTAGTGTTAAATAATACCTCACATACTATTAATTGTAAATAAAGCAACACAGCTTGGAACACGTAAACTTATATTTATAAAACGTATACTAATCAAATAAAAAAAAAACTAATAATCCTTTGTCTCCTATTTTATAACGGATTTTGTATTGGATAAAAACTCAAATATAACAATGTTGCGTAATTCAAGCCGTTTGTTTGTTGAGCTGAAAATGAAATTCGGATTAGCGTGTGTTCCCTGAGGGGCTGCGGATTGATTTCCATATACATATTATACGATATATAGAAACCATATAGCAGTTGAAATACGTAAAGGTTTTTTATAAAATAAAATCGCCTTGACGAAACGGCAAATGTGAAACTGAATTGTAATGAAAGAAAGAAAAGTAAATAAAAATGTAAGTAATAAAGTTTCGTTTTTTCTTATAGAATAGGAAGGCGGACGAGTAAACGGGTCACCTGATGGTAAGTGGTCACCAACGCCCATAGATATTGGCATTGTAAGAAATGTTAACCATCGCTTACATCACCAATGCGCCACCAACCTTGGGAACTAAGATGTTATGTCCCACAGTGAGTCAGTGTAATTAGAAAATTACACTGTCTCACTCACCCTTCAGACCGGAACATAACAACATCATGTACTGCTATTTTGCGGTAGAATATCTGATGAGTGGGTGGTACCTACCCAGACGAGCTTGCACAAAGCTCTACCACAAGTAGTTTCATTATTAAAATAAATATTTTGATATAATTATATTATGTTTGAAAGTACGCGAAGTTTTTAATATATGCATCACGCACGCGGTGCCATCATCATACGAGGTGCCCAAAGTGAGCCAATAGATGTTTTACATTAGAAAATGCGAGAACAAGTTATGTATTTACTCATTTGCACATTTACTTTTTCAACAAAAATGAAAATTTGTTGTCCTGTGTTGTGTTCGTAGAACGCATTGAAATTAATACAATGGGAAAAAGTTGTAGTGGATTACACGAAACTAACACAAAGTACATTTAACTTTGTGTTTAATGAATAAATAATAATAAAAATTTAGCTAGTGGTAACTAAAACTCGGTACGATATACATTTCACAAAATTGAAGCGCCTAAAATGCTTACGTTTCGAATGTGTCAGTGTGGCGTGTGACGACGGCGTTTGTGAAAACGATACCGTTGCCACAACTAAATAGGTAACTAAACGAACGTCATTTACATTAGAAAATTCAAATAAGTCTTTGTAGAAATGTTTATTGCATTTTAGTTGTTTTATATTTACTTTTATGGAACAAAGTCCCAATGTAAACAAATCTTGGAAGGCGATTTCAGTCGATGTCAAATTCTCTTATATATTTGATCAGGTTACATTCGTTATCATCTGATTTGATTGCGGAATCTGATCTGATTTTTGTTAAAACTTGCTAACCGTTCCAGTTTCTCACGTATCGAAAATAAGGGTATATATACAATTATACAAAATGTTTATAATCGTATTAAAGGAAAACATTTAATGATTTTTTTTTATCTTCGTCAACGCCAAACAAACCGCCACTACGCCAAGTTCCATTACAATCGGGCGAATGGTTAAGTATTACATAAATAACAAATGTACTAAGAAAAAAATATATTTATAAGATATAAATGTTACGCAAATTTTCAAATCGCTGTCACCCACCATGAACCCAACTAAATTGAAAGTCCCTCTCTCACCTTATCATTTTACCTAACGAAGTGCTGTCTCTAATTCGGAACGTTTGGCACACCGCCAGAACTTTCATGTAGTTTAGCAGAAATTATCAGACGACCTACTTCATGTTTTAGCTTAGCTTATCAATTTGGTTGTTACAAATCTTCCTAGCTCTATCTTAACAATAAACATCGACAAATAGTATTTCTTACTCGATTTTGTAGATATATTTGTTTAATATTTCTTTATTTTAAGATAACTGTTTAGAAGAATTTAAAAAATATAGAATTTCAATCACGAGGGTTTATTTTAATACCTAGAAATATAAGAATTAATTATATTACAATAAATATAGGTGCACTTTCTATGCTCTTACTACCATAGAGCAGATATGCCCAAATGCTAGAATGCGTATCGCGGGTTTAAACCTAGGCAAACACAACTAAATTTTCATGTGCATAAGTTGTTTGTATAGTTAATGTGTGAAGAAACTTGCATGTGTGTTATTTTACTGAAATTCTGCAGGTGGGGAAATAAGTTTCGAAAAACTTCTTACAGAGAGGGGCCCAACAGTGGGCCTTACTTTTATAACTTTACTTTTTTTTACTTTTACTCTCGTAATCCTATGGAACGGTATTCTGATACCGTCTGAGGTTTTATTGGGTTTAATTAATATATAAGGGTAAGGCCCTAATAAACCAGTAACTACATCAACGATATAAATTTCATGAAAGTATAATTACAATTAAAACAAATCAAAACAAATATTTTTATTCATAGTGGGTATTGACAAGTATTTTTAATCGCTTTTTATCTCACGTTCGGTGGATTCCATCGAAGCCAACCGGTTCTTCTGGGTAGAATCTACATGTAACATTAAATTTAATTTAATATTGTAATATTAAATAAAAAAGTGTAGGTGCATTGCGTGAGAAAGGACGTGTATGAAAGGGGTAAGTACTGAGAGGACGAGTGATAGAGAGAAGTGGAAGGAAAATACATGTTGTGCCGACCCCACATAGTGGGATAAGGGCAGGAAGAAGAACTTTTTCTTCTTCTAATTGTAAAATGAAATTTCAAAAGTGTTTAAAACAGCCTACTTTGTTGGAGTATACTTTGAAATTATAGTCCTGTGGCGTCCCGCCAATTATAAATAAAAATTCAAATGAATTAATAATAAAATAAATAAATAAAATTAAAATACATTTCAACAAATAACCGTAACCGTAACCGTAACCGTAACAGCCTGTGAATGTCCCACTGCTGGGCTAAAGGCCTCCTCTCCTCTTTTTGAGGAGAAGGTTTGGAGCTTATTCCACCACGCTGCTCCAATGCGGGTTGGTAGAATTCACATATGGCAGAATTTCAGTGAAATTAGACACATGCAGGTTTCCTCACGATGTTTTCCTTCACCGTAAAGTAATATAATAATATTTAATATAATAATATAATAATATTTCAACAAATAAAGTACAATTATATTTGTATATACGAACGATCATACGACCGCGAGCCTCGCTCATTCGCCACCGCTGTCCTCCTACCCGACAGCTAGCGATAGGCGGCACGAGGCGCGGGGGGAAAATCAGTCAGATCTCGACATCGACGCGCACTACTTTGATTTATTATTTTTCACGCTCTCGCCCGCTTACGCCTCACTGACTCTCATTACTTGTTATGTGTTTATGTAGACTATGATCGTGCTGTGCTGTGCTGTGAGTGCGAACAATAAACTGTTGACTGTTCATTGTTTTTTTTTGTTGTTTACGTACCAAGTACTAACCACGCACCGACAACTACAGTCTATTTGCAATGTATCCGAGTGTATGAATATTTAAGGGTACAAGTAATTTAGTGAAACAAAGGATTTAATATGAATCATCACTAAACCTTTTGCTATGTAACGCAAAGAACAAATATCGTTCCTTTTTCTTGTTTAGAAAAAAAAATGTAGGCCGCTTGGCTCGCTTCCAACACAGACCGACAAATAATGAATAGACCTATGAGTGTTTCACTCGATAACTCTGTAGCACGATTTGTTTGAAATATCCTTACATAGGATGACTTCTCTTAAATATACATTTACATACGCTGACCTATGATTATGGAAATTATATGTAATATGCTGAGATAGCCCAGTGGTTTGAATTTCGAATCTATTTGAATGTGGCGGGTTCCCGGGCAAACACCACCGAATTTTCAAGTGCTTAATTTTTGTTTATCATTTATCTCGTGACATTGAAAGAAAGCGTTGTGACGAAACTTGTATGTGTGAATGTAAACCTGCTACATGTGTATCCACCAATCCGCATTATAGCAGCGTGGTGGAATGAGTTCCAATTTTCCTCCTCAAAAGGAGAGGATGCTTTAAACCAGAAGATAGGTATTTACAGCCTCTTACTCAACTCAATTTAAAAACGAAAATAAGACCTTATTGTCAAAATATTTTTTGTTTTTTTTTTTTAAATAAAAATAATGAGGCTAATATTTACGTCTTAGCAGATATTAAAACCGATAACAATCTGTACCAAGCTGATCAAACTGACTTCCATACAATGGCTTATGGTTCAATAGGAAAGACGCAATTTGCTGTATACAATGCGCCATTCTTGTGTATCCTGGTTTTTGTAATATAGCCCTTATATCCATTGAAATAAGATTGATCAAGAATTGGGCGATTTATCGTAGCTAATAACAAAAGAGGAAATATTTATATTCAACGCGCCTGGGTAGTTCTTTTAAACGTTGAATCGCTTTTATTTTGGTATTATTATTATAGGCGAGCTGGTTCATTAAAAGAAAAACAAATATCGTAAATAATACCAACAGTTACATTCTCAAGTCATATACTATTTACAGTATATATATTAATTGTCATCACAAGCAAGAAATGTGTGCAAAATGTCAGTGTAATCGGTTTTAAAATTCATTTGAAATATTTGTCCCTTACTTGATAATAGGTGAAGTTAATAAAAAATATACTTTATTCATTAAATTTTTTATGTATTATATATTAGAATAAAAGAATACAATTTAAGAATTTTTTAATTATATTTTATAATAATAATTTTTAGGTTTCGCTTACGTTACGTTAGCTATGACGAAACGTTACTTTAAGCTGTAGAATATAATATGCCACCGCTTTTAAAATTAAAAATGTCTCGAATGTCGAAACAAACCATCAGACTGATGACTGAGAGGTGCTCGACTTTCAGCTCTTCAAACAAAAATACGACGAGACTGACGCAAGCGTTGTTTGAAGCTTTCATTAAAAAGGGTCGCCCTAAGGGGTCATTTGGGCCTGACCCTGACCCTTCAGCATAAAGACTCCACTTATGGACTGGTTTGACGGGATGATTTTCAAGATTTGTGTTAATTAATTCTTAGTATTCGTATTCCACTGGTTAAAGATTTAGCTCCCTCTAATTTGGCGCATAATTGGGCGATTATGTAATGGACATTGTTAAGTTTAAAAATGTTTACTAATTTATATTTATAGTAATAATGTATCAGTTACCATATCTATATTATTTAACTGGTGGAAGAGACGAACCGCTCAGTTTCTTGCAAGAGCAGGAGGTATTGTAGGGTGTATGTACATACACAAATTTTTATTCTTTGGCTCCAATAATCAAATGTGTAGGCAAATCCGAAACGACTGGAAATAGTTAGGGTGCGAAAGAATTAGAACAAACCTACACCTGCACTCATAGGCACAGATATATATTGCTAACTTCCATATTCTAAGCTTCTACTAAGAAAAGTTAAGTAACTTTTTACACGCTTTTATTTAACTCGCAATGTTTGGTTTTTCATTTTGTGTCGAATCTTGCAAGCTGAATTAGATCAACTTCCGCTTATCCTATAAAGTTAAAATTTGACATGTTGGTTTTAGTTTCAATGTAGATGCATTTTATGGATAGCGTGACTTAACTCAGGATTGGCTCCAGACTAAGGAACTCCACAACGGTGGACAGAAAAAAAACAAATTTTGTATAAGAAAGCTTGTTTTCAAAAATGTTTTTGATATTAATTTTATTATTGACCCGGTGGTTCAACTTTGGGCTTCTCGATTTCCAACTTTATAAGATAGTAAATAGACCAACAGCAGTCACATAAATACTAAAGTTCCGACAAATATTTAAAGCGACCGCTAAGCTGACAAACTATATTATTTACCTATATTTCACAATTTAGCAGAGGCTATAAGGATTACTTTAATTCACATTTGAATAATCAACACAATAATATAGGTCACACAGATTAAGAGTCCACATGGTAATGCCCGCGCTGAATTCGTGGTTAGTTTATAATATATTTATGCAAAGGGTCAGATCCTTCAACGGGACGATTTACATGGACCGAGCCCAGGTAGACATTTGGCAAATGGGCCAAGGTCATTCACTAAACCTTTAAACTGAGCCTTTGGCTGAAGTCATAAAAGGTTGATTTAATTGTCTTGAGCTTTATTTCATTTGCATTTATTTAAGGGTTTTATAAAATTATTTGATAATTTTTAAAGATTTTAATATTTTATATATATGTATTATATATAGTTTTATGATACCTCAATATGTCGTTTACTAAACGCAACTCAATTTTGTGGGTGTAATGTGATCTGAATGGCCATAAAAGCATATCTTTATCCCAATTATGTGGATTCGGCGCAGTGTAAGCTGCATGAAAAAAAGATTTTGACATACTTTCAATGCCGGCCGTCTGCTCGACGCCATGAAGAAAAACCAATTAAATTAATTTGTTATTGCTCCCACCCGGGGTCTGAACACAAGATCTCGAGACTTTATAGCCATTACACTACCAAGAACACAGAATAGCTATTAAAATAAATCGACGATTAGTTTCCGAACGCGATTTTTTTTAATATTGTAGTTTTGTAGTAGAATATGACTTGCGATGGTAGTACCTACTCATCAGGGCTGCATAAAGCGCTATCACTAATTCATTTCAAAAAGGGTACTTATACCCTTTTTGAAACTTTAGTATGATATGATATCTTATTTACTCTTTGTATTCAATTTGCAGATAAAGCATAGATTTCGTAACAAAAATAATTATTTACGAACAACAAAATAGAAGCTCAAGGGTATTGTATGAATTGGATTTTTTATATTATTTTCTTATATTTGTTTATATATATTTATATTTGGTTCAATATTTTTTTAAATTTATCATTGAAATCAAGGATGATAATTAAAACGGGTATATTTTACAATAATTGCTGTATTGTGTAGTAAGATCATACTGGTATATAAACGTTACTGATATAATGTTTAGTTAAACACTGATGTAAAATGGCGTATATTACTACTCGGTAGCGATAGATGGCGTTGATTGAATCGGTCATATTCCTGAATCGCGCTGTCTAGATTAGCTACTGAGTATACATAGTGTAGGAAGTGATTATCTGAAGATGATCGAATAAAATATAGTTATGTGCACAGAGAAGCCGAGATGGCCCTGTGGTAAGAACGCGTGAATCTTAACCGATGATCGTGGGTTCAAACCCGGACAAGCACCACTGAATTTTCATGTGCTTAATTTGTGATTATAATTCATCTCGTGCTTTACGGTGAAGGAAAACATCGTGAGGAAACCTGCATGTGTCTAATTTCACTGAAGTTCTGCCACATGTGAATTCTACCAACCCGCATTGGAGCAGCGTGGTGGAATAAGCTCCAAACCTTCTCCTCAAAAAGAGGAGAGGAGGCCTTTAGCCCAGCAGTGGGACATTCACAGGCTGTTACGGATGTACGGATGTGCACAGAGAAAAGCTTTTCCTTAGTTTATTTAAAGTTTGATACCCCGATATTAGTTCGGTGTAAAAAACTGATTTATCTATTTATGTCATTATTGATTTGCCATTCGAAAGAAAAAGACACTTTGTTTAACAAAACATTAAACAACATGTATTTGTCGTACACGTACAATCCACGTACATAAACTGGACCACACATTAATAACTAACGGCCTTGCTTATAAAAGTCAAATGTTCAAATGTTAAATTAATAATAACAGAAAGAGAAAAATCAGTGTTTAACCAAACAGCTGCTAAGCAAATCTTATAAGTAAGGCCATGAAACGTTAACTGAGATGGATATTCAAAGGATATACGAGACAAGGTACAAGCTCATGACTTAGGCACCGATTTAAGCCGGATAGCGTAATGTGTTTAGGCTATGAATATTTAACAAATACCCACACGCTCCTGAGTCGAGCTGATATTAATAATCGCATTATATACTACGTTATAAATAATATAGTGTTCGCATTAAAACGGATTGAAATGTCGCGTGCGGTAAGTTTGTTTACGACAATCTTCATAATGTTTGGTTTATTATTAATAATATCAATGAATTCAAAACGTCAAATAATTAACTGTTATTTTTATTTATAGTACATAGTAAGTAATCAATTTTATAAAAAGCTTTAGTTGTATGTGCGAATGCGAACAATTGTTTTAAAAGTTGTGATATTCTATAAGAACTCGGTTCGTAAGGAACCATTCATGTGACGGATGAAAATCTACCCAATATGTAGTCTAAACTACCTAGAAAAGTAGTAGATTTACGGGTAGTTTTAGTACTCTAACAATTATTTTAATATATACATTTATAATATTAACTTTAATTTTATACATATGAAGTTGTGGCAAGTGGTTAGCCTTATATGAGCAGAGCAGAAGTCATTACGACAAATACATATGACTTTATGTATCTCATATCGTTAGTTTCAACGTTTACGTCGGTATTATGCTAAATTAGGACGCACTTATAGGCGATAAGATGTTTATTATATGTATATGTATATATATATATCTTTTTTTATGTGATCTAAGAATATACTTTTTATTATTATATTTATCAGTTATATCAGTATATGTATATTTACATACCCTTATTATAGTATACATTATTTCTATATAATGGCTACATTTATTTGTGAATTAAGTTATTTGTATATTAAATCTTCTATATATAAGCTGTCTTATGCTTCTTGCATTTGTAATTTGTATTGGCATTCGAAGATACCGAGATGGCCTAGTGGTTAAGACGCGTTAATCTTAACCTTGACCTTGGGTTCAAACCCGGGCAAGCACCATTGAATTTTCATGTGCTTAATTTGTGGCAATAATTCATCTCATGCTTGAAAAAAAACATCGTGAGGAAACCTGCATGTGTCTGATTTCATTGAAATTCTGCCATATGTGTATTCTACCAACCCACATTAGACCAGCGTGGTTGAATAAGCTCTAAAGCTTCTCCTCAAAAGGGAGAGGAGGCCTTATCCCAGCAGTGGAACATTAACAGGCTTTACCTGTACTGTTGACATTCGACGTTTATAAAAAAAATGTGTGACATCTGACGCTCGAAATCTTATAGTGAAGTCATGTGTCGCTCGATATCTTACGCCGACGTCATCTAACGTCCGAAGTCTGCTTATTTGTCTGACGCTTGAAGTCTCAGTTAGTTACAGATCAAAAGCCATGTCAGTTTTAGAAGTATTAAGAACTCAAAAGTAAGCAACTGTTTCTCGATAGCTAACTTAGGTTCTAAAGTAAAAACTATCAAAGAGAGCGTCATGCTCACGCTTAATTAATTACCGACGTAATTGGTGCGTAACACAGGACCCCATGTGGTTAGATTAGGGGAGTTGCCCTCTCTGTAACTCACGTTACCATGACCATTAGGACATTGTAAGATTACTTATTGCTATTCACAAGTAGGGTGATAAAGGTAACCTAATTAATACCTAGTTATTAAATTACAAGGTACTATTACTTCTATTACTACAAGAGAACGGAGGGGATGTACTAGATTTATAATTGCTTTAGGGCGAATACCTTATTGGTCAGAAATAACTGTTCAATATGACACATAAAAAACATATATAAGCAATTTCCGATTTCGACTAGACAACATTTTTTTATTAAAATAGTGCACAAACTGTGTGCAAACACAGGCACACTAATTCTTCACTACTGTACTCAGAAAGGATAGTTATTTGATACGATTGGAGAAAGATGAAAGGTACGAGGTGGCTTTACATGAATTCGAGAGGCACTGACACTGAAAAATTCTTAAATAAATAATATTTTATTGGCGCAACACAAAAATTAATTCTTAACTTCATGATCAAAAGCTGTTACGCAATGTGAAGTCAAAAATACCCATTACATTTATACATCATTAGGACCATCTGATAGTCGGTTGTCGTCCCGCCCATAGACATTATTAGTCAAGTAATTACTAGCTGTTTGTTATACCATCAATACAATAACAACGACACAACATGTGAAGCTATGTGTCTTCGTTTGACGATTTCATTTGTTCACTCCCCCTTTAAACTGCCAAACAGCAATACAAAGTAATTGCCAAATTTTTGTAAAACACTCCACCTATATAGATCTATTCTTACTTTTAGTAATGCAACGTAATGGATGCAGAACTGCAGAAGCGGTCCTTAAGATGTCTGTCGTGGCTCGTGCGTTTGGGCGTTATATTTATCGAAATATGCCAGGCAAAGATCTCACACCCCCTTTGCTATTTTTTTGCTAAGGAAAGTGTCACAAATCTGTTCAGTACAACGAGACACATTAGTTACCTATTCCCATACTTAATATCCGATTTTGTTTCCTTCAGGGTAGTGATGACTTGCAGTCAAATATACATAAGCAATAATAATGTATTGGAGCCCTTGTTTTTACAGTATTTGGAAGAAGTGATATTTTTGGTGAATAATCTAATTAACTCTGCTATATATTTTGTCTTATTCCATCACTGGATTAAATTTAAGTTCAAAATTAAATGTATTGTATGTTCAAAGTTAAATGTATTGTATACATTTAATGTTGTTCTAATAAAAATCCGAGGGATCGTTAAGTTTATAATCTGTTCAAAAATTCACAACTGAATTATTTGTTGGTCTTCTCGATAAAATCTATATTATGTATCGATTGTAGTTTTAATTAACCTTGTGAAATAAAATATAGTGTTTTTTTTGGTGTAATCAATATTTTATAGCGCTTTGACTGTTGTCCGAGTTTTCCTATCGCCTTGTTTATGTTAATCTCACTTTTAATGATCTCGTAAATTAAAGGACATTACTGAATAGGCTCTTGCGCGTGCTCCTATCAATCAATTTTTTTGTATGTTGAGACAGAAAATTATAGTGGAAAATCAAAAAATTGATAGGGCTTTGAGTGAGTCCACTTGGTTTGCTCTATTTCTCCTTAAGAGGAGAGGATACCTTTGCCTAGCCACAGAAAAATAATGGACTTTTACTTTTTTGGCTTACTATTCAATATGCTAGAACGAAATATTTTAATGTAATTTCGTTCAATATATTACATATAATTACTAGTTCGCCTGAAATATATGTGCAAACCTGTTCTAATAAACCGATTATAGTGAAATTTACCACACATTTGTTTTTAAAAAGATTTTTGGTAATATTTTCCATTAATTAAATAGAATTATTTCGATTATGGCAGCTATATTCCACGGGAACAATATTATCTCGAGTGTTGGTCCCTCTCAGATTCCGACGCTAAGTTGGAGAAATTTTAGGTGCAAAACCTTATCTAGCTTTTCGAGGCACGGGTATGTAAGCACTGCTAACTTCGAAACTTTGGAAACTACCACTGAGAATTTATTGACAAAAATTTTCAATGACTTTTTTGACAAGACCTACGGTTTGAACCCAGGTACTCCTGATATGCAACCTTATAAGCTAACCACAAATATATTATGCACTATAAAAAGTAGTATAGCTTAACAGTGTTATCAATATTTCAAACTTTAAAAAACCAAATGAATATCGACTGTATCCATAACAATAAGCACTTACCGTAAATTTAAAACAAAACACGATATATGTATATTGTCACACCATCTGTAGGCCTTTTATAAATTGAAAAACATATTTATGCACAGAAATATTTAGTTGTGTATGAGCTTGCATTAATAGATAAATTTCGCTTGTTTATCTGGTATTTGGAACATAAGTTATACAAGTAGATGTATAATTTGAAACGTCATGATGGCTTTATGATTTTTGATTTTACCGTAATCGTTTAAAAATCGAAAACAATATTTATATAACGCATGGCGTCAGCTGCATAAATAAGGTATTATATGCCAGCACAGCGCTATGTTCACACTTGGAACAGCTCGCATGAAAATCGCAATTTAACCGTACATAAAAAATAAACGTTGTTAAAAATATGATAAGCCGTATCGTATGTTTTCATAGTAATAACGTTTAAGGATACCGGGTTACCAGGGATAACGGGTTATGTTCGATATTCAAAGTATATATTGTATACATTTTTGCGATATTGTTCATTTTATTTATTGTTTATATTTGGAAGCTAGAGTTATGACTTATGGCTAATCTGTTACACATTGACACAGCTTTCGCTCACCGGTAGAGTCCTATAGAGGCCCTATGGGCGGGTACTACCTACCGGCCTGTATAGGGCCGGCGTACCAGGTCTACTGGTGGCTTTGTTAAGCTCATCTTGGTAGGTATAGGCACTCATCAGATATTCTACCGTAAAACAGCAGTACTTGGTATTGTTGTGTTCCGGTTTGAAGGGTGAGTGAGTCAGTGTAATTACAGGCACAATGAACATATATAACATCTTAGTTCCCAAGGTTGGTGACGCATTGGCGATGTAAGCTATGGTACTATAATAAAAACCACCAAACTATTCCAGTTTGAAGGGTCAGTGAATCAGTTTATTTACTCATAATATTTTCGATTATTATTTATGGTTTTTAATTATCTTTTTAGTGTTCAATTTAATCAGCCTGTGAATGTCTTCGCTGCTGGGCTAAGGCCTCCTCTTCTTTTTTGAGGAGACGGTATGGGGCTTATTCCACCACGCTGCTCCAATGCGGGTTGGTGAAATACACATGTGGTAGAATTTCAGTAAAATTAGACACATGCAGGTTTCCTCACGATGTTTTCCTTCACAGTAAAGCACGAGATGAATTATAATCACAAATTAAGCATATGTAAATTCAGTGGTGCGTTCTTAACACTGGGCCATCTGGGCTTTTTTTATATGCTACGTAATATGTTTATTTTGTTTTTACACTTTGACAATAGATGCATAGCAAATTTTGTGTATATCTTTAATTGGTACATATATCAGATCTATTATGTGTAACGTTGGTCTTATAATTTTATGGGTAGTACACATATGATATACTTTTATTAATAAAAAAAAATTCATACTAACATTGAAAATTTATTTCAAACGAATATCTGAAATTAAATTTATTGAAACCGTCGCAAATGATTTATTAAGCCGTTCAATTCTTCACTTTAAAAAAACTTGCTTGATAAAATATCACCCGCATTGGAGTAGCATGATGGAATAAGTTCCAAACCTTCTCCTCAAAAGGGAGTGGAGGCCTTAGCCCAGCAGTGGGACATTAACAGGCTGTTACTGTACTGTACTGTACTGATAAAATATCTAAAATGTTTTTTTTTAATGTCAATTAGATACAAAAGCGTTTATATCTAATTGACATTAAAAAAACATTTCGCTTAGTAGACTGCCTATTATTTTCTAAAGCTCAGAATTAGTCGCTCCTAATCCACTAAAACGGATTAACGAGAAAAAAAATACAAAGAATTTTAAGTCGGCAGCCATTCGGGTACCATCATTCTAAGCCTCGCACATTTATTTACCCGCCCTTAGCAAATTAACTGGGGCTAGTAAAAAATCGCTCTCTAAAATTCGCGGGTGTTGTACTAATGACGTAACTAAATGAGCGAACGAGCGAATGAACAAATAGGCCGCAAACGAACGGTTAATGTGCGTTGACGTTGAATGATTCTCGCGCGTTAATCATTCAAAAGGGTTTGAAAAAGGAATTGGTATTCGCAACCATGTTTTATTGATGTTTTGATTTGAATCAGTCGTTTGGAACGATTTGTTTGTTTGTTATCGGTTGGGTTGTGGTTTTATTGACGGATTCTTTATTTGAAATTATACTCGTTGTCTTCTTCGGGTCGTATTTTTGGGTTTGGTTTCGCAATTTGAATAAACATTTGCTTTGTATATGAGTAACAGAAGTCTAGACATTTATCATCAAATATTTTATTAATCAATTAACACTTTATTTTATAAAAGAAATGGATATGCAGGATCAAATTTTTATACACGTAGAAAATAAATATAAATGAATATACATACAAATAAACACATAATAAATGTATTGTGAAAGAAATTTGTGTAAATAAATGTATTGTGAAAGAATATATTATTTACTAATAATCACATGACGCAATGCGAAATAAACAATAATATTTATACTTATCCTTTAAAGGCGTCTGGTATAATACAGAAAAGAGATAAAAAATACTTATTAGAAAAATAAAGATACACTTTTCATTTATATTATAAAACTGGAGACTAATTGATTGATTTGAAAAGTTATCTTTGCGTTAGGTATAGCGTTTATTGGGAAAGGTTTATAGGCTATTAACTTCATGGTACTTCCCTTGGGAGCTTCGCTATAGTAGTAAACTTCAACCAATCTGTCAAAAAATTGCGCGAAATATTTATATATAATACAAATATAAAGTTAGTGGGACATAACTAGACCTTGTTGAGTTATTGTTAAATTTTGCATACACGTTATCCAGGGGTACTTAAAAGGACATGTTACATTTTTTTATTTATTTGAACCCCCCCCCCCCCCCCTTCGACGAGCGAAAACTAGTTATAAAGTAAAATAAAAAATCTCTATATATTATTTCCATACCATAAACAAGTATTTCCTGAACCAAATAACAATAAACCAACGATAAAAAAACACAACAAATATTTCCATAAAACGAAATAAACTCTTGAATAATGAAAGCAAAAACACAATAATAGTTTAAAAGCTAAAAGCTTTTCACATAAATGCCAATCCATTATCATACACGAAACGTTGGTTAAATGTTATTAACACTTGCATGACAGATTAAACACTTGGACAGTTTAATTACGATGTGGTAAACATTAAGTATGAAGTCAGTATTTTTTTTTTATGGATTACTAGTCACCACTCGCGGCTTCACCCATCTGTGAAGGGGGAGAGGTAGGTACTCTATGTTTTTCTGTACCGCTGAGAATGTAAATCTGTAACTAATGACTTCACGTCTTGCCAAAATATTTGCTTATCAGTATACAGTACCAGCCTGTTAATATCCCACTGCTGGGCTAAGGCCTCCTCTCCCTTTTTGTGTAGAAGGCTTAGAACTTATCCCACCACGCTGCTCCAATGCGGGTCGTTAGAATACACATGTGACATAATTTCAATGAAATTAGACACATGCAGGTTTCCTCACGATGTTTACCTTCACAGTCAAGTACGAAATAAATTATAATCACAAATGAAACACATGAAAATTCAGTGGTGATTGCCCGGGTTTGAACCCACGATCATCGGTTAAGATTCACGCATTCTAACCATTCTCCATCTCGGCTTCTTGTGGCTATCAGTAAGCTCCTGGATAATGATACCAGTCATCATAATTATCACCATCATAATTTCATCAACATGCAATGATTATGGCGTATCAGTACAAATATCAGAGCTTATAGATATTATACATATAAATGTTTTCTTTTGTTACCATAAATGAAAGAATAAGATCTATAATATGATCATTTTTTTATTAAATTACTCATTTTTTAATAAATTATCAATGACCAGTGCATCATACTTTTAAAAGTTAAATTGTCTATGGACAGAGGTAAGTACTAATCACCGGGTGATCGATGCTTATCGGTATGTTGTTATGTAAAACAAATATTTGTTATTTCATATTTCGAACGCGAAATAAGTTCAGCGAAATTTATGGACTTTCTATCAAAAAAATATTACCAAGTCTTACCATTCTCAATTCCTTTTAGCATCCATAAATGTATACATTACGAAAAACATACATAAACATGTAACCATGTAACGCGAAGATGCAGAACAAGAGCAGAGCACAGTCGCTTCGGTACTCAATATTTATGAGACTTAAACCAGAGTCATGATTCCCTAATTCATAGGTATGCTCGGAATCGAAGGAAAACTCAAACAATGACTTACGAAAGTTCCTGAAGATTGAAATTCTAAATTTACTTTTACTTCACGTATTGCGAGTACGGAGTTCGAGTACCCTCAGTTTTTACTATCTCAGCCTAACTTTCGGGATACTTACAAACTTTAAAATTACCCGCGCGACTAAACTCCAAATTTAAAAAGTTGGTCTACTATTTCAAACTTGGAATACAAATTCTCTGTATACTAAGTTAAGTAAGTATATCCACACATCTGTTACTCGGGATTCAATCTTTTGGTTAATCAAATAAAGTTAATTTTAAAAGATATTTTTACAACACGTGCAAATATAGTTGACTTTTTTATAGTATAGGTTGGCGGACGAGCATGTGCGCCACCTGATGGTAGTGGTCACCAACGCCCATTGACATTAACATTGTAAGAAATGTTAACCATCGCATGCATGGCCAATGCGCCACCAACCTTGGGAATAATATGTTATGTCCCTTGTGCCTGTAATTACACTGGCTCACTCGCCCTTCAAACCGGAACACAACAATAATAAGTACTGCTGTTTTGCGGTAGAATATCTGATAAGTGGGTGGTACCTACCCAGACGAGCTTGCACAAAGCCCTACCACCAATGACTATGACATATTTGTCAAGAGCTACATATACATTAGTTTTAGGAACATAATATCGAAGTATTAGCTAGTCAGTTGCGCTAAATATGCAGATACGATTAGGTGTTGCACGATTGCAATTATTAAAATAAATATAGGCACATGTGCTGATGCACAAAAAAAAAAAAAGTCGAGATGGCCCAGTGGTAAGAACGCGTGAATCTTAACCGATGAACGTGGGTTCAAACCCGGGCGAGCACCTCTGAATTTACATGTGCTTAATTTCTGTTTATAATTCATCTCGTGCTTTTCGGTGAAGGAAAACATCGTGAGGAAACCTGCATGTGTCTAATTTCATCGAAATTCTGCCACATGTGTATTCTACCAACCCGCACTGGAGCAGCGTGGTGGAATAAGCTCCAAACCTTCTCCTCAAAAAAGGGAGAGGAGGCCTTAGCCCAGCAGTGGGACATTTACAGGCTGTTACTGTTACTGTACTGTTACTGTGCTGATGCAAGGGATTGAAGATTCTTATGCAATCAATCAGAACATCGCATCATCAGAATCCACAGAATCCTAAAAATGATTTCTGGGAGGTTGGACTCCGTTGTACTAGAAATGAATCATATCCAAACAAAGTTTAATTTAATTTTATTGTTTACTAAAATATATGGGGCATACTAAGTCTGAAATAAAATAATAATACTTATATTTTACCAATCCATTAAATCCAAAAAAGAATATTACTTATATTTTTAAGGAGAAATATATATTACGAGCTGGTTGGCGTGGTTAGCAGATACTTGCCTTTCGCACTGTAGATCTTGGGTTCGATTCCCATCCAGGACAGACATTTGTATATATAAACGTGTTTGTTTGTCCTGAGTCTGGGTGTAATTATCTATATAAGTATGTATTTACAAAAGAAAAGTAGTATATCAGTTGTCTGGTTTCCATAGTACGAGCTCTGTTTAGTTTGGAATCAGGTGGCCTTGTGTGAATAATGTCCCAGAATAAAAAAAAAATGTATCATAAGAAATGAATACCCATATTATATACTTAAAATAACATAGAAGGGGTTACATAGAAATAAAATACAATGAAAGATTTATAAAGGCAGTAGTATAACGTCTCCCTAAAAGGGATAAGGATGATAGAGGGAGTCTGTTTTTTTATATTGTAGTAAGAAGTTCCCAAAACTGATTTTCAGTGACTCCCGTTTTACTTTTTAACCAAAACTTGAGACCGGCCAAACTATATTGCGCTTTCAGTACCATATTATCTATATTAAATAATTGTTTATATATTGTGTGATATGTTAAATTGTTTATTCACATAAGAATTATTTACATTAAAGCCTTAAATATAAACAGATAAAAAATAAAAATAGCTACTGTACATATCATGACCGCGTGGAACGATGACACGAAAGCAAACAGCATTTCCCCGTCGAAACGCAATTCCGATCCTCAGGGCGAACCAGCCTCATACCACCAGAAGAGACATTAAAACGAGGTGACATATTTTTAATAAGTTCATATTTTGATATGGATATTAAATTTTTTAGACTTCAGTTATATGTTTTTTTAGAATTAGCGTTCTAATTTTGTAAATAAACGTTCGTGTATTCGTGAATGTTCACTTTGCTTCGCAGATATTGAGCATAAATAATCATGTAGACTCCGAACCATTTCATTCAACGCAAATTGCAAAATTTATAGTTGAATAATTTATTGCATTAAGTATTTATTGTATATAATTACATTGGTAGGTTATACTGTCGGTATATAATTAATAATTCAATATTAAATAAAGAACTTTGAATTTAATTCGAGCAATCAATCAATCAAGCAATATTTGCCATATTTAAGAAATTGACATTTCGGCTCATTCTTTTTGATCTGAAACATCTATTGGTGCGCTTTACAATGTAAGATAAACGGCATTATAATCTTATACCATATTTATTGATTTATTGGCGTGCTGTTTGTTACAGCCACATTTTTTTAATAATATTTTCAGAATGGCCTGAGCCAAACTGAGTTCTACCGTATTGTTAATTAGTGTAATAAAAAAAATTACACGCCCTGAAACATTGTACATATTGTATATATTGTATATATATATAGTATGAGATATCAACGCACATTCCCAACTACTAGGGCTAGCAGCAAGATTTGCATTGTCTTTTACACATGAGGTTAGTACTAAGGATTTTTTTATGAAAATTTACATAATGAACGAACATTTACATAAGTCGAGGTATTACTCATGGTAGTGAATGAAGGTGAAAAAAGTTTGTATGATTTTTTTTCATTTTTGAAGAAAGAGCTATGGAAATTGGTATTTCACAATTCTGAATTATAACGAGATCGAAGCTGCGTGTAAAGTGCTAGTTGAGTACATCAAGATATGATCAATATTTACAAGCTGAATGAACGTTTTAAAGTTAAAAGTCTAAAGCACTTCGTTTAATGCACCATTTGATCCTGTCGATTACATAGGCGAAGGGCTTATAATTACATATGTACGTAATGTTTTTGAGTACTAGATATGTATATACTGTATATATATCATGGATGTAACTATAAAATTTTATTCGTTTTTTTGTATCAATAAATTTTTATTACTATTTACCTTAAGAAGTACTACTTTATTACTTGATGCATGAACATGTCGAACAACTTTTTTACTTGAGGTAGAGCTTCGTGCAAGCTCGTCTGGGTCCACTCATCAAATGTTCTACCGCCACATAGCAATTCTTAGTATTTCTGTGTTCTGTTTGGAAGGGTGATCGAGCCAGTGGAACTTCGGGCACAAGGGATATAACATCTTAGTTCCCCAGGTTGGTGGCGCATTGGCGATGTCAGAGATGGATAACATTTCTTACAATGCCTTTGGTGCCAATGTTTATGGCTGGTGGGAACCGCTTACCATCGGGTAGTCCATATGTCTGTCCATATACCTACTTATGTTAAAGATATTCATCCGACATAGGCAGGTTTCCTCACGCCGATTTTCCAATCCGACAAACAATAAGACGACGAATAAGATTCATATCTCGTGCTTCACCAACTCACATTGCAGCAGTGTGATAGTATGATGTTCAACCTTGGCCACAAAATAAGAGTAGAATAATATTCTTCTAAAAAAGAAAAAGAATAAGTTAACTTAAGTGCAGCCCAGCAGGAGTTTAGGTCCTGCTTGTAGGAAGTAACGGAATTATTTTAAATTTTTGCCAGAAATTAAATAAAAAATCAGAAAGCTTCACCCTAATTTATTAAATGTTGAAGCAAAGTGAAGTACGCTAAGATATTAAACGTCGGAATGAAGTGAACACGCTAATGGTGCCATTACCTTTGATATTTAGCATAAATGTTCATGACTGTAATAACACCTCACACCAGCTGACGGTTCCGTGTTTCACGATACGGTACAAGATGTTTGCGATAAATCTTAGTGTATAAAGTGAAATATTCGGAACAAATTAATATTGAAACTGTTTATATATACATATTAATTTTATGTGTTCTTTTTATACCTCTGATAACGTGTTTACAAAATTACATGATGATCGGTTGAGTGATTAAGACGTGAGAGCGTAACCAAACAATCACAATTCCGAATTTATAATATAAAGTAATGTTAAGTAAGTTATAAATAGTTCCACGTTTCTGCAGTGTGCTTTGCTTGATATAAAGATAAGGACATTTATATTTATAAATCACGGATACTTAAAAATTAAAAAAATAGTTGCTAAGAGTTGGATTATGACAGTGATGGAATAGAAAATACACCTGTGTATGTTGAGTGTTCAACACTTTAATATCACCTGCTCAGTTTGCTATTCTCCGTTGAGATTAGAAGAACATATTCCCCCCGCGACAATACACTCGATAATGTGTTATATATTCGTAAAAATATAAAATACTTTTGTAGGAATTGTGACGTACATACTATTAGTACCAGGAAAGCACAATCTGATTACGAATGTTCCGCGACAACATATGGTTATAATTAGACTCTTTTACAACAGAATCCCAGAAATCGTTCAAAATTATTCAATTTATACATTTAAAAAATAATTGAGTAACGATATGTGTTAATGAATATTATGAAACTAATGACTTCTTAGATGATAACACAACTTGGTAACTTGAAACCTCAGCCTCCACACATAACGCCTACGGGACGTTTCAAATAGAAATATAATAATTTAATTGAAAAATGTTTGTTGTACAAAAAGAATTTAATTAAAAGTAATATCCCGCCCAGTCCCTTTCGTCAGTTCTTCTCTAATCTGAGGTTTATCTCTCCCAATCGGTGGTAGATTTTTTGACAGTCAGTAAGTTAGTGATATACTTTTATTATTTACTTTATTTACGTTACTTGTTTTTTACTTTTGACAGAAAATGGACAGATGGAAATTATTATTATTGGTTGTTAGATACTTGCCTTTCACGCCGAAGGTTGTGGGTGCGATTATCACCCAGGACATACATTTGTGTGCATGAACATGTTCCAGGATATTATTATTATTATCAATCGATCCATCCACAAGCCATCCGTTTTTAAAAGACAAGAATATGAAATTCACTGCAAAGGACTTTACGTTATATAGTAAAAGCTTTTCTGAAACATGCTGCGGCTTCTTGTATAAGTTGTTTGTATTTTGGTTTAGTAGTTTTTTCAGTTAGATATTACAAAAAAACTCATTTATAAGTATAAAAAGAAAATTAACGGTATTTTACAATGTTCACTTACTAATATTTAGATACGTATAAAATTATTTTGTTAAATTAAATTATTTTAAAGAATGAAAAAGATTTAACGATTTCATTACAATAAAACAATAATTGGTTTAATTATTTTCTAACTTGTAGTTCGTATAAACATAATTGGACTTGTCATTGTATCAATTTTAGTTTTCTATTATTCATTTATTTCATAAATTAAATATTAAATTTACAAAAACTTGAGACTTATCAAATATAAAAAAAAATACTAACATGTTCGATATTAAGCTACACATTCTATAATATAAATAAAAATGTATAATTCAAAACTTAAATTCAAATTTCGAATAGAATATTATAAAACGTTAAATGAAAATCACGTAATTAAAAAACTACTAAAATTAACTCTGTGCCGTCTTAACTAAGTTGAAATTATGTAGCTTGGAGTTCGAAACGTTGCTGGATAACTTTTGAGGAATAATTTATAACTGGTCAGGAAACTCCCGCAAAATCGCTATTGCTATTAAACTGTTATTAAGGAAGTCTGTTTGTACGTTGAAGTTACAACTTAAGTAGTAACAAAATAACTTGTAACTTGTTTTTTTTTTGACTTCATCCGATCGCAAAAGAAGAATTGGATAAATTCTCTTGTATTTTTAAATTCATGAAACGTATATAATCTTAGCAATATTTAGACAAGACGGCTAATCGTATACAAATTATCCATTTTTTATATAGTCCGGGTTTCGCATGGGTAGAATTAGGGTCAACATGAATGTCACGGTAGCATGCGAAAGCAATCCCGTGGCGCTCCTCGTTAAGACGGAAAGGGTACCGCTGGTTTTTTAGTGGGTATTCCGATGTTCGGGGCGCACTCGGCTTCTGAGACACCGGTGAGCCCCACATACCGCCCCCCCCCCACTGTTCCCGTAGGGGAAACGCGTATCGCGTTCACATGAAACATTTATATCGTAATAAATAATTTAACAACTCTTTACGATTCGCATATTTTAAACAATTTATACAAAACTTTAATAAATTTTACACATAAACCTAAAAATCGTATGAAAATCCCTTCAGTGGTTTTTGAGATTATCGCATTCAGACAAACAGACCGAAAGACGTGGCAGGGTGACTTTTGTTTATAATATGTTACCTATATATTTTTTACTAGGGCTAGCAGCAAGATTTGCATTGATTTTTTGTTTTAGTAACATTAGGTTAGCACTTATGATTTTTTTTTCGAAAATTTACATAATGTACAAACATTTACATAACTCTAGGTATTAATCAAGGTAGTGGAATGAAGGGGAAAAAATCTTGTTAAATTTCTTCATTTTTGAAGAAAGAACTTCGTTTAATGCATCATTTGATCCTGTCTTTTTGATCTTGTCATTTGATTATATGTTAACTACATTTTTTTTGATTACCATTTCCCATAAACATTTGCTTTGTTGAATTGGTGTACCATTTAAAATTCCAAGTTTTCACGATAATACGGTTCGATTAAGTTGTCCTTTTAAAGTATTATCTTCGTGTGAGTTGTGTATATATGAATACATAACAATATGGACATCTCATATAATCTTAGAATTAAAATACATACAAACAGTGCCCAGAGTACGTCCAACTTACGAGAGCTCCGCTGAGTACAGCACAACAGGGACCGCGGATGCGTTATATCAATACGATCTCGCAACCTCTTCGATCCGTGCCAAGGACAATCATTGAAGGACGGCCATTGCAGTGGTTTTCGTAGCTAAGAGTTCCACTTACATCCCCCCTCCAAATGAACCTTTCTAAAGATTTCCACTGCGTGAAAAAATAAGTGACTAGAATACGTAAATCGTAATCGAATATTGCGGATACAAATCCAAAGTACTAAATTTGCTGGTGGATAAAATTCTGCCTCATGTATTTACACCCGCATTAAAGCAGCGTGACGAAATTAGCTTCACAATTTCCCCTAAAAAGAGGAGGCCTTTGGACTTTTTAATGTATATGTACATATTGACGTAGTTTTAAAAGCATGTAAGGCGTAATGGCACGCACTTGTTAAAGTCAGTCTTATAATAAATAAATATTCTACATAAAAGATGAACAACGCCACGAAGGACGTCAAAAATGAAGTTGATTTTGAAGTTGACGCATGGGTAGCTTTCATATTGTAGACTGTTATTTTATGTTACATATAAAAAGGGGTTTGTTTATTTGAAAAAAAGTTTTTCCCTTTAATGATTAACCTTGTGTCTATCTTTTTTTTACACATGATAGACAAGCACTTGACCGTTGACTTGCTGATCTTAAGCAAAGTCACGGTCTAGGATGTAGCGCGCCTGCCCAGAAGGAACCCGTTTACCCTAGATTTAAAGCCACCAACATTATACCTATCAGGAAATATAAACTCAGGCAAAGCATTCCACTGTTTCGCAGTGCGAATAATAAATGTGGATTCAAAGCGCTTCATACGTAGGCGGGGAAGTTCCACTGTGTACCTATGGCGCTTAAGTCGCGTTTGCTTGTCCGTTTGTCATGGCCCATTTACTTTAAATAGAGGAAAAGAGTTTTGTATTCATACATAATTCGTTCACTCAGTCAACAGATATAGAAATATAACTTATGAGATTGAGCCTGGAGAGAAAATTAGAAAAAAATAGATGTATCATGAGGCATATTAAATGAAAGAGCTTCTTTTTAAATATTTAAGCTGAAATTATTAAAGAAATTATACTTAAAAATAGAACTGCGAACCGGCTTATATAATATATGTTTATATAACATAAACGTTATTATGAAGTTTACTGCCGCTTTAGTCTAGTGGCTTGATGTAAGGCCGCAGACCCGGAGGTCCTGTGTTCAATTCCCAGGTCAGGCCAATAAAAAGTTATTGGTTTTTTCTGTCAGAAATAGAGAGTGCACCTGCGTTTGCACACACTTGTGCACTATAATATGTGCTGCGCAGTTGGCTAATATATCTTGTGATTGGCCGCCGTGGCCGAAATCTGAAGGACATTATTATAATTACGAAGTTTACAATGAAAAGATTAATGACGACTGAAAATAAACATCAATACATGAAAAATTTAACCTATATTAAATTATTTTAACGTTATCAAACAATATAATATGTTTTCATCTCTAAATAATAAAATAGTAATTTAATAATAACAAAACGCTTCATGTTACTCCAGTGCTGACAAGCGCTGCATAATAAACTTTGCTTTAGCAGTCAATATGAATTTACCGAACACCCAATACCAAATTACATCAACAAGAGGAAATTTTACCCACGCGAGCTTCCGTCTTCTGTCAAAATATATAAGGAACATTATAGCATGGAACGATAAAGTGATGTCGCAAACAAAGCGTAGTACTTAAGAGCGCGCTCGCGCAAAATTGCAGCGAACAACGTGTGGTACAAGTCTCAAGTAAACACAAGTTACTCTGTATAGAAATTTATTTTACCAGACAAGCTTAATTAGGTTAGTACCATTTATTTATTGCACCGGTGACAAAGGTATTACACTTGCACTGTAATTACAGGCACAAATAAATAATAGCTGTTTTTGAATCGACGTGTAGCAGGATTTCATCCAACACAGCAGTGGTTTCCTCATTACGTTTTCCGTCATCGCTAAGAAGCCCCAAAGTTGGGTTTATTATTATTTTTTTATAGTATAGGTAGACAGACGAGCATATGAGCCACCTGATGGTAAGTGGTCACCAACGCTCATAGACATAGGCATTGTAAGAAATGTTATCCATCTCTTACATTACCAATGCACCACCAACCTGGGAAAACTTGTGCTTGTTATAACACTGGCTAACACCCTTCAATCCGGAACACAGCAATACCAAGTACTGCTGTTTTGCGGGAGAATATCTGATGAGTGGGTGGTACCTACCCAGACGAGCTTGCACAAAGCTCTACCACCAGTAAAATTAATGTATTTATACATTTATTTAAAATATCCGTTGTTAAAAACATATGTATATCAGCTGACTATTTTCTATAACACAGGGATTAAGTTGTCTTTCTTAGGAACAGACAACTGAAAATAGTTTACCATCAGCTATAGTTTCATGCATATAAAAAAGCTGACTTTTAATATTGTTTGACATCACTTCTACATAGTTAAATATATATTTAATAAAATAATTAAATATATATTTTATTTAAAGAATGTCATGTTTTGTGAACCGTACAATAACTGTTTACATGTAAAGTAAAACAGTTCCTATTTTTTTTTGTGAAATTTCACGTTTTTGTTAATCTCAACTTATTCAACTAGTCTAGTTCTTATTGCAAATAAATAAAATATTATTATATTCCTGATCCGTACTGTACCGTAACCGTAACAGCCTGTGAATGTCCCACTGCTGGGCTAAAGGTCTCCTCTCCTCTTTTTGAGGAGAAGGTTTGGAGCTTATTCCACCACGCTGCTCCAATGCGGGTTGGTAGAATTCACATGTGGCAGAATTTCAGTGAAATTAGACACATGCAGGTTTCCTCACGATGTTTTCCTTCACCGTAAAGCACGAGATGAATTATAATCACAAATTAAGCACATAAAAATTCAGTGGTGCTTGCCCGGGTTTGAACCCACGATCATCGGTTAAGATTCACGCGTTCTTACCACAGGGCCATCTCGGCTATATCCAAAAACAAAAATTAAATCATAATATTAAATCGCTCAACCCGCTTCTAACTTGTGACTGACACTGAAGTAAAAATAGATAGAATTCACATACATTCTGGTTTCTGAATTCAACATCCATAAATAAGCGGTCACGGCAAAACGAGTGCTCTTCACTTCATTATTACATTATCCTGATTTTTATTTTTTGTTTCTGAAGCCTTAAGCTACGAAATTTTATTAAACATTGTCATAATAGAGCGTTCACCTTGTATGTGGAGCCTTCAAACGACATTAATAAATGAAACGACGTTAGATTCACAGACCAAATGTGATGAGCGACGTGTACTATGTAACGGTAGTAGAGATATAATAACGCTGACACAAGCTGTCATATTGTAAAATCTAATATTTGAGAGTGCTTTTTTTCATAACACTTTGAAACATTTTTTTTTATGAACGAAATGAATTGAGTTTTATTTAATGAATGTTATGGAGTTATGCGGTTTCGTAAAACGTAGGTTACAATGACTATTTTTATGATATATATACTAGTGTGATCGATGTGTGTTTGTTTTCTTTTTCTGTTTGAATGTACTTATCTCTGGAACTAGAGATCGGATTTGGAAAATACTTTTTGCTTACATTTTTATTAAATTTTACCTATAACAAAATTAAGCAAAGTTTAGCAGTCTAAAATATTGTTTTAATAATTATTTGTAATTTTATCTATCTTTTATATAAATTAAATTTAAAAATAATTACTTTACAAATTATGACATCTTGTCATTATAGGAAGCAGAAATAAAACAGACCCACTCACCGTTTGTTACAATAAGACGAAAAGTTCAATTTTTAACAATTTTCCTTATAATTTTTTTATGTTATAATTCAATTTATATATAAAAGTAATATAAAATAGTGTTTTTCGATGTTAAAACCAACATCTCGATCTCATTAAAATAGTTAAAAAGATTAAAACCTAGTACGTTTTAAAAGTTTTTACAAAATTTAATTAATTTTACGTGAAAAAGACTTGAATATATAATTAATTTAATACTCCATCCTTATATAGAAACCCGTTTATATATTCATTTCACAATGTTGAAGGCATTAAATAAATTAATGCGTATGAAGATGCGTCGTCACTCACAAGAAATAATATCTTTTACTTTTTTTCTGTTACTAGCCGCTAACAGCATATGTATATAATAATAATATCCTGGAACATTATTCACACATGGCCATCTGATCCTAAATTAAGCAGATCTTGTGCTATGGAAACCAGACAATTGATATACTACATATACTACTTTTCTTTTGTAAAAACATACTTATATAGATAATTACACTCAGAGTCAGGACAAACAGACATGTTCATGCACACAAATGTCTGTTCTGGGTGAGAATCGAACACAACCTTTGGCGTGAAAGGCGATCTACTACTACGCCAAACGGCTCGTCAAAAATAGTTTTATTGTGTATCGTTATGATGGATTTCATTGATTGATTTTCATTTAAATGTATTTGTTTAATAATCTTGGAGAAATAATAAAGATTACATAACGAAATATAGATATCCGACTGCATCTGATATTAGATAGTTACTTCAGCTTTTCTATACTTTACTGGAGTTAATCAGTGCGTGTTCTTAGTCTACGTTTCTTGTGCCCCAAAAGCCGAGCACGCCGAGCTCAAATAAACATTTAAAGGCAACGCAAATTTCAACGCTTTAAGTGCTGTCCGAGCATGCGATTTTAAAAATTCCGCTGCTGATTCTTAACTAGTGCACTTATAGTCAAGTTAGTCAACAGCCTTATATAAATCATATTATGTTTGAGGAATGAAATAAGGACGTACAATGAGTGCAATTAATTTTCGAGTAATCTTCTGAAATAGCTATCTAACTTATACACTTGATAAAATAAGCTATACAAAGTTTTACTTCGTTCAATGTAATAATATCATATTACCAAAGTAAACCAACCTCTTCGATAATGCTCGTGTTGAATACAATATATGTAGCATCTCATACATATGTTATTTACCTTCCTTTTATCTAGATATCAGGTTCAAGAGCCAGTGAAGTTGTTCCCGGGAGGATTCAATTCAATTCCATCTGAAGGATATGTTGGTAGAAAACTTTATGGAATATCATAAATTCTTTATAAACTACAACATACAACATAAAAATAACCTAAGGATAATGTCATATAATGTTTGGTGAATTTTTTAATAGTTTTTTTGTTTCTCATACTGTTAATAAATAAATCCTAAATTTATACTTTTACCGGCCACTTCGGCCATCTTTAGAGAGATAAGCCAACGACCGGAGAGATTTTAGGCGCAGCATCAACGGCTCTACTTTCTCATGCAAGGGAGGGTACACACTTGCAACTTCCAAACTTCGGTTTGCTGCTGAGAAATTTTCTTCTAAGAAAAGTATTTTATGATAAATTTGATAAATACGTTAAACAAAATGTCATCACAGTCGTACCATACAACCCATGCGATATCCGAAATAAAACAGCATTCGTCGCAACAATCAGCGCGAATAGATTGAGGAAATCAGATCATCCGCCCGTCAGTGTGATGCGATCGTTGATAACGCGTTTCGGCTGATTGACGTGGGTATGTAATATCCTCTTGTAAGCTATACTATAAGTCATAACTTATATATCAAATGAAGTCAATGTTTAGATGATATTATATGCAATAAAGATTAATGAAATAATTTCATAATATAAACCATTTTAAAAAACAAGCTTTCATTTATTGTTGAATAAAACTAATATATTATATTTCAGCTCAATCGTTTGGATGAAAGTTATTTAATATTAAATTATATAAAACTATTAACAATAAAAACCTCAAACATCAACAAATCAAACTATTTATTTATTGGTAGAATTATTGTTTAATGTCTTTTATAATTTTCAAATTTCGAACGAAATCGTGAAAAGTCGTATCGAAAATAGAATCATCTAAAAAAAGGTACAATCGACGTTACTCGTCCATATCCTGGTGATAGTCAAAGAGATAATGAAACAAAGAGAGAGGCGGCTGACGACAAAAAGGAAATAAATTAATAAAGACATCCACTAGCCCCGGTTTTAATTAATTAAGAAGTAACGAGTGTTGCTATACCAATTCATTATTTCTTTCAAAAGCGGCCTTCAATTTAATTAACGTCACCTTTCATCAGAATGTCTAAGAAGTATCAGTGATATTCTTTGCCCTTTGAATTTTTCTTCATTAGGAAGCGCTTTACACGAATGTTTTTTACTGACCTTGCTAAATTATTATAAAAAATTGTTATAAAAAAACTAGGGTTTATTGAGTCAAAATATAGACTTCATTTACTTCGATACTTAATTTTGAATATAATTTAGAATAAAATTAATTTGAAATTAAAGATGCATTTTTTATTATATTATAAATTAATGTTATAAAGTAATAATATTTCTGTATGGATTTAATTTAGATACAACGATACTATAGCCTATTTTAACCAAATTATGTACAATAATAATTTACTACCATACAGATAAATTACAAATACTATGTAAAGAATTGACTTCTAAATGGAAAATCAAGAATCCTCTTTGGAAAACCAAGAATATTTACTCTATAAAAAGCGGGAAACAATCAAATATAGGAACCGCTGGCAATGACAGAACCATTTCTTGCAATGCTATCCACATAAATTAAGCCGAGTAAACACTATACTCGTACCGATCGAGTTCCAGCTCGCCGTATTGCACGATTAATCTCAAGCGATATTGAACCTTATTTACTAGTTGACAGAGATTTTAAAAGCATAAACGTTTGTATCGATAATCCCAAATGACTAATTTTAGTACCCTCTATCCATCCGCCTTTTGCAAAAGACGGTCGATTAATCTTGTCATCTGAAATATTGATGTTGTTATAGCAACGAATAAAATCAATAATGGTCTTTCGGAAAATTAAACTTTATTTGCCATGATGAGATTTTAAATTAAGAATTTTTGATAAAATATTTTATAAATAGGTTTTTGTTAATAAATGTTCATCTTATTTCATTCAAATATGATGATGAGGTTATTTCATTCATATATATCTCGTTTTTGTATGTCACACCCCGGCTTGATTCAGTACAAAATCTATTTTGTGATTGTAATAAATTTGGACACGTGAATATACTTTAGTGTGAATAATATAACAAATGGATTACATATATTTATAAAAATATATACACATTTTTAACTGCTGATTAAATAAATTTAGAGTAAAATAAAATAAAATAAAATAAATATTGATGGGACTGCGTTATATTCTAGATATTATATTAATGTTTCTTCTAGTAAAATCAACATATTGCTGATAAATGTGTAAAAAGACAGTTAAAAAGTGATTGCACGGAGATCAATATTATACAATAAAATTTTATAGAGCTGAATATTTTTTATACTTAATTATGAGTTGAAATGGTAAAGTGGACCGGACAAGCACCACTGAGTTTTCATTTGCTTGATCTGTGTTCATAATTCATCATGTGCTTGGTGGTGACGGAAACCATAACGAAGAAATTTTCTTGTATTTCATGGAATTCCGTTACATGTGAAGCCAACTCTTATTGGCTTAACCTTTGACCAGCAGTGGGATATTTACTGTTAGTTTACTTTCTTTTACTAAATCAACTCCATCGCGGTATGCGCATAGAAGATTATAAAGTATCTCGTAAACGTTATTTATACGTGCTCGGGATTCGGTATGAGGGTGCTGTGGAAAAATAATATTTATACGTCCAAGAAACGCACTTAAGAAAATTGACTTGACGTTAATTGTTAAGGAATGAGAATCGGTAGTCGCTTTAGTTCCGATTATACTTTTCTTTTATTTTTTATTTCAAGAATATTAGCAATTATTGATTAAATTGAGTATTTAGAGGAAGCAGGAACTCTTTTCAAACTATTGTCATTCTTGTTAATATATCATATTTCTTACAATGCGAGTATTTAAACGATGTTATTATCACCAGATTAGCTCAGATTCATAAAATAAAATAAAAACCGCAAAATAATTTTAGTCTACATTATAATACAAAATTCTACCAACTTTCATGTGTTTTGTATTATATCTATGCGTTGATTATAAGTTATTAATTGTCGTGGGCATACTAACAAAACACGGCAATTAGTAATCACATGACATTTTAAAATATAATTTATGATAATGATGGAATTATAATTAATTATCATTAAAATACAAAATTTGTTTGAAATGTCGAGTATTATTTTACCGTCGTTTTAATATAAATTTATTACATCGTTTCTATGTAAATTGACTTGCAGTCATAGTTTTATTTTTGGATTGTATTTAGTAAATATTATGATATGACTTTGTTAAAACAGCTGATTTACACATCATAATAAAATATATTAGAGATACATAGCAAATTAATTTAGTCTATGGTAGAATAAAAGCCATACCATACGTGTGCATTCGGTAAAAAAGTAAACATTAAGACAATCAACTTGTCTAAATTATCACCAACATGGCTAGCTAATGTCTGACTGATAAACTATATATATATAGTATAATATAAATCTGTTTTTTTAACTCACTCACATATAAACTGTTTTTTCAATATAATATAATTATATGAGGCTGTTTTAGAATTCTTCGGTGTTTTTAGTGAAAATTGTACATATTATCTGAGAATTTAAGATTCAGTTGTTAAAAATATTTGATTGCGTTTTAAAAAAAGGTTAACGTTATTCTTTTGCGTAAGCAGAAAAACACAATCTATTGATCGCGCAAAAACGATTATCATTGCTTACTGTTAACCTAGTTGTGAGTATTTTTAAAAAGATTACTAAGTGCAAAATAACACAAAATGAAAGCATATATTTGTGATAGGTTATTTTAAAATTGCATTGGGTAGTTAATATTGAATATAAAAAAAATATAATCATGCAATTACACAAGTAAAAAACATCCACAAATGAAAATGCACTCCAAAAACTCTACATATCCAATGTATTCAATTCAGTTCTTATTTATTAAATTCAAGTTGTACTTAGGGCAGTAATTTGTTATTCCCAGCGGATATGAAATAGTTTTAGTGGGTAATGAACGTGGTAACGAGCTTGGGGAGTTCTTTTATCAACGTCTAGTTAGAAATTACAGAGAATCTATGCACTATTCAACCTTTCCTTATTACAACATTTTTACGAAAAACTTGCTACGAAATCACCTTCAAATTTTAAAAAGCGGTGGCTTTGTTTGAAATATGTAAGCTAGATCTAATCTTTTGCTTGAACTTCTTTATGTTTATTGAAAACCTCGCTGATCTTGAGCCAAGCCAGCCTGCATTAAAATGCTGATCCTAAGGTCACACATTTATATTCCGGGACGTTCCAATATAAATTTTGGGAACTTTTGTCCCATTGGATTGTATACGTGAAAGAAGGAATTATTTTTCTCACTCTCTTTTAAGAGACTGATTGTACAGATCATGCCATTGCCATCAGCCAGTCTATGAAATTATATTGAGAACATCGTGGTTGTTAATTAGTTGTGAGGATATGATCATAGGGACAATGTTATTATTAATATTCCATCATGATAATGGACTTATAACTTTTTCCGAAATCGACCGTTTCTTACAAAAACATTCTCAGACAAATTATTATACCCAATATAGACAAAATATGATATGTCGTTACATTTATTGTGGTGTCCCAAATGTCAAGGACATTAGGGAAGATGTCGTACGTCTAATGATATTGGCTATTATTATAATAGACAAAAATTATACTGGTACGATAGTATGTCTTGATAGATTTTTGGTAATTTACAATATTCGTACAATGTATTAATAAAATTGTAATAAATATTGTACTGTTCTTATTTTGAATTAAAAAAGTTCTTATTCAAATAGTTTTTATAAAAAACATGTAGGAAACCAAATGGAATGTATATTTGGTTTCCTACTAGAATACCAATATATATCATTTATTTAGTTGAATATGTTGCGTATTATTTCGTCCAAATATTAATATCGTAAACGATATTCTGAATTCAATGAAATATATCAATCTGCTGTATAGGCAACATTGCATATAATCCGTTATTGGAGCACTATCACTCGATGATTATCTTCGTTTCAAATATTAGTACCGTCATATAATATAGTCAAAGGCTTCATGATTATGATATGATTTGAGTGTTAGCTTTTACCGACAGTTAAATTACAAAGGTAGGTTAAATAAAGGTATATTAAATTTTAATAAATAACAATTAAATTTATTTGGTGGTAGTTTTTTGTGCAAGCACGTCTGGGTATATATCACCCACCACCACTAATCACGTTTTCTATCGGTTGCGTTCCGGCTTGAAGATTGTAACAGTAACAGCCTGAGAATGTCCCACTGCTGGGCTAAGGCCTCCTCTTCCTTTTTGAGGAGAAGGTTTTGGAGCTTATTCCACCACGCTGCTCCAATGGTGGAATGCACATGTGGCAGAATTTCATTGAAATTAGACACTTGTAGGTTTTCTCGCGATGTTTTCCTTCACCGTAAAGCACGAGATGAATTATAATCACAAATGAAGCACATGAAAATTCTATGGTGCTTGCCCGGCTTTGAACCCAAGATCATCGGTTAAGATACACGCGTTCTAACCACTGGTTCAACCCGATATTATTCATCTGTTCAATATACGATTGATGTGAATATTATAATATAATTCATGTCTTTATTAATAATTAATTTATTTGTAATGTTTACAGTTTTTTTTTTTTATAGAATAGGAAGGTGGACGAGCATATGGGCCACCTGATGGTAAGTGGTCACCAAACGCCCTTAGACATTGGCATTGTAAGAAATGTCAACCATCTATATTATATTTCTTACAATGCCTATGTCTGTGGGTGCCACCCTACTTAAATAAAATATTATTTGATTTTGTGAATCTAAAATGACTATAGTTTCTTTCAAGAATGACAAAGAATAAAAGTAAATTTAATTTTACAAGCACTTATGATACTATATTTTTAAAGTATGGCGTTTCGTGTTTACGTGAAATTACCAGCGGAATGAAATGTCACTTCATAACAAAAATAACTCATGAAGATAAAACTTGTGTGACTGTCTTAAATTATTTCTAACCCCGTTCGCTAATGTATTCTAACCCTGTTCACTAGTGTATTATTAGTTATAGTGTTTGCACGATGGTCGAAATTCGACCTTAATCATTGTTGAAAATTTTATATGAATTTGCATGTTTTGAACTTCATTTTCTATAGTTATTTACATGTTTTTATTAATAACACTTATACTTAAAGCTACTTAAAAAAAACCGTAAACAAACAGAGGAGAAAAATGAACTAAATTTATTTTTTGTCTTTGCCTATTTCTATATAGATGAACAGAGCAGTCTTGATTTAAGTTGGTACATTTTCACATTATTTCTTTTTTTTTTTTATAGAATAGGAAGGTGGACGAGCATATGGGCCACCTGATGGTAAGTGGTCACCAAACGCCCTTAGACATTGGCATTGTAAGAAATGTCAACCATCGCTTATAGCCAATGCGCCACCAACCTTGGGAACTAAGATTTTATGTCCCTTGTGTCTGTAATTACACTGGCTCACTCACCCTTCAAACCGGAACACAACAATATCAAGTATTGCTGTTTTGCGGTAGAATATCTGATAAGTGGGTGGTACATACCCAGACGAGCTTGCACAAAGCCCTACCACCAGTATAATTTCGCCATAAACGTTATATAATGGGAACATAAAAAAATAGATGATAATATAATAGAAACACCGAAAGGTAATATAAAAAATAGATACAGGTAATATTTATATAAGAAATGCAATCGGCATAATCAATAAAAAATTAAAATATATATTTACCAAAAACCAATTAACAAATTTGTAAATAAATCCGTTGGTACCCCACCCTAGGTGGTATGTGTCATGGGAACCCGTTAACAGTTAACAAAGTAGGTATTGATGTACGCTTGGTTAACAATATTATGTTTTAGCTGTAATTACAATATTATAGAATGATAGGAAGTTGCCTGCATATGATGAATAATATATTCATAATTAAGGTAAAAACTGAATACGGTTATATGCCCTTAAATAATTCGTCTGAGGAGTTTCTCCGAATCATATGATAATAATTACTAACTAACGACAATACTAGGCTAAGACAGTATGATACACAAGAGAGCTATTTACAACAATACAATTGAATGACTATACTTTAAAAATATAACCAGACATTAAATTCATATCTGTCTTTTTCTTACTATCTGACCTGTACTCATAAGAAATATAACAGGGTTCTGTATTCCAAAAGGTACTAAGTCTACGCTGGTTACATACACGCTGATCTATCTTCCTTTAGAATCGCAACAGTAAATCAAAATCCATTTAAATTTCCACAAATCCTTATATAATAGTGATACTATAACAAACACAAACTTGCCTTTACTTTAACTTCACCAGTTTTTCTGTGTCATTGCCATATAAACTAATAAACATTTATTGGCTTTACTTTGTTTCTACATTTGGAACATTACATTTACGAAAACCCAACGACGTGTGTCTTCGTTACGCTATCAAAGACGAGTTCTATTATCATTATTCTCGATGCTTCTTCGCCTTTAACGGTTTTAATTGTGCCATTCACACCAATGACTTCGTAAAAATCCTAAGTAAGTATACTCTTAATACGATAAATTAGGTATTATTGTGATATTTAAATGAATGTCGATTGATATTCTTTTTTTTATCAAAGATATTCAATTGTTTTTACATATGAAATACAATTTATTTTCAAACACAATACTTCTAATTTTTATTTTATTTTATACCACGAACACGAAGAAGAGCATTTTATAACAAAGGTTACAATATAACATAATTATAATTAATGAAGAGGCAATGATGAGTTATTCTTATATATATTTACTAAACGATTTGTCTCAAGCTTTGTATTTAGATAAGGTTTTGCTTTTTAAGTTACATATATAGTGTCTTAACAAGCGCATTTTTATCATAAAATAAATAGCTTGTACCTGTAGATATTCACCCTTCAGAGCGAAACAGAATAACATTAAATATTGCTATTTAGCGGTACAATATCTGATGAGTGGGTGGTACCTACCAAGAAGGGCTTTCATAAAATCCTACTACCAAGTGAAATATTTTCTATCCTTACAATGCCTTATAGAAATTTCAACTATATATGAATTGAATCCAATTTACTTGAATAAAAAAAGTAATACTATATTCATAAGATGTGAATTTTTTTTTAACAAACCTGGAGTAAAACAATAGAACGAGGTCGCGCGGTTTAGGGTGAGTGTTCTGTCAAGTGGAGCTTGACGGAATTTATTAAGGACAAGAAGCTACACAATGTAACGTTTTATGTCACTTGTAACCATTCTAACAGCTCATAAATGTCACTACGGTTAGACACATGAATTTAAACCAATGATTGCAAGTTGTGACCTGAGTAAAATCTGAAAGTTCTTGAGCTTAGTGAATAAGGAATCTTGAGGAAATATACACGTGTTGGATGAATTAAATCCTACTCAAGAGAAATACTCAAGAGAAATTGATGTTTTTGACAAACAGTGAGGCATTTACAGGCCGTTACATAAACGTCCCTGTGGTTAGACACATGAATCTAAACCAAAGATTGCAAGTTGTGACCCGGGCAAGCTTTATGAGTTCTCGTACAATCAAGGCCTCGGCAGTCAAGGACAATATCTTGAGAAAATATGTATGTGTAGGATGACATTCTGCCAAAAGTGTCCTATATTGGAGCAATATGGTGGAATGATCTTCAATTACCTACATCTCAAGTGAAGACGAGATTCTTGTCAAGCAGTGGAGCATTTACAGGCTATTATATTAATATCTTTGCTGTTTGCTAGGCAAAAAACTTTATAGTTTGTTAAGAATAATGTTTGGATATAGTTTAATCACGTTTTTATGCTGCATACGGTAAATATACTTATGAGAAATAATTGATATGACATCTTAAGCCTGGCTTAAGTTAATCCTCCACGAATTTGAATGGCCATTCTTCGTTTGAACAAATATACGTGTTCTATCCGCAAAGTGATTTAATATATAAACTTCTATATCTTAGTGATACAATAAGCATGAATAAACATGTTCCTAATGTTTGCTTGGATGTTTGTTCATTCACGCTCGAAGGTCTGGTCGTATTCTAATGAAATTTGGTGATTCTATTATGCATTAGATGAGGATATGGAATTATTTATTTATAATTAATGAAATAAAATTAAAAATACACCTGGTATAATATGATGGAGCGACCAACAACTAGCTTAACTGATAATAATCTTAATGATATAAACCATCTGAAAAAACTCTCCTTGTATGTATGTATCATCATCATCATATTCAGCTCACATTAATCCACTGCTGGACATAGGCTTCCTCACAGACGCGCCAATTCTCCCGGTTCTGTGCTAGTCGCATCCATACAACACCCGCCATTTTCCTAAAATCGTCTGACCATCGGGCGGGTGGTCTGCCCACTGGCCTTTTTGCTTCTCTAGGCCACCACTCCGTGACGACTTTAGTCCACCTTCCTTCCCGTCTAGCCAAGTGTCCAGCCCATGTCCACTTCAACCTCGTGATACGCTTCCCAATATGAAGATATTGGGAAGCTTTCTTTCTTTCTTTCAAAGACTTTCGTCTTTCGTCGGATATCCGCGTTCGGTGCACGATCAATGAGAGAGATGCCTAGCACAGCAAGCTCCATCGCCCTTTGTGCCATTTTTATTTTATGCATGCTATGCTTAGTAAGCGTCCATGTTTGCTTAGTAAGCCCCGTACCCCCCCCCCATGTATGTAAAATACTAATTTCCAACCGCGGCTTCGCCCGCGTGTGGAGATGTTAGTTACCATAGAGTAACTAACATCTCCCCTTCCAAACGCGGAGGAGTATAGAGAATGGTAAGCGAGCCAGCGAACCTACAAGAAACAAGAGACATAACATTCCTCAGATCGGTTTAACGAAAAGGAATTGGTTTAATGACACTTACCACTAGGATTCCAATTTTCCAATTCAATTTCAATTTAAAATAAAAATAAAAACTAATAATATGAAAACTTTATTATCTGCAATAAACTGCATATTACAATAAATTTTTTCGACTCACATCGCACTGAGTGCTAATAAGCAATTACACAAGCTATTGATTAAGCTTTGTTTGATAAGATACAGTCACAAATATGGCTCAAATATATGTCCATATATGATTCATATTATATCTGAAATAAACAGCTTGTTTATATTTGAGACATTTGCCAAAACAACAATTGTTTGTACACTCCAAACCGCAACGTATGGAATTTTATAAATGATAATTAAATTCACACTTATATACACGGTATAAAGGCTGTTTTAGATTGAACGAATTATTAACCAATACACGTTGTGTTCATTAATAGCTTTGGGTAACCGCTGTTCAGATGTAGTAGTTTGCCAATGAAAGAGGTAATTTAGTGTTCAGCCACACAATATTGATTTCAGAGTAAAATAGCGTATCAAAGGTTTGTGATTGCTTTGTGCGGTTAAAAACAATAACAATTTTTTTCATTGTATAAATTGAAATATTAAAAAAGTACCAATTTTTTTATTTACTGGTGGTACTTGGTGGTGGTTGGGTTTTGTGCAGATTTATTTTGATGGATATTAACTCATCTATTCTATCGCAAGGCACTTAAATATTAAAATTGTATAAGTTTTTTTTTTGGACCCGCTAATTTTTGGAACTTTTTTCAATCAGAATAAAGTAAAGCTGATCTGATGATGGAGTCAGCATTTAGATATTTATTTTCACACATTTAATTATTATTATTATGCATGTTTTTATAAAATTCCTTTTAAAACACAAATTTAAATAAATTGAAACAAATTAAAGATGCCTGTCTAATGTCACTTTAATACAATTTGCTTCAGAGAAATACCGTTGAATACAATTAATTTATCCTCCAAGTCTATTGTGCAAATAAAGCTAAGCTCGAGCTGTAATTAATACTTTTTTTTCGACTTTTATTTGCACTGTACTTTGCGACTCATCTAGACTAGTATTGTCTCTTTTTATATGAATATAATAGTAACTAAATCAGTTCCGATGCTCACTCAGGTGATATATAACTTATATTTAAATAATATCGAGAATAAAAATTATTATCAATAATTACGATCCTACAGATACAAAAAACTCAATGTTTTAGTACAGAAATTTGTATTTAATAATATAATAGATTTTAGTATCGAAGGTTGTATGAAATATTAACCACGGCATGGTTAATATTTCTTCATTCAATCATCGTCAATGCCCCACAAACCTTGTAACTAATCGTGCTTCACGATGAAGGAAACGTCGTAAGAAAGCCTGCATATGTCTAATTTCACTGAAATTCTGTCACATGTGTATTCCACCAAGCGGCATTGGAACAGCGTGGTGAAACAAGCTCTAAAAATTCTCCTCAAAAGAAAATAAGAGGATTTAGCCCAGCAGTGAGACATCCACAGGCTGTTGCTAAAGCCTTTAAAAGTTTAAAACAAAACTTTACTTTTAATGTTTTTATGACAAGTTACGTTGGCTGAATATTTTGATACCAAGTGCAAAATTTCCTTACAACACGCCCAAAATAATATTTATTTACTTCAAATACTTCCCGACTGTACTGGCCGTCGTCGCGTTTGGACTCTACTACCACTTACCATCAGGTGGAGTAGAGACATTTGCCATCCCGGCGCATATAAAAAAAAAATATTATTACTTTAATTACTGGCACAAGGAACATAAAATTTTAGTTCCCAAGGTTGGTGGCGCATTGGCTATGTATAGAATGCCAATGTCTAAGGGCGTTGGTGACCGCTTACCATCAGGTGGCCCATATGCTCGTCCGCCTTCCTTTTCTATAAAAAAAAAAGATAGATTACAACTAGATTTTAAGCAATAAACACTACATCAGTATGTATAGAATAGGAAGGTGGACGAGTATATGGGCCACCTGATGGTAAGTGGTCACCAAACGCCCTTAGACATTGGCATTGTAAGAAATGTCAACCATCACTTATAGCCAATGCGCCACCAACCTTGGGAACTAAGATTTTATGTCCCTTGTGCCTGTAATTACACTGACTCACTCACTCTTCAAACCGGAACACAACAATATCAAGTATTGCTGTTTTGCGGTAGAATATCTATCTTATATTATAACGAGAAAAGATTTGATTTTTTGTATGTTTGGTTGTAACGGTTAACTCAAAACTTAATAACTGATTTTTAAATTTCTTAGATCTATAGAAAGTTGCATTATCAGCGAGTTACATAGGCTACATTTTATTTTCAAAAAAATTAGAGATTTTTTTTTATTTTAATCCACAAAACTGACTACAATTATACAATCAACAATGACATACAGTAATACATTTAACTGAAAATATTTACAATTGAGTCTTCTCGATGTGGACATTACATGCTTATATGAGGGCTTAAAAGTAAAAAAATAAAATTACATTAGCACACACACACATTACAGTAATTACAGCGTAACATTATATACATAGGCCTCTGCATCTTTGTCAGATGATTTAAGCAAGCCACTCTCCGTGTTGTTTTCCACCTGCAAGACAGGTGAGCGAAGTGTCCTCTCCGTGGATGCTGCTACGCCTGGGCAGGCGACTTTATGGCAACACGGGCTTGCCCAGTACCCATGCCACCCTCTCCTCCTCCCCAGCAGGATCCGCAGGAATGACGAGTCAATACGTGTGGTGCTGGTTTGGCCGCAGGTGACTGGCTTACGCCTAAACGGAGGCACCGCTCCGGGTTTAATATTAGTTTTCCTTCTTCTTTGGCGTGACGCTGGGATAATTTTGGGAAACAGCGTATCAAGGAGAGGGGTGAGGATACTGCGATCACGGAAGATACAGGAATGTGCCACTAGTAGCTAGAGCAGTCCGGGGTCGCGTACCCGTAGTGATTTCAACCAGCTATCGGACAGATAACTGATAGATCCACCCTCTGGACAAGCGTAACATTAGAACAAACATAAGAAAACTTATAAAAACTATCACCTATAAAATTAAAATAAATAACTAAAAATCAAAACAGAATTAAACTAAACTAAAAAGTAACTAAATAACATAAAAATAGAACTAAAAATTAACCCATTTGTGTAGACATTTTCTTTTTAATGGCCCTGATATTATCGTTAAAGATATCTATAGTATCTCTAAAACAGTCAGCAAAAGATAGCATTCTATACAGCGGACCATGCTGACCAAGATTGCTTCTTGTATGAGGCAAACAAAACGTCTTGCGATTCTGTAAGCGGCTACCGTCACGACGCACTGCGAAACTTAAACGCTCGAGATCCCTACGAAAATTACAATAATGTCAACCAAGGTATCAATTTCTTCCCATAAAAGTAATTATTGGCGTAAATAAGATAAATATTCAAAGCGGACCATTTGGGGTGGGCCGCTAGTCATTTATAAAAGCTTTGAATATCGTACGCATAGAATACATGTACGAAAAAGAGTTATTTTAGTAAAAATTAAGAATGCAATGTTATTTAACATTGCACTCTTGTGTAAATAAAACAAGACGCGCAAACAACTGTAAAATTACAATACTATAAATTAAGCAATCTATTCTTAATTGTTATCTGTGGTTCAATTTAAGCGAGTCTAAAAATATTTATATACTATCCGGTGTAGAGTACATGCCTTCGTCTGCGTGAGTCACTTTTATTGTGATTATGAAAAACATTCGGTTTCGTATTTTGTTAGCCTTATATCTCCCACGCTCGTTTTTGATGCATTAATGCAATGTACAGATAAACGGTTTCTACTACTTTATTATACGATTAGATCTTTGTTTTTAAAGAAACTATGTTTTTATTTACACTATTGAATTTCTTTAAACTTTATTTCCATAATCATTTTTAATATATAACTAATATAAAAATAAATACGCATTACAAATTTATAGAAAAAAACATAAAATTCAAATTCAGAACATTCTAGAAACTCCAATCCATATAGGTTATAGAACGATAAGGTTTTAGCTGTAAGACATTCGAATCTATCCGGTAAAAGAATAGTTCGGGAAAGGTGAAGTTGAGCTGCCTTGTTTGAAATGTAATTTTGCTGTCTGAGCACCAACGTGTAGCAGACGTTTTTAGAATGTATGAAGCAATGGAGAAGGCATTTTAATCCTTATGATTGAAAGCGCAACAAACTCACTTATAATATTAGAAATGTATAAGATAGTTTACCCGGGCAAGCACCACTGAATTTTCATGTGCTTAATTTGTGATTGTAATTCATCTCGTGCTTTACGGTGAAGGAAAACATCGTGAGGAAACCTGCATGTGTCTAATTTCACTGAAATTCTGCCACATGTGAATTCTACCAACCCGCATTGGAGCAGCGTGGTGGAATAAGCTCCAAACCTTCTCCTCAAAAAAGAGGAGAGGAGGCCTTTAGCCCAGCAGTGGGACATTCACAGGCTGTTACGGTTACGGTTACGGTATAAGATAGTTTATCACACTTTCACGTCTTAACTACTCAACCGATTGACATGATATGCAAGCACGTTGTCTGAGGTACAAAGGGACATAGAATTCCTAACACCTATCCCTCCCCCTTCCACGGGGATGAAGCCGCGGGTGAAACCTAGGTTACCATATATACATATATATAATAATTAAATATTAACAATCTTTAGTTTAAATAAGAAAGCTGATATAAATTACGTCTTAATTATTTATTTATAAGTTTTATTAAAATTAAACACAATAAGTCAATATTATAGCCGGTTAAAAGCCTGTATAGGTGGCAATCTCTTTCAGATTGATTTATAACAGTGTCTTAACTATGAAATTTATATTAATATAAAAATAATTTTTGAAAAATAGGTAATTAATTATGTATTATCTAAAAATAAACTTATCGCGTTGTTAAATTATGTTAAAATCAACTCCAAATATATTTTTATTAAAGCAATAATTACGATAATATAGACGGTTAGTTTCAATTAATTAATAGGTGACTTTCGTTCCTACTAAATACATATTGCTCATCTAGACGATTACACGACATTGTGCGTTTAATTTTTGTGTATCATAATATTTTTTATCAGTCCGCCACTTGATTAATAAAGGTTCAACATTATCTATATTTTGTATACGTAATAAATATACAATATATACGTATTTACTAATACTAAGCTTCTCCAACTCTTTTATAGCATTCGCGATACATCGAACTGCACGAATTATGTTCTTTACAACGGAATAAAAGTTGGTGCTGGCAATCAGCTGATTAAACTAACGTTATCGATTTAGTATAAACTCTATAGCAAAGATAATAAGGTCTAGTTTCAGTTATGGAGAACACTATACCACGCATTAGGATTGTGTTAGCGCGAACACTCATGCCAAGAAAATTAGATAGGAGCTCGTAATTTCGTTTAAATAAAGAGTTTTCTCGACTAACTTAACGAAGGAAATGAAATAACGTTAATAATTTCGTTAATAATTTAACATATTGATGACTTATATTTTATGAGCCGGTTGGCGTGGTTGGTAGATACTTGCCTTTTCACCTCGAAGGTTGTGGGTTCGATTCCCACCCAGGACAGACATTTGTGTGCATGAACATGTCTGTTTGTCCTGAGTCTGGGTGTAATTTTCTATATAAGTATGTATTTACAAAAGAAAAGTAGTATATGTAGTATATGTAGTATATCAGTTGTCTGGTTTCCATAGCACAAGCTTTGTACAAGCTTAATTTGGGATCAGATAGCTGTGTGTGAAAAATGTCCTAAGATATTATTATTATTATTATTATTATTATTATTATTTAATCAACACATTTAGGTATAAATTATTAATTTTTTTTTATATCTTTGAACATCAATCGCGTAGAATTTAAATGAGAAACCAAAAACGTTTTCAAACGAAGCTAATTTTTGTCGCGCTTATATTGCGGATTTTTTCTATTAATGCAGTACACCTAATCATTTTTTATGTATTTAATAAAATGGTTTAATTAGACTTGGTTTATATTTAATCAGTGTCGCAATTTATCATTTTGTTTAATCTAAATTAAATAAAATGCGTAAAATTATCGATTTGTGCTTCCACATGCTCAATGTTTTTATTCTTTTCGTATTGTGTGTGTGTTTATATCCTACGAGGATAGGGTCTCCTCTTCTCTCTGGTTTTGGAGCATATTCCAAAAAGCTTTAGTATAATCAAATATGTCTTGAAGGGGGTGGATGACGAAGGACCCAACTTGATGTGAAACACAAAGAACCGAAAGAATTGGTGCACCTTGGGAGAAGCCCACCAGCAGTGATACGGATAAACTGATGATAATAGTAATAACATTCATGAAAATCCTTGGCTGGAAAATACTAAAACGGTCAATGAGAGGGCATTGCGAGTCATATTGGATAATTGTTTCCAAAAAATTGTTTGGTAGCAGTCTAAAGCAGACATTATCTAGTAATACAAAACGGCATCAACAATCTCCCATAGTATTAACATATAACTTTTTTTATAAAAAATGTATAAAATTTGTCTGAAGAAGAATGTTTGAATGAAGAAATGTTTTTCACATTTTATATTATTAGGTAACAGAAGCAATACCAATAAAAGTTTTCAAGTGAACGTCGGAATGTATCTGCATTTGTATGAAACTCTTAAGTGTAAACTCTTGTACCAAGTGTAGTGTTGCTTTGAAGTGGAGAATAGAGTTTTATTAATTTTAATGCATAAATTTTTTTTTTTATAGAATAGGCAGGCGGACGAGCATATGGGCCACCTGATGGTAATTGGTCACCAACGCTCATAGACATTGGCATTGTATGAAATGTTAACCATCGCTTACATCACCAATGCGCCACCAACCTTGGGAACTAAGATTTTATGTCCCTTGTGCCTGTAATTACACTGGCTCACTCACCCTTCAAACCGGAACACAATAATATCAAGTATTGCTGTTTTGCGGTAGAATATCTGATGAGTGGGTGGTACCTACCCAGACGAGCTTGCACAAATCCCTACCACCAGTATATGAACTTGTATCATTGGTTAAAAGTTTTCTATCTGCATGTTTGTTAATCCATCACGACCAATACATTAATCCGATTGTAGTGGAATGAAAGCTATGACGCTTGAATTCGTTGCAAGATGTGCTAGTGAAGAGTGAAATAACAGATGTGATAGCTTTTTATCGCATATATTCACTAATTTATTATGATTGTTGTAAATATTGTGCAATTCTTTATTAGTCGAGGTAGACTAGTTTTATATTTCAAAAATCTAATGTCCTCTTTATTTGGAATAAAACGGGATTGCGCAACATTCAGTCACAATCAATATTATACTTATTTTCAACTACTTAAATTAGAATCAAATTTATTAGCCCCGCCGCACTAACAAATACTTTTTCAACGAAAGCGATATAACCTTATTCGCTAGTAATAAAATGGTGATACCAGAAACGATAGCCTTCTTTGGACCTTGAAGTAACTTGGAGCCAAAATTAGACCATGGTTATGTCTAGGTCTGTAATTACAGATTGTTTAAAAGAAATTTAAACGTAGATTAACTCGCCGGGATCACCTAGTATTATCTATTATGCTAAAATAATTATTATTTTTGTCGAGAAATTGTGTGGACTTTCGTGCCTCGGAAAGGATGAAAAGCTGTTGTTCTAGCATTTAAATCCTTTGCCAGACCATCGGATTATGAAAGTAATGAATTAAAAACTTGTTTGTAACAACACACACTTGTGCACTATAATATATCCTGTATTTGCTAGTCTCACTTGAAAATGGCCACCGTAGACAAAAACAGTCTGTCATTTCTGTCTGCACGTCAAACCACAAGTAAAATATTGAGGATCAAATAAATTTATTATTAGAAACTATTTGTGTAGTTGTTGCAACTTTATTTGTGAAATATATTCATATATGTATGTACATTACACAAACACTATACGAATGACAAAAATTTAATCCAACGTTGTACCAAAACTAATATTATAATCCCCACCTTTACGCTAACGACCAAACTTTCCTCAGAACACAAAGACGGTATAATTTTTAAACGATATCGTAATATATTAGCGCAGCAACTGTCAGGGATGTCCGCTTATCTAAAACAGTAAATAAAAGTTACACTCAGGGGCGAAACGATCTTTTTGTTCGGAGTTCTTAGGAGGAAGTGTAAAAACTTTGTCAGTTCACACTAACTTCGTCGGACGACGCGAGTCTTGTATTTCTATATTTTTATTTTTGTTATTTATATAAAAATGTTTATGCTTTATTTCCAACTAGTTTTCATAGTGAATGGACAGAGGAGCAACTAATTATTATTAGATAATAAGAAATATTCTCCTTCGCCAATGCCCCATCAACCACTAATTACCCATGGGTTGAGGGTGAGTACCCTTCAAACCAGGTACCATAAGTACTGTTTAGCGGTAAAATAATCACATTTGTTAAAAAAAAATATGACGGAAAAATAAATACTTGTGCCTATTAGTGAAAAATACCGTTCCTGTTACTTTGTGAACGAGGAAAAACATCCCAGAATATCATGAATACTAAAGGTAAAGTTGGACAAACTAAATTAGGATGGATGAGGCAAAATAGGAAAAATACGATTAAATTGAAAAGTCCGAGATAAAATTTTAGCAGGTATATTTTTGTGAATCAAAACCACCAAAACATTTACAAGCCGTGCATCATTCAATTTACCACCGTTGTGTTGAATATAACTGCCTCAAAATTCTTTTTTATCTTTACTTTTGTGAAATCAAATTTATGGTGCTTGTTGGATTTAAAAATCCTGAATAATGTTTTACTGGTGCTAGTACTCAAACTAGTTTAAGTACTAGCGTTTATTTAAGCCTTATTGATGTTTTAAATATAGCCTTTAAGTATTGAATGAATAGAATCAATGTCAGAATCTGTTTGTATACCGAACAATTCAAAAAATATAATTTTATAAATAATCTTCTGGTGAATGATTATTTTTATATCATTCAAAAATAACAGCTTCGACGGTCTTCATTTCGGCAACCGAAATTCGACCTTGGTGACTAATCGTAAATTCTATTTTACTGCATCTGCATATTGTATATGGTCACGAATGAGAGCGCCAGGTTTATCGCTCTTTTCTAAATTTCATATTAATACAACCAAACAGAGATCGAGCATGGAAATATATTACTGTACACTTCCTAAATTCTGAGCCATACAAAGATTTTCCAGAATAGCTTATTGTTTTAAATTGATTCAATATTTGAATCCTGAAATTTGGACCTCACTATCTAAATTCATATATGAATCGTAATTGAATCCAGTCCATCGAACAACATTTCTTTCCGACAATATTTCTTACATTGTTACTCCGAAACGAGTTCAGTTCTTAGACATAAGAGATAATTTGAAGTTATTGAAATTACTATAACTACATAATAAATACTATTAATAAATTTGGTTCAGTGAACACTTGGCTGACGAACGTTGACTCATCTCATCGACCTCATTTAACCAGATATACGATGCTATTAACGTTAGTTTGTTCAGCAATTACTCATTACCATGTTTTAATTTGTCGACCACAATGATTTATAAACTGTTTGTTTAATATTAACTACGCTTTCAGCTGAAATGTTAAATGGTTTCCCGTTTCCAATATTACTTTTTGAAATTGTATATTACATTTAAATTAACTTGGGAATTCTTTATTCATAATAACATTTTGTTTTGCTTTTAAATATATATGAATATAATTATTTATCTTACAGACTTTACAAACGATAACACCAGTGGATTGCTTTTGTTTGAGATTTTTTTTAAATACTATATAGTTAATAATAAAGTGGAGGTTTTTTTATTGATTTTTTTTTTATTATTTATAAAATAGAGCTTATGGGCCGCTTGATCGTAAGTTGTCACCAACGCCTATAGACATTAGCATTGTAAGAAATGTAAACCATCCCTCACATCGCCAATGCGTCAGCAAACTTGGGAACTAAGATGTTGTCCCTTGTGCCTGTAATGAGTAGGTGGTACCTACCCAGGCGACCACAGGCGAGGAGAAGGTGCGCATAGCGCCTCATTCTTCTTCGGCGGAGCAGGTTTGCAGTGACGTCCTCTTCCCGCTCCCTCTCCACGGCCTCTCGACTTCTGCGACATTACATTTTCACAGAAGGAGACCATTTCCGACCGGCACTCATCGCTTCCGAGTATCGCGTTGATGATGCTTGGCAAGGAGAGGTCTCCGCCGATAACTGCCGCCAGGGAAAACCCCCACGTGGCACACTCCATCAGGGTGTGTTGCGCCGTATCGATTAGCGCACCACACTCGTGGCAAGAAGGTGACATTTCCCGCCGTGCTATCTTGTGTAGGTACTTACCGAAGCAGCCGTGTCCGGTAAGTACCTGCGTCAATCTAAACGAAAGCGTGCCTCGTTTTCTTTTGACCCAGCTACCCAAGTGGGGACGTACCGCCTCCACTGTCACCAGGCCCGCTGTGGACCCCAGATCTTCCTCCCATCGGGCTATACGGGCTTGCTGGACTAGAGCCCTGATCCGCTCGACATCCGCCGACCCTGGACGGTCACTGCGGTCTCTCGCTTCGGCCCGCGGTACACCTCTGCGAGCACCTCCGCCTGGAGTTCCCAGGGCGGATCTTCCGCGAGGAGCGTCACCGCTGTCCAAGACACAGTACGATACCCTCTTATCGCTCTTACCGCTTTGACCCTCTGCGGCCTCCGCAGGAGGGCCCGGTTGTGAGCAGTGAGTGCATCGACCCATATCGGGGCACCGTAGAGTGCCATCGACCTCACTACGCCGGCATAGAGCCTCCGTTTTAGATATGGAGACTCTCAGGCCCAGCATTTCCATTCGGTCCACGGTTGTTGTCCACGGTTGTTCCAACTTCGGCCAGGCGGGCCGCCTCATTACCGCAACGGGGCGGGACTTTGGCCCGCCCCGTTGCGGTAATGAGGGTGTCGTCTACGTAGCACAACACCCCCAAATCGGGAAGGACGGGTGCCTTCAGAAGCCAATGAAGGCCGACGTTTCACAGAATTAGGCCGAGGACCGACCACTGTGGAACGCCGCAGCTTACACGACGCCGAACCAACTTCCCGTCGCCTATTGCCCATACGACCTCCCTGTCCTGGAGTTCCTCAGATAGATCGGCACCCCTGGGTATCGGAGTGCCTCCCTGATCGTCTCGAATGGTAGACTGTTAAAGGCGTTTGCAACGTCTAACGACACCGCCAGGACCACTTGCCCCTGGGCCACTGCTTCCGTGGTCTTGAGGGCGTTCAAGGCGTCGATCATTGAACGGCCCGCCCTGAACCCGAACTGAGCCTCTGAGAGACCTGGACCGGCCTCGTCGAGGTGTTGAACGAGACGAGCACTTGCACAAAACCCTACCACCAGTAAAATAAAAAAGGTATAAACAAAAAAAAAACATAAATTTCATACAGACTAATAGTTGCTGGACTGTATAAAACACCATAAATTAAGACCATACATTTTTATCAGGTAGGCCCTCACGAGCACTTTTAAATCGACATTTCACAATTTCAATTCAAATATAAAACTACCACCGGTTCCAGATTAGATTCTACCGAGAAGAACTGGCAAGAATATCAGTAGTTACACTTTTTAACAATTAAAAAATGTCATGTAAATTATATAATCCTGTTTAGTATTTTATATATTAAATAAGCCTGATTTAGAAAAAATTAACAACTTTGATATATCCTTCTTAAACTAATTGATTTATGCTCGGTAAAGTTACGTGAAACCCCGTAGCTCCAGATCAAAGTAATGGATTATACGACAGTTCAATAACGCCATATATCATAGTTTTATAGCATTTTCTCTTCCAACTAAATGTAATAGACATAATATTCGAGGAGATACGTTATATGTGATGTATGGTTCAAAAACCCCAGAGGACCGAATAACTTTTTCCTGTTTTTTCGGCATTATGAAGTTTCAGGAATATTTTGGTTTGAGCCGAGTGTCAAGGGGATTTACGCTGTGTGAATCGCATTATTTTCTATTTATATTTACATCATCATTTATGATATGAATGTTTTTATCTATTTATTTGGTTATATAATGTTTCGGTAACATGATTTTATATTTATTATTTCAAATAAATATCTTGTTCTTACTAAGGAGGATCGTGTAATAATATGTCGCTTATTACTCATTCTTTTGGACATTTATAAAAAATTGAGCTGCTGAGGATACCTAACGATTTTGCCTTAACCGGTCTCATGAGATGAATTGTCACAAATTAGATACATAAAAACGAATGTGGTCAGTACACAATTCTACCTATATTCATAATTTATTTACCCAATATCAAATATCATTAAGTAATAATACAGGTACGTTTTAATTGAATTTTAAACACGAGGAACCTTGAGACTACAGATTTATATGTACACACGTAAAAAATAATGCTTGTACATACGAACGTTGTGAACAGTTTTTTTTGTTTTTGTTGGCACTTGCATTAGGGCTTTTGTCATCGTCACGGTAGCATGCGAAAGCAATCCCGTGGCGTTCCTCGTTAAGACGGAAAGGGTACCGCTGGTTTTTTAGTGAGTATCTCGATGTTCGGGGCGCACTCGGCACCTTGGACACCGGCGAGCCCCACATAAACTGTTCCCGTGGGGAAACGCGACACACGTTTTTCCATCGTTAAAAATAAAATGAAAAAAGGACTTTTGTCATAGTATTATCAATGTACAAAATAAGTCATGTTGCGATAAATATTTACAAATAAATGTATATTTATAATTATCATACCAGTAATGAGGTAGTTTTATATAAAACGCAAGCTTTGCTAAGAATTATTTTAAAAAATTAAAAGGATAGTACTACATCATATTCTTGATGTCAAATCAATCAATCAACAGCCAATCGTTGTCCACTGCTGAACATAGGCCTCTCCCAAGGTGCGCCAAAGCTCCCTGTCCTCCGCCTTCCGCATCCAGTTGGTGCCCGCCACCTTCTTAAGGTCGTCGGTCCACCTGGCTGGAGGGCGCCCTACGCTGCGCTTGCCGATTCGCGGTCTCCACTCTAGGACTCGTCTGCTCCAACGGCCATCGGTCCTACGACATACGTGACCAGCCCACTGCCACTTCAGCCTGCTAATTTTGCAAGCTATGTCGGTGACTCCGGTTCTTTTCCGGATAATCTCATTTCTGATCTTATCCTTCAAAGATACTCCGAGCATAGCTCGCTCCATAGCACGCTGAGCGACTTTGAATTTGTGGACTAGTCCCGCAGTTAGTGTCCACGTTTCGGCACCGTATGTCATGGCAGGTAAGACGCATTGGTTGAAGACTTTCGTCTTCAAACATTGCGGTATAGACGACTTGAGGACTTGACGAAGGTTGCCAAATGCTGCCCATCCCAAGCGAATTCTTCGATCGGCTTCCTTCTCGAAGTTGTTCCTACCGACTTGTATTATCTGTCCTAGGTAGGTATATTCACTAACAACTTCGAGAGGTTTCCCCTCGACGTATATCGGTCCCGGCACGACATGCCTATTGAACATGACCTTGGTCTTGTCCAAGTTCATACCGAGACCGACACACCGGGAAGACTCGCCTAGGCTACGCAGCATTTCGGTGAGTTGTTCCAGCGACTCTGCTATGATGACGATATCGTCGGCAAATCGAAGGTGTGAGATGTACTCGCCGTTTACATTGACTCCATACCTAGTCCAATCCAGCGTTTTGAAAACGTCTTCCAACGCGTTGGTGAACAGTTTCGGGGATATTACATCCCCCTGTCTCACCCCTCTGCGCAGTTGGATCGCCTTCGTCTTACAGTCCTGGATGTGGACAGTCATTGTAGCGGCGTTGTACAGACATCTCAGTACCTCGATATATCTCCAATCGATGCCCAGGTTTCGATGGAGTCGAAGGCTTTCTCGTAGTCCATTTGTGGACTACGAGAAAGCATACACAGCGGCTGATTGTACTCTTCGGTCTTCTGCACAATCTGCCGAACAGTATGGATGTGGTCCACGGTGCTGTAGCCTGATCGAAAGCCGGCTTGCTCTGGGGGCTGGAACTCGTCAAGTCGTCTGGCGAGACGGTTCGTGACGACTCTTGAGAACAGCTTATACACGTGACTCAGGAGGGAGATTGGTCTGTAGTTTTTCAAGAGGGTTTTATCACCTTTCTTGAAAAACAGTACCACCTCACTCCCGCTCCACGTTTCCGGGGTCTTGCCATGTTGGATGACGGAATTAAAGAGGCTTGCTAGCTCTTTCAGGACCGGAGTCCCGCCTGCCTTAAGCAACTCTGTTGTGATTCCGTCATCTCCCGGAGCTTTGTTGTTTTTAAGCTGTTCTAGAGCCGCCCTAATCTCTCCTTGGTCAACGACCGGGAGCTCCTCGGAGTAATGGCGCATAAGAGGGGCGCGCTGGTCATCAATACTGATTCCCACGGGTTTATCCGATCTTGAAGAGAACAACTGCCCATAAAACCTCTCTACTTCTCCGATAATCTCAGGCCTAGAGGTAACGACCCCACCATTTTCAGTTTTAAGTTTTGTCAGACGCGGCCTCCCAAACTTGCGAGCGAACACTTTCGATCCCCGATTTTGCTCAATCGCAGCCTTGATGGCACGGGTATTGGAGCGTCGGAGATCGCGTCGCGTCAGCGTTTTTATTGTTCGGTTTAAGGCCTTATCTGACAAAAACGATGGTAGTTCTCGTCGTTTTCTCATGAGCTCGAGTGTCTCAGCAGAGAGTTTTGGTGCGTTGTCTCTTCTCTGTGGCGGAAAACACTTGCGGGATGTGTTTTGCAGTATTTTGACCAGCGTGTCGGTTCTCTCATCAATGCTGCTTATGGTTTCCAACGCGGTAAATTGATTTTGAAGTTCCATTTGGAACTTTTCGGAGCCTTGAGCAGCTTGGAGCATGGTAGGTCGGAGAGTAGACCTCATCATTCTCGATCTTTCGGCTTTTAAGATGATATTTAGAGTGCCTCGAACCAAGCGGTGATCACTTCCGGTATTAAACCTGTTGATCACTGAAACATCTCTAAATATGTGCCTTTTATTCGAAATGATAAAGTCTATCTCGTTCCTTGTCACGTTATCGGGGCTTCGCCAGGTCCACCTCCTCTGAGGCTTCTTTTGAAAGAAAGAATTCATCAAAAAAAGCCCCTGCGCTTCGAGAAAGTTTACCAGCATTTGCCCCCTGTGATTTCTGCAGCCCAAGCCGTAAGGTCCGACTTTCGATTCACCGCTATCTTGTACTCCCACTTTAGCATTAAAGTCTCCCATAACAACATTGTAGTGGGCCCTCGAGGTGTCGTTGAGGGCCTTTGCGATGTCCTCGTACATCGCTTCGACCACATCATCAGAGTATGTCGAAGTTGGCGCATATACCTGTACAACCTTCAGGGAGTACCTGTCGGAAAGTTTTAGGACAAGGTACGCTACCCGGTTCGACACACTACTGATTTCCACAATGCTGCTAATGAGATCCTTTTTGACTAGAAAACCGACACCACCCTGGGAGAGGTTATCACCTTCGCGGAAGTAGAGTAAGTTACCGGACTCTAGAGTTATCGTGTCCTCCCCCTGTCTTCGGACTTCAGATAACCCCAGTATATGCCAGTTTATATGACTTAACTCTACTTCTAATTCGGCGAGGTGATGGTCCAGCCTCATCGAGCGTCCATTATACGTTGCCATTTTCAGTCGCTTTATACGGTAGCCTGCCGTGAACCGGTGATTCTTAGCACCCCCTGCCCTGCCGATACCGCGACCGCTACCTTGGTCGGGCCTAGCGGGCTTGCCGGTAACTGGGGGCCTTTTTTTGGGCGCATCTGCCATTAAGGGAGGGGTTTGCCCATACTCGCCGCGCTGGGCAGGCGTGTTGGCGAGCGCAGTAGGGGGTAAGATGTTTATGGGAGGGGGGACGCTGCTGCCCATCCCCCCTTTTTCCCGTCCCTCAGTCGCCTCTTACGACACCCACGGGATGAGATTGGGGGAGTACTATTCTAAGCCGGTACTCCACGGCGGATGTGGAGATGTAGAAATTGAAAATTCAACACACACCATGCCACTTTATTTCTCCTTCGATAACAGAATAATCTAGAAAGATCTAGATAATTATTCAGGTGATGAACTACCGTTATGCCCTTAAAAGTATTAAACAGCAATCAGTGTGACAAAATCCACTAAGACAGTGCAGCAAAAGAGTGCCCTAAGCATATTGACATACGAGCAGACTGTTAAAAATCAGGATACGTTAAAAAATAGTTTCAAAGTTTTGTGCAAACACATCTAGGACCTTGACAATCATATCCAAAATAAAAAATAATGTAATGCTTCCATGTTAAATAATGATTCAGATTATCTATGAGTAAATGAGGTAAATTACTATCAGACTTCAAATTTGCTGACCAGCTTACCTAAAATGTATTCAATAAAAAAATTTGGAACACACTTATCTACTGAACTATTCCAGAAATCTCAATCATTATCAATTAATTCCACAACTGCATTACGAGAGGATATAAACGGAAAACGGAACAATGCAAAACGGACAAGTTTGAAAAAGCAATTATACAATCTGCCACGAAGTTAGCGAGGGGCATATTCCATTATAATTATTATTGTTTGACGTTGGTTATAATAGTTGGATGAGAAAACAGAGATACTACGATAATGCAGAAATAGCACCAACCTGTAAATAGTCAAAACGCTGGGCTAAAGCCTATTTTATTTTTGAGGAGAATGTTTGTAACTTATTCCTCTATTCATGCAGGTTTTCTTACGACGTTTTTAATCGCAAATTAAGTACGTTAATATTTGGTACAGTACAGTACAGTAACAGCCTGTTAATGTCCCACTGCTGGGCTAAGGCCTCCTCTCCATTTTGAGGAGAAGGTTTGGAGCTTATTCCACCACGCTGCTCCAATGCGGGTAATAATTGGTATTTAGAATGAATTCGAATTAATTTAATCTAATTTATAATAGGTAAAATCTGTAAAATATTATTGTTGTAATTTTTGTCTTTTTATTAATTATTCTCTTGTATATATGATCCTTGTTTGATCGAAATAAATAATTTTATTATTATTATTATTATTATTTATGATTAAAATTGTGCTTGCTCAGATTTTATAATATTCGTATATATTTCTGGTTCTACCTACTATCTCGTCATTCTATTACTACGGTCGCTTAATTCAATATTCATTAACTACAGCTATATCATAAATACATAAATAACTTTGAGTAAATAAGATAACTGAAATATATTAAATTAATTTAGAAATGTATTATTACAAATGTAATTATGCCAAACAATGGATAAAAAAGGAACTCAGAAACGTATATGTATGTGAGTTAGCCTTTGTATAAAATAATCCTTAGAAAAAAAACAGCTTGAAGAGATTCAATGTAACAGTACAACAAAGTCATTTTATAAATTGCTCCGTGTAGACATATCTTTTGTAAATCTATATACAAAGATGGACCATTGATAGAATACATATCTTAATAGAAGGACGGATATAATCAGCAAGCAATACTAACTTATCATGTAAATAAATACGAACAAACACGAGCATATCATCACCGTCAATGACCTCACCAGAACAAATTTATGAAGCTACGAGGCTACAAGACTATGTGGCTACAAGACTATGTGGCTACAAGACTACGAGGCTAAAAGGCTACGAGGTCTACGTAGATTTACTCCATAGGATTGTCAAACCGTGTCCGTGTAGAAGTAAAAACTATTTATAATTAAGTTTCATAAAATAGATATAAACGTTTGATTTGATAAGAAATTCTTAAATTGAAATAGGCTAAATATAGCGGCGACCACAAACAGTTAAGCTTTATTATTAAAGAAAATTAACCAAGTTTAATCCACAGCGGATTGAGGTGACGTAAATGCCTTACATTTTTTTTTACTTTTGTAAGTGAATGTACTTTACACAGCCATCTACGATAACTAAGACAGATTAAACTAGAAAAACTTATGTATTCGATTGAATAATCAATGATATATGAATCAACAAAAATTACATTTAAATTAAATATCACGCATTATATTAGTTGGAATCCGTTTGACAATTTAAAATAATGGCCTGTTAATGCCCCACTGCTAGGCTTAGGTTCTCTCCGTTTGAAGAGAAGGTTTGAAATATTTCCCACTATGCTGCTCCAATGTTGGTCGGTGGATACACATGTGTCAGATTTTTATTTAAATTAGACGCATGCAGATTTTACGATATTTTCGCTAATAGCCGAGCACAACAATTACGAATTAAGCATATGAAAATTCAGTGGTAATTACCTGAGTTGGAAATTGCAATCATCGGTAAAGTTCAAGCCATCTAACTACTTAGCTCCTACAATATATACAGCCATAATTCCGTAAAAGCCTGTGAATGTCCCACTGCTGGGCTAAAGGCCTCCTCTCCCTTTTTTGAGGAGAAGGATTGTAGCTTATTCAACCACGCTGCTCCAGTGCGGGTTGGTGGAATACACATGTGGCAGAATTTCAGTGAAATTCGACACATGCAGGTTTCCTCACGATGTTTTCCTTCATCGTAAAGCACGAGATGAATTATAATCACAAATTAAGCACATGAAAATTTAGTGGTGCTTGCCCGGGTTTGAACCCACGATCATCGATTAAGATTCACGCGTTCTTACCACTGGGCCATCTCGGCCATCGACTACATATATACATATGATATTAAATTTACATAACCTAGTATTTTAATTTATAGTACTTTTATGCATGTTATATTCCATGTATAATTTGTGTAATAATAATGATTATTATTTTTAATTTTACCTCTATTTTACCACTTCGCACACCTACAGACAATTTTTGTAAAAAAATTTAAGTTGACTGCAAGAAAAACGCGGTTAATTCCAACTTTTATACAGTTTAACTATATTATGCAATAAATATACATAAATAAAAAAATTAATTAAAAAAATATTTTATGGAAACCGAAATCAAAGCTAAGCTTATAAATAGCTTATAAATATAATAGCTAAAATTATAAATAGTCTGAATATTCTTATTTTGTTACAGATTCAAAGAGAGATCACTGCAACAAGACCGTTGAAATATATGAAGATGTATCATCGCCGCCGGTGACAGCTGAAAACTTCGGTCGACCTCTCACTTGTACATTTAGGTAAGTGTCATTTTTACATCTAGAATATTCAGTAAGAAAAATCAACGAGACGGTGAAAATGATCGAGAAATTTAAGATAGAATATTCCTTTCATACAAAAAGAAAATAATAGATGACAACGGAAATCGAATTTTTAAATATTTAATTTCAATTCCATAAAACAAATTTATTTTTTTATGAAAAAGAATTTCAAATTACACAGATAATAATAAACGTCTCGTTACTTTATTCATAAAGCGTTTAAGAATAGTATAATTCATAAGCTACCACTGGCTTGGTACTTACGGAATAATAAAATACGTTAGTACGTTAGTAAAGTATATAAAGATGACAAATACTAAGAGCTTTGATTATAAACGTTGCTTAGCGGCTGTTTGGTTAAACACTGATTTTACTATTTCTTTCATTATGGATTTGACATTCGAAAGAAGAATACACAACATTGGTTAAGTAACAACTTTTATAAATAAGGCCGAAAGTGTTTTAATAAAATAATATCTGCTCAAACAAAAAGAAATTGTATTGATCAATGTGAATATGTTCCAAATATTTACATAATGGCATTATTTTTTGTACAAACACTTGTAATCTTTTTTTATTTGTAATAACGTTCAGATTTCATTGCTGTATTTTGATTTGAAACTTATTAAGCGCTTATTATCTTGCTTGTTTCTATATTCTAAAATAATGATAAGTTATTGTTTAAATAGTTATACAGTAAGTTTTCGTACACAAAGAGTTATTAAAAAAGTTTTTATGATATATACGATTCGTTTGTTAATAATAACAGAACTCTGATATTATGATTAATTAAAAAAAAAAAAAACATTTTCATCGAAAATATTGAGAAACAAAGAGCCATAAAAAGATTTGACATAATTCCTTCGTCCTTAACAAGAAAATATGTCAAATAACTACGGTCACCATAAGGATAAATATAAAAAATATATATATAATGAAGCATTACATTCGAGTATTAGCAGAAGTTTTTCATTCTTCACTGACCAATTTATCCCCACCCAGGTACAGCTGATCACCTTGGTCGGGATAAATTGGGGAATAATATAATAACAACCAGCTTTGTGTTCACAGGTTTCGAGCGTTTCGAGGGTCACCGAAGGACTGGATAATAAGAATACGGTTTAAAAAATTCAAAGTCGGCACTCTAATGAATGGTACTACGTGTCACAAGGGATATATGCAGGTACGTTTGAATACATCTGATTTACGTCACTTCATTCATGACTTTATTTGATAAGAAGATTAAATTATTTACTCGACAAGAGTATCTGCCTTGTATTACTACTGGTGGTAGAGCTTTGTGTAAGCTCGTCTGGGTAGGTACCACCCACTCATCAGATATTCTACCGCAATAAAGCAGTACTTGATATTGTTGTGTTCCAGTTTGAAGGGTGAGTGAGCCAGTGTAATTACAGGCACAAGGGACACAACATCTTAGTTCCCAAGGTTGGTGGCGCATTGGCGATGTAGGCGATGGTTAACATTTCTTACAATGCCAATGTCTATGAGTGTTAGTGACCACTTACCATCAGGTGGCCCATATGCTCGTCCGCCTTCCTATTCTATAAATAAATTAAAAAAAAATTAAAGAGGTACAAACCTCTCGTTCCACCGAGTTCCTCATCATACATGGGTAGTAAAATGAAAAAATAATTAGCCGTCTCTATAATATTATTTAAAGTAGAACGTATATGTATATAACGCCACACATATAGGTTAGAAGGATTAGAGCTAGATGAGAACTATTTTCGTCACCAAGCCAAGCTTCTTATCGTAGCTAGAAATAGATACTTATTTTATCATTATCTAATATAAACCATTATATAATATAACCAATACAAAGCTAATTACTGATATAGTTTTTAACTACGAAAAAAGTCTGTTTGTAGCAGAAAAAACTTCAAGCCTAAATAATTCTCAAACAATCCGACACTAAGATGTTCTTATCTGCTATTATAGTTTAAAAAAAAGCTAAACTTGGTTCCGTTCGAGATAAGAAAATATCGCATAAAATATTATTTAAAGATTTTACATATATATACATTAAGATCGGTTATAGATTTAAGTATATTTATTAAATATACAGTCTTAAAAAGACAATTTGTTGAAAGAAAAAAACAAAAATCTAAAAATGAACATATTGTGTTAGAAGTGAGGCTTTCATATAATATATATAATAGGTTATATAGGTATAATATATATAATAGGTTTCATTATTATTATCGACGCTCTCACCTCGCCAAGAATGAAGTCATCTCATTAGTAATGTATACAAATAAATAGTAAAAGTAACGAAAGATTAAATTAGATAAACTTAAACGAGAAGCTTCTAGAGTTATATATTTTAATACATTAAAGGTGAAAACATAAAATACGTTAAGGGTGAAATTATGCTAAATAAAACAGAACGCCAAAGTCCATAAGACCCGAAAATCGCCAAGCAAGAAGATGTAATCGAGTTGGTGAGCGCTTTACCAATTCAACTAATTAATTTCTGAACTTCGTGAACTAAAAGAACTCTGAACTCGAACAGCGGCAGTACGGATGGATAATTATTGGATCATTCCCCTGTCGTGATTTCGAAAATTCGAAAGTGAATTAACTTTGTCGTTTCCGAATATTTCGGAGACCTTTTATTCAAATTGGTTTAACACTTTAGTGTATCATTGTTTGTTTAAAACTTGTAGGTTATCAATGATAGCGACTTAGAAATAATCGAATCATATCAAATCAAATGATTTTTGATGAGAATAAAGTTTCTTTAACCCCAAATGAAAAAATAGAACTAATATTGAAATATATTTATTTATAATTTATTAATTCTTAAATTAAAAACACCACCTTTACTTTCACAGTTTTGTTACGGAAATTGATTTTCTATAAAATTAAAGCAATGAAATCCAATTCAGTAAAAGTTTGCTATTTTCTGACTTTTTTATTCGATTGTTTGTTGTTAAGCATCAGATGCTGGTCGACTAAAACCGCACTGTTAGAACTTGCTAATATATATCTAAGTCACTTAATAACTATGTAGTTTCACAATTAGTAAGCCCCTCGATTCTAAGAACATTTGGTTAATTTTTTCTACTCATATCTTTCTTATAATCTTATATATAAAAAAAATTGTTATTTAATCGGAAAATCGACAAATTAAGTTCTTAGTTTGAATTTTGTCAAAACAGTTACCTTTCTGAGCGCGCAAGCTTACAATAACTTAATTATCATTTAAAATCTAAAAATAAGAATATCCATTTTATATGATTAACTTGTAGAGTTTCATTAAATAAATACAATTTAAAAAATTAATAATATTAAAATATAAAATCTTAATGTTATTAAAAATTAGTCAAAAATAATAAATATTTAACACCTATATAATATAACCTAAAATCTTTATTTCGAAAAAAGGAATATGACGAAAATATTCCTTAAGAAAAATAAATGTAAAATCAGCTGATGCGCTATGAGAATTTAGGAACATCAGCTAAAACGTCCGCATCAATATTAATTCCTTCCTTGCCTTATTTTGTCAAGTACATAATCTCGTCTTAGTTTCTCCTATGACTGAACCGAGATTGCAGCGATTAGAACTCGTTAATTTGAACCCCTAATAGAGGAATCAAACCCGGACCTAAGTAAATTGCGTTTTTAAATCATTTCATGATTGGCGTTGAACATATTGACAAAACTTGCATGCGTGGTATGAAATTTTAACTATGAAAGTGGCTTACCCATGGACTTTGATTACGTAGGCCGTACCACACCAGGTATATTTGTGTGAGGGTGCTCTCAGAGTTTGGTTATATCTTGCGAGTTATATTTTTTAAGCTAATAAACTTTTCATCCGGGCAATCCATGCCCAAGGTCACCAAAGTTTTGATTCGACGAGCCGTTACAGGCATATCTTGCGTCAGCACGAACGCTTCCAACTTCGCATTGATGTGAAATGGCGTGATTCGGCTAGTGATATCAAAGGTCGTGAGAAGCCAACTTAAAACATTAAGACTTGGCTTTGTTTCAAATTTTAAAGACACAATACGAACAAATTTTCAAATTAGATATTGCAACCCTTTTATAGGAATCAATTATTATTTATTTAAATGGTTTTCCTGAATGTAATAAGACTTTTTATTTCCAGATAGTAGACGGTAATGCGAAGACAGATGTTTCAAACAGGAAAGAACCTGGTTTATTTTGCGGTGAGATAGAACAGCCGCAGACTTTCATATCAGAGACGAATTTCGTGAAGATAGTCTTCCACGCTGATAACTTCACGGACCAAACGTACTTCAGCTTTGATTCAAGGTATATAAATCATATCAGTGTAACCAATAAAACTTGTACCCAAACATTACTAACACTTCTCGACTATCTCGAGTAAAATGGTGTAAAAATGTATGTATAACTTTTGTTAAAATTAAAAGCGATTATTGCCAGACAGTATATATCCTGAATATAACTTCTATTCAAACCAAATCACAAGAATTCAAAGAATTCCTATTTTATAGTAGAGTGTGAGTGATTTGTACTAGGTGGGCCTGCTCCAAAAGCCACCTAATAAACTTCTTTAGCCACGATGAGGAAATCTTTAGGTCAAATTTTAGTTAAAGTTACTAGAATGCACTTCCTTACACTATAATCATAATAACATGCTACAATAGTGTGGTATAAACATAGCTAATCACTTTTAAATTTTTTTATTAAACAGAGCGGAACAACAATTTGAAGTGTATCTAAGATACGGGCAACATCCTGAGCTGTATCCTAATAGGCGGGGCGAAGTTGTGGCTGGGTAAGTAGACTTAATTTTTAAAATTATATTAAATTATTTTCATTTTATTTATTTTTTTTATTTTATTTAGGAAACATGAACAATACATACATTATACAACAATTAACCCGTTAACACACCAATCAAGTTACCACTTTAAACTAATTAATGATATATAAAATATATATAAAACAATGATTAAATCGACAAATGCACACTAACTTTCTTTTTAAATGTAATGAGTGAACGAGAAAACATGTTTAGTCAGTCAGTCTTTAAGCTTCCTATTGTAATTCTTACAAGAGCGAGAAATAAATTTATAATACAAAATATGCTCATTTTGTTCGAGTAGAAGGTAAATTATTCCTAATACATAAATTACGTTTTAGTAAATATAGTGTAAATTTTAACAAATAAAATGATCAAAGACAAAGTCATTGGATTTTTCTGTCAAGTAATTGGTAGCTGGCCGGAGTTAAGATAATGGAATTGTAACGTTCCCGTGCCTCAGAGAGCATTTAGTCCTTTGGTCTAGAATATGAATTATTATTAGTGGTATCGGATTGTTGCCTCATCAGACTATGATAATAAGGGATAATTTATGTTTGCGCGCACAGTTTCGCGCCACAATATCTCCTGACTAGATATTAGAATTAGAATAGCCACCGTGAACGAGTCTACTGGCGTACAGTACTTGGTATTGTTGTGTTTGAAGTGTGAGTGAGCCAGTGTAATTACAGGCACAAGGGACATAACATCTTAGTTCCCAAGGTTGGTGGCTCATTGATGATGTAAGCGATGGTTAAAATTTCTTACAATGCCAATGTCTATGAGCATTGGTGACCAATTACCATCAAATGGCCCATATGCTCGTCCGCCTTCCTATTCTAAAAAAAAAAAAGAAAACGGTCAGGATATAAAAGAAAATTATTTATGTAAATGGCGTCTAATCTCATGCCATCTCTCTCGCATACTATTCCTATCTCAGTTCCACGCGTTAAAGGTACGAAATAAAGTACGCCAACATAAAATTTGCATTTCAAGCAATCGTTATTTTTACGTACGGATTTTTACGTACGGAATACTTTCGGATTGTTTTATTATAATGTGTTATTTTTTTAATATCGTTACTGTTAGTGTTACGTATTGATTGGAGAGAAATCACTGACAAAGTAGAGCGGTTTTAATAACAGACCTTTATTGTAACGGCTCTACTTATAAACGTTATTAAGGGAGTGTTTAATAAAACTATGCTGTGTCTTCTTTTTTTCAAATTTGTAATCAAAAACAAAAGAAAGAAAACAATCAGTGTTTGTCTAAGCAACGTTTATAAGTAAGGCCGTTAGTGTTAAGTACTATGTAAATCTTATATAATTAACTTACCTGCTTAATATAATTTAAGAACGCCAAAAACTTATCTGATTACGCAATTTATAATAATTATATTATATTTTTTTTTTCTTCTCAATATTTTCTTTATTGGCAAATATTGTTGGTATCCAAACTGTAGGAAGGTCACGACAAACACGTATAAGTATATTTTGATGTACTTTATTCTCGAAATATTCCAAATCTATTTTTTAAGATTCGATGAAATGTAAAGAAACCAAGTAGTTACTCTATTTCACAAATGCTATTATAATATAAAATATAATATTAAAATATGTAATTTTTGTATTGTAAATCAGTCAAAATGTATTGTTTAATAAATGATTGAAAAAATAATTTATTTAAATCTCCAACAGTTGTACATAACATACATTAAAACACGATTTCCATTAACTTAAAACTAACACAGGAGGATTACAGGATTCCCAAACACCATTCCCAAACACAGTTACATAAAGTGGTAACAAAATATTTAAAAAAAAAACAAAACAGAAATATTTACATAAAAATGTAAATTATGTACAATAAAAATTATCTTGTATCTCAATGTAAATGACTCATTCTAATTACACCAACTTGGCACTAACATCAGTTTTATATTACATATAAAAGCCTCTAATAAAAAATATATTAAAGTTACTTTTCACATGCATTTTATTTTTAAAGGATTACATTTAAAATATATCTACTTTGAGCTAAAAAGGCTAACATAATCAAATACCAGTGGCTACGGCAAGTGGAACCGCTAAAAATACTGCCCTACATTTAATAGTCTGGATATGTATGAAAAACCAATTGGATTAATATAATTTAAAACAATCAGCAGTACGCGATTCGATTTTATAGTACGCCTCATGTCACGTTGTTATCCATATTTTTGCCTAGAGAAAGCATTTGAAAGTTATATATGCTGAATTTTTGTTTAAAGTTTTTTCGCCGCTGATATGATGAAAATAATTTAAAAACATATTACGCTCACTTATGCTGTACCGAATTTGAATCCGTTATCATCGGTTAAGCTTAACACGTTTATCTGCTCCACTGGGTTTTATCGGGACTGCTATATTAACTTAAGCCATACGTTTATCTTTAACTACAAACGCCTAACAAAGCTTGTAAATTATCACAGTGCGCAGTTTCAATTCATTATTTTCCAATAATATTGCTGATTCTAATCCAAATACATTCCAATATTCAAGTTAGATGAGATTACGTTTCTATACCAATATCGCTAAACAATCCAAAAGTCCACAGAACAAAACGCAATGGATATGCCATCTAACACTTCTTTATTTTTCAATTAATTGGTTCTAGTGGCTAAACTTGAACAAACTTGAAACTCAGGCGAGTACTGTGAAAACATTGTGAAATAAACTGCATATGTCAGATAATATTCAGCTTTAATAAATAAAGAATAAGCAATATATATATGAAAAGAAGATGAGGCCTAAGCTTGGTAGCGGGACAATTACTATCTTCATATAGTGTTTGTAAATAACGTCATGTATCTAATATACAAAGAGTTACTATTTACCTATTAAAGTAAATAGTAAAGTAATAGCCTGTGAATATCCTACCGTCTTGCAAAGATATCCTTTCACTTTTTTTATTTATTTATTTAATAGAAACACTAACAACATACATATAAAATGGTGGCATACATAACATCCAAAGAGAAAAAATCAACTTCTGATATGTATATCGATTATAAGTGTACACAACATTCACAAAATATCGCGTCAACATAAAATAAAGTAAAAAATAATATTGACCTATGCTTTCTTCATTAAAACAATATGAAAAAAATACATAAAAAAAAATCATAAAAAAAAAAACTTCACTTTGAGAAGAAGGCTTCGAGCTTATTTCACCATACACATGTGGCAGAATTTCAGCCAAATTATATACATGCAGATTTTCTCACGATATTTTCCTTACCCGCTGAGCACGAAATGAATTATAAAAACAAATTAAGCACATAAAAATTTCATAGCGGTTTATTCGTTACATCATTTTATTTTACACATTGAACTTTTTATATCTATTCGTTGAACACATGCCACTTCCATCCATTGTTCTGTGATGCTACAATGGTAATCGTTGTATGCGATTTGTTTCAAAATGTTCAATGAGTATGCTTTGATGTTCGTGTGCAATTTGTTCGGTAAATAGAACGCAGTCAGCGATGGGTTATGGCCATACATACATAATATGTGTGTATATCTATTGTACTATTATTTTGTGCCTTATCCGTTTCATTGATGCGTTCTTCGAAGCATATCACAACCCGGAGTTAGAAAGTTAACAAAACGCTGAAACAAAATACGGAAAACCGTGACTGATTTCAGTTTGGACTTTTTTTTTTAAATAGGTATAAGAACGGCCAAATGAGTCGCTTGATTGTAAATGGTCACCATAACCCATATACATTAACGCTGTTAGAAATATTAGACCGTTCCTTACATCGCCCATGCGCCTCCAACCTTAGAAAGTATGATGTTATGTCCCTTTTTTTTGTGTGTTCTATGCTTGTGCTTGTTCCTTGGGCTCACTCACACTTCAAACCGGAACATAACAATACTAATTATTGCTATTTAGCGGTGAAATATCAGATGAGTGGGTGGTACCTACCGAGATGGGCTTGCACATAGCCCACCACCAAGTAATAACAATGAGAACATATAGAGTTCAATTGGCGTACACACTTGTGCATTATAATTTATACTGCGGCGTTTAAAAATCTATTATATAATTTGTTCACTGAACATTTTCACTAAATGTAATTATTCTGGCCATTGATCGAACAGCACAATGGTTGTTAATAATGAATTCTAAAAACGGATCACATTTGAACTTGGACAAGCACCTAACTCAGTAATCATCTTATAAATCAACCTTCAATTACATAGACCCTAAAACGTCGCCAGAATCATTTTCTGGCCTCCAAATGGCTACCTCTTTGGTCGCTACGTGACCGAAATGGTGAATAAATCGCGCAGAATGGTCTGCGCTAGTTCAGCCTATTATTGCACCCTCTGATTTATGCCATGTAATCAAGTGTTTGAGTGCGGGACAATTGCTGAATGCGGGATCCGTGAGCTCTGCGACATTTGTCAGGAAAAGTTATTTTATTTAGGTACATTTGCCTTTCCAATTTTTTTTTTTTTGACTAGTAATAAAATTTTGGCGAATGTCCAAATTTAATAGAAGTATTATGTAAATTTTCTTTTACTTATTTTATTGAAGAACATAAGAAAGTATTTAGCTTAATATCTTAAAAAATTCGTACCTTATTTAATCGTTATTTATGTACAGCCTCTAGAGTGTTGTTGGGAGCGATATTAGGATTTTTATAATGTAGGAGATCGTTAGTTGCATATTAAATTTTAGTTTCTGAACATTCTCCAGGCGGGTATTCTACAAGTATATTTAATAAGTTGCATCAACGCTATTCATAATGGAATATACTAAAATCACTTATGGTCAAAATTTGAGCATTTTTTGAAAACGCCTATAATTTCTAAAAATAGTGTGATAGAATTTTAAAGATGTTTTTACCCAGGAGACATTTTTACTGTGACCTTAATTGGTTCACGATTCACAATCCATTTTCTAAGCGGTCTTATCAACAAAGTTGATAAGACCGCTTATACATAATGTTCACGTTATGACTAGTATTATGCTTCTTGTCACCGATATTTTTAAAAGACATTCGACCTCGAATTCGAATTTGGCAGATACCTAAATTCATGTTAGTAACAGCCTGTTAATGTCCCACTGCTGGGCTAAAGCCTCCTCTCCCTTTTGAGGAGAAGGTTGTGGAGCTTATTCCACCACGCTGCTCCAATGTGGGTTGGTAGAATACACATGTGGCAGAATTTCAATGAAATTAGACACATGCAGGTTTCCTCACGATGTTTTCCTTCACCGTTAAGCACGAGATGAATTATAATCACAAATTAAGCACATGAAAATACAGTGGTGCTTGCCCGGGTTTGAACCCACGATCATCGGATAAGATTCACGCGTTCTAACCACTGGGCCATCTCGGCTTTTTCATGTTAAGCTCAATCAAATGAACGGACTAACAAAATAAACATTAATTTTATTCTAGACGAGAGTAGTTGAGATGCATGTATAGAATCTAGTGTAATAAAATGTTTTTTTATGAAAATATATAAATACATATGAATCGATGATAATAATAATTATCATTCGAAGTATATTAAATTCAACAACAGATATACAATATTATGTAACATAATAATATATATATATATATATATATATATATATATATATATATATATATATATAGATAATAATATATCCAATATTTTGGCCATTTTGGCCACGACCACCAGTCGTGGCCAAAATGGCCAAAATATTGTGACCAACAGATATACAATATTATGTAACATAATAATATATATATATATATATATATATATATATATATAGATAATAATATATCCAATATTTTGGCCATTTTGGCCACGACCACCAGTCTCCAGGGAGATTAGCCAAATGCGTTGGACATATTATAGTGCACAGGTAAACAAACACAGATGCACTCTTTATTTCCTTACTCGTATTATGCGATGAGACAGCAATCCAACTCAACCGGAAAGACTTCAGACACATGACCAACGGTTGTACGTGTTTTCCGAGGCACGGAAGTTTAACTTCTTGACTATGTAACTGCGAGACTCTAGCTATTACAAAGTATCTGTGTTTACACAAAATCAAAAACCTAAAACATTTTTAATGGCCCGAACCAGAGCTTAAACCAAGGACCTCGGGCCTCTATTATATCTAGCCACTAGACCAATGAGGCAGTCACATAATATTATATACTAGTGTTCGCTTAGTGATCTAAATTCGATCGTAATTATTGAAAATTTGAGAAAAATATGAATTTTCAAAATAAGAACATTTTTTACTACTTTGGTTTCACTCTTTATTTAATTATTTTACACAAAATCAAAAAAATAAAACAGTTGGCAAACAGAGACGAAAAAGATATTGAACTGTTGAGTCTTTACTCATTTACATATTGATAAAATAATACAAGATAAAACAATATTGACTGTTATTCAAATAAACAAACAAATACAGAACAACTATATAGTCTAGACTTAGCTACGCCAGACAGTTGACTTGACTAGAAGTAAAATAATATGAGAAAACAATGTTGCAAATTCGAGTCATCCATCAGACGGGTAGTTTTTATTTTTCATTTATTTCTTTTTATAATGGCATCTATTCCGTTATATTTTACTCTCGCCTGCTGCTATTGACGTGTGATTGCGTGAATGTATCAGCGTTATGGTAAAATAAATCGCGAAATGTCATCCTGTGCGAATTCGAGCCAATTATATTGAGGTGCTGATTTATGTCACAGTTTTAATGTGTTCGTATATTATGTACGCTATTGTTTAGTTCAAAATTATCACTATTAATAAATCAATTGATATGTACACCCATTATATACTAGTGTGTAGAATACATGCCATCAGTATTTTTTTTTTTATAGATAAGGAAGGCGGACGAGCATATGGGCCACCTGATGGTAAGTGGTCACCAACGCTCTTAGACATTGGCATTGTGAGAAATGTCAACCATCGCTTACATATCCAATGCGCCACCAACCTTGGGAACTAAGATTTTATGTCCCTTGTGCCTGTAATTACACTGGCTCACTCACCCTTCAAACCGGAACACAACAATATCAAGTATTGCTGTTTACGGTAGAATATCTGATGAGTGGGTGGTACCTACCCAGACGAGCTTGCACAAAGCCCTACCACCAGTAATATATATATATATATATAGTATATAATGATAATTCTACCGCAAAGCACCAATACTTAGTACAGTTTATATTTATTTTAAATAAGCATTCCTTAATTTTTTACGCTGACATATATAATATATTTATGTATGACATAGTAAGCCCGCCATCGGAATTTATAGTAATTAATCTAAAAACTAAATTAAATAGCCAGAATTTAACTACCGTGCCTAATGTGTGCGCAAACACAGATGTTATCCATATTTACGGCTTCACGTGCTTCCGGACAGATACTGAGATACTTTGGCCGAAGAAATCAATTTATTTGGCTTGACCTGAAATTTGAACCCTCAGTAACTGCAGTCTTATAAATTAACTTTGACACTAACGACACAGTTAATATAATATAAATACTTAATTAAAAACTTTATTACTCGAAATATTTAATTGACTTTCAAATTTGGTTACTTTATACAATCAACGTTATTAAATTAACAAAACACTTTCATTTGTCAAACAAATTTTATTTTAACAATATATGGTTGTTATAAAAGTTGAACAGTGAAGTTGGATTCATTATGAGCGAACTGTTCATCGTAACTTTTTATAGGTCGTATTGCGAGCGAGTTTTTCGAGACTGCAGGTTGCAGACTTGCTACGTACAGTCGGCTGCTTATCCAGGCGTGTATCCGAGAAATTTACATTGCAGGTACAGTTTTAAGAAAGTTACTTATAAGAGTGTACGCTTTTTGTAAATAATTGTGGCATTAAGCCCCGCAATTATTGCGAGTAGTTTTACCTCGTTCATGATTTTTTTTTTACATTTCGGCATACAATTTCTACATTTACCTTGAGACCGACCTTATAAACGTTGCTTAGCGGCTTTTTACTTAAACACTTTTTTTAATTTTTTGATTTGATTTTACATTCGAAATAAGTCAATAAAGCACTGTTTAACTAATCACCTGCAGACAATTTTTATAAGTAAGGTCGAATATTATTCTTGTTTGACTTAAAAATTTGATAGATAGATAGATGTTAGATAAGATCAATAACAACAATAGTACTATTTATTGTACGCAACAATGATAAAAAATCTTACAATATAAATAACATAATAAGGCGACTCCAATCGATAGGAACGATCCCTTCCAGACAACATTACTATATAACCTTGGCAGAGTCAATCTAAATTAAAGTGGTGCGTAACACACGGAGTAATATTACAATATAACGATTCTGCCCATACAGTTCAGTGTGTTGTTCATTATACATAAATATAACCCTAAATTGTGTTATGTTTCTGCTCCCTAGATATCACTTAAACACGAGGCTGCCCTATATAAAGCTGTACATAGAGAATGAGGAGTTCAACATAGACGGGCAACGTTGCGAGAACATTATGACGTGTCCCATGCGACCAATCACATCAGGTGAGGCTAGAGCACCCTATATAATTTTACAGGTATATTGACAATAATTATGAATTAGAAACATTCATACGTAGAAAATAATTGGTATAATCTGCATTGTACATAAATTATCTCACACATAATATGTTACTAAGCAAGTAAGTAAATTAAAGTGTATAAAAGACTTGTCCTAATTAGGTATTCAAGCAAATTTACACACACATTAACGTACAAACGTTGTACAGTGAACAAACACAAACTTATTACCCTTACTCGACTGCATAACAGTAAATTACTCTTTTATGGAAATGTTAAGTGACTTCGCAACAGGATCCCAGAAAAAGTATGAATTGTTGTTAGCGAGTTTATTAATAATGTCCATCTATAAATGATATAAGTAATAACAGTATATTTTACATGAATAAATAAAACAATAGATAATTATACCAACGGTAATCTTGGGTATTCATTAAATACATAAATATATGTAAAAATGTATTTCATAGTCTGTTAGTATTTTTATATACTTAGATTTATGTAAAATAATCATGTTAAAATTACTAAAACAATATTTTGTATATCAATGGTCAAATGATTATATTGAAATAATTAATTTACTTAGATATATTGAATATATGTTATTTTATAGATTTTTCTTTTAAAATTTATGGGATATTTTTAATATCCTCGGAACATCTTTAGAAGATATAATAGCTAAATTTTGCACCAAAGAAAAATGTTCCACAAAAGTCACACTAAGTTATATAAGAATAGTACCAACTTTGTGTCAAGTTTGACCACAATGGCCTTATAAATAAATGATACGAGGATATTGTTTGCGATATAAAGAAGAGTCAACATGTTGTAGCAAATAAGTGCTGCACTTTTACAAAGCAAACTTCAGTCACGAACAAAAATATATTCATAAAACAATAAAAAAGTTAGAAACATCTGCAATTTGTTTGCAGACATTATTGTAGCTACGAATTTTCTTACATCTTCTAAATTATATTTTCGTTACTATATCTATTGTTTATTTTATCTTCATTTTTATAAGTTTCAAAAAGGACTTATATCTGAATAAATGTAAATGTGTAGTTACAAATTATGCTAAATAATATTATATGGATAAGACTGACTCTCATCTTGAGATCTCTGAAACTATGTCTGATTGACTTGACTTTATATAACAATACAGAAGAATATGAAATATAAAAAGAAATCCTGCTGAGCTTCTTTCGCTGGTTCTTCTCGGGTCTGAGGTATTTATTTCCGAACCAGTGATAGATTTATGATAGTCAATAAGAAAGTGTAATTCTATATATAAGCTTCTAAATTGAATAAATATTTTTGATTTGATTTAGCATAATTACTCTTTCGAGACGTAGACGCTTACTAAAAATTTTACGCACATTCTATATATAATTAATATTTATATTATTAATGTTATCTGTAGGAAATCATAATAAAATTAGAATGTTTATACTTTTAGATAAGTATTACAAAACACTGGACTATTGTTACTTCAAAATCTTTTCTAAAGGAAAAAAATTTAATTATAAATTCTTTATTCAAATAAGATTTCGAAAAAAATATAAATACATGTACTAATATATCTTCCTTGCATACTTTTACAATGTAACGAGGGTACAAAAAGTTTTGACAGTTGCTAAGAATGTAATATCGGTTAGAAGTTTTGGAAGGCCGTCAGAGATTTAATGTCTATTATTGGATGTCCGTTATTTATGATCGTTATAAATTACAAGTTCACCTTACCTAGAATAACGATAGAAAAATTATTGGTAACTAGGTTTTTCTTATGGACGTATTTTCGAATAGATTTGCCTTTAATTTCGATAGATTAAAAATATATTGTTTATATGTTATATTTTAAAATCAAATTCTTTAAGTACGTTAACTATCCACAGGTATTCTTTTCATATTTTATTGTTGTATTTGTAAATCACAAGTTTATAAATCGTTTGATAAATTAATCAGTATGTACATATTTAATAAATATATATACAGATATATATTGAAGTTGAAGCAAGAACATTGAAATTTATTCAGTAGTTCTATAAACAAGATAATTCTTAGGTAGTTGTATATTGTACACTTTAAGCTTTCGCGAGATAGTTTGTTCAATATAATATTATTCGAGTCTCAAATGCGATAGTATTTTTATTTTATTTGCCTATCATTTCGACAGATATATATACTTGTCACGAACTGACAGTGAGCTTGTGACCACAGCAGATAATTGAAATGGTCCTTTTATATTGCTGAAATTATTATATTATACTGAATTCAAACTAAAGAAAAAGTTTTTTTAATTTGAATATTAATTGAATTAAAATAAATAAAACTATATATAAATTGAAGACAAAACACACCGTCCAAGTACTTGTTCTATAGCATTGTATCTAAGACGCTAGCACTATCTCTCTGAACCGCTAGACTCAGTTTTAGAAAGGTCTTTTATTACATATTTTGTAACTGTTGACCACAGCCTAATATTTCAAACCCAGCACCGTAAATTCATAATCTAATAAACCGTTAGAAAAAAATAAAGTTAGTTAATTAGCAACTTGTACTATTTCTTTTACTCTTCATTGCGTATTTTACATTTCTATGTCAATACATGTTTTTTGTTTTAGGTTCAGAAAATTGTCCATACGATTACATCAGGATATACGATGGTAAAGACGAATCAGCATCCGTGATCGGAACTTTCTGTGGCATGGGAAAGTTTCCCTACTCCATTATCGGCACGTCCCAGGACCTGTTTGTTGAGTTCGTCAGCTCACCTGCGGGTACGAAGTGAATGAACTAGTTAATTTAGCAATTTCCTAGATATTATGATAGATTGCTGTCGATTTCAAAGTTGAACGTGAACGATGTGTAACGATATTGTTTTCGTGGTTGCACTTATTAATATCACGTTGTAAATATATTGACGTGATAAAACGTAAACCAAGTTATTAAAATATCGTGCAATAAATTGTAGATTAAATTGAAAAAACATTGGGGTGGCAAAGCGAATTCACTATGACGCAAATATTATTTGTAAATCGACAAGCAACTTCGCTAAAAGTAACTTACAAGATATGTCTGTAGTTTATCTTATGCTTTTCTCTTTTTGTTACGACTACGTTTGACAACTTTATAACATATTAGATCCTTTAATGTTACTTTCAAACAGGACCACTATTAAATACGGGATTCCATTTCAACGTTGGTAACTGGCCTGGTCATGTGGAAGCTCCAGGCTCCAAAATTGGAAACTGCGACTGGCTACTGACAGCAGAGTCATTGAAGAAATCCGGTGATACGGAAGGGATATTTCTTTCTGTTGCGCATTGGTACCCACCACACACATCGTGTACTTATCTAATGCAAGGTTTTCCCGGTCAAGTTGTGAGATTATACTTTCCAAGGTAAATATTAAATCGAACTTTATCAACTATCATATCGAACAACAGAAATTACAATTATCTGATTACATAACAAAAACGTAAATAATTTAAATTGATCGTGTGAACGAATATGCCCACTTTTAAAACGTTTTTATTCCTTGCAGTTTTCGAATAAACCGAATAGAATCCCCTATATCACCATGGACGGGTGACTGCGGAGAATCACTTACGCTATACGATGCGCCCAGACCTGATGACGCGAAGATAATCAAAACATTCTGCGACACTTTTAGCAGACCAATGGAGAAGCACGACTTTGTGTCTACTGGAAATGCGATGTTTGTGAGATTTGAAAGTAAGACTGGGAGTTACAGTGGGTGAGTGTGACAAATTATTTATCTTACAAGTATTATCGTTCACTAAGCTAATATATTTGGGGTAGACGCTATGCTTTATAACACCATATCTAAAAATATTTGGTATACTTCTACAGCATCATAATTGTTTGATGCTAACCATTCTTGGTTTTCCGCCACTATACGGCTTCTATTGGAACTAAATTCTTAAGGTATTAAAGTATTTGGTTAGAACTAGATATTTGGTTACGACACTCTCGGATGCAGATTGTATGGTTTTATCCTACTCTGTGACTAATTTTGTAATTTAATCATACAAATATATACGTAATTGTAACAATGTAATGAAAAAGGAATCAAAATACTTATTCTAAGACCATAATAAAAAAATCTTCTTAAGAAATATATATGTTAATATTTGATCCAGAAAATTGTACAAATACGGTTAACGCAGAGAATTAAAAAAAATTCTATTAATAACAATATTAATTACTTGAATTACAATCAGGTTGTTCCAAAAATCGTTTGAAGAATTTCGAATAACCAAAATTTCTCCAGATCTTTAACATTCAAATAAAGGTAAACATTGCTATTTGTATGTAATCATAAACAATCATGTCACAACATTCAACATCGACTGTATTTACTTGGTTAATAGTTTCCATTATAAAGCTGCCACATTCACGTGTTCAGCATCGCGTGTCAGTTATAATATTCGCAATACTATAAGGAAAACCTTAGAAGCCAAGTCGGGAAGGCAACAAAAGTCAATACAATAATAGAACTCGATTACACAATTTCGGTTGTAACATTATTAGTGAAGTATTTCACATTGATTTGAGAAACGGATGAAAATGGTGCGAATCAATAGAATTATGTTCGCAAATGCTGGTATTACTAGAGAATTAGGTCAAGTATATTTAGATTGAGAAATAAAGTTTCATATGTACGTTTGTTAATAGAATATTTAATTCGGTATTTTATGTTTAACTTAACTAGATTTAATTTTATGTAAATTTTCGTAGTACAGATAAAAATATTTAATCGTTTATTTATCCCCATTTCAAAGCTAATGACAGATCCATCGCACAAAAATATCTAAATGGTAAAATAAAAGATTGCAATTTTAATGTTTAGTAATAATTCCAGTTCGTCTCTCTACTATTGGGCTCATTATGACTTTTTCAACAATACGAGATTCGGAGAACCGGTGCAGGGAACCGCTTGTGATGAAGTAATAGCTTCATGGAAGCAGAGAGCTGGTAGGCTAAGATCTCCCTTGAACACGCTTGTATATAAACAGGCTCCACCCGGTGAAGATGTCCACTGTCTGTACAGATTTGTCACGGACAAGAGGATTTATGCGAGAGTTATATTAACCATATTGAGTGTCAACTTCAAGGTAATAACTTCAATGATTCTATATTATTTATGTATTTAACAAAATTAGAAATACAGAGCCTAATTTCAATTTCATATAACACCTCAGGTAACAATTTCCATTTAGTATTACTGTTGTTGTTGGAAATATGAGCGCTTTAAGGGACCACAGGGAACTATTTAATATGCAAATCGAAATAAAAAGTTATAGCTGCATTTTGTCTGCGTACTTTAAACGTTAAATGCAAAACCCAATGTTCCGTTAAATTGCCCATAAACTCTACCTCCAGTAAAATAGTAGATTGTTATAGCCTTAGCTTCGTGGGTTTCGCGCATTATAAATGGTGATATTTACTCAACTAGAGACACGAAACGACTTAATAGAAAGACTTGTTATATAAAGCCCCAATATAAAAAAATAATAATTCGCCATAGCAGGGATTGATCTCGCGATAGTAAGATTATTAACCAGGTGTGTGTTGTACTTTAGGCATTAAAAGTTTTTTTTTTTACAGGAACACCCATATACACCTGTTTCCTGTCAAAATTGCTATGAAGACAGAGCTGATAAATTAATTATCTGGGAACCATTTCCTGGTGGTAAAACAATTAATACGTCTATGGGTATCACAACTACACCTTTACCATTACATTTAGCGGTACAAAGGTCTCTTGGCTCATGTCTCTGTGCCAAGCATTCTAATACTGTATCTCGTGCAAGACCATATAGAGTGGTTTCATCAGGCGAAACATTGAATTTACAGCTTATCGTTGATAATGCACACGCTGCTGCTTCTTATTTTAAGAATCCCTCACCACTTTTTGAAGCTAGGTACGAGTTTGTTCATGGGCCACTTTGCGGACCACCAGTACTAGCTGCGGCTTTAGAAGGAGAAATAGTTTACCCACACTTAGAAGCATTAGGTTATACCGAACCTCCGAAAAGAATACAATGTATTTGGGATTTAGAAATTGAAGAAAAAAGAGATATATGGCTACACTTTGATAGTATCAAGTTTGCTTCACGTCATTGCGATGACGGTAATATTCAAATTTACCTACCTGGACGAATTGAACCGTACTTATCGGTTTGTGGTGAAAATGTATCCTTTGCCCGTGAGCTGCCACCGCTGTCAGCGGTCGAACTTGGTTTTGAATCTTTAGATGATCCCCTAGTTATGGAAAAAGAAAAGACCAGATCAATAAGAATAGTATTTATCGGAAGTGCATCACCTGCTCGTGCGTCTTTCAAAATCGCATGGACTGGTCTATTCCATTTACCCAAAAACTCTGATGGAACATTGATGACTTCACGTTTAACGGAAGGGGGCTCTACTATTTCTGATTCAGGTCACGGTTGTGATTTTATTTGTCCAGGCGAAGAAGCACTTTGCATTCCAGCTAGACTCATATGTAATGGTGTTATCAACTGCCCTAATGTTACGTCTGGAGAGAGAAAATTTTGGACAGCTGATGAAAAACGAGCTAGAGAAGCTTATTCCGAAAACAGCTTGCGTCGCCTCGGTTACTTAGATGCACTTAGTGGTATTCCATTGGGACAAATTCATGATGAAGCACCAGAACTTTGTGCTGGGGCAAGGAGTGCGGGAGGTGGGGACTGGTTAGCTCCAGCACTAGGAGCTGGACTAGCGATTGCTATTGGAGTGTGTGCATTAGCAGCTGCGTGGCGCCTGTGTTGCCGCAAACGATCTCCAGATGAGGAATCATTGGATTACTGACACGCGGCACGCGGTGCACCACATGCACCGCCGACTCTTCACTCGAGATCTTCTTCTAGAGATCTACACTTAGACTGGAGTCTACATTGACAGACACTTTATTGAGCGCCAGAGCCCTGCATTTTCCATTTCTAAATGACTGTTGATACCGTGAAGATCTCAGAACATTATGTTTAAATAGCATCTAACATTTTAAAGTTTTCGATTGTAATTTTGTAATTAATTTCACTTAGTAATTATTTTCGTACTAATAATAAGTATTAGGACTATATTTTAAATAGTTTGAATCACACTGATTTAGAATAATCCTAATGAAATCGAATGTTACTACTAACAAATTATTATAAGAATGTTACAAAATAGCAAAAATCAAAAATCTTACTGTTCTCTAAATCCATATTTGTTAGATTTTCTACGTCTATTAATTATGAGATTGGGTGATGGCGAAAGGCGCTCGAGTTATATTATCTGTATATATTATGAATGTATATACTCTTATATAGTTATCACTAATCCCTATATTTAAATAATGCTTCAAATGAATGATCATAGGTTAGTACACGGTGATAATAGACGTAGTTCTTAAGTAATTATCGATAGTATATAAGGTCGTAGTTGTTATTCATAATCCCTCGTACATTATAAGTTTGATATGTAATTTCTATTTTGATTGCAACAACATGACTTCTATAAATGTTTTACGAAATATTCCAAAAATCACGCTTCATCACTTTCAGCTGCTACGGTAATTATATCCATAAATTACAATCAAGTAAATTACAACGAAAACATTACAAATTTACTATTTTCAAGAAAATATCACATTAACTTAAAATAAGAACAAAAAAATATTAAAAGGACATAGTTTTAAAACTGAAAAAGTTTATGACACCTCAATGTAATAACCGGAGGTGCAGTCATGAGGTTTTGCAAAGTTGCACAATAAAAAGCAGGTGAACTTGTTCACTTCAAAGTAAGCTGAAAGTTACGGGTGGAACCATTCCGACTTCAAATTGTAAAAGTTTGAGTTACTAGTGAAGAAACTTTCGTCTTGATAATATTTTATTCCTAAATCAAGTTGTTGCTATATCGTACGACGTAACAGAAATACGGTGTAAATATTCCTAGAGGTTATAATATTTAATTAAGTAGCATCAAATATCTCATTCTCATTATTTATCACTGCCGTTACAAGTACTGTTCATAATTTATCTAATTTTAACTTTAGTATCATATTTTTCTTGTACTATAAGAGCTTGGTGATTAGATTACTTATCTACTGAATTCAGATCCTGTCATTTGATAAAAAATAAATGATACATTTTCATTATACAAACCACTCTAATCTTAAATCATATTTTAATCTCACATGCTACCTGTTATATAAATAATTCACTTAACAAATATATTCCAGACGACTCTTTTTCCATTTATACTAATGTTATAAATGCGAAAAAAACTGTCTATGTCTGTATTACGCTTGCACGAATAAACAATTAAAACGAATTTGATGAAATTTTATATGAAGCAAGCTTGAGCCCCAAGGTAGAACTTATATAGTACTTCCTAGCTCGCGGGTGTCAAACATATTATGATTTATTAATCACATTAATTATTATATTGGTGAGAACATAAAAAAAACTATAAGTTAATTAATATTCAACTCATTCGCAGAGTGTATCGATTTAAGATTTGAGTGTTAGTAAAATGGTAATTTTTCGTACGATTTTTGTCAGAGAATAGGGTGGGTGCAAGTAATTTGGCAATAATTTTTAATATTTTGCACTATTAGATTTGTATTTATAATATTATGATATGTATGCTGGTTATTATAAGAACTGCGCTGGAAATGACGAAATAATTATAACAAATACATATATAGACTGCCAGTAGAGCTTTGAGCAAGCTCGTTTGCAGCACCCACTCATCAGATATTATTCCGCAAAACAGCAGTAATTGGTATTGTTGTGTTCCAGTTTGATGGGTGAGTGAGCCAGTGTAATTACAGGCACATTATCACATAGCACATTAGTTCCAAGGTTGGTGGCGCATTGTTGATGTAAGCGATGGTTAATATTTCTTACAATGCCAATGTCTATGCGCGTTGGTGATCACATACCATCAGGTGGCCCATATGCTCGTCCGCCTTCCTATTCTATAAATATATATATATATTAATGCTTTCTGATATTCATTGAAAAATACATCGCTATAAATTTTTTTAGTACAGCGTATATACGTTATACGTGAAGTAGCTTTATTTGAGCTACATTGATTCCATTTTACTCGGTGCCGTTACCATACTTTATGTAAAGTATTACCTCTCCGTTTCAATAAAAACAATTAATAAGTAATAGAAATAATATGCGACGTACTCTTAATTTTTTTATTATTACCTTTTTTCTAAGCTATCTATCACAATTATTTTTTTATTTACAACAGTGTATTTAATAACACAATACTATAATAATAATAATAATATCCTAGGACATTTTTCACACACGGCCATCTGATCCCTAATTAAGCTTGTACAAAGCTTGTGCTATGGAAACCAGACAACTGATATACTACATATACTACTTTTCTTTTGTAAATACTTATATAGATAATTACACCCAGACTCAGGACAAACAAACATGTTCATGCACACAAATGTCTGTCCTCGATGGGAATCGAACCCACAACCTTCGGCGTGAAAGGAAAGTGTTCTACCAACCACGCCAACCGGCTCGACAAAGAATACTAAGAGAATCTTCGATTTTTTACAGAACATATGTTTTTAATTATATAACGATTTTTTTTACTTAATCGATACGCGGAAATGAGTGCGGGACAAGGCTGTGTTAAACAGGCATATAGGACTCTTTTCTCCACATACACAGGGCACACGAGTGGGAGGTATGCACGCGGCATATTTTTGTTGGTAACGCCAAATCGAGGAAGAACATATATCTTTTAAAATATAATAAAGCTAAACTAATATCTAACCGTGACATCAATTCCATCGCGCACAAAGAAATTTGGCAACTCCTTTCTTTGTCGCACTACCAAAAAACGGAATTCCTTACCAGCTCACGTGTTCCCCTCCTCTTACAACCCGGGTTCCTTCAAACGAGGCGTGAAGAGGCATCTTGCGGGCCGGCAAGGCGGGGATGGCTAGTACAGAACATTCTTCGTGACTGTACTGGCCGTCGTCGCGTTTGGACTCTACTACCACTTACCATCAGGTGGAGTAGAGTCATTTGCCATCCCGGGGCATATAAAAAAAAAAAATCTACTTTCAGTCTCAGAGTTGAGTCACTCTTTTTTTTAATCGTAATATAATATAATTTTTGTGTTAGTATAAACATAATTTATTAGCTATGTCGTTTTATTATATTTTCGTCTGAAATAACAATATTGTTTGCCCATTTTCTTTGTTATTTGATAAAATACCAATATCGCTCTCATAATTAAATATTTAATATGATATTATACATTTCTTTATAAAACATATACCTACCGAAATTCCTTACGATTTCATTCGTGGTAAATAATTTCTTTGATAATATCGAATAATATCATTAACAACATAATTATTTTTTTAAATATTATTTGACATTTTTACGTACTAGTCAGTAGTAAGTCTAAAAAAATCATAGTTTGTATTCATTTGTATTTCGTTATTTCCAGCTCGTCTGCATGCTCAATCTGTAATTAATTGTTTTTAATTATAATTATTAGACAACTAGTAAACCACAGATAATATTATAAAATGTAATATTGGCGGGTATGACTAGGCGTTAGTTGAACAAATATTTCTTTGTAATGTACCGAATTATATTAAAGTTAATTTATACCTTTGTTGTTATTATTTTATTTACTAGATACATTTTGTAACTTTCTTTTTTTTTACTTTATATGTACATATAGCAAATAATATCATACAGCAAAAAAACATAAAGAAATATACATAAACCAAAATTAAAATCCAAAAATCACCACATAGATTTTTTATCGAAAGCTTAATAAAAACAGTCGTTAGTTTTTGAGTAACGAGTTTTATAATTTTTTGACTGTTACGCTTGTAAATATTAACTATTTTAAAGAACATTTGTAAAACATGTTTTCAATTAATCACTAATATTCCAATTATCTTCAATTAAACGTAAAATATTTATTACGAGTGAAGACGAAAATTCATTAAAAGCAAAACTACGATTATTAGTTGTACGATATTTATCACTTTTATATTATATGCTTAAAGAATAAATACGTCACTAACATCTACCAATGTTGATCTAGATTTTTCAATTTATTATCAAATACTCATAAAATTGGTAAAATAAAATCGTTTCTGATCAGGAGAACACCGACACGAATTGTTTTATCTTTAACCAAACAAGAAACATAACAAATATTCTGTTGTGATTGATCGGTAAAGTTGTATTTATCTGAGTGACCACAAAAGAAAAATTGCCATTTTTTGACTTGCGAAAGCATGTCGGTCAAGTTTCTTTTAATTACTATAAGTTTAAAATAAAATAAATTAAGCTGTACCGACTTTTACAATTATTAAGGTGTTACAGTTATAGTCAAGTAATTATTTCTTGCTGTTGTAAATCTTTATTGCACACATTATTATACAAGGAGTTAACTATATAAGAAAATTGATGTAGTTAATAGTGTACGCAAATAATTACGGTAAATTGTCGTTGACTTCCACAGAAGAATTGCAAACAGTTTAAAATAAACATTAATTGTGAACACCATAAAAATTATGTTAAATTATGAATAAAACGCACATTTCTTTAATTTAATTATTATAAAATTATATTTAAGCATTAAAATTAGTAAAGCGAATGTGTTTTGTAAAAAGCAATTATGTTAGTTGTTTATTTTGATGACTGGAAAATGTTAACAAAATAAATATATTTTGTACAACGCTTCTTTCATTGAATATCCCATTTATTTATTTATTATAAAAAAATTATAAAAAAAAAGTGTCAAGGTAATTACGATGTGTGAACATGTAAGGTCATGTACCGATCTCACACACATATTAACACATTAAGAATTATACGCTGACGTCATCCGACGCTCGAAGTCTCAGTTTTTTAGTTAGTTACCGTGTACCGAGCGCTAAGATGTTTACACATCAATAAAATAAAAGTAACAGCTCGTTAATGGCCCACAGCTGGGCTATTGTCTCCTATCCTGTTAACATATATATAATGTATAAGTAACAGTAAATAATAACAGCCTTACTGTCACTGTGTTACTGTCCCACAGCTGGGCTAAGGCCTCTTCTCCCTTTTGAGGAGAAGGTTTGGAGCTTATTCCACCACGCTGCTCCAATGCAGGTAGAACATACATGTGGCATAATTTCAATGAAATTAGACACATGCAGGTTTCCTCACGATGTTTTCCTTCACCGTCAAGCACGAGATGAATTATAAACACAAATTAAGCACATAAAAATTCAGTGATGCTTGCCCGGGTTTGAACCCACAATCATTGGTTAAGATTCACGCGTTCTAACTGCTAGGCCATTTCGGCTTTTTATAGTATGATAATATATAAGGTAAGCTATAAAAAAGAAATGCGAAGTAGTCTAATCGATTGTCAAAAACAAAGATACAGTATTCACTATTCAGGTAGGCTCTTAAAAGCACTTTTAAATTATCATTTTATGTTATGTATTATAATTAAAGAGATAATATAAGACTTATCCGAGACTAAGCTGAAAGAAACGAATTAGTTACAATATCGAACCAATTTAATTAAGTAGGTATGTAAAGAAAACTTATTTAAAGCTATGTTGAAAATAAAAATAATATAGCAATATCTCTTTTTTTAAGAAATAAACCACTCACGAAGATAAATAAGTCTTATTATAAAATATGTATAATTCATTTTCACCAGCGGTTTTCAATACGATATTTTTTTTATTTATTAACAATTAAAATGTTTAAGTATGTGATTCTATTGTAATATATATTGACTTTATATTTTTTTAAGAAATTACTAATAATAATAATAATAATATAATACCCTGGGACATTATTAACACACATCCATCTGATCCCAAACTAAGCAGAGCTTGTACTGTAGAAACAAGACAACTGATATACTACATATACTATTTTTCTTTTGTAAATACATACTTATATAGATAATTACACCCAGACTCAGGACAAACAGACATGTTCATGCACACAAGTGTCTGTCCTGGGTGGTAATCGAACCCACAACCTTCGGCGTGAAAGGCAAGTATCTGCCAACCACGCCAACCGGCCCATCAAAAAAAAAACTGAAATACCTATTAACCTCTCCGATTAAGCGTGAATCTTGTGTTAGAAGTTGGGACGACAGCCCAAGGGGCCAGGATCGAACCCACGACTTTTACATCGATATGTAGCCCATTGCGATATTAACGCTTCAAAATATAAAAAAATGCAAATGGATTTTTATAAACAAATTATTATATCCTCGTATCTTGAAAACAAAAAAAAATACCAGCATGAGCAAGGCTTCATATTGCTTGTAAAATGAACTTTATAAAAGTTATACGATGGAAAATATATATTTATACTTGGATTTTAAAAACAACAAATGCTATGCTAGGGCTGGTACATATTGTAAGGAGAAAATTGAAGCTTAATCTACAATTTACTGGTGGTAGGGCTTTGTGCAAGCCCGTCTGGGTAGGTACCCATTCGTCAGATATTCAACCGTAAAACAGCATCACAACAAGTACTACAACAAGCACTATTGTTGTGTTCCAGTTTGAAGGGTGAATAAGCCAGTATAATTACAGGCACAAGGGACGTAACAACTTAGTGCCCAAGATTGGTGGTTAACATTTCTCACAATGCAAATGTTTATGGGCGGTGGTTACCACTTACCATCAGGTGGCCCATATGCTCATCCGCCAATCTATGCTATAAAAAAAATATGGATTCGTTAATTGTTGATAGATAATATGTTCTTTAATTTTCTTCGACATAATATTATGTAGGCTTCTTCGCGTTGTTATCTAACACCGCCGATACGAGATTAATTATAAATAAAAATTAAAAACATGAAACTCAATATCCCGGAATACAATTATCTATCCAAGCAATAAATATTATTTAAACAATATCCACTTAGTAAGAAATCAGTTTTAAGATGCAATTATGAATACATGAATTGTAATATATTGATTTTTATAAATTAAACGTTATTTATATATAAAAGTTTATACTTTTTCGCTCTTGCAGTCAAATAGACTCGCTCAGTCATATTTGCAAAAATATTGCGCTATCCTGCGATGTGCCACACGTACATTACGTTGCAACATCTTACGTGTTCCTATGTTTAAGGTGGGGGAGGAGGCATCTTAACTCAAACAGCTTAGCTTCTGAAAATATACTTTTTTATATTATTTATTTATTACATATTGTGGAGGAGGTTTCCTTTAGGAAAGAAATGTACTTAGCTGAGATTGAATTCAAGATCTCTGGATAAGTTTCACGTCCTAACCACTGGGCTATCAAGGCTCTCTATTTACAAAAATATTTCAATGGTAACGAACAGTATGACACTCGTATTGCTAGATCGTAAATACTGCACCTGCTGGCTGCCAGATTTCATGCTTTTATTTGGAATATTCGAAATTCGGTAAAATATCGAATAACGAACTGCCAAGCGTGTCAGCTTTCGGCGTCCTTATTACATAACTCCGATTCTTTGTTCCAATTTGGTCTTGATGAATTTTTTTAAGCATATTTTCTTAAAATACTTTAACTAATTACAAACACTGAATTATAGTTTCTGATTGGTTCATCAATTTATGCAATAAAATAATATAATAAATAAATAAAAAAACATTACTTGTTTACAAACGCGCTTATGTTTGTATCACGGTTAAATTATATATATATTACACCCTGGCACCCTTAGGACGCGCGTATAATGCGCTTTTAAGTGGGCTAAGGTGATAGTATCGTATATGGGAGATAGCAAAAACTCATTTTGAAACAAAAATTTTACTAACAATTTTCGAATATAGTATGTTTCGAACCGGAATAAACTTCTCATTAATTTCTTATCAGAATTTCAGCTACAAATTTAATTTATATTGATAAGACAACACAGTCTTTAGAAACAAGATTTATCTAGTTTTTTTATTAATTTTTTGGGAATGAGTGGGTACTTTCTTCATTCATAATAGAGGAAACCGAATAGAAATGTTCCTATTGGTTAGACGCGCGACTACAGCGCCAGATGAGTTGAATTCTCTTGTCAGTTGTCAATAAAATCCAAAATGGCAGGTTGATATTTTACGCGCTCTTATAAAAAACTGTAATCTGTGTTCTCTGTGAGTTCTATCAACATATATATAAGTGTGGATGATACTGTCTGGTTCCTTCAGCAACTGGTAACCTATGAAAGACGTATAAATAGGAGGACCGAAAACACGTACTGGCCCCAGTCTACGTAAGCTAGCTGGTGCTATTGAAGGTAGGTGCCTAGGCTTAATTGCCCATTGACCGTTACAACGTGATTTTTATGCATTTTTAGTAAGCCGTGTGTAACAATATCTCTCGTCGCTTGTAGCGAATCAAACGGCAATTGGCGTTCAGTTCGCTCATATTAACAGTCGTTCGTTAGCGTGAAAACGCATTTTTGAAATTAAAAAAAAAGTAGGTAAGTGTAGGTAGTGACAAAAAACTATGATTAAACATATGGAAAAATATAAACAAAGATATTAATAAGACAAAATACAATTTGTATAGGTAATAACAAAATATTAATTTTAAAAGAGTGCGCTTATATTATATTGCTTCGAATATATTAATCAGATGTTTTTAAATATAGTAGAATTCTCAATTTTTACGATTTAATCGAGCAATTTATTGAACATTTGAATTCTTTCGAAAAGTATATTTTTCTATCATAAATGGCTTAAACTGTCGGTAATTAATAATTTATTACGATTACTTAAATAATGCGTCGTAGTATTTTAATGAAATCTTATTTGAGTCAGTTTTGTTTGAGATTTTTTTTATATTACAATGTCACTAAAACCTGGCCGTTAAATTTTAAGAAATGAAGTCGATTGACAATCTACCTTTTCATTATCACGGCTTTAACAATATACCCGCGACATATATCGATTAAGCAATGCCGTCTGCGGTGCGACGCCGTCCGTGGTCGTCGGCGGTCCTTGAATAATCAGCAGAATCACACACCAGTGGGAGACCACTTTAAGCTTGTAAAAAATTCCAATAATATTTAAATATTTGTTGATATGTTATAATAAAAAAAATACTGATAATCTGACAACGGCTATCCCTAATGAAACATTGTAAGGTTAAATAACTCGGATACACAAAATTATGATTTAATAGTATATATTATTACCTAAATTATTAAAATAAATTTTTAAGCGTATATATGTATAAAAGAAAGTTTATAAAAATGATATAATATTATACAAAAAATCTCGTAAATAAATCCTCAGTTAATCGTTCTTTCATGTATTTTTTACACATTACTCATTTATATAATCGCAGGTATAAAGCATTCAGCCTTGAGATGGCAGAATGACGTACAAAAAATGTAATAAAAACTTTTTCCACTTCATACCTTTAAGACCGTTCCGAGTTAATTAAGTCAAGACTTGGAAAAGTGCGATCATTGTTTAACTTTTGAAGTAATAAAAATGATTTTTAAATTAAAATGATAATTTATAAAGTAGGTATCAGTGAATTTATTTTCTATTTATGAATATGTAATGGAGGAATAATATTAAAAAGTATTTATGTTAAACTATTAGTATTAAAATAATTAAATTCTAAGTTAACTAATATTTTCAAAGGGTTCTTAGATATATTTTCAAACGTTTCTTAGCAACTCAATGCAAGATAAACTCCGTTTAAACCTTTTTTTTTCTCGCAATAAAAACCTTCAGAAAGGTACCCGGGTCCCATGGAGATGGAACTGGATTATGTGGGATTCATACCCACTGCTACAGTTGGCCGTCCTCAGCACTGATCGGAGAGGCTGCGGGATTGTGTTGATATAACGCATCCGTGGCCTCTTACGTGCTGTGCTACGCTCGTGGCTAGGCGAAACTCTCCTCAGGGGGTGAAAGTAATCTCAAAAAAGCACTCCTTACTAGTGCGTTCGACAACGCGAGGCCATCCCGCCAGGCCGTCTGAAATAGGACACGTGAGGCCCCCACTCACGCATCTATGGCCCCGTTTAAACCTAGGTTCACTTAACGAACCAATTTGTTTCATTTATTATTTTCAGTACTTTATTTTGTGACTCATTTAGTGAAAAACTAAGTCAACATTTTAGTTCTTTTTTTAAATTTGGAGCTTATTCAAGCATGTTGCTCAAACGTGGATTGGTGGACACATATGTGGCTGAAATTCAAGTTTCCTCGAAATGTTTTACTTCACCACCTGTACTGAAGTTTAATTAAATGTTAGTTTAAGCTTCAGTACTTAATGTAATTAATATATTTACGTAAGTACGAACGTAGTCTATATACTCGTATAAGTACCCTAAAACTTAAGTGGTAGGAGAAGTCTACATAATGCTTACGGATGAAGAATTTAAATTAATTTCACTTTTAAAAAAAAAAAATTGGGCAATAACGACTTTTTAACAAACTAGTGTTATATTTTGTTAGGCAGTTATTTTTCTTCGAAAAAATAGTATAAACAATGACTTATTTAAATTTTGTTTTTCAATCGTTGGATTGATTCGATTGATTTGGCATTGTGACCCAACTAGCGTCATATTAAAAAACTATCATTTTATAGTAACTGAGACCCTGGTTGCGTATTTAGAAATGCAAAGACATTTTCGCCGGTTAAGGTTTTTCAAAATTATTAACCGGCCTTAAATTGAAATCGTAAGTTAATCAAAAAATTACTTTATTTAATTAATAGCTAAGTAATATGATAACTGCAAACTTCAGAAACCCTATTTTATTAATATTGTTTATTATAAAAATAAATAGTATTCTCAGTAACACCAACCACAGTTTCTATTAAAATAAAATATATTAATTTTAATAAGTAATAAAAAATACTAAAATAAATTATAAATCAAATCTGTTTCAATTTGAATGCAACGAAAATATATTTTTTTCTAAACGCGCTCGTAAATAATTTAAAACCATATATCCTTTGACGGCGATTCCTTGAATTCAAAGAAATTTATATTCCATTTCGAAGGAAGATTTTTAAGCGGTGTGATTCATAGCGCATCGCTATGCTTTTCAATATTTTTCACTTTACGAATGCGAGCGAATAACTTAAGACAAATTCAAGATGTCGGCAGAAACTCAAAGTTCCATTAGTTGACGTATGAATTTTACTTTCTCTAAAAGTTTTGGTGACAATTTTGGACTCGTTTGTACGTTTGTTTGTTTTTTAATATTTGTAGTACTAATAAAAAATAATATATGTGATAATATTTGTGAATATCTATATGCTTATTACTTGGTAGTAGGGCTTCGCGCAATCCTGTCTAATAATATTCTAACGCTAAATAGCAATACTCAGTATTGTTGTGTTCTGTTTTGAAGGGTAAATGAGCCAGTGTAAATTCAGGCACAATGGACATAACATCTTAGTTCGATGTAAGGAACGGTCAATATTTCTAACAAAACCAACGTCTATGGGCGGTGGTGACCACTTATGGCAAGTGGCCATTTATTTAAAAAAATATCCATCTTTTAAGTAAATATTCATAGACCAATAAATAAACAAAACCAAAAGCTAAATTTTTGTAGAATAAAAAGGAAAACTATTTTCAAAACTAAAATGTTATGAATGGGCTGCAAAGGTGGAATATTAAAGGAGAAATCACAATTTATTATCAGTTATATATCTTCAGATATCGCCTGCCCGATTCTAGGGTAAGAAAGGTGATCAGACTCAGTTGGAATTTATTGTCACCGTAAAAATTAATATTGCCGATTCAGATCTATTATAATGACTCTACTCGTCTGATCTTCGTTGCAATACATAGACGATAGCGTTTGAAGGTTTTAGTTTTAAGATACAATAATATGTTTCATGTAATTTGTGGTAAGTTACTCAATTAGCAGTTATTCTCTTTCAAACAACATTTTTTCGTATATAATTGTGAAGTGTGAGACAGCTTTCAATAACTTTCAAAATGATACTTTTTCGACACATAACAGCTCCGCGAGTCACGAGGGTAACGGTTCCATAACCTCTCTATTCCGAAGATCATTATAACAATGTTATTCCATATTAATTTTGCTCACCATACTTTCCTTCACCACAGGAGAAAACTCATTAACGAAATCATCCACGTGTTCCTAACCACCTGGTCTTCATTTCATCCGATAATCTCCAATAATGTAACATTAAAAATAAATACAAACCGCCCATCACTTGCGCCGTAAAATAATTCCTTGCGCTCGTAAAAAATAATCTAAACATCCGCGTTGGATCGTAAACGTGAAAATAAACGCCGGCTGTAAAGGGGCCTTAACTTCGTTCAATACCTTCAGGTGTTTGCATCGTCTAAATATTCATGGGCCGTGTACTACGTTTATTGCTGCCTTTACATTATTAGAGCTTTGCGTCCGATTTAATAGCTTCAACGGAGTCGAGATGAAGTGTTTGACTTACCGTACAAATCAATTTCGATTATAGATAGGTAGGTTTACTACAAACAGTTATATTCAGATTCAGATTACAGATAAATCAAATAATAAGAGATTTAAAATTAACAAAATTTTAACATTTCATTTATAGTGGGCCATCTTGGTTATGTTAAATTAAAACTCATTTGAAAGATATTTTTAATTAAAATTTAAATATGAATTTAGAATATCAAATTAAGGCGTATTATATATAACATATTAATACCTATAAATGTATTTCCATATCAAAAACCTAATCAATTGTATAGTTTATTCTGTAGACTCTATAAAAGAGACTTAATTTTATATAAAAATGAAGCTGAAGCAAATTGATGTTTACGTAACTCTAGGTAAGTCGAAGCGTACATTACATAATATAAACAGAGAATATACTAACGTAATTTATTTCGAAGATGAATAAATAATCTGATGGGATAGTTGGCATCAGGTGTTCTGAGGGTCCATTAACTAATGAGGGAGTAACGAAACACGCAGATGTTTGTAAAAGCACCACGTGTTAACGTACTTAGGGGAAATGTACAGAAATAGATTGGAAGAAACTGTGAAATAGCTGCTTTAGAAAGTAAAATGAACCTTTTTGTTTTTTGTAGGTTTTGTTTTTGTATTTACATATACAAATATTGTAAAAAAGTTATTTTAATTTTCAGCGTTTTAAAAAAAAATCGTCACCCTTAATCGCTAGAATTTTCTAATAGTAATAAAAAATTTGTATAACGTCATAAAATTTTACAATGTACGTAATAAATATGTATTTAAAAAAATAAAATATGTATATTTAGAATAATAATTAATCGAAATTTTCTGCAGATATGTCCAAAACAATAATATTTCGAGGATAACCAACCAGAATCACATACATTAAAAGATATCTTCTTCTTCTGCCTAGCGTTTTCCCGGCGTACTAACGCCAGGGTCCACTTAAATAGTAACTTTAGAGCGATACCTTCATCCGACAAAAAATACGAAATAATAAACTAAAAATAGATGAATACTTTTCTATTTGCATTTATGCCTAATATCCATTCTCTTACATCCTACACAGATAGGTTTGCACATATTCCTACCACCAAGGTAATTATTCAAATTTTAAGTTTATTTATTTTATCATTGACGCAAATTTACATGACATGCTTTGCTTCCTTTCTTAGTTTACCCCTACAGTACAAAATAAAAGCCTTTAAATTTTTCATGCCTTTATGTCTTATACTTTAAGTTATGTGTTGGTAGATGTTAATGAAATCGTTGCCATGATATTTGAAATTGGAATTAATAAATCATCATCATTCGTGTAATATGATAATAGATTACAGAATACTGTTATACTAAATTCCCTCACTTAGGCCCATTATCAGACATCAAAAGCTCTGATATCAAAACTCTCTCCCATTATCGACTAATGCACCCTCGATTTTGTTATCGTAACGCCCTCATTACAACCCCATGTCTCTGTCAAGGAAATCCGTCGAAGTCACTGTATCCAATATCACGGCATTAACTTATTTTTCAAATATATTATGTATTCCCTATATATATAATATGGTTATATATATATATAATAATAAATTATAAATATAATAATATAATATAATAATAAATATAATAATAAATAATAAATATTTAATTTGGATGACAATTTAATACTAACCATTTTATGTCCCAAATTATTGAATAGTAACATCAATGATAGTAATCAAGCTTATCCGATGACGAAGCCGGGAGAAAGATAGTGTGCTCTTTAATAAGTTTTATTTCAATATACTCATTTTAGTCACACATAAAGTAATTATCGTTTGCTGGTATGACGGTTAATATATACAGCAATATATTAACTATTGTCCATTTAAACTGAACAAGGTTTCCAGCAAAGTTCTACCGACGCTAAAAGCATGAGATTTTGTCGCTCAAACAAACAGCGATTTATCTCGTAATTAAAACAAATTCGCGCCCGCACTAATCTCCTAGCGTTTGCTCATTCACGTGTTGTAGTTATTTTCGGCTTGTTCCACACGGATTAACGTTAAGCTCCACTAATTGGAGCTGCGCAGATTTGTAGTCGACGTAGGGTGCAGTTAAACTGAAGGCGGGTATGACAATCTATCTATACGACTAAGGTTTTTAAATTCGTCTATTTATGCTCGGTAGTTAAGGAAATCATTGTAATATGTAGAATCAACAAACCGAATCAATGGTTGTCTTAAATTACAAAAATAATTAAATTTCATCTCATCTTAATTGACTATTCAAAATCATAAAGACAAAAATCAAAATAATTAAATTTAAAAGAAAACACTTGACGAACATAATTAAGTTAAATCTAAACTATTAGAGTTAACTTCAATTTTACTTGATTTTACCTGTGTAGAGTCTAATGCTGTCACATGCTGATATATCACAGAACCCGCTGTCGGTTGCAGGTGGTGGGAGCAATGAGATGAAAATAAAATTTAATCCTTCTTAAGAGGTCTTAACTAAACAGTATAACATTAATAGACTTAACTTTTTTATAAGTGTTACCTAGAAAGGTGTGAGATGGCTGGTATTAGAACAATTTAAGTTTTTAAAAAGAGTAAGAACCCTTTCTTTAAGCTGTGAAGTGCTTTTAAAATTCAATTTAAATAAATTGATTAATTGCAATTTAAATGCTTTCTTACAAAGGTTTGCATTTAAGTAGCATATGTTTAACTCCTAACTCAAAAATAATCTTTTACTTATGTTCAGTAAAAAATCGTTAAATATGCAAAGTTCCAATTGCATTAATAATTGTTATTATGGAGGTCAAATTAAAAATAAACTTTAATTTGTTGACTTTTTCTATTATTTCGTTTGTTAAGCATTCTTTCTTTAAGCATGAAATTGACATGTTATGTATTGTCAACACGCGCTGGTGATAAAATTGACAAAAAATGTAATAGTATGGTAGTATTGGTGACATTCCAAATAAAAGTAGCAAATACAGATATTAACAACTATTTCAATTTTATGTAACATACCGGTTTGAGAAGTGACACTGAGTAAATAGAAAATGCACTTGTGCACTAATTAATTGTCTCCTTTGAGCATGGTCCATCCAAAGCCGAGATGGTCCAGTGGTAAGAACGCGTGAATCTTAACCGATGATCGTGGGTTCAAACCCGGGCAAGCGTCACTGAATTTTCATGTGCTTAATTTGTGATTATAATTCATCTCGTGCTTTACGGTGAAGGAAAACATCGTGAGGAAACCTGCATGCGTCTCATTTCACTGAAATTCTGCCACATGTGTATTCCACCAACCCGCACTGGGGCAGCGTGGTGGAACAAGCTCCAAACCTTCTCATCAAAAATGAGAGAGGAGGCCTTAGCCCTTTAGCAGTGAGACATTCACAGGCTGTCAAAAGAACATAATCGTGTAAGTTTTCTTTAAATTGTATTATATATTTTTTATTGTATATAATAGTACGCTTATGGACGTGTGCACACACGTGGTGTGTGTGTGTGTGGGTGTGGGTGTGTGTGTCTGTGTGAGTGTGTGTGTGTGTGTGTGTTTATGTTTATCCCCATCGGTTGTTGTTGTATTGGACAATAAAAAAAAACAAAAAAAACTGTATCCGAAATTAATATTAGATAATTAAAATCACATTAAAATATGTTATTTTGTTACTTTCAACACAATACCAATGCTAAATCCAAATAGGTTACAATTTACTTCAACCTCACCTTGCTTATCCTTTGATGCTAGGTAAATCGCTCTCACTTTGACCTTCGTTGCTGGTTAAATCGCTGTCACTTTGACCGAACATCTATATGTGCTCAAACACCATTCCGTGTTATATTTTAGATGAACATATTTGCGTGACATTAACTAGTTGAACGGAAAACGTTTTCAATTCAATTAATTTTGTATCTAACAAATTATACGCAAAATGTTTCATTTGATAAATAATAGAGCTAAGTCGTTCGCAAACGATCGTTTGGGTACCACTCGCTTATTAATAATTCGACTAAACATCTATAATAATAATAATAATAATAATATCCGGGGACATTTTTCACACACGGCCATCTGATCCCTAATTAAGCTTGTACAAAGTTTGTGCTATGGAAACCAGACAACTGATATACTACATATACTACTTTTCTTTTTGTAAATACATACTTATATAGATAATTACACCCAGACTCAGGACAAACAGACATGTTCATGCACACAAATGTCTGTCCTGGGTGGGAATCGAACCCACAACCTTCGGCGTGAAAGGCAAGTGTTCTACCAACCACGCCAACCGGCTCGTCAAATCTATACTTTGTATTATTGTGCTTCGCTTTTAAAGTTGAGTGAGCCAGTGTAAAATCACAATTCACATAACAACGTATATCCCATAGTTGATAGTCATTGAAGGTATAAGGAGTTTATTATACACAGATTATATGGGCAGAAATTTGGACCACTTACCACGAGGCCCATAATATGTTCCTTGTATATTTTTAATAAAATGAAAAAACTACAGGAAAAATAAGTATACATATAGATACTATTTTTTCTGTCCTTCTTATGTTTGGAAATTATTGCAACAGTTCCAAACATGGTCATGTGCGGGACTTCAGTAGATGAAAGCTATATGTATATATATATATATTACGTCTTAACTTCTTAACTACTCAACATATTACGTCTTAACTTCTTAACTACTCAACTGATTATCATGATTGATGGAAACTACTAATATATAAGAAATTATAATCTAATATGTTTAAATAGTATGTTTAAATAGGAAAGCTTAAAGTGTATAAATGGAATGAATGGCCACAATATTATATTAACTTACATGAACAATCTATCTAGCTCTACTTTAACGCGTCAATTCCACACATTGCGCTGCATTGTCAATTGACATTCCGTATTAATGACCTGTCCGATATATGTATATACGTTATTGATGTATGGAGGTACTTCTAATCCGATTCTATCGGTTTTTAGAGCGAATCTCCGTATGTGTATATAATTAAAAAAACCATTCTCATGTAAATGACGTATATTACTACTCTATGACGATAGATGGCGTTAATTGAATGTCACATTCCTGAATCGCTCTGTCTAGATTCGATACTGAATATAGTGAAGAAAGCGATCATCTTAAAATAATAAAAAAATAATAATTCTGTGAACAGTGGAAAGCACTTCCTTTGTTTCACTTACCATTTGATCCCCCGATATTACATCAACTTAAACATATAATTCACTTCTTTTTTTTATGTATCAAAATATAACATAACAACTAAACTATATTTTATATTTTACCATTTTTAATGTAGACATAGAGCGAGAAAGCTATTTTACCCTTTGTATTCTCAAAGTAGCAACACAAGTGTGCTTATTATTTAAACTTATATTTTGGCAAGAGAATGCTGCTCTTAGTATAAGACATTAGACGGCATTGCCATTTGTGACTTTGTGACAAGACTTATGAAACCACTTGATGACAAGACGTCTGGAGAAGCGTTGTTAGTATATACATATAGCGAGTTACACGTTTTAAATTCGCACGACACAATTGAGGTATAAGTTTGATGATATATGTTATAATTATGTTTGTGATTATTCATGTATAATAAATCGGATTTCTAAATTTAAAGTCAAATTAGCAATAATATCTCGTCTAACTTTTTTTTCAACAGATTTTTTAACTATATGGCTCCCGCGGCTGCGCCCGTGGGGGTGTAAGATTGAGTAGTTATAACGTGAAAGCCAAACAAACAAACTCACTTTAGAAATTATTATATTAGTTAAGATTTATCTCATTTGAATATTCTTCAAAGGATAATTAAATAAAGCATTGACCTTCATTTAATAAGGCTTTATGAAAACCACATGAGACTACAACAATTTTATTGATTTCAATAAATCATATAACATTATTTACCTTACCTTTAGCACCGTGATGATATCTTCTCCGTATCAATTTAAATGTCTCTCACCTTACCTTGTTTTATGATAACAGATAATTTGCTATAGCATTTATCATTGTAACAGCTCCCTCAGGGAGCATAAATTCCTCGCGGACGTTCCAGCTTTATAAGTACCGTTTCTGAGATCAATGCTTGCTATAAAATAAACAAACATAAATGTGATACGATAAAGTTCGAGTTATTGCACATTGGAGCATACAACAAACTATGACTTGGGGACCAAGCCAATATATGAAATATTCCGGCTGATATATACACATATATTTCGACATTGAGAGATACATTTATTTCGACATCAATACACGAGTAATTCTTAATTTTGATGTGATTTTTCCTGTGTATGAACTTTTATATCGGTTCACGCTCATTATTGAACTTCGAGCATTCAATATATACAATTTAAATTCGACTATAAAAATCGTCTATACCGCAATGTTTGAAGACGAAAGTCTTCAACCAATGCGTCTTACCTGCCATGACATACGGTGCCGAAACGTGGACACTAACTGCGGGACTAGTCCACAAATTCAAAGTCGCTCAGCGTGCTATGGAGCGAGCTATGCTCGGAGTATCTTTGAAGGATAAGATCAGAAATGAGATTATCCGGAAAAGAACCGGAGTCACCGACATAGCTTGCAAAATTAGCAGGCTGAAGTGGCAGTGGGCTGGTCACGTATGTCGTAGGACCGATGGCCATTGGAGCAGACGAGTCCTAGAGTGGAGACCGCAAATCGGCAAGCGCAGCATAGGGCGCCCTCCAGCCAGGTGGACCGACGACCTTAAGAAGGTGGCGGGCACCAACTGGATGCGGAAGGCGGAGGACAGGGAGCTTTGGCGCACCTTGGGAGAGGCCTATGTTCAGCAGTGGACAACGATTGGCTGTTGATTGATTGATTGATTGATTGATATAAAAATCTACAAGATTTTGAAATTGTTGACTCTTTAGTTTGTTACACAGTTGTATTATATTTAAATACAAATATTAATATAAAATTGAAACTAAAATATATATTAATTAGTGCAGTTTGAAACAAGGCGTTAATTACTTGTGTTATGTTATCACGCTTAATGAAAGGGGCGGAATGAATTGCGTTTTAAAATGATAGGTATAAACGATTTTATCTGATTAAGAAATAATTTTCTTGTTCTAATTAATAGTTTAAAGGCGCACATATATACATAGGATTATATACTATGTCGGCAAATAAACTATAGTATGTATTAAACCACATTCTGGCATTAAAGCACAATATTATCATTATTAAATAAAAAATACGCAGACGATAAAGAATAATAATAATTAAAATTTATATTTTTTATTTATTTATATTTATATTTTTTATTTATTTATTTATTTATAATTGAGCCGGTTGGCGTGATTGGTAGATACTTGCCTTTCACGCCGAAGGTTGTGAGTTCGATTCCCACCCGGTAGAGACATTTGTGTGCATGAACATGTCTGTTTGTCCCGAGTCTGGGTGTAATTATCTATATAAGTATGTATTTACAAAAGAAAAGTAATATATGTAGTATATCAGTTGTCTGGTTTCCATAGCACAAGCTTTGTACAAGCTTAATTTGGTATCAGATGGCCGTGTGTGAAAAATGTTCCAGGATATATATATATATATAAATATTGGATATATATATATATATATATATATATATATATATATATATAGAAAAGTCAATTTTTCATTTTGTATTGATATTGTTTCACCTACACCAAATAAGAATAATACAGGCCATAATATATTTAAGTAACTAAAATACTAAGGGCACTATATTATCCGAATCATTATAATTTTTTTGACGCGAACGAGATTAATTACATCCATCTATATAAAGTGGTATGGATTTGATTAAGTCCTTCTGGGTAAGTATCACTCATTCAACAGATATTCTACCACCAAACAGTAATATTGTATTCCGATTTTAAGGGTGAGTGAGCCAGTATAATAAACATCGATATCTCCGATCCTCAAGTTCTTTGTCTACACAACGTTAAGAATATAATAGTGAAAATTCCCCGCTTACGTACGAAGCGTTTCGAATCCACATTCATCATTCTATAAATACTATATCAATTTTTAAACATTAATTAAATATAAATTTTGGTATCTCTACTGGTGGTAGAGCTTTGTGCAAGCTCGTCTGGGTAGGTACCACCCTCTCATCAGATATTCTACCGCAAAACAGCAGTACTTGGTATTGTTGTGTTCCGGTTTGAAGGGTGAGTGAGCCAGTGTAATTATAGGCACAAAGGGCATAACATCTTAGTTCCAAAGGTTGGTGGCGCATTGGTGATGTAAGCGATGATTAACATTTCTTACGATGCCAATGTCTATGGGCGTTGGTGATCACTTACCATCAGGTGGCCCATATGCTCGTCCGCCTTCCTATTCTATAAAAAATAAATCTAATTATTTAATATTAAGTTTTAACAAGATCGGGATGATTGGCGTTCTATGGGGGAGGCTATCGTCTAGCGATGGGCGGCGATAAACTGCAAAAAAAAAAGAGTTTTAACACCAATGTACAATTCTGATCGGATTGTTCACACGTGTGGACAAGATCATTGTGAAAATATCGTTAAGTTACTCACGTTATTCGAGGATACTCTTCATGTTTTGGGAAGATTATCATTTCCGCAATTATGGAGCGTCAACTGAAATTTCTCGATAAATAACATAGAGAGAGAAAGAGAAGATATGCTCGAAAATGAAACCACAACATTGAATAATAATAACAAGCTTTTGTCTATCAATAAAACTAAAAGTATGAGCTATCAATGTGAGAAAGTTCTTTGGAAAATGGATTTGTAGTTTTTGTGAGAGTCCGGAAAAAAACAAACCGATAAAACTTGTCACTTTATTAGAATTAGGTATAAACTCTCAGTCAAAGTCACTATGAAAGATTTCTATTGTTTACTAAGTTTTTGGTCATTTTTTCTTACACAACTATAATAGGCACGTTCTTATTTTTTTTAAACTATTTTGCACAAGTCTGACATAAGCTGTCATTTTTTAGATATATATTTAGATATCACGACAACGAAAACAACAAAAAGCAAATTTCAATCTCTTAATTTTTTATTTTCTCGTTCGATAAATCTCCACAACGGCAAAAAATAAAGAAAAATTATATGACCTAAATTGTAGAGCGAAAAAAGTATGTAGTCGCAATTTTAGTATCATGATGGAGAGCCGAGGTATAACAAAAAAAAAATTACCCCCTTTTTCAAGAAGAGAGTTCATAATGTCCAAAAATCATCCTTTCGCATGCATTTTAAAATGGACTATAGCACTATTTATAAGTGATTCGCCGGTTTAAAGCTGTTTATTTTAAAACAAATTAGCTATATGAATGTTGACTATTATTATAAACATACACACACACACACAAAAACACACACACACACACACAAACACACACACACACACACACAAGCATACATTATTAATTATTGTCATTTTTTTTTCTTCATTCGACTACACCTTTAAAATTATTCCCTATTAAGAATTTGTACATCGTACATTACGTGTAATATATGTTTTAATCTTTATTTCAATGAATTGTCGAGGAATCGCTGACTCTGATGTTACAATTTATATTAGTTTTGTAGTCAGAGGTCCACCAACTATGTTGCTTATGTAAAAACCCTAGATTTAGATAAAACTGCAAACTGAAATTGTGTACCTATATGTCTGTTGGGTGTAAATAAAAAAAAAACCACTTTCATTTTAATTTATATTTTCTACGCGGAAAGTTGGTTTAAAAACTCGAGAACTCCTTTCTTAGTACTTGAATGACGGCTTAAGGAATGGATATTAATATTTACTAAAGTTTCACTGTCTACATGTCCGGTTCGCCAGACTTTTTGCTTATACTCCATCTATAAAAAAAAAACAATATTTAGTAGTATCCCAATAGTATTAATCTATACTTTTCTTACAGAGTTTATTATTTAGATCGAAAAAAATATACAGTGTGTATTAACCGACTTTGATCGCAATAAAACGGAAAGGTGTAACTTTCAAGTCACATTGTTTGAAGCTATTAGAAACATGCCATACCCTCGTCAGAAAGCTATAACTGACATCAAATAAACATCGGCGTAAAACTGCGTGATTTAGGCTCATTTCATACTTATTGTTAAAGCAAGGGATTTATTCATTGATTATGGTTAAGTGCATTGCATTAGCCAAGTTAATCGTTTTTTTTTTATATTTAAAAGTCTTAATTACATTTTTTTACATTGCATTTATATATTCCATATGATGTATTTGTTGTGTTTTCAATTGAAACTCTTGGAGTTTAGACTAATAGTGCGAAAACCTTTATTAAAAATATAACAGCTCATCTTATTGCCTCTACTGGTGACAAGAAAGCCAGTTCATTTTTCGTCTAGTGATTTGGAATTGCGATTCAATGGAGAAATGCTACTAGCATTCTAACCTCTATTCCACGAGATATTTATTTGTACAATAGCTATATTAAATTATTATTCGTATATTTAAGGCCTTAATGTAAATAATTATTACATATAATATTATGTAAATAAATGGATTGTATGAATTGTATTCTAAAGAAAAATAGTAAAGGAAACAATTATACACGTATATTTATGCGGACAGTATTTCATCTTGTAAATTATTATTCCTCACGATATTTTGCTGCACAGCCGAGCAAAAAATGAATTATAAACACAAATGACTTGACTTTAAAAATGCGATCTACGGTTAAATTCTACTCCTTCTACCAACTGGAGCATCTTGGATTATCACTATTTACAAAATCTCTGTTTTAACTGTAAATAGACATAAAGTTAAAGAAAATTCAATGAACAAATACAAAGTTTAATTCAAATTCTATTTGACCTGGTTATGACATTTGTGAAGTTTCACCAAGAAATATTGCTCGGCTAGTGCATGTTCCTGACTGGGCGATAACTATTTATAGATATAGAAGTTTTGCGAACTTCTCAACTGGGGGAACCGTATTTGATGAGGTTGGTTTGTTTTTTAGTTTGTCTGGCTTCATCTATTTTCTATTGTGGATAAAAATAAATTTGAAATCTCAAAGATCGTTGGATGATTTTAATTGCCTATCATGTGCTTTATAGCTACTTTCTATTGCAGTATCTTTGATAGATTCAAGAAATTCTAGTTTGTTTATTTTGAAAACACGAAAAATATCGTGTATCAGTGTTCTAGCTTTACTTACTATAGAATCAGGTCACTTGTTGCATCCGGTACTTTATATAGCTAAATATATCTGGCTAAAGAAAATAATCTAGTATCCGTATTGTTTCCACATATTTTTTTTATTTCGTCTCAATGGAATATCTTAAATATTTTCTGACCTGTATTTGCGAACAGCTCTAGTAACGATGAGATTATATTCAGCTTAGAATAAACATTAAAAATGAATTATATTTATTTTTACTTTATACAAATAAATAAAATTGAAGTGTCCGCCTTTGCTTTCAAAATAAACAAAATAAACTGCCTCTTTTAAATTTAATATGGCCTTTTGCGAGTTGCGAGTAATCAAAACCTATTTTTTTTTGTATAAATATAACTTATATTTTTCAATTTATATAAGTACACGACTTATATATTTTAATTTAAAATAAAGGTATAGGTTATACTATTTGTCATCTAATAGTTAAACTGGCTTACTCACTCTTCAAAACGGAACACAATAATACTAAGTAGGTAGACAGGATTGCACAAAGCCTTACCGCCAAGTAAATTAAAAGAAGCTATTTCATTTTATGTAAATCTGTTTTTGGAAATGTCACTCATGTCATTCTTTTTATAAAACATCACTACAAAATTTCGTACTTATTACATGAGAAGGAATGTAATTAACAGCTCTCCTACAAGTTCATTCCTTTTTAACTTTTAATGTTGTGTAATTAAGATTTGAATTTTCATAATAAGAAAAAGATTTTACAATTTTACAATTTACAATTTTACAATTTTATACAGGAGGCATTATATGTAATGGTTAAATTAATCACAATCACGGCCTTAATAACTTTGTCATTAATTTAAAAAAAAAAACATAAATAAATTCGGAGCAAATAGAATTTCAATCGGACCCCAATTCTCGTATGAAGCAGTCTTAACCCTAAAAAAAACCTTAGGCAATTTGTCACGGTCCTTTCGACCGCAGCCATCCATCTCGTTCAATTCGCTTTGTATCGTCCTGACACCTGGGTGATCGTCAGTCATTTTCAGCTTCGGATAATGTATTACGATGGGTGCAATCACATTGTTAGGTCATTTTGGAAGATAAAAATTGTCAAATTTCTTTATTAATTAAACAAAATGTACTTTTCTCGCTGTCCATCCCGACTTCGTATGGATAAAATTCATGTAAATCTATCTCACAAATTTCAGCTTAGAAAGCTATACTTTTTGGTGTGCGTTGGTCACATCAAAAAAGTACTGGGCTTAGAGTCAGTTATAATGAACAATTTTTAAGTATAGATTTGGATGTTACGAATTTGAAAAGGAAGTAATATAAATATCAGAAGTTTCTATTTGATACGCATTAAAAAAATATTAAAATAAAAAAAAAATCCGATTCCATGTATTTATAAGTATTTATACTTTTAATATATAAAACAGTTTAATATATTTTATTTAAAATACAGTAAATGTCAACGGGATTATATTATATAGAATCGAATAACATACCCTAGAATATTAATTGATGTCACGGTTTTGGATACATTTGTCAATACCTTATCTTAACATTTATTGTTTACCCAATGTTTGTGATTTTTCAAAAAAATAATATAAACAAAAATAAGTAAAAATAATATCGTTGTAAATAAACGATCGTCGAATATGTCAGTATTAAGAATATATCTTTCAAAATATGCAACACATTAAGATACAATATAACCTAGCTCAGACCTGAAACTATAAAGTAAAAATATATAAAAGTTCCATATCAATTGCATTAGTATTTTTTGCATAAAACCGAAAAAATCGAACAAACAAAACTCAGAATTCTCTATATTAGTATAAATGATAAAATATATATTAACCGATTAAAAAAATATTGTAAAAAAACGCTTACAAAATATCTTATATAATTGAAATTCGAAAAAACAGAATATCTACTCCACTACCTGAAACGTACATGTATACAAACAACATCCCAGATGATTAACTTAAACTCCTAATATCATTTTAATTTAAACACACACAGACTGGCGTGCTTATTTATACGCAAATGCATATATTTAGCTGCGAAGATCTAAGTAAGGAGGTTTTCGTACGGCGATGACATATAGGCGTACCGGATGACATGAGGGAACGTGCAAGATGTCTGCTTGTCATGTATTTAATTTTTTTGTATTTTCTTGTAATTAAAAGTATTGCGAAATATTACAATATTGTATTAAAATAAGTGTTTGTGCTCAAAACAGTAATTGATTGTAAAATTCTAGTATAATTTTAACATTTGTATTTATTTTTCCTATTTATTTTTTAAAATCTAATTTCTTACAAAATTATAATTGTATAAATTAAGTATCTAATATTAAGTACATACCTTATACCTTACATATGAAATTAGCGTTTTGTCGTACTGACCACTTTGATCTGAAATATCTCCTCTTTAGTTAAGAATTCCAAATTTAAATTTATAAATTCATTTAGCTGGTACAATTGAATTTTGAAAACAGTCATTCATTTGTTTTTTCCTCATTTTTTTTTTATTTGCGTCGCTTATTACCGTACAATGGAAAACATGAATTATCGGTATATTTACGAGTACGAGTTCTACCGTGGCACCAGTGCTGCAGAAACAGCTCGAAAGATTAATGATGTGTACGGCACCGGTGTTGCAAAAGAAAGCACGGTACGTTTTTGGTTTCAACGTTTTCGTTCTGGAAATTTTGACCTTCAGAACCAACCCCGTGGACGGCCGGAGACCAAAGTGGAAAATGAAGAATTAAAGGCTATTGTGGAAGCGGATCCATCACAAAGCACGTCAGAGATAGCTGCAAGCTTCGGGATAAGTGATAAAACTGTATTAATTCACTTGAAGCAAATCGGGAAAGTAAAAAAACTTGAACGATGGGTACCTCATGAATTGAGGGAGTCGAACTTGCAAACACGCGTTGACTGCTGTGTTACTTTGCTCAACCGACACAATAATGAAGGGATTTTAAATCTGATCATTACTTTTGATGAAAAGTGGATACTTTACGATAATCGGAACCCAGCCAAATCCTGCCCTGAACGAAAATTGACTCAAAAAAAGTTACTTGTGAGTTTTTGGGGGACTAGCGCCGGTGTCGTTCACTACAGCTTTCTAAAATCTGGCCAAACAATTACGGCAGATATCTTTTATCAGCAACTGCAAACCGTGAAGGAAGAACTATCAAATCATCAACAGTCAATCGCTCTAGGTCATTGCTGCTTCACGACCGCAAACGCAAGACCATACACCGCACAAAAAACAACCACTAAGTTAGATGAGCTACAATTGGAATGTCTGCGACATCCACCGTACTCCCCGGACCTTGCTGGAGCAAAATTTTTTTCCGGAATTTGGATATCTTAAAAGGAAAAAAATTCAACTCCGATGCGGCAGTCCAAACCGCCTTCAAAGAGTTTATTGATTCTCGCCCCCATGTTTTTTTAGTCAATGAACTACCTATGAGATGGCAAAAGTGCATAAATAACAACGGTGCATATTTTGATTAATTAAATATATTTTACAAAAAAAATTGACTTTATATTCCTCCCGTACAAAACGCCAATTTCATATGTAAGGACCTAATATATTATAATAATGTCCCCCCTAAGATTAGACCCTTAAGGTAGGTTTAACCCTAAGACGCCGGGGTAAAACTATTTGAATAGAGATTTATTATTATTATTGGTTACAGCTTGCACGGGATATAAGCTTTGTTTATTTACTAATTCAGGACGAGAATCTTGTGAAATATCAATTCAAAGTGCTTATAAAAGCCTACTTGAATAAAGTAAGCTTTTATTTGATTTTTTTCGAAAATAAACGAAATCCAATCGAAAAAAGTCACATATCATAGTGTTATTTAAATATAAGATAGCACATCGAATTATCTTCAGATCATTCAAATCACATGTTAAGTAAAATTGCTTTTCATATTCCGTCAATCGTACTGTCACGCTTTGTCAAAGAGGTTTAATATATTGCTATTGTTTCAAACATCAAAGAGGTTTGATATAATATAAAAAGTTTTGTAACACTACGAAGAGGAAAAAATCTTTTGTTTTTTTTTGATAATCGAAGATGGAAGATACGACAGCCAAACGCTATATAAGCGAACACGTTAATTAGCCTACAGTTAAAAATTATTATTATTCGCTATAATATATTATCATATTTATCAATTGGAGAGATTCAAAGATGGCGACTAACTGGAAGAAACTTTAATCAGCAGACTATCTTTTAAATTTAAATTGCAGTATATTTGTGATCCTATACAATAATAGATAAATTATAATAAATAAATAATAAAACAATAATAGATTATAACACAAGAGACACAATATTATGTTAGAAAACTTAGGTACCGGCAATAACGGTATTAGAAGTAGCTTGAGTGCTTTTGACAGTTACTTAAACAACATTTACAGATAAAGTCGATAATGTTTATAACAATCACTTGGTCTATTTGCTCATATACCTTAAACGTGACTGTATTTAAATTTATTGGAAACCGTTGTAATTGTACGAATTTCCTCCAATTTAAACTGAAAAGATCTCATTTTTCGGTCGCTAACGTGAGCCGGACAAACATTTAATTGCCTCTCAAACAATGCGATTAATTCAAACGATTACGAACGAACCTTTTGAAATTGTTTCACAGATTTTTTTAATGTAAATAAACTGTTTATTTATTTTCAATTTATTTTTATAGCAAACACTGTTCTCTTAGTTGTGAGATTGCAAGACCGTCTGGGTAGTTACTACCCACTATTTATTCTATTGTTATACACACTACTTAGCCGAGATGGCCTAGTGGTTAGAACGCATGAATCTTAACCAATGATCGTGGGTTCAAACCCGGGCAAGCACCACTGAATTTTTATGTGCTTAATTTGTGCTTACAATTCATCTCGTGTTTGACGATGAAGGAAAACACCGTGAGGAAACCTACATGAGTCTAATTTCATTCCATACACCAACTCGCATTGGAGCAGCGTGGTGGAATAAGCTCCAAACCTCAAAAGGGAGAAGAGGCCTTAGCCCAGCAGTAGGACATTAACAGGCTGTTACTGTAGTAGTTACTACTTAGTACTTTTGTATTTCGGTTCGAAGTAAAATGAGTCAGTATAATTCTGTAATTACTGTTAATAAGGGACATAACTTTTTAGTTCCCAAGGCTTGTGTTCTAAGGAATTGTTAATATTTTTTACAGTGCCAATGTCTATGGGCGTTGGTTTACCTTTAATATTAAAGGTATATATGTTTTTATATAAATATAATGTAAACGGTAGGCTCGTTTTAATATAACTTTATAAAGCGATGAATAATGCGACATGTTTCCCTCTCTTCACATAACTTTCGTTATTCAAGATTGCAACTACAAATATTTTATTTGCACGTTTCGTTATAAGCTAAATCGTACTCTATATTTATATGAGTAAGACCTAATTTTGAATGATAAAAACTCTATTCGCATTAACGTTTGGGTAAGTAAAACGTCTAGTATTTTCTCTACAAAAGTAAAAGATTAGTGTTCGTTTAGTATTAAAAAGGTTTAGTTAAACTGCAACTTTGCATACAACAACTGTAAATTCTCATACACTTATTTGCATATCCGACTTGCGCCGGCTTAATCCGGTAAAAACTGGTATTTGCCGGGTCCGAGCAAGCTGTTTCCAGTTTTTGCGAACGTTTCCTGTTGATGTTACGTACATTTGGTGTAGTGCAAAAATAAACGCACACGTAGGATTACTTCGCTGTTAAAATATACTTTTTAATTCCTGTTTATTTTACAAAGTCGAGCTACACATAATGGAACTCAGGGCTTAGTTACTTTGACGTTGTATGAAATTGAAGAATCTTTAAACGATTGCAAGTTGAAATATTTTATAAGTATTTGATGCTTAATGAGTTGTTTGTTTTTTACTTTCGACTCATCGATAAGTCTTGATACTCTTAAATTGAATAAATTTATTTTAATTTTGCTTACATTACACAAATTGTGTAAGGATATGTAAACAATATATATTATTATCATATAATCATCTAATATAAAATAGCATATTCGCGATGAAACGGTAAATTTTATATGCTGGCATATGTGCTTTGCGCTTAGTGTCCTTTATTTACTTCATATCACGGGGTACCAATAGACCACCATCGCGTTCTCCAACAAGCTTCGCGATTGTTTACCAAGTTTTCATATTATTAAATAAATCAAATATATTATTATCATAATATTATTATATTGAGAAAGAAGCGATCATTAGTTCTTTGCTAAGCTCGAAACTAATAACTCGGCCACTAATCTGATCAGAAACGATCATTTGAACTATAAGATGAGTTTAATCTCCACTAGCGTGAATCTCGCTAGCGATAATCCAACATTTATATATATTATGCGATCAGATTCTTAAACTTTTGGGTTGACAGATCACTTGCATCTGTTTCTTTCTTCTGAATATATAACGTACTGAAAAGTAAGAAATTGCTTAAATTGGCTTTTGAATATATATTTTTTATTACTTTTAAGGAATTGAAATTATATTGTGTGTGTGCGTGTTTACGCGCGCGCGCATGTGTGTGTGTGTGTGTGTTTGTGTATTTACACTGGTTTACTTACTTGCAAACTTGAATTCAATAATACAAAGTATTTCTATTTGGCATGTGGGGAAGGACCAAAACAAGTCTACCTCAGTACAGCATCAGCAGCAACTTCGGTATTATATAAAGATTCAAGATAAGCGAAAATGTCTTCGTCACGGAAACATAAGTAAAGCTCTGACACCAGTGAAGTGAAGTAAAATAACTACAATCGTTTATATTCAGTCGTTTAGTCGCAGAAGTGTGACCGTAGCATTATAAACGATTCCGCGTCACAGTCGTTTCCGCTTTGCTTGAATGCGCAGGTGTGTTCAATCCTTGAACATTCAAATAGCGTGCTAAAGCTTGCCTTTGCGACAGGCGATACAGTAATAAAATGTTATTTGATATCCAACCTTTTTTTAGTATAAGATTTATTTTCAAATGTATATTCCTCTTTTCTTTCTTCTCTTCCACCTAAACTAATACTTGCATTGTTCACTTTTATTTTATTTAAGAATATTATCCGTTTTCTAAAGAAACTTGAACGAAGAAGGAGTTTAGATTTTTCTTTTAAGTTACCGTGAAGCGTGTAAAGTATATTTTTCGAATTTGTATGTTCAATGGTGTCTTTAATGAATCTGCGCAATTTTAGAATATTTTCTTGAATAAGTTTTAGACAAGTTATTTAAAATTATTATAATAAATTATTTGATAAACTATAATTATTTCACTGGTGGTAGAGCTTTGTGCAAGCTCGTCTGGTTAAGTACCGCCCACTCATCAGATATTCTACCGCAAAACAGTAGTACTTGGTATTGTTGTGTTCCGGTTAGAAGGGTGAGTGAGCCAGTGTAATTACAGGCACAAGGGACATAACATCTTAGTTTCCAAGGTTGGTGGCGCATTGTTAACGTAAGCGATGGTTAACATTTCTTACAATGCCAATGTCTATAGGCGTTGGTGACAACTTACCATCAGGTGGCCCATATGCTCGTCCGCCTTCCTATTCTACATATATAAAAAAAATTATGATTCCCCAGAAAAATATATTTTAATAAATTTTCTAAATATCACCCTAAAGTCAAATATATTTAACGTGAGTATCCAATGACGAATTTTTCGTCCAGTAGATTCGGAGAAAAATGGCTTTGGTGTCGCAGCCTATTTTTTTCCGGACGTACAGACATGAAAGTTATCCTATTAGGGATTAGTTTTTTCGTCAAAATTCACTGCGGTTATGTTAGTTTAGGTTAGAACGGACGTTCATTTTAAAAGCAATAGTGTAGTTGTCGGTTTGTCAGTGTGTCTTTCCATTACGCAGTAAAGAAGCAACATATCAACGTGATTTGCATAAAGATCATACTTCCCCACCCATGGAGTGAGTTATCCTAATTTTATTTAAGAATAATATTAAACACAAAATATTATTATTTAGCCCAAAGGCTGTCTAGCGGTGCAGAGGCAATAGTGCCAGCGTCTTGGGTAAAATGCCACAGGACAATCTTTTAGACGGCCTGTTTTTGCAATAAATTTGTAACGTGTATTTCGTTTTTTTTTTTTTTTTAATTTTATATATTATTGACTGTACATAGTTTCGAAAATAATTAAAATTTCAATATATTTTTATCATTAATAAAAAAAAGAAAAAAAATACCGTTACACTAATTTGTTATAAAGATCTCTCTTTATTAAATTTATCTGTTATAAATAAAAACACAAAATTAAGATAAAATAATAAAACACAAAGCCTAGTTTAATAAGATACTTATGTTAGAAGAAAATATGAAAAAATATAGTCAACTTTATATATGTATTTTCTTATTTCTGATGTTATAGTAGTCAGACTAATTTAGACTATCAGTATCCGTCCCTAACCCGAGTCTTAGTCTCAAGAGACTCGAAAATATAATTAAGCAATGTTCTACCTTCAAAAAGTTTAATAAGAGAAAATTTCGCTTGATTTTAATAAAGTTAAGAGATAAAGCGCTCGAAACATGTACAATAAATGGTAAAAATACAAAACGCCATCAACAGAGTAATTTTTCAGGCTCGTGCGTGCGATCAAGACGGATGGTAGGATTAGCGACACAAGCCCTAAGCTCTGACGAGGAGTGTCACTTTGCTTTTACGTATTTTGTCAGTTTGAGTAAGAATAGGATCAGATATTGCATGAAAAATAGTTGGTGTGTTTTATTATAACATGCAAAAACCCAAGTGCATCTAAATGTTTTTATTTAGCATTCTCGCTAATGGCCTTCCGGTGGTATGTGGACACCACCGCCCATTTAAATTGGCGCTTTAAGAAATATTCTCCATGTAGCACTTACCGTTTTTTAAAGTTTCACTATGTGTCATATAAAATACAACGTACTCAATTGTAGTAGTGAAACATAATGGGTGCAAAAGATTAAACATGATAATTTGTAGTTGCAATGAATTGAGTATGGCGTGTTACAACAAACTGCACTAGGCAGCTTAGTTCGGTCAATAGCTCATACCCGTTCGATGACATCGACAGGTCCAGCTAACAAGCGGCGTAAACGTTACCGGCGGGGCTAACAAGCCACTTGTTGGCGTTGGGCTTTCGCGCGTGTCTAAATGTCAATCTCGACGAACAGTGGTCATCTAGATGAGAAATACATGTTGACAGTCACTCCATAGATTGTATTTTTTGTTGATTGTTGTCGGCGCATTGATTATGAAAGTAATGGTTAAAATCTCATACAATGTTAATGTTTATGGGTGTCGGTGACCACTTACACACACCATCAGGTGGGCCATTTGCCAGTAAACCAATCCACTTGAAATTTAAAAGTTCCCAATAGAGGGTTTTTCTAGTATTTTAATTTTATATAAGGGCTATCGTCACTGACTATCAAACGGCCATAGTTACGAAAGGGCAAGCAATGTACGGGATGGATGTGGGCTGCCCAAAATCGGGATGGTTGGCGTTCTAAGGAAGAGGCTTTAGTCCAGCAGTGGACGGCGATGAGCTGAAAAAGAAATGCAATGACTGTAAATAGTTATCAAGAATAAATATAAAAAGATGACATTTAAAACGACTGATAAAACTGATGTTGTTATATACTTTCTATGAATATTAGGTTTTCCTATTGTATGCCAACGCTATCACATAGCGACATTCATAACATAAATTTTATATATATAACATAATAGTAACCCGTCTACGGGTACTCTCAGTATTTCAGCTGATATGTATGTGCGAATTTACGTTCATCTATATAATTTCTAAGCTAAATATTATAATTCGTCAACTGAGGCAATGTGAGAAACGTCTAGATCGTTCGATTATAAGCTATGTGACGTCACTATTAACTCAATATGACTTCTTGGGCGGCTCTTTAGTACAAAAGAAATATTTTTGAAATGTTTCATTCAGGTTTTTAAGCTTTTACTTGTATAAATTTTCCGTAAAACTTCAACATGAGTATCTAATCTTCATTAATTCGGTAACTTAGTTGTATGTATGTTTTAATGTAGAATAAAAACATAGAATGGCGGATAGGTTTGGATTGCGGATAAAATGTCCACTTAAATAGACCCGAGTAAATTATGCGGTGGTGGGTACAATTTACATAGCGCACGGGATAAAATACGGTCTAATGACATAGAATAGAGCATTTTAGAACAAGCATCAATAACAATAATACAGTGACGTTGTTAAAATTTGTCAGATTTTAGGGTGGTACATATCCAGATGAATATAACCCTATCACGAAATAAATGTTTGGATATGTGTTAAGCTTTATATTGTATGTGAATGTGTCTTATGTCTTCATTTGTGAGTGAGTGAGTCTGTATTTCCTGATAGGTACAACGTACCTGATAGGTACGTTGTTGTCTTCAAATCAAGTAAACAGGTTTCTTCTAGGCAAGCGTGCTACATCCTAGACCGTGTTGATGCTTAACAACGTCAACGTATCAAAGTCAACGGTCACACGCTGGCCTATTAAGACTAAAAAAAATTGCATAAGTGAGTTCATACAGTTCCAAATAAGTAACATAAAAATTAAGAAAAACTCCAAAAAGCCAACCCTATTAACTTATTTCTTGCCCTTTATCTATTAGAACTTTACCAAGATCTCATGATCAGTCGCTTTATAAATATCCACTTGACCACATAGTATGTATATTCATATCAGATATTATATCATTCACCCATGCCATATGTACTTAAGTCTCTATACTATGACGACGCCGTTAATAAAAGAGCAATTGAAGCAAGTTTAATAGGACTTGAAATGAACAATAACAATTGTGTAACAAGGAACAATTTTCGGTTAATGCTTGAATTTTACACAACAGTACAAGGAAGGTAATACAGTTACGACATTTGCTAGTTATGAATATATGCGTTAACGAGGCTGAAAATGACTCGGCTATATTTAGAAACGAAATGTAGTTTTTTCCGTTAAATGAACTTGGTTATGTAGATACATCTAAAGTAGCAGCCTGTAAATATCGAATAGATTGGCAAACGTTACCTTCCCTGTGAAAAAGGTTTGGAACTTATTCCACCACGCTGCTCTAATATGGATTGGTGGATATACATGTGACGGACTTTCATTCAACATAAGTAGTTTTCCTTGCAATGTTACCACGATATATGTATATGTATATAGACCTATTTTATAAGTGACATTAGCAGAATATTTCGCGCTCAACTAGCGTAAGAGAAGAAAAACAAAAATACTTATACCAAAAGTTATAGATATTTTCAAACATATTTACTTTACAAGATAGTACCGAACGATATAAATCAATATATATTATACAAGTATGCACAAATAGCATGCAACAAAGAAAGTAATTTAATTCATATCTAAATAAAAAGTTAAAGAAAAAGTTATCGAACGGTTACTCCGTCCATCTATCAAAATAAATAATTATAATCGTATTGAGTGAACATAACAGAGTATCATTCGTTACTGGATTATTTATTCATCAAACAACTCATTCCGTACTTTTCCTCTTAGTTTAACTAGTATAAATAACTCGTTCATTTTTAATTTTCTATCCAAAATGGCGACTAACGCTTCAGTGAAATAATGCGAAGATTTTTTTTATAAAAAAAGATTGTTCCAATTTACTTAATAATAAAGGCTAATTTGAAATTAATTATTTATTTCTGTATTTACCTAAATTATCTTTAACTAATATTAAAAAACGCGAAAGTAACTGTATCTGTTTGTCTGTTTGTCTATTATGCTTTTACGGAACCTAAACCACTGAACCGATTTTCATGAAATCTTCTATGAAACGGGCATGAACTCCAAAAATGACAAGCTACTTTTTTAACCAATATCTAGCACACACCCCCTCCCCTTTACTCACACATATATACTTTTCAGACATAAGAATTTAAGATAATTAAAAAAAAATGAGGATTTGTCGCAACCCGGATTCTGAGAGTGTACACTCCATTGCCTTGGAAAACACGCTGGTCCTGCTGCTGGTCCTGCTGCTGGTCCTGATAGCTATGACATCGGATTATTACCCTTATTTCAGCACATACTTTTACAGTTCATTCATCTCGCCTCACTCGAAAATTGATTGCATTGCCATCATATATTAAAATATATATACACGTTTTTCTCTAAATAACATAAACTTAATAAAATAAAAAATACCTTTTCCGAACGTTTTTACTCATCATTTCCATCATCATCATCGCGATCATCCGTACCAGCTTTATTTTGTACATACTTTACTGGTGGTAGGGCTTTGTGCAAGCTCGTTTGGGTAGGTACCAACCACTCATCAGATATTCTACCGCAAAACAGCAGTACCTGGTATTGTTGTAATCCGGGACATAACATCTTAGTTACCAAGGTTGGTGGCGCATTGGAGATGTAAGCAATAGTTACCATTTCTTACAATGCCAATGTCTATGGGCGTTGGTGACCACTTACCATCAGATGGCCCATATGCTCGTCCACCTTGCTATTCTATAAAAAAAATACTTCTCTAATATTAAGAAATGCGAAGAATTTCTTCAACTCCACCCTTGATTAGCTAATGGAAGTGAACTCTATTTCAACGCTCATATCATTTTATTACATAAGTATTGGCGGTCATAAGAACCATACTTTCCTCCAATTACGAACAATAAAATTGTTTTCGAACACGAAAACGCTTTCATAGCATTAGGTTGGGAACTGTTACAGGATGTGTCGGTAAGAACTTCATATTATTTACTATTAAGTCTACATTGATGCTAATTTTGTCTTTCTTTAAGAGACAAACTTAACAAAGTTTTATCTTATATGTGATATTCTATTAGTTAAATAGTCCAGCTTAGATATTAAAATATGTCTAGTTTTTGAAGCTCAACAAATAATGTATGTTTATACTTATTTAAGTGAATTCTAGAAGTCCAAATCATAGTGTGATTTATATCAACGTGAAAATTTGCCCTTCACCCTTGCAAACTTTCAAAAAATAATAACTCGCTTTTATTGAACACCGACACAAAAATATCAGCTACTTATATTGCTGTGATATTGTACGCAACTGCATTCACATATAATATACATATATACTTGACTGCCTCGTTGGTCCAGTGCCTTGATGTAAAGCCGCAGACCCGGAGGTCCTGGGTTCAATTCCCAGGTCGGGCCAGTAAAAAGTTATTGGGTTTTTCTGTCAGAAAATTCTCAGTAGCAGCCCGGAGTCTAGAAGTTGGAAGTGTGTACACTCCCGTGCCTCGGAAAGCACGTAAAGCCGTTGGTCCTGCGCCTGAACTCTTTCCGGTCGCGTTGGATTGCCGTCCCATCGGATTATGAGAGCTAGGGAATAGAGAATGCACCTGTGTTTGCGCACACACTTGTGCACTATAATATGTCCTGCGTAGTTGGCTAATCTCTCGTAAGATTGGCCGCCGTGGCCGAAATCGGTCTGGAGGACATTATTATTATTACATAAATACTTATATTATAAATGTGATTTTGGAGAAATATGTCTTGAAACAAAGTGCCAAAGAGGGACAGGCAACCGACTTATCTTTTTTGTACCTGAAACCTGACCCCCGTCGTCGTTACACGCGGACAAATCCGCTTGTGGAAACATAAATTTATAGAATATATACTTATATATAATATATAACACGTACACTACGCTACTTATGTCAAGATGCAAACGTGAAACGTAAACACTACGTTTACATTTGAGACCCGCCAACTGTTTGACCCAGACTCAAAGAGAGAAACGGATGACAAGGCGATAACATACGTGAACACGCGCGAAAACCATCAACATTCACGATGCGATTGTATCTCTGTACACTCTTACATAGGCACACATGTACATAATCATGTATTATTGACATTTAAAAAGCACATATTATATATAATTAAGACCGGTTTAATGAAAAACTTTTGATTTATTGATAAATAGATTGCGGGTACACAAAATTACACTAAGAATAATCATGGCTATGATGGCATGGAAGTGATTTTTCGTTAGAGATAGCATCCAGAAGTGTAATGGATTTTATAAAAACCTCAAATTGGTCTTTTTCTAAAGTAGAACACCAAACCATTCAAATTGATGTAAATAACTTTCTCAATTACTCTTAAAAGTCCGAATAGCAAATTTGAACAAATTTAACAAAACACAAGTTGCGCCAATAATTATTTAATTACTTTACCTTTATGATCACTAACGAAATGGCGGTTTTAAAGTGGCACGCGTATTTTTTTTAAAAAACGCTGTATAAAAATGTTGTATAAATAAAGAATCTCCTAACTATATATTATTTTATGGAGTATTTCGTGAGATAGAAATGTGATAGATACACTACATTTCAACTATGGGTCTCGTAAGAACCAATTAGAGAATTGTATTAAGCACACTAAGAACAATAGCACTTGGTGATTGAAACCAACCCATATGCCAGGGCCAGCTGTTAAAGGCTAGTCTACTCTTGCAGTGTGACAACAACAAATAAATGAGCTAAGAGCAAGCGAAAATAATTCCTCGTTATCCAGTAAAGTATACTTAAATCGATTACGAGCCGGTTGGCTTGGCTTGTAGATATTTGCCTTTCACGCTGAAGGTTGTGGGTTCGATTCCCACCATGTCTGTTTGTCCTGAGTCTGGGTGTAATTATCTATATAAGTATGTATTTACAAAAGAAAAGTAGTATATGTAGTATATCAGTTGCCTGGTTTCCAAAGTATAAGCCTTGCTTAATTCGGGATCAGATGGCCGTGTGTGAATAATGTCCTACGATATTATTATTATTATAATACATGAGAAGACATCGTCATCGTTATATTCATTCTTATTGTTGCGTTCTATAATAACAATATTTATGTTTAACAAAACTTTTGTTTATCCTTCTGAGCTAAAATACACAACGCTACGGGTTTTTGTACTTAATTCTACGGATGTTAGTCATGATATTATAAATTAAAATTTTAATTTATTCCAACAAAATGTTATGCTTATAAGAGAGTTTGTTATTTTTTGTTTACTTTTATAAGTTAATCTTAGCTGAGATATATATGAACAACATAATTAAGATTTTAGCGTAATTCGACTTTATCTACTGTGTTGTGTGTACAGAATGAATAAAAAAAAAACAAAGTTGTATATTCAAATATGCGTCATCTAAAGATTATAATAGGTTTTTTCATCAGGAGGCTCGCTTGATGGCAATTCTACCAGGATATCTGCAACACCAAAGGGCTTACAGGTGTGTTTCCTTTTAAGAATGAAGATAGATACCTAGGTACCTTACCTTTTTTACAAACTGAGCATCATGAATAAATAAAACGATTTTTTATCATATTATAGTTTCATTTATATTAACTTCGCATATTGGTAAAATAAAGATATCATAAGAAATAAAACTTAAATCCACTAATATAACAAATTTATACAACGATCTTCAACTATAAAGACAAAATACCATACAAATATATTTTTATTGCACGTGATAAAAACTATGTATATAAAAGCATAGGTTTTTAGCACTCGACTATGAAAGCTTCACTTTAGAAATTTTTCAAAAGATTTTTGTTGATAGATGGTACTTTTATGAAATAGCTTGAAAGGCTGCTCGTCAAATGTTCTATTACTGACAACAACAATAATTGGACAGTTGAAGAATTAGTTCGGCAGGGTCCCGCGACGTATTGGATCAGGAAATTTACACGACGACGTTTCTTCGTGTGTTCTCCATTCTACGTGATATACTCACTAATATTAAATAAATGCGAAAATGAGTTTTTTAGGTAGGTAGGCGGACGAGCATATGGGCCACCTGATGGTAATTGGTCACCAACGCCCATAGATATTGGCATTGTAAGATATGTTAATCATCATTCACATTGCCAATGCGCCACAAACCTTGGAAACTAAGATGTACTATCTGCCTGTATCTACCTGTATGTGCCTGTTTTTACACTATCAAGTGTAATTACAGGCACACTCACCTTTCAAACCGGAACACAACAATACCAAGTACTGCTGTTTTGTTTGTTTACGCTTGCACGTCTTAATTACTCAACTGATCTTTCAGACGTTTTTCTTAGACGCATTTACTCAATTTTTATTTATTCATTTTACGTCATTTTTAAATTGCTTCAAAACCTATTTTTATTATATGTTATGCTTGACCTTTCCATGTGCGGTTTAATTAAATTTATTATTTATATATACATAAAACTTATTTTTATGAAATGATAAAATAGCATAATTATGATAATTGTGTATAATTAACATATGTATTAATACAATTAATATATATTATTTAATTTATTATTCTGAGGAGCCGTGTGGTGATGGCGACGAATATCGCCACCCCATTTCATCCCGTGGGGGGCGTAAAAGTAAGTCCCCAGATAACGGGCAGCAGCGTCGCTCTGAGTACTATTATCAACTTACTGCGATCGCCAACCCGTCTGCCAAGCGTAGCGATTATGGCACGTCCCCCAATGATTAGTACAATTAAACCACGGCCTCTAGTAACCAGCAGCCCTTCTATTCCTCATAAAAAGAGTCGCGAGAAGCCGTTGGATGCGGGCAGCGCAAGACAAGCCAACATGGAAATCTTTGGGGAAGGCCTTTGTCCAGGAGTGGACGTCTTTCGGCTGACATGATGATTATACTGAGTGCCGAGATGCTTTGTTTAGATCACATGAACCTCCACCGAAGATTGCCGAGTCAAACCTGGAAGCTTGAGTTCTTAATTTGTATTGAGCCAGCTTGGCAGCTAGCAATTTATAAAATTATATAACGTTATATACACTTTTTCAATTAATGTAATTAATATTATAAACCAAACTTCAAAGGCAGTTCTTTTAAACGTAGTCATTTAATTATAAATTTTTAATCAATTAAGAAAAAGCAGATACTCACTAGAGCAGCTATTCTTTTTTACTTTTTAATCATTAACGACGTTTGATTAATTACTAATTAATTTTTTTTGGCATTATTAGTTACTTATGAAATTGATAATTCACTTTATATATATATAAAACCTATTTTATACCAATTTTTAAATTTAATAAAAAACATTTTTCTTTTTCTTTTTTTTTATAAAATAGGAAGGCGGACCGCCCATAGACATTGGCATTGTAAGAAATATTAACCATTACTTACATGACCAATGCGTCACCAACCTTGGGAACTAAGATGTTATGTCCCTTGTGCCTGTAATCACACTGGCTCACTCACCCTTCAAACCGGAACACAACAATACCAAGTACTGCTGTTTTGTGGTAAAATATGTGATTAGTGGATGGTACCTAGCTAGACGAGCTTGCACAAAGTTGTACCCACAACGTAAACAATTATGCTTATCTTATATATAATTATTAGATTAGATAAACGTTTCCATTATTTTTTATATGATATAGAATGTATAGCTTAAAAAATATGTTAAATTTATTTTATTTTATGTATAAATTGAAAATAAAATTATTTTGAATCGACGGTTCGACTAAGTTGCATCTGCAACACCACATCTTACTAATATTATAAACGCGAAAGTTTGTGAGGATGAAAGTAATGATCTTTGTTAATCCATCACGAAAAAAAAACTGAACGGATTTAGATGAAATAGACTTGACACATAGCCTACCTAACACTTTCCCTCCTTTTTTCACGCGACCGTTTTATTTTCGTAATAACAACCCGATTATTTATCTGCTGTGTTAAATTTCTAATGTTATCATAACACTTGTAAAACTTTACAATCGATATCTAATATTATTGTACACTTTATTAAAATCATTCACAAGTTTTAGTTTTGCCTTAATGTAAATGAAATAACAACACATTATTCTCCCTTCCTCGTCGGATAACAAGATAATAACTTCTTATTAAAACAATTTTTTACGTCCCCATTGAAACAAGGGTATGTAAAATTAAAACAGGGTTAGCCATCGCCATAAATATGTCATGTATGACAAGGGCGCTAATTATGGTACCCATATCAAGATGTCTGTCACCGAATGGGGGCATTAGACGAAATTATGCGTCGTAATGATCATTTAATTTAGATATTACACAATGATCTCGTTTCGGAGTAATTATTTCGTGGTAATTTAATTTAATAGTCAAGATAAGTAACTCGGTGCTTTAAGCGTACGTAATAAAATTTAATGTTATCTGCTATTCATAAGATGGATTGATATTTGCTACTGTTAACACAAACAGTAAATATAGGGCAAAATATGAAAAATAAACTGTGATATGATAATGTCGATTTAGATAATGAAATTTAAACTAGCTATCTATCTATATAAATATAAACATATATTTATGAATAAAACGGAATTCAAATATTATTCATCAAAGCTAAGAAAAAAATCAAGCAATTATTCATTATCAAAACTGAGAAAAGTTTTTATAAAATAAAACTTTCCTCAGAGGCAATTAACGCGCTTTGCAAATTAAAAGAAAGATGGATAGGAGTTACGAAAAGGCATTATTTGTTTTAGAAGTTTTAATTCTTTATGGATTTTGATTAATTTGCCTGAATTATTAGTTAATTAATGTAAGTAATTTAAGTTAACTTCACTTGCTGATACCTTTCTTACATATATACAATTACATGACGAGGTCATATAATTGTATATATTTAAGAAAGAGCCAGGAAAGTCACTCCAATTAAATGCGAACCCTCACCGAGGACCGCGAGTTCAATTCCAGGCAAGCATTAGTGAGCTATCATGGACTTAATGTAAAAAATCTTTTTCTTCTTTGTTCAAACCCTCTTCCCAATTCAGCTGGGGTCAGGTCTCCTTGTACATCTGCGCCAAAGAGCTCTGTTCTGGGTTATCTGTGTACTCAGATTCTCTTTCTGGGCCTCTTTTTGTAGGTTTGACCACCAGGTTGTGGGTGGTCGCCCTCTTCCCCGCGATCGGTCCGGGATAGTTAAGGCTTTCTTGATAGGATTATCATCGTTACGTCTCAGGGTATGGCCGTACCAGTGCAGTCGACATTCCTTCAATTTTTCCACAATTGGTGTTACCTTGAATGATCCCCTGACATACTCATTCCTTACTTTGTCCATCCGGGTGATTCCTCCCGGCCATCTAAGCATTTTCATCTCGCTTGTATGCAGTTGTTGTTCGTGTGTCTTTTTGATGGTCCAACACTCTGCCCCATAGATCATGGATGGGCGTACTACCGTTTTGTACACTTTTCCCTTTACACGAATGGGCATTCTATGGTCACAGAGAACACCCGAAAGCGATTTCCATTTTATCCAGGCGGTTTTAATGCGGTGGTCCACGACCTTATCGATATTTGCATCAGTAGTAAGCACAGATCCAAGATACTTGAAGTTGTCTACTTTGGGTAGTGCGCGGTTGTCTATGTAAATATTACATCCCGTCTCTTCTGTCCCTTCATAGTCACACTCAAAATATGCGGTCTTACTTCGACTAATGCTTCGACTTAATGTAAAAAATAATGTATATATATTCTGTCACATGCTTGGCGTAGAAAAAATCTTTGTGAAAAACCTAAATAACTCGAACTAAAATCAGTCCGCTTAATCAACCCGCTTTAGAGCATCGTGGCGGAAATAGTTCCAAGCATTGAAATAACTTTTGACAATATAAAATTAAAAATGTAAATAATCTCCAACACAAGAAATCTTCAAAAAGTAAAAAAAAAACAAATCAGTCTGTTGACCTTTTAACTATAATATAAGTAGGTAGTGATATATCGTCGCGTCGGGGAACCGCAATTTCCAATCAATAGACAGGTCCATTGATAAGACCCTTTTGTCAAGTAGAAAATGAGCTGATGATCATCAAACGCCTGAAAATTTCTTTAAACTTTATAGCTATGAACCATCTCGATCACTTCAGTTTTTAAACAAAAAAAAACTCCATCAATCGGTCCATCGTAATGGACAGACACACAAGTACAGAGATACACACGTTAAACTTATATTTTTTTACATCGGGGCTAAAAAATAACGTTAAACAGAGAGTGTTTAAGAAGCTTACCAATATCGAGGATCGTTAAATTCGATATTCTTAACGAAATCACTACTTATCGTTGGCGCAAAGCCCACGAATGTTACAAAAAGACGCGGTTTTTAATCTTATAATATTAAATTACCAATAATTGTATATATTTTTTGTATCTAGAAAACTGACTGCCTCGTTGGTTCAGTCACTAGATATAAGGCTGCAGATCCCAGGGTCTTAGACGAAAACCCGAAGTCACGCCAGTAAAAAGTTATTCGGTATTTATTGAATTTGGAAGATAGAAGTTTTTGCACTGCCGTGCCTCGAAAAGTACGTGCCGTTGATCTCGTACCTGAACTTTTTCCGGTCGTGCCGGATTTCGGTCCCATCCGATTATGAGAGTGAGCGAATAGAGAGTGCATAAGCGTTGGGTCATACTGTGCACTATCTAATGTTTTCGAAATTTATCTATATAATTGTCTTTCTTTTAAAAACTCGTTTTTTCATAAAAATTACAAAACAACGATTCTGCTATTTTGTTAACGTTAAATTTTTTTTAACAATAATTTAAAAAATAGCTCAACGAAATCAATAGATGCAAAAATTCAATTAAAAAAGGCACATAAATAATTATAGATTTTTTAATAGACACATATAATTATATCCTATTGTTAATTGTAATTTATAATCTGTCTAAATGTCATAACAACATTGAAACTGAATGGTATTCAATATAAAGTATTTATGAATAACAAATTCAGTTATGGAATTTAAAATGTCATATGTTATTAACGAACCGTTAAACATTCCACTAATTCTATATTAATAAAACATCAAATATTATATTGCAATTAATATCACTTGGTGAGAGAGCTTTTTTAATTAGTTATTGTGGATTAAAACTATATATTATATAATATATTGTTTACTTATATGATATATTATAATAAAGTCTTATATTATGTTTATGGCTTTATACTTTCATTGGTGGTAGGACTTTGTGCAAGTTCGTCTGAGTACGTACTCATCAGATATTCTACCGCAAAACGGCAGTACTTGTTATTGTTGTGTTCCGGTTTGAAGGGTTTGTGAGCCAGTGTAATTACAGTCACAAGGGACATTACATCTTAGTTTCCAAGGTTGGTGGCACATTGGCGATGTAAGGCTATGGGCGTTGGTGACCACTTACCAACAGGTGGCCCATATGCTCGTCCGATTACCTATACTATAAAAAAAAGTACATTCACTTCTGGGCAGGTATCACTCACATAACAAATTCTACGACCAAGCAGCAATGCAATAGTGTAACAACAGGCGCCCAGACCAGACCTAACACCTCCCAACAACAGTTTCCAAGATTTTTAGCGCATTAAAAGGTATGTTTTATATTTCTTATATTGCCAATATACAGGACACATAAGTAGATATATAATATAGTAACATTTACTAAATGCGAGAATTCCTCATATAATACATTCAGTTCAGGCAACTTAGTTTGAAACTCTGTCTGTTTAATACTGTTATATCTTCAGTAAACGCCACTAAAACTTTACCTGTACGCAATAATGGAATTTAAATCTGATATGAATACACACTACACAGTATAATCTTACTTCTTTTATCAATAGATATAATGCAATGTGAATATTTTAAATAACTTGGTTCAATTTACTTAGTGGAAGGGTAAGCCCTGGAAGGGCTTTGTGCAAGCCCATATGGGTACTATACACTTCACATGTTCTGCCGCCATACAGCAATATTAATTATTGTTGTATTCCGATTTAAAGGGTAATAAAAAACAATTTATCTTCTATGATGAATTTGTTACTATAATAAATAAATTAATATAAATTATGTAAAATCAGTTCATGACTAGCGATTACTGTAATCATTTGTTAGCATTACGGATTACCGATTGATTGATGGGACAGCCGCTGACAGGACTTTGGGATTCGTCGTCAAAGTAAAGTAATGAAACGGCTTTATAAAGCACTTTGGTGAATTATAATTAGGAAAATTTGTATTTACATAAAATATTTTAAATAAAATTATTTGTAATAATTATTGAGCTTAAAATTATTTGCATTGCTTGTTTTCTATTACATTATTTGTGAAGAAGAGCTCACATGTTTGACATAACGATGATGTCATGATGAAGCAAATGAATGTGTAGGGGTTTTCTCGATAAATAGTAACGAAATGAAACGAAAAGAACGAAAGGCAGGAAGATCTCGTACCCCTTCTATTGTCCATCATCATCATCTCAATTACTAAATCAAGAAGCGATAAAAGAACTTGCACTTATGCTGGAGTAAATACTTTTGCAAGACATCACTGTTTCGTTCAGTACTTGCATCATGTGACAAAGCGAGAGAAGTCACCTAACCATCACGAGTGTGACGTATCTGGCGATACGATTAACCTGCTACTCCATATTCGATCGGAGGGAAAGTGATGTGGTGATTTCATAGTTCTTCCTAAATCTATGTGAATGAATAAATAAAAATATTTTCCTCGCATTTTGGCAACAGCAGCCAAACTGTACAGGTGATTTTTGGTGCACACAGACAATACAGACTAGAAAGAACAAATGGTTAATAAAGGTAAACAAGATAAACAAATCACGTCGCTACTTATTTTACGTAGCTTAGTACACGGGCTTCTGCTGCGAAACTTTACCAAAAATTGAATTCTTGCCAAAATGCTTTGGAAATATATAAACTAAAGCTCAAATTAAAAGACAAAGTAAGATTACAAAAAATGAAAATAATAGAAAATTAGACGTCATCACTAAAAAATTAGGAAATAAAATTGGTATCGCACCACAGAAAATTGAAAACAATAGCAGGTAGAGGGACTAAATACAGAAGAGAATGTACCTAAAGAAGGAATGTAAATAAAGCAAGGAAGTTGAATAGCCGAAGACATGGAGAAGAATATTTCAAGATATTAATGTGTGGAACAAATTATCGGAGGCCTGCACTAGGATAGCCTGACAAATGTAGGCTAGGCTGAGTAACTACTCAATACTTTTGTTTAGTTATTGTAAGCAACCGCTTATGGTAACAAAACTTTAATTGACATTTTAACACACATTACCGATGTCATATTTTTATCAAATAAACTTCTCATTTCTTCATTTAAAAAAATATCAAAACATTAACAATATTGTACATAAACAAGTGTAAACATTCACTTACCAACTAATAAGAAATAAACTAAGATATAAAAGCCTTAATAGCACACTAATCGAAAACATCATAATTCATAGTCAATCAAAGAATTCCATACAAGTATAAAGAGAAGTCTGTGGAGAAAATTCAATTATTCCTCGTAATGAACAGTTGGCGCTCCGCCAGTCTGCCGACCGATCTACTGTGGACGTACGATTTCTTCTTTTTTAATTAACCTAATTATGTGGTAACTTTTAAATGGCCGGAGTTTCGTTCACGAACTTAAATGGAGATAAAACTTAACACTAATTTGGAATAGAATTTCAACTAAGTACACATACTTGAGTTATATGAAGAGTGACTTAGATTATTAAAGCTATTTTTAATTAACAAGCATATAATGTTTTTTTAAACATATTTAACTGTAAGTTGTTGTTAGTGTATTGAAACTTAATTAACCGGTTGCACTATTCAATGCTGGCCGCCTACCTGATGTCAAAAATAGAAATATTTTGCTTTTGGTTAGTTTTTTCCTACTACAAGTGTTTTCGAGGAGCTAAAAAACACAACGCCCAAGGATTGACATATTGTGATTCTAATCTCAATCACGAGAGCTCTCCGATACGAATGGACGAGCTATATATACATCTTAAATGTTTTAGTGAGTAAATCCCGTGTAAGACAAATTTATTTATTTATAATTATAAATAAAATAATTAATACTAAATATTTATATATTATAATATTATATTATATTCTGTAGATATATATTAAGAACATAAAAATTTCATTTCCCAATTTCTTAATTGTTTATGATTAAGGGCTTGGCTAGGTTTTAGGTTTTTGTACGTTTATCTGAAGATAGAATGTTTCGATTTCGTACAATTAAAAAAAGTAAAGTATTAATATGTTTCTACAGAGTTTCTTGTCTGTATGTGTTCAACACCGACATTACGATTTAACGACCCAAAAGGGCGTCTACAAAGTTGAGATTTCAGATAACAATCAGCAATTATGCGATTCAAATTGTATCTTATTTAAAAGTAGGTACTGTAAAGTAAAGTACGTAAAGTAGATACAGCTATCTCCTTATGTAGATTATGCATTAAATGTCCGTGTATATAGTTGTCATTTCTACATTACTTTAGTATTTATTATATAACAAGGTATTTAATATATATCTATAAAAAAATGCGATCCAGAATCCCACGTACCTCAGGTAGGTAAAAAGACGGTTGAAGCGCTTAAGTGCTGAATGGCACTCCCACGTGTTGAGATGGATAACTCTAACCTCTTCTGGCAATGATGATGAAAAAACAATATTTCTAAGTTACTAAGATCATATATAAAAATCATTAAATGTAAGTAATATAAACACATTTAACAGTGCTTTATACACGAAATAAATTAAATGATAAATTCAACAATATAATGAATTAATTATATGATTAACTTATTATATTTATAGTAAGAATACTATATATGGATACAGATATACACTATAAATAATTTGTTTAAAATTATAAATATTCATTCAATGACCTGAAAATTTGATTGTAATCTATTATTGCAACTGTTTCAAATATCGATTATAAATATAGTTATATTGTGGTGTATTATATACAAGCACATATATGACATATGTAACCATAAAAACTCTAATAGCGCGATGTTTAATGGGCTGCCTAGCGATGTATAAGTCGCAGGTTCGATTCCTTGGGCTATTGTCGTCCCCACTCCTAATACATGCTAATCGGAGAGTAAATAGGAATATTAGTAATACCTTAAAAACCATGCATTTCTATATTTTTGAAGTTATTCCTTACTTTGAAACGAGTGTCGATTCCCCACTTATGGGGAAACCACTCTGAATATCTATTATCAATTACTTAGATAGATAGATTACTATTTTATTGTACGCCATACACGATAAAAAGAAATACTTTTGATAAAATACATGTTTGTACAATAATTATTTTACTGGTGGTAGGGCTTTGTGCAAGCTCGTCTGGGTAGGTACCACCCACTCATCAGATATTCTACCGCAAAACAGCAATACTTGATATTGTTGTGTTCCGATTTGAAGGGTGAGTGAGCCAGTGTAATTACAGGCACAAGGGACATAAAATCTTAGTTCCCAAGGTTGGTGGCGCATTGGATATGTAAGCGATGGTTGACATTTCTTACAATGACAATGTCTAAGAGCGTTGGTGACCACTTACCATCAGGTGGCCCATATGCTCGTCCGCCTTCCTATTCTATATAAAAAAAAAAAAAGTCGGACTTACCGATACAAACATATAAGAATATTCATACGTATAAATATAATAAATGTAAAATATTTAAATGATAGAGGATTACATATATTTACATACCTATATATATAAATATTATATGTTGACTCGCGGGCAAATCATTTCCAATATCTATGGGTGGTCAGAACTTGCCATCAGTTATCCGATGTCCTAAAAGTATAAGCCAGTGTATGTCCCTCTACAGCGGGAATGCCTCCTCGTCTCTCGAGAAGTTTGTGTGTTTATTAAAAAATAAATAGTAACTATCAACTCGCAATGGGTAAAATATCTAATACACTCAACAAGTAATAAATCACCTAATTCTCACTCTCATTCCACCGTAATAGGTGGAATTTTTCGTTTAATATTATCGTATAAAATTTAATTATTTCAAAGGGTTTTAAATACTGGCTAAAATGATTAACCAAGAGCAACACACGCTAAGTTCATTTCAGAATCTCGATTCCGGTTCGGTGAATTTTGAAGGGATTCACTTTGATCGATTTGATAATATGTATTACGTTTAATCACCTGTATTGTTTTTGTTTTGACATTTTTAGTACATGACAAGTTACAAAATGAAATAACAGGGTGAGTAGCATTTATTATCATACTAATTTTGTAAATCAACTGCCTATTTTACTGGTGGTAGGGCTTTGTGCAAGCTCGTCTGGGTAGGTACCACCCACTCATCAGATATTCTACCGCAAAACAGCAATACTTGATATTGTTGTGTTCCGGTTTGAAGGGTGAATGAGCCAGTGTAATTACAGGCACAAGGGACATAAAATCTTAGTTCCCAAGGTTGGTGGCGCATTGGCTATAAGCGATGGTTGACATTTCTTACAATGCCAATGTCTAAGGGCGTTTGGTGACCACTTACCATCAGGTGGCCTATATGCTCGTCCACCTTCCTATTCTATAAAAAAATATATATATATTGTTCGACTGTTTAATTGTAACGGCTATTATGTTCCGTCTATTCCGTTAGATTCCGATTCCGATAGATAGATTAGTATTTCATTGTACACTAAAAAAGAAAAACAGAAGTACTCATAAAATATATGTTTGTACAAATTCGGCCTTATCGATTTGTATCGATTTCTTCAAGATTGCCTTAGGGTTAGGAGCCGCGGGCCAATAAAAAAGCTATTGGGTTTTTCTATCGATAAGGTCGGAGTATTAGCCCTAAGTCTGGAATTTAGGAGGTTTACAACCGAGAAGGAAGTAAAGCCCTATTTAGATTCGTAGCGTGAGCCATCTGGTTATGGAACTGAGTGAATAGAGCAAAGAATCTGAGTTTATTTACACGTTTGTTCTCTATAATATGTCCTGCACAGTTGGTTAGTTTCTTTTTATAATGGCTGCCATGACTGAAATCAATCTAGAGAATATCATCAAATCATTTTTTTTATAATTAGGCAAAATAAAAAGTAAAGTAACAGCTGATAATGTCCCACCGCTGGGATGTGGCCTCCTCTCCTTTTTGAGGGGAAGGCTTCGATCTTATATTGTTCCACGTTACTTTAATGTGAGTTAGTAAATAATTACGTTAGTTTATTTTTTTTCTATTTATCTTCTAATATATTAAAAACATTTCAAATTTTAAACGATTAGATTCCGCCCAAAAGTTCGCCCGCGTGAGAGGAGAGAGGAAACGTATTATAATAGGTATCCTATGTTCCTTTCAGAACCTTGGCAACTGTGTAAAACTGTCTAAAACATCATGATGAGTAATTAAGGGATAAAACGAACAAACCCACTTATCCATTTATAATATTAGTAAGTATTGAAGTTGCAAGACGGAAATAGGTTATACATAGGTTTATGGCGTCGACGCCGTCGGAGAGGAAATTGTCTGACCGCGTGCTTTACAAACAAACGCTGTCAAAACCATAACAGAATCAAGAAAGCTTGGTATGTAGAATCCTAGATAAATTTCGTTCTATCTAATTGTCATACGATATTAATCCTTATTGTATGAATTTAAAGCTTAACGTAAGAAAGCAAAGAAAATTTATTCAAATAATAGTTAATAAGTGACGTTGTGTGGAATTGGATTGGTTGCTTGGTTCAATATTAGTTGTTATAATTTACTGTAGCTAGTGTGTGTATAATGATAGCTTCGTTAGTCCAGTGGTTAGATTACATGGCTGCAAATCTCGAGGTCTTAGTTTTAATCTGAAAGCCTTAAAAAGTTATTGAATTTTTCTGTTTAAATATTTTCAGTTTATATTTTTGTAGTATATTGTGATATTATTCAATATATAAAGTAGCTATTTAACTAATGAACATTTACATTATAATACTATATAATTTCAAATCCACTATAATTACACAGATAATAAATTTTAAACGTAATATAGGGAACTATAATTTCAAACCGTTACAATATAATATCTAAATAGCAACTGGTAGGTCGCTGTATTTTCTATAATTAATTATTATTTTATTAAATTAAATGGTGCTTACATAACACTATGATTAATTATTTCTCTCTGTCTAACTTTATATAGAATACGTCTCTTTCATCCAGATCTACATTATTATTGTGTAAAAGCAGACATTGTATCTCACTGGTGCAATGTTGAGAATCGACTTACGGTGATACTTGTATCCTTCAAGTGTCATAATTATTACTTTCAATGTTGCATTTGCAGCAACATTATTAGCTTAAGTTTGCTCTTAGAGAAAACGGAAATTCATTTAAATGGAGAAATGCGAATATCTTTTACCTATTGTAAATATTTAATGGAACTTTCATTATATCCATAAATTAAATAATCTAAGTATATAATTTTTAATATCAGCTTTTCAATAATAAAAACATTCGTTATTCAAGGCTCTTGACAAGTGGTTTCGAACTGTCATTTTACAAGATTAAATTAATTTTAGTTACAACCGGTTTGGAATATAATTTTACTATTTATCGGGTGATTAGTTAAACAATGTTGTCTTCTTCTATCGAATGTCAAATCAATAATGTCAGAAAGAGCGAAATATGTGTTTAATTAAACAGCCGGTAAGCAACGTTTATAAGTAAAGCCGTTACATATTAATGATTGTAAATATAATGTCATATTTTTTTAATGATTTTGAATGATGAATATTTTAAAATATTCCATTTTTATACTTTTTTTAGAATGAGAAGCATGACATCATTATTTTATAATATATATTTCATTTGCAAAACACCGGCTACAATTACGGGGCAGGAAGACCGAAGGATGCGTTATGTTAATAAGATCACACAACCCCTACGAATCCGTGTTGTAGCCGATCGACAGGGGTGATTTAGTGAGGAGAAATCCCACATAAACTCCTACCCCGGGATCCCAGGAGCGGGGTATGTTTTAAAGATTTCGTCTGCTTGAAATAGTATCAGTGTAGGCATGTACATGCTTAATTAATTTATTCAAAAATTATATTACCAAGAAACGGTTTTTTATTAATAATTGTATTAAGGTCCAATTATAAGTGGACAGTGGTAAATTAAAGTAATGCAGATATCATTAAAAAAAAAAAGAAAAATATAAAGCAAGTTTATTGTTAAATAATATATATATATATATATATATATATTGGCGTGACAACGGTTAAGTTTAACTATCAAATAATCGTTTGTCAATATTAATTAAATGTAAAATTTCAAACTAAGACAGTAACATCTGATTTCGTTGTTTTAATAAATATACAATTTAAATATTATAAGCATACTTAATTTCGGGACTTCATTTGGTATTAGTACGCGCGCCGGACAGAACTCGAGATATTCTTGAGCTATCGGAGTGTACAGACTGTAAAAAGATATTGATCGTAGTTAATCAGTCAACGTGTTTCTATTATACCGACCAGCCTGATGGGAATGATAAATCGGCTATGCTTAGGTCAAACTTTTTAAAAATCCGCTCGGGATTGATCGCGTCACATATGCAGTGAAAGAATAAAAGATTTCATGTGCATATATTGGCTGTACACAGAATTCGAGCCGGAATAATGGGCACTGCTGGGCCCTCTTCTCCCATTGAGAAGGTTTGGAGATTACAAGGCATGCCTTTTAAGTTCTGTCGTTTCCATATTTCCCGGTAATTTTGATTTTGGAACTGTTCTATATTCGAATGTGTTTAAATTTTGAATCTCAAAACAGTTGAAAGTATTAGGATTAATGATATTGTTTAGTCACAGCGTCGATTGGAATCTGTCAGGTTACGTACGAAAATCAATCTTTCTAAGGAAAATGTTCGTGCAATAATTTTCTACAACATTAGAAGAGGCCTGACACGGCTTCAGTATTTTGAATAGTTAACATTTGTGATCAGTGATGAAACCCCATGTCTGCGGACTGTCGAACGCTGGTATTTAGAATTACAGCGTGGACATACTAGTGTTAGTGACAAATCTCGCGAAGGACGCCCAAAATCCGCCTTCACTGAAGATAACATCATTGTTGTGAGACAACTAATTCTCGAAGATTGTCATGTGTCCTATCGAGAGATAGAGGCTCTATTAGGCATCTCAGGGACAACCATGCAGAATATCTTGCATGAAGCGGTTGGTAAGAGAAAGCTAGTTTGGCGTTGGATACCGCATCTGCTTTCCAATGATCACAAAGCGGCCCGCGTCAGATGGTGTAAGAAAACTCTGCAAAGGTTCAACCGAGGAGAGTCAAATCACGTCCACAACATCATCAGTGGTGGCGAATCTTAGATCTATGCCTACGATCCTGATTCCAAACAACAATCTACAATCTGGGTCTTTCAAGACGAGCTAAAGCCGACTAAAGTTGTTCGTTCTCGAAGCACTTCAAAGAAGATGGTGGCCACGTTCGTTGGAAAAACCGGCCATGTTGCAACTATTGCACTTGAAGATCGTAGAACGGTTAACGCAGAGTGGTATACCACAGTTTGTTTACTACAAGTCATCGCCGAACTTCGAAAATCTAACAAAGCGACGCATCATCCTGCACCACGACAATGCAAGCTCACACAGCGCTCGTCAAACGATTGAGTATTTGAAGCAGGAAAAAGTAGAAATTCTTGACCATCCTCCATACATTCCTGACCTAAGCCCTAACGATTTCTTTACATTTAGTAAAATTAAGAAAAGTCTTCGTGGTCAAAGATTCCAGTCCGGTGAAGAAGCAGTCGACGCTTTCAGGTCAGCCATTTTTTTTGTGTTTTTTTCTTCAAACAACAAAACTTGAGGCATGCCTCGTATATAGTATTGCTAATTATATTATGACAATAATATATTTATAATTTCCTCGCCAAAAATTATCTCAAAATAAATAATATTAGTTTTAATCACCCCTTCACAAACATTTTCGTTATATTGAAGTATTATATAACATTCCGCGTATAATATATATCTATGCTAAAAATCATGTGTTAGTCTGTTGCTTGAAGGAAAAAGAAACCAAGTAAACACAATGTCGTATTATTTATTTAACATTTTATTGCACACACAAAATATACATTATACAAAAATCCATTATCGACCGGATATCCTGAGTGGAGACAGAAAAGAATGTTTTGTAGGTGCAAAAGAAAAATAAATGAATTTAAGAGAAAAATAATTTACTCATACTCACACATAAAAACCGTATCCGTCCGTATCCGTAACAGCCTGTGAATGTCCCACTGCTGGGCTAAAGGCCTCCTCTCCTCTTTTTGAGGAGAAGGTTTGGAGCTTATTCCACCACGCTGCTCCAATGCGGGTTGGTAGAATTCACATGTGGCAGAACTTCAGTGAAATTAAACACACGCAGGTTTCCTCACGGTGTTTTCCTTCACCGTAAAGCACGAGATGAATTATAATCACAAATTAAGCACATGAAAATTCAGTGGTGCTGGCCCGGGTTTGAACCCACGATCATCGGTTAGGATTCACGCGTTCTTACCACAGGGCCATCTCGGCTTTTACATAAATACGAAAACATATACTTGATGTACTAGTAAGAAGTCACGCGATATCACGGAAAATTAAATAATAATAACAACTATTAGATAAAAAATACTAGATAAAATAATCGTTTAAATGTTTTCGCGGCTTCGCCCGCGTGTTACGGGGTTTGGGGTCCAGGTGTAAGTTATAAAAAAGTAGCCTATGCCCTGCCCTGGGGTTAACACACAGACAGCTACTTTCGCATTTATAATATTAGTATAGAATAGCTTAGCAGACATTGATCAAAATATTACACGGATTTGAATATAATAGATATTTATGTAATTATGAAACATGTTTCAGCATGTTAACAGCGTGTACAAAGGTGTGTTCGATTGTGTAGTAACAGCAAACATTAAAAAGATAGTGAAAATATAAATGAAAAATAGGTCCTGCTAACAACCGTTAGCGCTGTATTTTTACCATTAAATATGCAAGTACCATATTTTAAAAGCCATTAAGCCGCTTAAAATGATAAGCTCGTAATACGTTACTCACGTGAATTTATTTTTAACATGCTATTATTCATCAAACTATTTAATAGTGGTAGGATTTTCTTATTGTTTTAATATTAACAATTTTTTGCCTTTATTATTAAACAACTTACCACAATATATACATATTTATAATATATATTGTTTTTTGATTCCATTTTTTTTTTATGAAAACATATGTTTTGATTGCTTCTATTTTTAATAGCATTTTAAGCATTAACTGTTATAACAATATTTATAAGTGCTGTTTATTTAAAAAAAATAGCTGATATGGATGCAGCTCTGTAATTGGGGAACTTAAGCGTTCAAATTCTTCCAGCAAGCGCTTCCAGAACTGTCCACTCTATGTCAAGTTTCGCCATGTTGACTGTATGGACAACACTACTTTTTTTGTTTGTTCGATGATTATTTGTGATATAGAAATAAAGAAAGCCCCAGGAAAGTATTAACTTTTCAGAATCGGATCATTGGAGTTAAGTCTTACATCTCGAGTTAAGACAATAATAATAATAATAATAATATCCTGGGACATTTTTCACACACGGCCATCTGATCCCAAATTAAGCTTGTACAAAGCTTGTGCTATGGATACCAGACAACTGATATACTACATATACTACTTTTTTTTTTTTGTAAATACATACTTATATAGATAATTACACCCAGACTCAGGACAAACATACATGGTCAAGCACTCAGATGTCTGTCCTGGGTGGGAATCGAACCCACAACCTTCGGCGTGAAAGGCAAGTGTTCTACCAACCACGCCAACCGGCTCGTCTAACAATGAATGTCGCTATCAAAAACAACGATATTATTTTGATCATTCTTATAAATATATTCTACTCAACTACTAAGGTAATAAATAGAATTTTACTGAAAGGTATGCTACCATGGGCGGGAACCGGGTTATATGGGATTCTTACCCACTAAACACACTGCGATGGCCGTTCTCGGCACGGATCGGAGAGGCTGTGGGATCGTGTTGATATTACGCATCGCGGCCTCTCCCGTGCTTTGCTCCGCATGTGGCTCAGCGGAACTCTCCTCAGGTGTCGAAGGTAATAACGCCCCCTCCGCACTCCTCGCTAGTGCTTCGAGCAGCGTGGGGCCATTCCGGCTGCCGTCCTCTTCAGGGCCATCACACGCGAGGCCTCCACTTCCCGCATCTACGGCCCCAAAACATGTAACATGGAACCACTAGACCAACGAGGCAGACAGTATAAATGTAGCATCGCCTCAAATGCGTATGCAAATAAATAACTAAAATATATTAATTGTATCAATATCAGTTAGAAGTATATCTATTTTAACCGCGTACACCTATCGTATACCGCTGAGCTGAGTCTCCTGTTTAGGGAATAGTGACAATAGTCTAAAAGTAGCCTAGGATATGAACAAATATGTTGAAAAGGGAACCGCAAGCGAGAATAATAGAAATAATCAAACGCGAATTGTTTGTACCCACTCTGTATGTAAATAAGCGGCTCGCCGCGGGCGAGGGAGAAGTGTCTAATTTCCAGAAAACAACATTTTCGCTCACAGAATAAAATGTTTAATATAACTTATATAATATAAGTTTGATTGTTTTAAAACGATGTTATTAACATGCCACACTTATATCGAAATCAGTGTTTAAAGTAAATTAAACCGTAATTTTTCTCTTTCTGTCATTATTGATTTCACATTCGAAAGAAGAAGACAGCGTTGTGTTACTAATAAAAAACAAAGTATATAAGTAAAGCCGATTATCTTTATGTAATAAAAAATGTAACGGAATCTCTTATTTATACTTCATACTTTCATACACTTTCGGACTATTTTGGAACTTCGCACGCATATTAAGAACCGATGTCAATATCAATATTATCTGATCGATATTCGTATTTTTTTATGATACTAAAAATTATAAAAAATAATTTCGAAAACACTAAATAATAAAAAAATACATATAATTTAATAATTAACAAAAAATGTTTTAAATACAACTATAAGTTTTTAAATACAAATATATGTCAACAATAAAAACACGAACAATATTAATCAAATATAATTTATTTATACTAAAATTATCTCCAGCAAGTTATGTTTGATTTTGAATGATTTTGCAATAATCCATCTATGTTTTAATTTTATATTATATGTTCTTTTAAAATTATTAATTTATGCTATAATTATTTAAAAACCAATGGCAAACCAAAATAAATAAATATTTCCTTTAGTTAAATTCTTAATAATTTGAATCACATCATAGTAATATTTCATTATGATCATCGAAGAGCGGACATGCTTGTAGGTACTAACCACCTTATAACGTTTAACAGCTGCTTATTTACAATCTTTGGTATATAACGACGTGGTCCGACAATACTAGTATCACCCAATCCCAAGAGGTGAACTGCAATTGGATTATTTTTCTCATAAAAGAAATGCAATTTCAAACTTAGAAGAGTTTTATTTATCTAAACTAAAATCGGAAAATACATTAAGAATGAATGAAAGAACGACTGCTATTAATTTGTTAAATATAAATGAACGAATGTTATAAATGATGTTCAAAATAAATACTATATATAAATATGAAGAGTCCAACATGTAGAAAAACATTTTTACGTAGCAAATACATATTATATATGTATATAATATTATCATCGTTCCTCCTTACTTCATTGGTCGTACAGCCATTCTCAGAGAGACTTGTAGTACTAAATATTATAGTGCACAAGTGTGTGTAAGCAAAAATGCGCTCTAATTCCTCATTCACAAAATCTGGTGGAAAATTACGATTATATAAATACTTACTGGTGGTAGGGCTTTGTGCAAGCTCGTCTGGGTAGGTATCACTCATCAGATATTCTACCGCAAAACAGCAGTACTTGGTATTGTAGTGTTCTGGTATGAAATGTGAGTGAGCCAGTGTAATTACAGACACATCGTAGTTTCCAAGGTTGGTGGCGCATTGGCGATGTAAGCGATAGTTAACATTACTTACAATGTCAATGTCTATGGGCGTTGGTGACTACTTACCATCAGGTGGCCCATATGCTCGTCCGCCTACCTATTCAATAAAAATAAAAGAGATTATATTCCATCAGGCTGCTCCACTGCGGCTTGATGGATAGTAATGTGGCAGATTTAAGACATGCGGGTTTCCTCATGATGTTTTCCTTCACCATTGAGCAGGATATGTATTACATTATATAGGAAGGGGGGGTTCACATTACCCTGGGAACCCTCCCTAGAGAATGGAGGCCCGCATAGGCGGGCCAGCCGTCAGAGCGCCACGGTAGCATGCGAAAGCGATCCCATGGCGCTCCTCGTTAAGACGGTAAGGGTACCGCTGGTTTTTAGTGGGTATCCCGATGTTCGGGGCGCAGTCGACGCCTTGGACACCGGCGAGTCTCACATACCCCCCCACTGTTCCCGTGGGGGAAACGCGTAATGCGTTTTTCCAGCGTTAAAAAAAAGGATATGTATTATAAATACAAAATAAGCCCACAATAAATCGGAGATGCTTGTCCGGATATGAATCCACGATCTTCGGTTAAGATTCACGTGTTCTAACCGCTGGACCGTCTCGGCCTATACATATTATATGTACATACTGTTCATGCAAATTCTGAATAAGCTCAAATTCAATTGTATAAAATATCCTAGAAAACTGGCGTAACATAGTAGCCAGGGAATTCAAAATCCTTCATAGCATCCGATAATCCAATAAAAGCTACGTGGATAATTCCTAAGTGATCTATTAAGGCAAATATTTGAAAATTCACTAAATATTTCACGCCCTTAGGTGCATTTTCAATTGCACTATTCCTGATTCACATCCATGTTACAATAGCGAAACTTTACTGCGAGTGGAATTGAAACTCACTAGAGAATTGTTTTAACTATCAGATAGAATTCGCTACATTTCGCGCTGAATTTCTCTGCTTAAGTAATATGTTAAATATTATCGGTTTAACTTATAAACCTTGTTTAGAGGAAGTTTAGTTAAACAATGCTGTCTTCTTCTTTCGAATGTTAAGTCAATAATGACAGAAAGAGTGAAATGAGTGTTTAATTAAACAGTCGCTATGCAATGCTTATAAGATTGCTTATCTATTAAATACAGGTGTAAAAAATTACATAGTTTTAAAGCGTTTAGTCAAATGGATACTTTAATTTTACCTCCAATGTGCAGAAGAACAATCCTAAACCAATTATCACATTTAATCTCTGCACCTTTTGTTGTTTTAAGATCATTTTTATAAAAACTTAAAGAATGTTCCTTAATTTAAAGTCAGTAGAAAACTCGAGACGCATTGTACATACATACATTCATTTTGTCATAAAAATGTGAAAACATCTGAGTTCTTTTACTCACAACAAACATAATGCTGGAGTACCTACTATTTGATCTCGAAAATAGAGCTCACATAAGCCGAAATTGCTCTTTAATGTTTTGATTAATACGCGCTTCGTATTTAAGGATTCAATACTTGCTAGCAGCCTGTAATTTGTAAGTTGGCAGTAACACTCTTCATTCAGACAGCACCTTAATACAGTTGGTCCTGTATTCTCTTCTTTATCTCCTCACTTAGAATGACATCAAAATGTAATTATAAAATATATACTTATGTTTCAATCAACAAAATCTGTTTTAATTTTTAGTAATATATAGTTAGTTGATTTACGAAATTATTTCGATACATAGTACACATTTTAGGTTCTTAATTCAGTCACTTAACTTGCTTAAACTGTGTCTAGTAGTGTACATATAACAGTAACAGTATCAGCCTGTTAATGTCCCACTGCTGGGCTAAGGCTTCCTCTCCCTTTTAAGGAGAAGGTTTGAGCTTATTCCACCACGCTGCTCCAATGCGGGTTGGTAGAATACACATTTGACAGAATTTCAATGAAACATGCAGGTTTCCTCACGATATTTTCTTTCATCGTCAAGCACGAGTTGAATTATAATCACAATTTAGCACATGAAAATTCAGTGGTGCTTGCCCGGGTTTGAACCCACGATCATCGGTTAAGATTCACGCGTTTTAACCACTAGGCCATCTCGGCTTTTTTTTACATATATTATTATATAAAAATATTATTGAAAAACTCATGGTTAGGGCCCTAACATCTGACTTCTAGAGACGTATCGAAAATAAAAGAACGTTCCTCTGCACCCTGTACACTCGACGTTATTTTTTATTCGTAAAGAAAACCCTTGTCTCAAAGTCTTTGTGTAATGAGTAAGTTTGTTGCATCTTCTTTTAGATATGACGGAGTAGTTTTGAAATGTAGTAAAAGCGACTTGAAATTATTTCTTAGAAATGTTGAAATATTTTATACTAAGTATAAATATTTGCCAGTGAAAGCTGCTTAGCTTGAAATGTAAACAAACGAAACACAAAATATTTATTTCAAAACTATTATGCTATAATTTGGATATATTGTGTATAAGTCTCCGAACCTTTGGCCTTTTAAAATACTTAAGTGAAACGAAAGGAATTTTACTTATTTGTATCGTTTTAAAAACAAAAATGATTAGCATTTTTTAGCAACGTAATTCCGAAAATCGGTAAAACCTCTCGGTGGTGAAAATTGACCGGTATAAATTATTTGATCGGACTAGAACTATATTATCCTGCTACAGTCATCGACATTGCTACATATTTAGCTAAATCTACCACTTATAACATACATAATTTAATTTCACGAGCCGGTTGGCGTGGTTGGTGGATGCTTTCCTTTCACGCCGAAGGTTGTGGGTTCCATTCCCACCCAGGACAGATATTTGTGTGCATGAACATGACTGTTTATCTTGAGTCTGGGTGTAATTATCTATATAAGTATGTATTTACAAAAGAAAAATACTATACGTAATATATCAGTTGTCTGGTTTCCATAGTACAAGCTCTGTACAAGCTTAATTTGGGATCAGATGGCCGTGTATGAAAAAATGACCCAGAATATTACTATTAATTAAATCTAACACTTATGTATTTGTAAAATTCTTTTTTTTTCACAAAAATCCGGAATATACTTCCACATCGCATTTACAATTCGGAATGAAACTTCCTAATTGATTGTTCCAGGCCGTCTTAAGCCGCTTACAGGGGGAAAAATGTAAAAGGAACTTTTTCAATCAAGTGCGTAGGCCTTAAGATTGCGCTTAAACGGATGGCGTATAAAAAAGCGGTAGCTCCGTGTGGCGTTTTATAAGTTATCCGCTTTATTTTAATCTATACAAGTGGTATTGGTTTTGCTTTTAAATATATAATTATTGCTCAAACACAGAAGCCATTGGTTCTGCACCAGGACATGCTCCAATAATTTCGGATTGGCTCCTAATTCTTCAACTAAAATATATACAATATCATCACCATTAATTTAATAACACCATATATGGTATGTATTTACTGATCAGATAAACATGTCACGATAAAAACGAACGATTATTTTTTCATCTCACAGACACCGCAACGAACAGTAAAATTTTGGTTGGATTACGTCGAGTTTTTTGTATTGTCTTTTGTAAAGGGTTTAGTTTCCTCCATTAACTAATTGAAAGTAAAATAACATACCCGTTTCTGTTTTATCTCAAGCTAATTTTAAATAAATATAATCCGTATTAATTTGAAAGCCTAAGGCCAACTATTACAAAGACATTATGTGAGTTATCTGAAAATTTGTTCTTCACAAATAAAATGCATTTTAACATCCTAGCTACACATACTCCAATTACTCTGACAAAATTGACATATTATTCCAGTAATTAACTTATAAGGCTGCAATCCTAAAGGTATTGAAATCTGAGGTAGCAAATCTCGTGGTGGGCCAATAAAAACTTGCCAGAGTGTTAAAGTCTTAAGTAAAAAGTTTTAATATATATAAATAGCTTTTTTGTAAATAATCAATATAAAAATTTCTATGTAATTTTGACACAATTCAAATTATGTACAAGAAGAAATTAGTTTATTTTTTTTGTATGTATTAAAGAAAATTAAAACATTCGACTGGAAATTTTGGTTTTCCTTGTGAAATACCAAAAGAAGTGACGTTCTTTGAATGTAGTTTGTTCATGGTCCTTCGAGCCGGATTTAACTTTTAACTTGGAGTGAGGATGTTGGCATTGTGGCAGTTGCCAATAGAGTGCATTGGAAAGCATGTAAAGTCGTCGTTGGTGCTGCGACTGATTTCTCTCCGATCGTGTCGTATTTCCATCTCACTGGATTATGGAATTGAGGAAATAGTATAGTTACTGTGTTTGCAGTACACACGGCATTAAAATATATTCTGAAAATACTAGCCCTTAATATTAGCCGAATAGCCTGTGGTTCCGAATTCTGTTGAGGAGAACATTAATTTGACAAAATATATCCTACGCATTTTAAGCGCTCATGATTAAAATATAACTAAAACAATTAACTTGTTTTCTAAATTACTCTTCTAATAGTACGAAAAGAAACTTAAATGGGTGCTAAATATCTTTTCCATTTAGAGAAAAAGATTTAACTTCGGCTTTGTCTTTGGACAAAATTAAATTAGGTAATTCTAGTGGTCGTTTTTTACGTCTTCGTGTGGAGGGATCTTTAAATTAAACTTGCAAACAGGCTATAAATTTACCAGATAAAATAAAATAAATTAAAACTATACACAATTGAATTAGTTTTTGTTAATATAGTTGTCATATTCAACCTGAAGATTGAAGTTTGAATAATGTTGATTAAGATGAAGGTGTTGATATAAATGACATTAATATCAGCTCCATCCTAAATGTGATATTAATCTATTGCAAAAATCTAAGACAGTTTCTAAGACTAGTAAGTACTACAGCAAGACTAAAGTTGGGTTTTATCAATTGGAGTATTTTTTAAGCGTAAATTCCACGCTACATGTGTAAAGAGCCTAATTATTCCCAATTAGAAGATAAGGCGAAGAGGCCGCTATATCCCTATTGTTTGTTTGAGCCGACTCCATCTCGGGCACTTTATTAATTGATAGAGCAACAAATTTTGGGCAACCGATACAATTTCATGACCGAAATTAATATAAATGAGTTTTGTATTCATAAATACTGCATAATATAATACTTTTACTAGTGAATACGGTATGAATACCGTAACAGCCTGTGAATGTCCCACTGCTGGGCTAAAGGCCTCCTCTCCTCTTTTTTGAGGAGAAGGTTTGGAGCTTATTCCACCACGCTGCTCCAATGCGGGTTGGTAGAATTCACATGTGGCAGAATTTCAGTGAAATTAGACACATGCAGGTTTCCTCACGATGTTTTCCTTCACCGTAAAGCACGAGATGAATTATAATCACAAATTAAGCACATGAAAATTCAGTGGTGCTTGCCCGGGTTTGAACCCACGATCATCGGTTAAGATTCACGCGTTCTTACCACAGGGCCATCTCGGCTTTCACGGTATGAATAACAATTTGTTAACTATATCTAATTTCGTTATTTAGTTAATTTCAGACAATAGTAAAACGAGATATAAAAATATGAGTCCGCCTTTCTTGTTGCTTGAAACACGTTAATTCGGTCTTTAACATACTACAGTATATTTAATATCTAATCGATAGGAGTGCGGCTCCGTATTTCTCAAATGTTTGTTGATCGTTTTTCAGACAAAGTAAAAATGGCACATATAACACAGCTGACATGATTCGGCAAACATCATCCAAAGTTTTTTTTAAGAAGCTGTATATCATCTTGTAAATATTCTCGCTACTAGGCACAAATAGCTTCCTCTGTCCTAATAAAATAAAGTGCTTAAAGTTTTAACTGGTGGCATTTATAACATTCTGCAAGCTTGTCTGTTCCTTTACTGTTTTCTTCTTCATAAGTAAATGCAAAAATTATCAATTCATTACGCAATATCATTACAAATTAGTTAGATTACGTGATGTTTCTATTAACCACGCATTGAATTACCGATGAATTTAAAATATAAAATAAAGCCGAAAAATTAATATTTTGAGTAAACTAATAATTATACTGCGTCATAATTGATTTTTTATTATTTATTAATATTTATTGACATTAATTTTAAAGTCAGTGAGCACATGGAAGGTATAAAAGAAGTACTCGCATTATTCCAAACAGTTAAACGATAAGAATGAACTTAACTCCTCTGAGACGAAATTCACCGCAAACTTCTAGCGGAGGTAATTTTAAGAAAAAATGAGCCAGAGTAATATCAGTTACATTTTATTTATTCTCAAAGGACCTTTACGATAAAGTATATTTGCTTTGTTGTAAAACTAGGTATACAGCATATTTTATGTATAAAAAGTTTAAATAAATTTTATTTATGCATAATTATAAGGTTTCATTTTATGTTTTCATTTAAATATAAGTTTAAAATTATGAATCGCATCGTTATCACCTATGTTTCATATGTCTCCATAAATAGCTTACTTATTAAATATGACGATAAGTGATCCGCTTCACCTATATCGTGTGCATTTCTCTATATTTTCCACTGAATTACTTTCATAAGCCTTAAACCTTTCATAAGCTATATATAATACCAAATACCTAAATATTTTTTGTTAAGCGTGATAAGACTTCATACAAATGATAAAGTAAGAATAAAGAAAAAAAAAACTACGACCAATTATGAAATAATAAATTGCTTATCAATATAAATAAATCGATTTTAAATCAATACATAAATTGTTCCGGTTTGGATTTCAATATTTATTTTAATATCGACAAGTGCTACAATATATGTAAAAATGTTACTAAAAAGACTTCTTATCTTACAGTGAAATGCAGTAATATATTTTTGTGACAGATTCACAATGGAAAACATAAGTTTCCGTTTACAGTTGTAAGTGAAGCTAGTACATTTTAAAACACCGTCTAGCCTAGATGTAATATTTTTCGTACTGAAAATGAATACTTATTTCCATGGCATTAAAGTCCACTCGCATTTTTTATGTGCTAATGGGAAGGAAACGTATAAAAAGTACGCGCTGCGCTGACGGATGGCGACCGCGATCCTTCAGAGCTACAAAGGAACCACGCCATTGTGTTTCGAGTATTACTGTGGGACGTTCGTGTTGTACAGGACATAGGATGCAGCGTTTTAATGAGGTTTATTATTTTAAGGCCTTAACTGAATATGACACGTTTTCACGTGCTTAATTTGTATGTTTTACCAAGTACTGCTGTTTCGCGGTAGAATATCTGATGAGTGGGTGGTACCCACCCAGACGAGCTTGCACAAAGCTCTACCACCAGTAGCTAATGTAATTCAGCTGATGTCGGTGGAAGGATGGTGGAGTAGGCTTCAAATCTTTTCCATAAAAATGTAAGGAAACGCAACAAATGTAAAAAGTTAGTACCATTTGGTTTCTCCATCCATCAGAAGGTTAAATATAAATATTAAACCTTGAGACTTAAAATAAAATTGGAGTTATCGTTTAGCAGATTTCATGCTGCTCCTTAGAATTCTTTAACATTTACAACATAATCCTCAAAGGGACAAAGGAAATCGTCTTCTGTTTAAACTTGGACCAAAACTTAAGATGCCATGTAACTTGCGTCGTCTTTTGAGCTGGTGTACATTGAAGCCTAACCATGCAAATTGTGAGGTATATTGCGGGCTTCGCACCCTTCTAGTTGTTTTTAATTTTTTGTTGCTTGCATAGCGTAACTCAAACTACAACTATTGACAGAAAACTGACAAAGAGTTCTGTAGTTATTTTCCTTCAATTCCACTCTAACAGTGGTTTTACACACTAACATACAACATACATAGACGCAAACACATACGCCATTACGTACTCACATACGAAAAATATATATACCGACCGATACCGTTTGAACGATTACCATAAAAGTGAGCGCATATATGAACGTATGTATATTTTAATGGAAACGTTTATTATACTATTTGTTGTATTTCTCCGCAAAGTGGTGCTATAGCGCCTTTTATAACGTTCAACCAATTGCTATGACAATTGGTATATGTACACAGGCGTTTGCCAAGTTTTTCTAGTGTTATATACAAAAACTAACTGTTTCTCGCGGCTACATTCGCGCTTAAGCATTAGTAAAAGATAAATTTTACAGAAGTGATTTTAAAGTAGGAAGCATGAAATCTAATTCTAGGCAGAAAAAAGTACATTAAGGGTTTTTTTTTAGATTGATGATTATTCTTTTAATAATCATTGTGACCATACTGTGAATCCCTGAAGTTTCACTTAATATATTTTATTGTGACTTAAATGACTTGAAGAATAAATATTAAATACATATCTTACGATCTACGATTTTATTGCTTTAACACTCATCGGTAGCTATCCACGCCGTTGGATATAATTAATAATGTTAATAAACAAGTGTACCTATATATTTTTGTTCTATCAAACTCAAGAAAATATTCAACTCACTGGAAACGTTATTTATAATTAATATTAAAGCACCCCTTTGCAAATGGTAACATCCACTCGTCAGATATTCTAACGCTAATCAGCAATACATGGTATGGTGCATTTATTTTTTCTCAGAAGCTTTAATATAAAATATCTTTCTTCTCAGATCAAAAATATGGAGTACCCATACAAATTTTCCACCCCTTTATTACCCTCTTAGGGGATAGATTTTCAAAAACACTGAAAAACATTTTTATTTATTTCTAATTATAAACTATGTTATATATGATATTTTATGCCTGTAACTTTGAAATTTTTCATTCATCATTCCATAAAATCGTTAATCATTCATATAATAATGATATACATGTCATATATTTACTGGTGGTAGAGCTTTGTGCAAGCTCGTCAGGGTAGGTACCACCCACTCATCAGATATTCTATCGCAAATCAGCAGTACTTGGTATTGTTGTGTTCCGGTTTGAAGGGCCGGAGTGAGCCAGTGTAATTACAGGCACAAGGGACATAACATCTTAGTTCCCAAGGTTAGTGGCGCATTGGTGATGTAAGCGATGGTTAACATTTCTTACAATGCCAATGTCTAAGGGCGTTTGGTGACCACTTACCATCAGGTGGCCCATATGCTCGTCCGCCTTGGTATTCTATAAAAAAAGAAAAAATATATCAATAACGACAGACATGTGATTTTAATAATGACAGTCATGTCATATCAATGATAAACTAATGACATACATATCGAATCGATAATGACAGAAATTTGATATAAATAATAACAGCCATGTCATATCGATAATGACAGACATGTCGAATGAATAATGACAGATATGTCATATCAATAATGAAAGATATGTTACATCAATAATCACGGATATATCGAATCATTAATGAAAGACATCCCATTTGTCCGTCCACCTACCTAAAACATAAAAAGCGACGTTAGCGATGTTTCCTTTTCGGGCTAAAATTACTTTAATATCAGATCTCACTCTTGAGCATGCAACATATAAACTGTTCATGTGATAACAGTTCTCATTAAAATTTAATGCCGGCCATGTTCAACGACAGGCAATGGGACTTTTAATTGTCATGAGGAAGCACACTTTAAGAAGGAACTACATATTTTGAAATTCAAATGATATATTCTTATGGATGGTTATCGCGGAAAGAAAACTATCTCTTCTCGAGCACATTATAAAATTGACGAGTCGGTTGACGTGGTTAGTAGATACTTGCCTTTCATGCCGAAGGTTGTGGGTTCGATTCCCCCCCAGGACAGACATTTGTGTGCATGAACATGTCTGTTTGTCCTTAGTATGGGTGTAATTATCTATATAAGTATGTAATTCTAAAGGAAAAGTAGTACATGTAGTACATCAGTTGTCTGGTTTCCATAGCACAAGCTTTGTACAAGCTTAATTTGGGATTAGATGGCCGCGTGTGCAAAATGTCCCAGGATATTATTATATTATATTATTATAAAAACCTGCAAGAATTGCGAGTCATGTTAAGGTAAAGCTTCCAGACTACCAATTAAGTGGTACACATGATAATAAAAATTTATAAAGAAAACTGATAAAATACAAACTTTACTAACATAGCGAAGTTCGTAAAAAAAGGATTACTTGCACCTCCCTAGCAGATGTTGATATTACGATATTGTGTATTTTACGTTCCGTATTTAGTTATTATTATATATATATACGTAGTTATTATTATATTATTATTTGCACCCAGCAGTATGTATCCCAAGTTTCTTAGCGAATATGTACATACAAACTTTCTAATTCTTCATAACAGACAGACAAACAAAAAATTAAAAAATGATTGTTTTCGTTTTGATAAATCGCAAATAGCCATATCAATTTTAAAAGAGGCAGCTATTTTGAAATCACAGACAGACACTTCAATTTATTTATATGTATATATTAATAGTAATTAGTATGTTTTTGATTATATATTACAGTAAGAGTAACAGCCTGTTAATGTCCCACTGCTGGGCTAAGGCCTCCTCTCCCTTTTTGAGGAGAAGGTTTTAGAGCTTATTCCACCACGCTGCTCCAATGCGGGTTGGTAGAATACACATGTGACATAATTTCAATGAAATTAGACACATGCAGGTTTCCTCACGATGTTTTCCTTCACCGTCAAGCACGAGATGAATTTTAATCACAAATTAAGCACATGAAAATTCAGTGGTGCTTACCCGGGTTTGAACCCACGATCATCGGTTAAGATTCACGCGGTTTAACCACTAGGCCATCTCGGCTTTTTTATATATTATTATTTATATATATATATAGTTATTTTTAGATTTGTAACCATGATTTTGTCAGTTATCCTTACCCTCGCTTCTATAACTAAAAATAACTATTCTGAAAATAATAAATTAATATCATAATATAATTATATAATATAATTATATATATATAATTATACGTGTTTTATGAGATGAAAGCGTGGGTAAGGATGGTAAGGTAAGGAGGGTAAGGATTATTCTAAAAATAATATTATATATATATATATATATTTATGATGATTCGTTCTGATATTGTATCCAAGGTC